>NC_140987.1:448560691-449160691 GCF_052327205.1 Somniosus microcephalus | reverse complement strand
AGTGTAGTCACTGTGGTAATATAGGAAACTCAGCAGCCAATTTGTGCACAGCAAGCTCTCGTAAGCAGCAATGAAATAAATAACCAGATAATCGGTTTTAAGATAATTGCACAATACTGCGGATGCTGGAAATCTGAAATAACAACAGAAAATGCTGGAAATACTCAGCAGGCCAGGCAGCATCCGTGGAGAGAGAAACAGGGTTGACGTTTCAGGTCTGGGACCCTTCATCAGAACTGGAAAAAGCTGGAGATGTAACAGATATTAAGCAGGTGCAGAGACGGAGGGGGGGGGGTGATTGCAAGCGCAGGAGATGCAACACCTGCCCTTTTACCTCCTCCCTTCCCACTGTCCAGGGCCCCAAACACCCCTTCCAGGTGGAACAGCGATTTACTTGTACTTCCTGCAATTTAATATACTGTATTCGCTGCTCACGATGCGGCCTCCTCTACATTGGGGAGACCAAACGCAGATTGGGCGACCGCTTTGCGGAACACCTCCGTTCAGTCCGTACGGGTGACCCTGAGCTTCCGGTCGCCTGTCACTTTAATTCACCGCTTCACTCCCACTCTGGTCTCTCTGTCCTCGGGCTATTGCATTGTTCCAATGAAGCTCAACGTAAGCTCAAGGAACAGCACCTCATCTTTCGATTGGGCACTTTACAGTCTGCCGGACTCAACATTGAGTTCAACAATTTCAGATAATTATCCCTGCCCCCATTTTTCATGCAGTATGATTTTTGCCATTCCCATTTGCAACATTTTATCTTTCCTGCCTCTTACAAGAGTACAGGATGTTCTTTCTACTCCTTCCTCCCCTCCTAACCCCCCCCCGCCCCCCACCGTCCCTGCACCTGTTTAATATGTTACATCTCCAGCTTTTTCCAGTTTGATGAAGGGTCCCAGACCTGAAACGTTAACTCTGTTTCTCTCTCCACGGATGATGCCTGGCCTGCTGAGTATTTCCAGCATTTTCTGTTGTTATATCGGTTTTAAGATGTTGTTTGAGGGATAAATATTGTCCAGGACAATGGGGAGAACATTCCTGCTCTTCTTCAAATAGTGTGATGGGATTTTTTACATCCACCCAAAAGAGCAGACGGGATTCTCGGTTTAACGTCTCATCCAAAAGACGGCACCTCTGACAGTGCTGCACTCCCTCAGCACTGCACTGGGAGTGTCAGCCTAGATTATGTGCTCAAGTTTCTTGATATATGTCAGAAGTGCCGTCTTTTGGATGAAACGTTAAACCGAGGGCCCGTCTGCCCTCTCAGGTGGACGTAAAAGATCCCACCGCCCTATTTGAAGAAGAGCAGGGGAGTTCTCCCCACGTGTCCTGGCCAATATTTATCCCTCAATCAACATCAAACAGATTACCTGCTCATTATCACATTGCTGTTTGTGAGAGCTGATGCCTTTCTTACATTACAATAGTGACTGCACTTCAAAAAGCACTTTGAAGTTGGCTTCAAGTGCTTTTGGACGTCCGGTGGTCGTGAACGGCGCTACAGAGGGAAGGCACCAAACACCTCGAGTCTCTTCGCTGGGAGCAAGCGGAAGCCAAGCGCAGGCAGCGCAAGGAGCGCACATCAACCCAAGCACCCCACCCACCCGCCCCTTCAACCACCGTCTGCCCCACCTGCGACAGAGACTGTAGGTCCCACATTGGACTCATCAGTCACCTGGGAACTCACTTTTAATATGGAAGCAAGTCACCCTCGGTTCCGAGGGACTGCCTAAGAAGAAGAGATGCAAGCCTTTCACACCAATAGCCTGGTGTTGGATTGAGAGCAATTGCAGGCTGACCATCCCGTATTGGAAACGGCAGCGTTCGGTAGGGCACACTTGACCTGATCGAGTGTGAGGAATGTTTGGAGAGCATTCACTTCTTCCACCTTGCTGCGTTTTAATCACTGTCCCGGTGCGTGTGCTTAACTTGCCTCGCAAGGTTTGCCGCAGTATTCAACCACCTTTGCGCTCTTTGAGATTGGGTGTTGCTGTCATATTTGGTCGGTCGTCACCAAGTTTGGGAGAGACGCGGCTCATCCTTGATTGAACGCTTAAAAAAACCCCGACTCGAACCTCCCCCCCCCCCACACTGAACTGACAGCCATTCCGAAAACGGGTAGCTTTGCAATTCACAGCAGCCGCTGATATTGCTGTTCCTGACGCAGGGAGGTTGCACGGTGCTGGGTCACAACAATATGCCAATCTCACCACCATTGCTGAAGTTCAGATCAAAGTTGCAGCCGCCTGGAGCCTGTTCTGGGATCTTGAAGCGGTTCCCAAGACCCGACCACCCTCTCCACCACACAGCAAGTTACAGGAAAATTCACATCTTGTCCCGGGCTATACATGGAGCAGAATTTCTCATCTCAATACATATAACGCAGTCTTACCAGCGTTCAGCAGAAAGTGCGCACAACCTGATCGAGCAGTTATTCCCGGATTATCCACCTCCTTGTTTTTATCGACTTAACTAAACGGCTAAAGGCAAATCATTAAATGTCCATTGACCAGACGCGAGTGCGCTCCGCGGCGGTGTGAATCTGATCTGGGGGTTAGTTGTGTGTGTGTGTGTGTGTGTGTTGTGTGTGTGAAAACCGACCGCAGTTTTGAGGCCGAGGCAATTCCGTTGGAGTTTGAATCATTTGGGAACAGGCTGCGTTTTGTAGGTCCTGGGCTCCCTCTTTCCCCATTTGGTGGAATCTGCCCAGATCATTCCTTGCTCATCTGAACTGAAGTTTGCAAATACCATTTCTGGCGATTCCGAGCTTTTTTCTAATGTTCGGTTTGATCTTCAAGTGTTAAAAATCGTCACCAATTCCTGCAACCAGGACCTGGAACGCAACATTAAAAAACTGTGTGCATCAACCTTCAGGTGCCTTGAAGTGGCTGAATGCAATATGCATTTGATGGTGGAGGGGTGTGTTTTTTTTAAATTCTAATGCAGGGAAAGGGGGGGGGGGGTGGCAAACACTTAAAAGTCCACATTGCTGCGCCCATTGCAGAGTTAAACTGATCCCAGCGAGCCTCTTCCTCAACGTGCGTGACGTGACCATTGGCAGGCGAGTGAAGGAGGAGGTTTAAAGAGGGGAAAAAAAACCTCTCCGCCGACAGAGAGCGATCAGTCCCGGCTTCCCACCCGCCCTCGCTCGCAAGTCTCTCGTCCAACTGCATCCTGCAAGCAAAAAACTCCCAACTCTCCGGGTGCACGCCAAGCAAGCCAGTTCAGGAGGGGGTGGTGGGGAGAGGGGTGTGTGTGTGAAACAACAAGGACAAGACTGACAGTGCGACCGGCGAAGTGTCCGAATTTAACAGCAAGTGACTGAAAGCAGGCTCTCCCGCTGAGTGAGTAGTAACACCGCCTTGTACTCTGCCCCAGTGGGTGTCTTAATTCCCCAATGTTAACTGCAGAGCACTGAATGCTGTGCTCGCTGAGAGCCGAGATCCGAGCCAGCGGTATAGGCATGAGGACACTAAAGTGTGCCGTTGCTTATTTTACATGCAATGTCGATTCAAGGAATTGAGAAGGCTCCGACTTTTTTTTTTGCTAGCTAGAGTTATTTCAGCGTTGGCGATAAGGATTAGTTTCTGTTTTTCTCCTCTCTCCCTCTCTCTTTTGAATTTAAGGTGTACTGGAACTTCAATCTACCCCCACAACACGGGTTTTTTTTCTTGGCGATCTGAAAATGCTGAACTGCCTCCTGGTGTTGTGTGTGTTTGCAGTGGCTGGCGTTTCCCCCAAGACCCCGCCAGAGAGCCGCAAAACTGCCAAAGACATCTGCAAGAATCGATGTGCGTGCGAGGAGAAGGAAAATGTGCTGAATATTAATTGCGAGAACAAAGGCTTCACCAAGGTAAGCCCGCTCCAGCCGCCGCAGAACCGCGTCTACCAGCTCTTCCTCAACGGGAACTCTCTGAGCAAGCTGCCTCCCAATGGCTTCGTCAACTTCACCAACACGGTCACCCTGCACTTGGGTGGCAATGGTCTGCAGGAGATCCGCAACGGGGCGTTTCACGGCCTGGCCACTCTGAAGAGACTGCATCTGAACAACAACAAACTGGAGGTGTTGAGGGAGGAGACCTTCCTGGGGTTAGAGAGCTTGGAGTACCTGCAGGCCGATTACAATTACATCACCAGCATCGAGGCCGGCACTTTCAGCAAGCTCAACAAGTTGAAAGTCCTGATCTTGAACGACAACTTGCTGCCCAGCCTCCCGAACAACGTCTTTCGCTTCGTGCTGCTGACCCACCTGGACCTGAGGGGCAACCGGCTGAAGAAGTTGCCCTTTGCCGGGGTCTTGGAGCACATTGGCGGCATCATGGAGATCCAGCTGGAGGAGAACCCTTGGAACTGTACCTGCGACTTGGTCCCTCTCAAAGCCTGGCTTGACACAATCTCCTTCTTGGCTGGCGAGCTGGTGTGCGAGACGCCGTTCAGGTTGCACGGGAAGGATGTCACCCAGCTGAACAAGCAAGACCTCTGCCCTCGGAAGACCGCCATCGACTCCAATCTGAGGATCCTGCGCCCTTCCATGGTCGATTCCCACTTGAAGCCCTCGCCGCCCACGGTTAGCTCGGCCCTGACTCCAGCCAACCCCACCTTGAGAGCGACAAAGGCTCACCGGCAACCGAAGACCCGCCTCCGACCCACCCCTGCCCCGAACGGCAGGCAGATACTCGGACCCATCATGGTCTATCAGACCCGATCTCCCGTCCCGGCCGTCTGCCCAAACATCTGCTCTTGCAGTGCCCAAAACTCAGAGAATGCGTTCAATGTGCACTGCCACGAGAGAAGAATCAGAAACATCACCGATCTCCATCCCAAGCCCTCGAACCCAAAGAAACTCTACCTAACCGGCAATCTCCTGCACATTGTGCAGCTGAACGATTTGAGGGACTATAGGGCGCTGGAGCTGCTACACTTGGGAAATAATCGGATATCTGTTATCCAAGAAGGTGCCTTTCGGAACCTCAGTAACTTGCGCAGACTGTATCTCAATGGGAATCACATTGAAAGGTTGTCGCCCGCTATATTCGTTGGGCTGCAGACATTGCAGTATCTGTACTTGGAATCCAATGTGATCAAGGACATTCTGCAGTACACCTTTCATTCGTTGGCGAGACTCAATCTGCTGTACCTCAACAACAACCTGCTGAGATCTTTGCCCAACAATGTGTTTGTGGGCACAAACCTGACCAGGCTCAATCTGAGGAACAATCACTTCTCTCGCCTGCCAGTGAGGGGAGTCTTGGACCAGTTGTCTGCCGCCGTGCAGATTGATCTCCAGGAGAATCCCTGGGATTGCGCCTGTACAATCCTGGCTCTGAAGAGGTGGATGGACCAGTCCAGGGACGGCGTGATCATCAACGAGATCGCTTGCGAATCTCCTGCAAAGTACGCGGGGAGGACGCTCAGGTCCCTCAAAAACGAGGAGATCTGCTCCGATCTGACGGCTGCCACCACCACCTTCGCCATTACACACAGCTCCAACCTTCTGGACAGCGACAGCGAGACTCCCAGTCCCGAAACAGCCCAGGCCAGCGCAGTCCCACTCTCGGTCCTGATCCTGGGTCTGCTGGTGGTTTTCATTCTGTCCGTCTGTTTCGGGGCCGGGCTGTTCGTCTTCGTCTTGAAGAGGCGCAAGAACGGGCAAAGTGGCCACAGCGGCGCCCCCAATAACTTGGACCTCAACTCCTACCAGCTGCGGTACGGGTCTTACAGCGCCGAGCCGAGCGAGAAAGCGGAGGCGCACGTCTACAATTACATCTCTCACCCGGTGGGGCAGATGTGCAAGAACCCGATCTACATCCAGAGGGAAGGCGAGCAGGTGGCCTATTACCGGGACCTGCACGACTTGAGCTACAGCGGTCTGGAGGCGAAGAAGGCGAGCCCGCTGGCAGGTCCCACCTACTCCATCAGCACGGTGGAGCTGTTGGACACCAGGCACCCGGAGCTGCTGTACCAGAACCTGGCAGAGCGGGCCAAAGCGCTGCCCAGCGGCATTAACGCCCAGTACAGCTTCTGCACTTTGCCCAAGCGCCACTTCGCCCCCTCCCACCAGGCCAGGCACCAAGAGCTGGACAGGTTAAACAAAACGGTCCTATACGGGACGCCGAGGAAACAGTCGCGGGAGCCGCCCAAAAGCGACAACCTCTCGCTCCAAGGGAAATGCCACACAGAACCAGACTACCTCGAAGTGTTGGAAAAACAGACTGCCATCAGCCAGCTGTAGAAGAACAAAAAGGCAAAGCTTAACTACTAAACACAAAAAAACAAGTACAGAATGGTTTATTCCAATAGGACTTATTCTACAGTGACTTAACCTGACTCATTCCACTGGTGAGCTTTTCTGCAGCGATTCTCCAAAATCCCATTGATTTCCCTGCTCTACCGATGAAGAACTTTATATATAATTATTGGACCTGGCGTTCATTGCTAAGTTGATTTCATAATTGCCACATATACACACACAATATTTTTTTGGTTTCAGCTTATTACTGATGTTAGCAGTTTGACCATATTGTATAAGTTTCGTGTTTTAAATTTCCAAAGACCTGATTTTCTTTCTTTTCTAGCGAGCTGTATATGTGTACAGTATATAGCAGGAAAGGGGTCATTTTATTTTCGGCAGAGGACATTAATTACAATACCCACACAAGTCGCTGGACCGTGACTTTCTGAGGGTGCGTTCTGCACTGTGAGATTTAGCAAAGTTACAATCTCCAGCGTTGTATCTTTGAGAGCTGAACTTTTTTCAAGTGGCTGTATCTGTATCGTATTAAAATACAACAAGATGTAAGTTAGATTGGTGTGCTGGGTTTGTACATATAAAAAAAGTCTATTTTTTTGGTAAATATGCCAGCCCTGTTTTATTTATGAATCGACCATTCGAGGTTAGAAATATGAATTGCATTTTTTGATCCTTCTCATCTGAATATTATCCTCGGCTGTTCCAACAAGTGACATGCTTTTAAAATGATAGGACAAAAAAAAAATTAAAGAACCGAACTCGGTGCCAGCTCTTCTCTTGAGTGAGGCCCGTCAGTCCTGAGGGGCAATTCATGTTAATTCATATTGCAATCACGTAGCTATCAAGAAGCATGAAGTGTTTCCCCCCCACCCCCCATGAACTATAATTGGGGCTTGTACTAACAGCAAACCTCATTTGTCGGCAGAAAACAGAAACAGCCCTTCGCCACACTTGAGTGAACATATGATAGACACAATACCGTGCCATGATAGAAGTGTAATTTATTAGTGGGGCTGGATCCTAAAATTAACTTTTTATTGATTAAATGAGTAAAAAGGTAAGATTTTGTAACTTTTTTTCTACTATTGGATCGATTGGTCTGTTAGCTGTGGCTCAATGGGCAGCACTCTCGCCTCTGAGTGATGAAGGTTGTGGGTTCAAGTCCCACTCCAGGGACTTAAGCACAACAATCTAGGCTGACACTCCCAGTGCAGTGCAGTACTGAGACAGAGGCCATGTTAAACCTGCTCTGTCAGGTGGACATAAAAATGTCTCATTGCACTATTTCGACAAAGAGCAGGGGGAGTTATCCCAGGGGTCCTGACCACTATTTATCCCTCAATCAACATCACTAAAACAGATTATCCGGTCATTATCACATTGCTATTTGTGGGAGCTTGCTGTGCGCAGAGTTGGCTGCTGAGTTTCCTATATTACAACAGTGACGGCACCTCAAAAAGTACTTAATTGGCTGTAAAGTGCTTTGAGATCCGTCCAGTGGTCGTGAACGGCGCTATAAATGCAAGTCCTTCTTTAGAAAGCTGACAGCTTTAGATTCTGGAACACTTAGACAAGTGATGTTCATTTCCTTACCCATTGTGTTTGGGTAAATACGTTTAAATGCAAAAGATGAAAGTAACAACTCAACGCATTAGAACAAGATATGTGAACCATTGGCTATATTATTTCATTAACATTAACTGTTTCCAATTATAATTGACTATTCAGTGTGATATTCCACATGGATGTATTATTGTCTATAATTAACCGTGCAGGGCTTGCAATCATATTTATGCACTGTTAATTATTTGTATATACAAAATTTAATTACTTTTTTGTATGTGGGCATCTTGTAACACAAGGTTATCTGCCCCAAATTCTCTACACCCATTGTACAGTGTGTCCAAAATGAATCATGAGCAGTTTATCATTGAAAGTAAACAGAGCAAATAAAGCCTGAGATTTATATTAAAAAAATGACCATGCAAGCATTAAAATAGGCTTAGCAAATGACATTAAAGAGCAGCGATATTGCTACTCCTGTTAAGTTTAATTAAAAAGCGAATGCCTTTAAAGAAAGAACTTGCATTGCTATAGCGCCTTTCACGATCTCAGGACGCCCCAAAGCGCCTTACAGCCGATGAAGCACTTTTTAAGTATACTCACTGTTGTAATGTAGGAAACGCGACAGCCAATTTGTGCACAGCAAGATCCCACAAACAGCAATGTGATAATGACCAGGTAATCTGTTTGTTTTTTAGTGATTTACTTCACTATTCACTTTTAAAAGACTTTGGTCATTTCTTCAGCATTAACTGTAGATTTTAATTGCTTATTATAGGAACTATTGGCCTTGCCCTCATTAATCTTTTCTATGCAATCATTAGGTTTCTAAGAGCAAAGTGAAAACGAATGTATTTTGCTGGTTGTCTTTGTATGTGAAAACTGATGAGAATGAAATCTTTTGTACATGTTGCTGACCTCATACCAGCGCTGTGGCATTTCTTTGAAGCTGCCTTGTTTGGGGACTACTTTAATACTCATACATTTGGGGAAATGCTTCAATTGCTGGATTTTATGTACAGAAGATTAGCTAATTAATGAAAAAGGAAGATTGCATTTCTATAGCGCCTTTCACAACCTCAGGAGACCCCAAAGTGCTTCACAGCCAATGAAGTACTTTAAGTGGAGTCACTGTTGCAATAAAGTGAAATAGAAGCATTAGACTAAGTAAACACTTTTTTAAAATTCAGATTTAGAAACTATACTTTATTTCTTCTTTGCACAACCTGCTAAAAATTCTTAATACTTTAGAAACTAGGAAAAGTAGAAATATCGAATATTTACTCCCTGCTTTGCAAATGATGTTCTTCTGCTCAGTTTGATTTCTGTACATTATAGAATATTGACTGAAAGTGAAGGTAGGCAAGCTAACCGGCTCTCGGTCCTCTGCCAGGCTGCTCTTCAACCACTGGGAGTTGTGTAAGAGCAGCACAGATTGATTTTTTGCTCTCTGATTTTCTTTCCTGTGGGGAAGTGTGCTGCCTGCAGTCAGAGCCTGCCCGTTAACACTGCAAATGAAGAGCAGCAGGCTAGAATCCCAAGATCTTCTGCCCCAATGGGTTGCATTGTCAGGAAACCACCACTGAAACATTGCTGAATGTGGCATATGACCGGAACCAGCCCCCCAAAAAATGGACATCTTGCTGCATGTTGTATTTCGGGCGCAGAGCTGCTGCTGTGGTCTTCAAGGGGGTTAACAGACGTGGATGGTCGTGCCTCATTGCACGATATTGCTGCTATTTACTGCAGAAGCCAATGGTGCAAATCCTACTCCTGGCTTTTATCTAAGAGTGTTCCAAAAAGGAGAGTCTTGGAAATCGGGAGAGAGAGAGACAACTCATTAAATAAGTCTGGTGGTTGTTCGAAATAGCTATAAGATAGACCTGAAAGGCAGTAGGCGGGGCAACGAGTTATTTGTAATGATGATTAGGCCTGTTTGCATTATTGACGTTAGGATTTACTTTGGGCACCGAGCCAATGACCTGGCTAGGATATTTAATGCACACTAATGAGAAATATAGATTAATGGATTGAATATAAAGCCACTCTTTTTAAGTTTGTAGCAATGAGGGAATGATTGACATTCCCAAGGGGGCGCAGCACAAATTTGGCTTTGAAAGAATTAGTGTTAGCTAGATAGATAGGATGGGAAGTAGAGAAGATAAAAGATGGTGGGACTGACAGAACCTATTTATAGTGTTACTGCAGTATTGATTCATAATATTTCACAGTTCTGTTGAAAAAACAAGCCTTGTGCCAATGCTACAAGTACCAGTTTAAGGCTGGTTAAGAAAGAAAGACTTGCATTTCTATAGCACCTTTCACAACCTTAGGACGTCCCAAAGCGCTTTACAGCCAATAACATACCTTTTATTGAATTGTAGTCATTGTTTTAATATAGGAAACACGGCAGCCAATACAAGCACAGCAAGTTCCCACAACAGCAATGTGACAATGGCCAAATAATCTGTTTTATTTTTAGTGATGTTGGTTGAGGGATGAATATTGGCCAAGAACTCCCCTGCCATTCTGCAAAATAGTGCCGTGGGATCTTTAACGTCCACCTGAGAGGGCAGACGGGACCTCGGTTTTAACGTCTCACCCAAAATATGGCACCTCCGACAGTGCAGCACTCCCTCAGCTGAGATTTTGTGCTCAAGTCCCTGGAGTGAGGCTTGAACCCACGACCTTCAGACTCAGAGGCCACAGTGCTCAACCAAGGCTGACACCATATCAAACTGTTGGCAGTGGAGTTGGCAGTGCTGGGTTATACTGCTGGCTGCCCAGCACTCTTAGCCAGGGCACTCGCAAGCATCCCAATGCTAATTTAAGCTGTGTTTACATTGCTCCTTGAATTGGAATGAAAAGATAAACAATTACTAGAAAGGAAAACCTGGAGGAAGTTGGTCTATGTTTATGCCACAGGCTACAACATGATTTAACAACATGAATGCTGGAAGTTGTCGGTACGATACTGGGATCACAGAATCCAAGTTAAGAAGACACCATAAAAGCAGCTTAAGTTTAAAGTTGGTGAAGAGTTGGCAGGTCCGTTGCTTTTTCAGTTTTCCTTAGAATCATAGATTCATAGAAGGAGGCCATTCGGCCCGCTGTGTATGTGCCGGCCGACAAAGATCTCTCCAGCCTAATCCCATTTTCCAGCTCTTGGTCCGTAGCCCTGCAGGTTACGGCACTTCAAGTGCATATCCAAGTACTTTTTAAACGTGATGAGGGTTTCTGCCTCTACCACCCTTTCAGGCAGTGAGTTCCAGACCCCCACTGCCCTCTGGGTGAAAAAAGTTCTCCGCAATTCCCCTCTAATGCTTCTACCAATTACTTTAAATCTATGCCCCCTGGTTAGTGACCTCTCTGCTGAGGGAGCTAAGTCCTTCCTAACCACTCTATCTTGGCCCCTCATAATTTTATAAACACTGCAGTTGGAAAAGTTCCGATTTGATTGAGAATGTTTTTGAAATGCGCTGCAGACTGATTGCAGTTATACTGCAGGTAGCGGGAAGCTGAAGCAGCGTGAAGTTATTTACCATGATCCTCCAGAATTTCATCACATTAACCCTTGGTGTGTTGATGCGAAGCTGAAACAACCACTTGACAGGAATACAAATTGGCCTGTTTATATAAGATGGGATAAACATAGAAACATAGAAACATAGAAGACAGGAGCAGGAGTAGGCCATTCAGCCTCTCGAGCCTGTTCCGCCATTCAATGCAATCATGGCTGATCATTCAAATTCAGTACCCTGTCCCTGCTTTCTCCCCATATCCCTTGATCCCTTTAGCCTTAAGAAATATATCCAACTCCTTCTTGAATATATTTAATGAATTGGCCTCTACTGCCTTCTGTGGTAGAGAATTCCACAGGTTCACCACTCTCTGGGTGAAGAAATTCCTCCTAATTTCTGTCCTAAATGGCTTACCCCTTATCCTTAGACTGTGACCTCTGATTCTGGACTCCCTGACCATCGGGAACATCCTTCTGGCATCTAGTCTGTCCAGTCCTGTCAGAATTTTATAAGTTTCAATGAGATCCCCTCTCATTCTTCTAAACTCCAGCGAGTATAAGCCCAATTGACCTAATCTCTCCTCATACGTCATTCCTGCCATCCCAGGTATCAGCCTGGTGAATCTTCGCTGAACTCCCTCCATGGCAAGAACATCCTTCTTCAGATAAGGCGACCAAAACTGCACACAAAACTCAAGATGTGGTCTCACCAAGGCCCTGTACAACTGCAGCAAGACATCCTTGTTCCTGTACTCAAACCCTCTTGCTACGAAGGTCAACATACCATTTGCTTTCTTAACCGCCTGCTGCGCCTGCATGCTTACCTTTAGCGACTGGTGCACAAGGACACCCAGGTCTCGTTGCACTTCCCAGGAAGCCTGTTTAGGTGTGCCATTTGGAAAGGGCTGGGAAACTGGTTCAAATATATATATTTTTTAAATGCCCATAAAACCTATAAAAGTTAGCACATGCCAACTGTACAGCTGCTGAAGAATTCCATACCTGGAAAGTTATTTTTATTTTTACATTCTGACAACTGGAGTATAAGAGTCAGGAAGCCTGGCTACAATTGTACAAGTCCTTGGTGAGACCACACCTGGAGTACTGTGCACAGTTTTGGTCTCCTTATCTAAGGAAGGATATACTTGCTTTGGAGGCGGTGCAACAAAGGTTCACTAGATTGATTCCTGGGATGAGAGGGCTGTCCTATGAGCAGAGATTGTGTAGAATGGGCCGATACTCTCTGGAGTTTAGAAGAATGTGAGGTGATCTCATTGAAACCTACAAGATTCTGAAGGGATTGACAGGGTAGATGCTGAGAGGTTGTTTCCCCCTGGCTGGAGTGTCTAGAGCCAGGGGGCACAGTCTCAGGATAAGGGGTCGGCCATTTAAGACTGAGATGAGGAGGAATTTCTTCACTCAGAGGGTTGTGAATCTTTGGAATTCTCTGCCCCAGAGGGCTGTGGATGCTGAGTCTTTGAGCATATTCAAGGCTGAGATCGCTAGATTTTTGGACTCTAGGGGAATCGAGGGATATGGAGATCGGGCGGGAAAGTGAAGTTGAGGTCGAAGATCAGCCATGATCTTATTGAATGGCGGAGCAGGCTCGAGGGGCCGTATGGCCGACTCCTGCTCTTATTTGTTTACTCATTTGTTGATCTAAACCATCAAGTGTCACAAAGCAGAAGACGAGTGCCTTCCACTGATATAAAGCTTTTGGAATGAATGAAGTTTCTTCATTGGATGAACAATTGTCCAGAACAAGGGGGCATAACTTCAAAATTAGAGCCAGGCCGTTCAGGAGTTGATGTCAGGAAGCACTTCTTCGCACAAAGGGTAGTGGAAATGTGGAACTGTCTTCCCCAAACAGGTTGTTGAGGCTGGGGGTGTCAATTGAAAATTTAAAAACTGAGATTGATGGATTTTGTTAGGGAAAGGTATTAAGGCTTACTGTGCGATGGTGGGTAAATGGAGTTAAGCTACAGATCAGCTGTGATCTGATTGAATGGCGGAACAGGCTCGAGGGGCTGAATGGCCTCCTCCTGTTCCTGTGTTGCTAAAAGTAGAGAGGTAGAACTGAATATGTCAAGCGATTGATGTGTTATTGTATGGTTGGTAAGTTAAAGGTCGACTCCTGGTAAGAATTGTCAATGCATACAAGAGAGATGCGAGTGAATGTTAAATTACAACTGTACTTCTTAAAGGGCCATTCCTTATGGTTTTCCATTGCGAAGTACAGTAAAATCTTATTCTTTCTCTGCTTTGATTGACAGCTCATTCAAAAAAAGAATCTGTGTTTTGGTATAAAGACTGAATAGGAACATTGGAACAGGATGAGGCCATTCAGCCCCTCGAGCCTGTTTCAATATTCAATGAGATCATGGTTCACCTCTATCTTAATTCCATTTACCCGCCTTGCATCCATATCCTTTAATAACCTTCCCTAACAAAAATCTATCAATCTCAGTTTTTGAAATTTTCAGTTGACTTAGGCTCAGCAGTTAATCCCCATTTTCATAAACCCAGGCCTAGAAATTCAGTTGCGTTCGCCAGCCGTTAGCGCCATAAGAGGAGTAGATCTCGAGCGCTAGGCACTTAGCGCCCGGGCGCAGACCGATCTGCGCCTACGCCCAACTTCAGTTGACATTTAGCGCCGGCGCAAAGTGTTTGCGCGCGCTCAGCTGCGCGCGCAGCTTATGACGTCATTTCGTCGTGCAACGCCGTTTGTGCGCCCGAAACCGGAACTTCAGTGGCACCCGCCCAATGTGGGCGTGGCGCTGTTAAGAACTGTGAAGTGGAACGCAGCAGAGTCCCTGCGGGCCTCGGGGAGCGCTAATTAAAGGGCACTTAGACTGAACTATAAAGGCCAGCCATTTTGCTGCAATGACTTTAGTGCTACGGATTTCTGGACAGAGACCAAGGAA
This sequence comes from Somniosus microcephalus, assembly GCF_052327205.1. Lineage (NCBI taxonomy): Eukaryota > Metazoa > Chordata > Chondrichthyes > Squaliformes > Somniosidae > Somniosus > Somniosus microcephalus. The sequence goes on along the minus strand of NC_140987.1, from coordinate 449,146,428 downwards.
GAGACCTTACTGATTTGGGCCAACATAGGAGAGGTATTTTTGGCTTCTGGCCAGAGCTTGGAAATTTGACTCATTGTGATTTCACTGTTTGCAAGTATATTATGGGGGCTGCATGGGGTTCCAACCCTCAGTTCCAGCATTATGTGCGAAGGGCTCGCAGACACTGTGTGAGAGGGGCAGCCATGCCTAGACGCAGAGGGGCCATCAGGCGTCGGCAACGTAGGCCTTACCCACTCAGGGAATACCGCCAGCAGGTGTCCTATCTCACCATGACTGCCGCGCATTGTGTTAAGAGGCTGCGCTTCAGAAGGGAGGTGGTTGCAGAGATCTGCCAGCTGTTTCACAGAGATCTGCATCCACAGCTGATGTGCAGGACGTCTCTGTCGGTGGAAGTGAAGGTCACGGTGGCTCTGAACTTTTATGCAAGCGGCTCCTTCCAAGCCGCTGCTGGGGACATAGCGAACATCTCCCAGTTCGCCGTGCATCACTGCATCCGGCAGGTCACCGATGCCCTTTTCGCAAGGAGACACCAATTCATCTCCTTCCCCATGACCCTAGAGAGGCAGGAGCAGCGTGCAGTCGGATTTGCGAGGATCGCCGACTTCCCCATGGTGCAGGGCGCCATTGACTGCACGCATGTGGCTATGCGGGCACCTATCGACAATGCCGAGGATTACCGCAACCGGAAGAGCTACCATTCCCTCAATGTACAGCTGGTGTGTGACCACAGGCAGCGCATCCTAGCTGTCAATGCCCGCTTTCCAGGCAGCAGCCACGATGCATTTATCCTGCGCCAGACTACTGTGGCTGACATGTTCCAGGCACAGCCTCCCCCAAGAGGATGGCTTATCGGGGACAAAGGCTATCCTTTGTGTACATGGCTCATGACCCCGCTCCGCGCGCCCAGGACCCCTGCTGAGGAGGCATACAACGAAAGCCATCAAGCCACAAGGAACATCATAGAGCAAACGATTGGCGTCCTCAAGCAACGGTTCCGCTGCCTGGATCGTTCCGGCGGATCTCTACAGTATTCGCCGGATAGAGTCTCCCAGTTCGTCGTCGTTTGCTGCATGCTGCACAACCTGGCTATCCGCAGGACTCAGGCACTGCCACCTCACGTTGGACCACCACCTCAGGAGGACGAGCAGGAGGACCATGAGGAGGAGGAGGAGGAGGAGGAGGAGTACCAGCCCAGGAGGGAGCCACAAGGTCCAAGGGCCGTCCGTCGGCGGCTTACTGAATGACACTTCTAGGCCCCCTGTCAGGGAATGGCTTGTGGCAATGAAGGCACATGAATGCAGCCGCTCCGCAAGCCCTCAGCCGGTTAACGCAACAACCACTTGAAACATCACACATGGACAAGCTGAATAAATAAAAAGCTTTATTGAACAAACTCAGGGCCCTTCCCACATGAAACCCAAAAACAGACAAGACCCCCAAAAAACAATCAAAAACATATCTCACTCCCACAACCTGGGGAGGAATAACAAAACTTGTCCATCCAAATGGCCTTCATCCTCGGCCTTACCAAGACAAACCCCCCCATACAGAACACAAACACCCCCATATAAAAAAACATTTGGCAACACACTCTACTTTGTGTGCCGAGAGGGCGAGTCCTTGTCCAGGCTTTTCCGGCCCCTGGCCGACCTGCTGCTCTGCCTCAACCTGGGCCCTGTGGGTGTTGCAAGGCTGGGGGAAGGCTCCTGAGGGGCACAATGCGTGATGGCAGATGCCCTTGGGGGTCGGCCTAGACGAGCTCCAGCCCTGGAGGGGCCGGCTGCTGACTGCTGCAGCTGTGGCTGGGCAGCATCAGTCTCTCCAGCAGCTCGTCGCAGCTTTGCTGGGGGAGTGGCAGTGGCGGCTGCAGCAATGGGGGCAAGCTGGCTGATGCCAGGCGCTCGCTGGTCACCAGAGACACTGGCAGTCGGCCGGGCTGGCACTGCAGCAAGCGCAGCAACCTGGTGAAGGCCAGAACGCTGTGCTGCAGCAGCGCGGCAGGTGCCCTGGCGATGCGTCCGTGACACAGCGAGTGTGGCAGCAGTGAGTGCCCGTACTGCCCTGGTCTGTGCCCGCATCAGACCAGCCAGTGACTGCATGGCACCACTCGTCAACTCTCCACTCGCTGCCTGTGCTGCCCTGAATTCGGACCGACTCGCGTCCTGTGATGCCCTGAATTCTGCCCGACTCGCGTCCTGTGATGCCCCGAATTGTTCAAGACCCCTGGCCTGTGCTGCCACGAGTTGTTCGAAACCCCTGGCCTGTGAAGCCCCGAAATCGGCCACACTATGAGCCAGGGACTCAATGGCCTCAGGCAACCGTGCCACAACCCCCATGAATTCGGTGTGGCAACGATCCGAATCCGCGGACATTTGATCAAGGAGGCGCACCTCCTGGGCGAGGACCGTCTCCGGACTGGAGGCCGGACTCTCCCTCTGGGGAGAAGGCCGCCGAGCTGCCCGACCCTTCCCGCGTGGCTGGACGCCACTGGGCCCAGCAACTGCACTCCCCTGCAACACTTCCCCCCTCTGGGGAGAAGGCCGCCGAGCTGTCCGACCCTTCCCGCGTGGCAGGATGCCACTGGGCACAGGAGCTACACCCCCCTGCAACACTTCCCCCTGGCTCTCCTCCAGGCAAGACGTGTCCCCTCCATTGCCATCCCCTGGCGCGGATGAGGGTTCCCCCGATGTGCCGCCTTCCTCTTGCTCCTCGTCGTCCTCCTCTTCCGAGGGACTGACACTCGCAGCTTCAGGGACCTCCTCCTCACCAGCTGAAAGCAGGAAGGCACAAGAGTAGCTTTAGAGTGAGGACAGGGCATCAGCGAGGGAGGCATGAGTGGTGGCATTATGCGCATTGGTCGGACAGTGGCAAAGGATGTAGATCTGAAGCGCAAGGGGAACGAGAGAGGTCCAAACGGTCATGTCCTTACCATTGGTGCCCAGCACAGGGTCGGCATCTCCAATTGCAACGGGGCCAATCACCCGGGCACCCATGAGTCGACCCACGCGCTCCTCCAGGTCACTGAGCTCCTGGAACTGGGCACGGCCTCCCCCGGTGACAGTCCGGCTCTTCAGATTCTCGGCCAGCTTGGCCTGCAAGAGAAAGGACGGCTTCTAAGTACAGTGTGGTGCCCTGTTGTTGTGTGCACTGCCTCCCATGGTGGAATAGCTTGGCCAGTGTGGTGCCCTGTTGTTGTGTGCACTGCCTCCCATGGTCGAATAGCTTGGCCAGTGTGGTGCCCTGTTGTTGTGTGCACTGCCTCCCATGGTCGAATAGCTTGGCCAGTGTGTAAAGTGCAGAAAGTGCTATTGATGTTCATGCCAGTGCCATAGATGCTGGAGGAGGGCTGGCCATTAGGCCTTTGAGGTCCCTTTGCCCATAATGTGAGGTGCACATGCAAGGATGAGGAGGACACTGGAAAGGGTACTCACCCTGACCAACCGAGTGAGGTCGTTAAACTTTTTCCGGCATTGGTCACCAGTCCTGGGGACATCGCTGTTGGCTGTGACCCTCTGGACGATTTCCCTCCAGGCTCTCCTGTACAGCCTCTTGGGAGCCTTCTTGCCACTGTCCGGGAACAAGATATCTCTTCTCTTCTCCAAAGCCCTAACCAGCACCTTCAAATCATGGGCAGAGAAGCGCTGCGCTCGCTCACGAGCCCTCTGCATCCTTGCTGGCGCTATTTCTCTCCAGCAGCAGTGTTTAGGCCTAGCTGGAGGGCTGCAGTATCCAGGGCGTGGCAGCAGACCAAGTCGGCCCTTCCCCCTTTAAGAGCTGGCCGGCGCCAGGGTGTCTGCTGTCAATCAAAACATGACCGCACCTGCGCTGCGCCCGGCCTTGGCGGTATCAGTCTGCACCGCCGGCTTAGCGCCTAAAGATAGGTGTGCAACGCCAGTTTTAGCGCTCGAGCAAACTCCTTGGCCAAAGCTACTGAATATCGGCGAAGTGGCCTCCACTTTCCGGCGGGCGCAAACTTTAGCGCCCGCCCGACTTTACCGCCCCAAAAGTGGCTATACTGAATTTCTAGGCGCCAGAGTTTAAGCAAAATAATGTTGACTATCCCTTTGCCACCTGTAATCCCACAATGATCAGATGAAAGCTACAACCTGGCAGTGAAAAAGAAAGTAAGACTTGCATTTATATAGTGTCTTTCACAACCTCAGGATGTCCCAAAGCGCTTTACAGTCAATGAAGTACTTTTTGAAGTGTAGTCACTGTTGTAATGTAGAAAACACAACAGCCAATTTGTGCACAGCAAGCTCCCATAAACAGCAACGTGATAATGACCAGATCATCTGTTTTTTAGTGATGTGAATTGAGGGATAAATATTGACCAGGACAACGGGGAGAACTCCCCTGCTCTTCTTCGAAATAGTGCCATGGGATCTTTTACGTTCAACTGAGAGAGCAGCCGGGGCCTCGGTTTGACGTCTCATCTGAAAGACGGCACCTCCGACAGTGCAGCACTCCCTCAGCACAACACTTGGAGTGTCAGCCTGGATTGTTGTGCTCAAGCCTCTGGAGTGGGACTTGAACCCACAAACTTAGTTGTAAGGATCTAAGATGAAATGAGCCTGGACACTCTATAGCCAGTGGGGCAAAACCATAGCATAATCTGGCCATACTTTAGCATAACAGTCACCAAACTTCACAGTACAGCTAGAAATCAATCAGGTTATTGTGTCAACTCTCTGAACGAGTAATCCACTTTGTCCCATTGCCCTGCCATTTTCCATAAATATATTTTTTAAATATTTATCCACTGCCCCTTTAACAACTAATATGGATTCTGCTTTCAACACTTGTCTGGTAGGGCATTCCATGTCCTAACAATCCTCTGCATTAAAATAGAATCACACAGCACAGAAGGAGGCCATTTGGCCCACTGTGCCTGTGCCCGCTCTTTGAAAGAGCCCTCCAATTAATCCCACTGCCCCTTGCTCTTTCCCCATACCCATGTAAATTTTTCCTTTTCAAGTATTTATCCAGTTCTCTTTTGCAAGTTACTATTGAATCTGCTTCTACCACCCTTTCAGGCAGCGCATTCCAGATTACAACAACTCGCTGCGTAATATTCCCTCTGGTTCATTTGCCGGGGTTGGGGCGCAGGAAATAAATCAATTGCTCCTAATGTGCCCCTTTCTTCTGTTTGGTGATGATAACTTCATGCCTATAATAGAAACATAGAAACATAGAAGATAGGAGCAGGAGTCGTCCATTTGGCCCCTCGAGCCTGCTCCGCCATTCAATGAGATCATGGCTGATCATTCAAACTCAGTACCCTGTCCCTGCCTTCTCCCCATATTTCTTGATCCCTTTAGCATTAAGAAATATATCTAACTCCTTCTTGAATATATTTAATGAATTGGCTTCAACTGCCTTCTGTGGTAGAGAATTCCACAGGTTCACCACTCTCTGGGTGAAGAAATTCCTCCTCATCTCTGTCCTAAATGGCTTACCCCTTATCCCTAGACTGTGACCCCTGGTTCTGGACCCCTCCGCCATCAGGAACATCCTTCCTGCATCTAGTCTGTCTAGTCCTGTTAGAATTTTATAAGTTTTAATGAGAGCCCCTCTCATTCTTCTAAACTCCAGCGAGTATAAGCCCAATCGACCCAATCTCTCCTCATACGTCCCGTCTTTCGGATGAGGCGTTAAACTAAAGCCCCATCTGCTCTCTCATGTGGACGTTAATTAACCCGTGGCACTATTTGAAAAAGAGCAGGGGAGTTGTCCTGGCCAACATTTATCACCCAAACAACACCTAAAACAGATTATCTGGTCATTATCTCATTTATGTTTGTGGGATCTTGCTGTGTGCAAATTGGCTGCTGCGTTTCTTACATTACAACAGTGGCTACACTTCAAAAGTACTTCATTGGCTGTAAAGCACTTTGGGATGCCTTGCAGTCATGAAAGGTGCTATATATGCCCACAGGTGCCCTTCAAGTGCTATAGTGTTATCCCATTGTGAACTGGATAGAGGCTATGAGGTTTTTTGGATTATTATAGGTACAGAGAAGAAACTTCCATGTGGTCAGGGATTGATTCAACTTAAATACAGGTGGCAGTCAGCATTATTTTTCCTTAACTTTTGGATAGCGAGCAGAAGTAGCAACATGGAAACATAAACATAGAAGATAGGAGCAGGAGTAGGCCATTCGGCCCCTCGAGCCTGCTCCGCCATTCAATGCGATCATGGCTGATCATCCAAATTCAGTACCCTGTCCCTACTTTCTCCCCATATCCCTTGATCCCTTTAGCCTTGAGAAATATATCCAACTCCTTCTTGAATATATTTAATGAATTGGCCTCTACTGCCTTCTATGGTAGAGAATTCCACAGGTTCACCACTCTCTGGGTGAAGAAATTCCTCCTCATTTCTGTCCTAAATGGCCTACCCTTTATCCTTAGACTGTGACCCCTGGTTCTGGACTCCCCGACCATCGGGAACATCCTTCCTGCATCTAGTCTGTCCAGTCCTTGTCCAGTTTCCCCTTCCTCCAGCCCCGTGGGCTCTGAGACAGATTGAGCCACCCCCTCTTCCTAGCCCGGCTAGGATCAACCAACACCACACGGACTGATTATCACACAATGGCTGAGGAACTCGGTGCTTCAACCAGCTGCAAGGCCAACAACCCTCACTTTGCAGCGCAAAATCCACCTTTGTGCTTTCTCTTAAAGTAGAAATAATTAGCTTGAATGCTTCTTTGCAAGCTGAGACTTCCATTTTATCCAGAATTGATAGTAATTTATCTTGCACACAGCACGGATGGCATCGTATTACAGTTTCTTCTTTTCAGGTTTTGCTGAAGTAAGCTATGGCCCCATCATTACTGTGTTCAACTTAAGTCCTCCTCCTCAATCAGCAAATAGGAAATACAATTATAAGGGGAATCAGCGCGCTTATTTTATTTTAGCAACTGTCGAGCATCTTCTGTGTCACAGCGCACAAGGTGATACAGTTTCATGGCATGGTTTCTTGCCGAGCAAAGAGGTTTTCAGCCATGGCTCAGTGGGTAGCACTCTAGTCTATTGAGTCAGAAGGTTATGGGTTGTGAAAGCTGTTATATAAATGCATGTCTTTTCTAAGTCTTTTATTTAGTGCCTGGCTACTGCAAAGAGTATGGGCACATTGAAATAAATAAAAAAAGAACTTGCATTTATATGGCGCCTTTCATGATGTCCCAAAATGTTTTACAGCCAATTAAGTACTTTTGAAGTGTAGTCACTGTTGTAGGAAATGCAGCAACCAATTTGCGCACAGCAAGGTCCCACAAATAGTACTGAGGTAATGACCAGATAATTTGTTCGTTGAATGATAAATATTGGCCAGGGCTCCAGGAGAACTCCCCTGCTCTTCTTTAAATAGTGCCGTGGGTTCTTTTACATCCAACTGAGGCTGCCTCGGTTTAATGTTTCATCCGAAAAATGTCACCTCCGACTGTGCAGTGCTCCCTCAGTACCACACTGAAGTATCACCCTAGATTTTGAGCTGAAGTCTCTGGAGTGGGCCTTGAGAATGCTACCGACTGAGCCAAGCCATAGCTAACACCTAAGATGTGTATTTCATAATATCAGGAGAGAACATTAGTCAGCTATTATGCTCCTCAGTGTTGCCACTGACAGATTTGACTCACCTAGCCCATTCCTTCCACAGATCATGTTCAATCTACCCCTAGCATTAGCACTAGGCTCAGTTAGTGCAATAGCACCAATATACCACAGGAAACAGCAAGAACAACAACAACTTGCATTTCTATAGCGCTGTTAACATAGTAAAATCATCCAAAGGTGCTTTACAGGAGCATTATCAGACAAAATTTGACACCGAGCCACAGAAGGAGATATAAGGACAGATGACCAAAAGCTTGGTCAAAGAGGTAGCTTTTAAGGAGCATCTTAAAGGAGGAGAGAGAGAGGTAGCGAGGCGGAGAGGTTCAGGGAGGGGATTCCAGAGCTTAGGGCCCAGGCAGCTGAAGGCACGTCTGCCAATGGTGGAACAATGAAAATCGGGGATGCGCAAAAGGCCAGAAATGGAGGAGCACAGATATCCCAGGAGACGTGGGGCTGGAGGAGCTTGCAGAGATAGGGAGGAGGCAAGGCCATGGAGGGACTGAGGGATTTGAACACAAGGATGAGGATTTTAAAATCGAGGTGCTGTCGGACTGGGAGCCAATGTAGGTCAGCAAGCATAGGGGGGTGATGAGTGAACAGGATTTGGTGAGAGTTAGGATACGGGCAGCAGAATTTTGGATGAGCTGAAGTTTACTTATATAAAATAATATAACGATGTATAATATCTTGACCATTTTTCTGTCATATCTTATTGCTCAGCAGAACCACATCAGTTACTGGCTGCCTGGTTGAGATTCAATTCTAGAGAGCTCCTGGAATCCATTGCTTCGATTGTCGTCTCAAAATATTGTGGCATATTAGCATTCTAATTGCCTGAGATTGAAGAACTGCGGAGAGTTCTTACAAGGGCAGGTTGACAGACTTTGAGTAAAATGCGGTCCGCTGCCTCATTTTCAGAATATCATAAAAAGCTATAGTGCACTGCAGGTAGTTTGTAATCAAACTCCGCGTGGTGCATTCGAGGGAGGGATCAGTGTGCGGAGTCCCAAGTAAAGTGCAGTATAATAAATGTAACATTTACCATAATATTCCTTACTAGGTTTTATTTTTTAACGAAAGCATGACTGCCTTAATGAACCAGACAGTCTACAGAGTTGTATTTTCTGGCTGTTAATTTTGCTTATCTCTGTAATTATTTACATAGCATTATGCCAACACATGAGGGGAGTTCAGCATGATTTATTTCTCTTGGGATTCACTGCAGGGATTACTTACTGATTCCACCCAAATGTATTAGATAAACTAGACAAACGACTTGTGCGCCGTTTTTTTTATGAAAAGATGACAGTCCCTTGGATGAAAATTATAAGCAATTTTGATGCGATGCAATGGTTTTTGTATTGGATATACGACGAGGAGTGATTGTTTACTGATAAATAAACATAGGGAGAATAATTCACAAGCACGACATGCAACAGGGGACTTACAGACTTGGCTCCTGAAACAATTTATTCCTTTAAAGCACTGTACCAAAACTCAGTATCATATTTATACAGCAAGTATATCATTAGCGTGGCATTGTTGGTGTGTTAAAACTTATATTTAAGCACATTAGAGCTTGGATGGTTGTCAGGTTGACATGTACTGTTGTTGCTGCCTGCTACATTAGGACTCAGTTTGCTTTTGTGTGACGGAAACCTGTGGGGATGAGTGCCTGAGAGGCAGAATGGGGCAGCTGTGAGCCAAACTGTGAGAACTCTAGTTATACAGAAGGATTGTCAAAGTAAGAGGCTAATGATTGTTTTCTGGTCTTTGATAGATATCTTGGGGCTTCATTCTTGTTTCTGAGTTACTAGTCATTTACCAGAAATGCTCTTTTTTATAACTTTACTTTTACTGCCATCGCATATTTGTTATACTCAAATATGTGAAGACCTATATAGCTTACATATATATAGATGTGCTGTTTTAAAATAATAGGGGTGTTGGAGCCTATATATGTGCTGTTTTATAAGAATAGAGGGGTTGGCTGTAAAACACTTTGGGACATCCTGAGGTTGCAAAAGGCGCTATACAAATGCATATAAAACACTGGTTCGGCCCCAGCTGGAGTCTTCTGTCCAATTCTGGGCACCGCATTTTAGGAAGGACGTGAAGGAGTTGAAGAGGCCACAGAAGAGATTTACAAGAATGGTTCCAGGGATGAAGGAATACAGTTACGTGGACAGACTGGAGAAACTGGGGTTGTTCTCCTTAGAGCAGGGAAGGCTGAGAGGAGATTTAATAGAGGAGTTTAAAATCATGAAAGATTTCAATAGAGTAAATAAAGAGAAACTGTTTCCAATGGCTGGAGGGTCGAGAACCAGAGGGCACGGATTTGATTGATTGGCAAAAGAACCAAAGCGACATGAGGAAAAACTTTTTTACGCAATGGGTGGTTAGGATTTGGAACGCGCTGCCTGATTGGGTGGTGGACACAGAGTCAATAGTAGCCTTCAAAATGGAATTGGATAAATACTTGAAGGAGAAAAAATTGCAGGGATATGGGGAAAGAGCGGGGGAGTGGGACTGACTGGATTGCTCTTCGAAAGAGCTGGTACAGACTCGATGGGCAGAATGGCCTCCTTCTGTGCTGACCTATTCTATGATTCTATGATTCTTAGTTCTTTCTTTATGCCATCTGATGCACATGGAGTGCTGGAGTCAAGGATTTTCCCATCCACTTTCCTTGCTTTTGATTGGTAATGCTCTTTCTCTCTTCAGTTCTGATTGGCTGCTGTTTTACTTTGAGCCAATCAACAAAGTTGAAGTGTGGCAGGAAGACAACTTGACACTTCCAGGAAGTGCGTGCCATACACAAAACCTTCAATACAATATATATATTTAAACAGATTTAGATTGCTCCAACGTAATAGGCCTCTAAAGAAAGATGTTGCATCTATACAGGCCTGGAATTTGCGGTGGGGATGTCGGTGAACTGGCAGTGTTCGGCGTCACTCTGCCCTTGAAACTGACCGCAACATCTGGATTCGGAAATCCCGAAGTTGCGGTCTGTCATTGACAGCTCCGAAACAGGCATCGCTGTGCCCTCCTCCCCCCCTCCTCCCCCCCCACCGCCACAGAGCCGACAAGCAGTGAAATCTTTCAAATCAGGGAAACTGACGAAAACTTCGGCTATTCCGCAGTAATCGCGCTCTTAAATTCCCCACTAAAAGTTAGACCCAAAGGGATTAGGTGTAACTGGGGTTTTGACAGCGTTATTACTGATAAACATGTTATGGGCCTGGAAAACTAAGTTTAATTTTGTGCAGTGTGAAATTTGGTCATTTTAATAAAAATTTCATTTTTTAATAAACTTTGCAAAGTAATTTTTTTTATTTAAAAAAAAAGTTTGTCCATCTTTATTTCAGGTTTGCCTTTTTCCCGTATGAGAGCCCCAATCTTTCTTTTGCTCTCTCCAACATTTTTAAAAAGTTAGAATTGTAAGAGCTTACCCACTTCCTCGTTCGCTGTCCGTGAGAATTCTGCGTTTTGATTGGCTGCTCAGGCAGCCCGACGACGTCACAGCAGCTCGCACGAGGGGATCCCCACTGTACTCCGTTGATTTGAATTGAACGTTGTAAAACCCGAAGTTCACGGCACAGAGAGCGCGAGATCCTCGTGCCAAGCATACTTCGGGGCCAGTGGCGCACGCCTTCGCTTCACCGCTGACCGCAAATTCGGGCCCATCGTGTTTTTCATGACCTCGGGATGTCTTCACAGCCAATGAAGTACTTTTGAAATGCGGTCACTGTTGTAATGTAGGAAAATGCGGCAGCCAATTTACACACAGCAAGGTCTCAGAAACAGCAATGAGACATAGTGGATAATAGTGCCATGGGTATCTTTTAAATGTGCCTGAATGGGAAGACCTTGGTTTAATGGCTCATCCAAAAGACAGCACATCTGGCAGGGCAGCACTCCCTCAGTACTGCACTGGCATTGGCAGCCTGTGCTCAAGTCTCTGGAGTGGGATAGCGCTTGAACCCATAACCTACTGACATTTAGAAGTGTGGCATTTCCGAATGTTTCGTAGCATATATTGCCATTATAACGTTGGAGGTAATCTGCCAAACCAATCGACTATTTATTTACAGGGAGTCTATGGTCTTATGGAATGTTGGCTTTTATTTCAAGGGGGATGGAATATAAAAGTAAGGAAGTCTTGCTACAACTGTACAGGGCACTGGTGAGACCGCACCTGGAGTACTGCGTACAGTTTTGGTCCCCTTATTTAAGGAGGGATATACTTGCATTGAAGACAGTTCAGAGAAGGTTCACGAGGTTGATTCCTGGGATGAAGAGGTTGTCTTATGAGGAAAGGTTGAGCAGGTTGGGCCTATACTCATTGGAGTTTAGAAGAATGAGAGGGGATCTTATTGAAACATATATAAGATTCTGAGGAGGTTTGACAGGGTAGATGCTGAGAGGATGTTTCCCCTTGTGGGGGAATCTGGAACTAGTGGGCATAGTTTCAGAATAAGGGGTCGCCCATTTTAAAACAGAGATGAGGAGGAATTTCTTCTCTGAGGGTCGTGAATCTTTGGAATTCTCTGCCCCAGAGAGCTGTGGAGGCGGAGTCAGTGAATATATTCAAGGTGGAGATAGACAGATTGTTGAGCTACAGGGGAGTCGAGGGTTATGGGGAGCGGGCGGGAAAGTGGAGTTGAGGCCAAGATCAGATCAGCCCTGATCTTATTGAATGACGGAGCAGGCTCGAGGGGCCGAATGGCCGACTCCTGCTCCTATTTCTTATGTTCTTATGCTCCACTTATAATGCAACATAATGGCAGATCTCCTGCGACATTTCTTGCGGGTAGTCCAGGACCTATAGCACAGTTTCCGATGTTTAGCCGGGTCTCTGCTGCCTAAACGTGACGGTGGTTTGCTCATCTCCGTAATCCAGGAAACCTGCTGAAATAAAACATCACACGATGAAATATTACCCTTATTGAAAAATACCACATTGTGTAGTAGTAGGAGATTTTTGGTTCTGCTGTACAAAGCGTCTAAAATATTTTATAAAAAATCTCTCCAGATTTTAAGTGATTCCCACTCAAAGCTCACAGCTGCTGTTTGTAAAGTTTCCCCCTGTAACACAGGTTACGATGGTGAACTCTGTATAGATGAATAGCAGCTGGGTTAAAATAGCAACCTCCCTCTCTCTCTCAGTCACACACACAGAATTTGTTAGCAGCTTCTCATTGAAACATATAAGATTCTGAAGGGGATTCAGAGGGTAGCTGCTGAGAGGTTGTTTCCCCTGGCTGGAGTGTCTAGAACTAGGGAGCACAGTCTCAGGATAAGGGGTCGGCCATTTAAGAATGAGATGAGGAGGAATTTCTTCACTCGGAGGGTGGTGAATCTTTGGAACTCTCTACCCCAGAGGGCTGTGGATGCTCAGTCATTGAGTATATTCAAGACAGAGATCGATAGATTTTTGGACTCTAGGGGAATCGAGGGATATGGAGATCCGGCAGGAAAGTGGAGTTGAGGTCGAAGATCAGCCATGATCTTATTGAATGGCGGAGCAGGCTCGAGGGGCCGAATGGCCGACTCCTGCTCCTAATTCTTGTGTTCTTATGTAGGAGCTGGGATGTCATAGCGCTGAAGGCCTAATTAACGTTCAACTCATGATACAGAAACCAAACTCGAGAACCAGGTCTTAAAAAGATGGCCAGACCACTAGTGCCAAACATCTCGCAGACATTTCTAACATCATAACTAATTACAACCAATATAATGGCCCTATCTAATGATTTTTATTTAGATTGTCAAACTTTTTAAAAATGATATAACTGCTCTGTTTTACTGTTCCTATTGACCTGAGAAGGAAAGGAAATTAATGTCCAAATATAGAGTGAAGGAATTATTTGATTGGTTGATTGTGTAGCAGTTTTTTTTTATTCGTTCATGGGGTGTGGGCGCCGCTGGCAAGGCCAGCATTTATTGCCCATCCCTAATGGCCCTTGAGAAGGTGGTGGTGAGCCGCCTTCTTGAACCGTTGCAGTCCGTGTGGTGAAGGTACTCCCACAGTGCTGTTAGGGAGGGGTTCCAGGATTTTGACCCAGCGACGATGAAGGAATGGCCAATATACTTCCAAGTCAGGATGGTGTGTGACTTGGAGGGGAACTTGGAGGTGGTGGATGGGGTGCCAATCAAGCAGGTTGCTTTGTCCTGGATGGTGTCGAGTTGCTGGTTTTCATTGGTATCATTGAAAACAAAAATGTGCCATTTCCTTGTTTGGGCTTGTGTCATTTGCTGCTTCATGATTGGTGGGTTTTACTATCTGCTTACTGGTCCAAAATTGGTGGATTTTTCCTATCTGCTTACTGGTTCATGAATCTGTTTACTGGTTCGTGATTGGTAGTTTTCTCTAACTTGTCTATATTTGAGCAAATTAGCATAGATAACGCGACAGACATTCTGAGCCAATCGGATGATTACGGGGTGCACTTTGCAAGTGTCACATTTTGAAACGTGACGTATATTTTCAACATGCACTATGGACCCACGTGAGATGTGGAACTTTTAAAACTTCAGTTGGATGGAAAAGCATAGAATCATAAAATGGTTATAGCACGGAAGAAGGCCATTTGGCCCGTCAAGCCCGTGCCAGCTCTCTGCAAGAGCACTTCAGCCAAACCCACTCCCCCGCCCTTTCTCTGTAGATCTACAAAATTTCATCTTTCAGGTATTTATCCAACTCCCTTTTGAAAGCCATGATTGTGTCTGCCTCCACCACCCTCTCAGGCAGTGCATTCCAGATCCTAACCACTCGCTGCATAAAAAAGTTTTTCCTCATGTCGCCTTTGGTTCTTCTGCCAATCACCTTAAATCTGTATCCTCTGGTTCTCGACCCTTCCACCAATGGGAACAGTTTCTCTCTATCTACTCTGTCTAGAACCCTTGTGATTTTGAACACCTCTACCAAATCTCCTCTTAGCCTTCTCTGCTCTAAGGAGAACAACCCCAGCTTCTCCAGTCTATCCACGTTACTGAAGTCCCTCATCCCTGGAACCATTCTTGTAAATCTTTTCTGCACCCTCTCTAAGGCCTTCACATCCTTCCTAAAGTGCGGTGCCCAGAATTAGACACAATACTCCAGTTGAGGCCGAACCAGTGTTTTACAAAGGTTCAGCATAACTTCCTTGCTTTTGTACTCTATGCCTCTATTTATGAAGCCCAGGATCCTGTATGCTTTTTTAACTGCTTTCTTAACCTCCCCTGCAACCTTCAATGATTTGTGCACATATAACCCCTGGTTTCTCTGTTCATGCACCCCCTTTAGAATTGTACCCTTTCGATTATATTGCCTCTCCTTGTTCTTCCTACCAAAATGTATCACTTCAAACTGTACTGCATTAAACCTCATCTGCCACATGTCTGCCCATTCCACCAGCCTGTTTTTGTCCTCTTGAAGTCTATCACTCTCCTTCTCGCTGTTCACTATACTTCCAAGTTTTGTGTCATCTGCAAATTTTGAAATTGTGCCCTGTACACCCAAATCTAAGTCATTAATATACATCAAGAAAAGCAATGGCCCTAGTACCAACCCCTGGGGAACACCACTGTATACCTTCCTCCAGTCCGAAAAACAATCATTCACCACTGCTCCCTGTTTCCTGTCACTTAGCCAATTTCATATCCATGCTACCACTGTCCCTTTTATTCCATGGGCTTCAACTTTGCTGGCAAGCCTATTATGTGGCACTTTATCAAACGCCTTTTGGAAGTCCATGTACACCATGTCAACAGTATTGCCCTCATCAACCCTCTCTGTAACCTCATCAAAAAGCTCGATCAATTTAGTTAAACGCAATTTGCCTTTAACAAATCTGTGCTGGCTTTCCTTAATTAATCCAAACTTGTCCAAGTGACTGTTAATTTTGTCCCGGATTATTGTTTCTAAAAGCTTCCCCACTACCGAGGTTAAACTGGCTGGCCTGTAGTTGCTGGGTTTATCTTTAAACCCTTTTTTGAACAAGGGTGTAATATTTGCAATTCTCCAGTACTCTGGCACCACCCACCTCTCCAAAGAGGATTGGAAGATTATGGCCAGTACCTCCACGATTTCCACCTTTACTTCCCTCAACAGCCTAGGATGCCTCCCATCCGGTCATCGTGGCTTATCTACTTTAAGTACAGCCATCCTTTCTAGATCCGCCTGTTTATCAATTTTTATCCCATCCAGTATCTCAATTACCTCCTCTTCTACTATGACTTTGGCAGCATCTTCTTCCTTGGTAAAGACAGATGCAAAGTACTCATTTAGTACCTCAGCCATGCCCTCTGCCTCCATGCGTAGGTTTTCATTGTGGTCTTACTACCCAATTACTATTTATATGTCTTTAGAAGACTTTTGAATTCCCTTATATGTTAGCTGCCAATCTATTCTCATAATCTATCTTTGCCTCTCTTATTTTCTTTTACACTTCCCCTCTGAACATTCTATATTCAGCCTGGTTCTCACTTATATTCTCAAACTGACATCTGTCATACGCCTCCCTTTTCTGCTTCATCTTACTCTCTATCTCTTTCGTCATTCAGGGAGCTCTGGCTGTAGTTGCCGTACCTTTCCCCCTCGTGGGAATGTACTTCGACTGTACCCGAACCATCTTCTCTTTAAAGGCAGCCCATTGTTCGATTACAGTTTTGCCTGCCAATCTTTGATTCCAATTTACCTGGGCCAGATCCATTCTCTACTCACTGAAATTGGCCCTCCTCCAATTAAGTATTTTAACTCTAGATTGCTTCTTGTCCTTTTCCATAGCTAGTCTAAACCACATGATTCTGTGATCAATGGCACAGAAATTCAGGTCGGGAGCTTCCCGCGGGTGTAAGCCCCCAACCTGCACTTACCTAGCGCGCCGGCCGTTGAGCTGTGGGCCCGCGTGGAATTCCGATCCTGGGCCTCCTCCAACTGCCGGCGCACAGTGCTTGCGTATCCCAGGGGCGCAGTTAGTTCGATGCGTCCCCTGGGATCACGTGGGCCATGGGGAGCCAATTGGAGCAGGGAATGCTTCATTCATAAGTTTGACAGGAAGGGCTGTCAAACTTATAAATACTACAAGCCCCAAAAGATCACTAAATCTTCAAATACATTTTTTAAAAACATCACATTTTTTAAATAAACTATAAATTACATGAAATAACTATTTTAAACAATAATTAAAATTTTTGAAAAAAATAATTTTAATTTCTAATGGGGCTAAAAATAAACTTACCTTGCTTTAAAGTATTTAAAAATAATAAACCTGTGGAAATTTTTTAAAATTTTAATTAATTCACCACTTACCTTGTAAAAAGCAGGCCTTGCGACTGCTCTTTAAATGTCTAACTTCTGGAGACTTACCCTCCTGGGAAAACCTGCAAAAAAAACGTTAGTTCGATGCGCACGCGCAGCCTCTCCTGCGCACGTGTTCGACCTCTTAACCCCTGCTTTCAGGGGAACAGAAGTGCCGGTTTCCCGCGCATGCGCAGTGCATGCAGGAAACCGGCACTTCCATTGGGCCTACGGGTGAGTACCCCATGCGTACTCACCCGTGGAGACCCGAAATTCTGGGCCATTGTTTCCTAAATGTTCCCCTACTGACACTTGCTCCACTTGACCCACCTCATTCCCCAGAACCAGATCCAGCAATGCCTCCTTCCTCATTGGGTTGGAAACGTACTGATCAAGAATGTTTTCCTGAACACACTTCAGAAATTCTTCCCCCTCTCTGCCCTTTACACTATTACGATCCCAGTTTATTAGGATACTTGACGTCCCCCATTATCACTGCACTATAGTTCTTGCAACTCTCTGTAATTTCTCTACAAATTTGCTCCTCTATATCCTTCCCACTAATTGGTGGCATATAGAATACACCTAGTAGTGTAACGGCACCTCTATTATGTCACAACTCTGAACAAATAGATTCTGTCCTTGACCCCTCCAGGACATCCTCTCTCTCCAGCACAGTAATATTCTCCTTAATCAATACTGCCACCACACCTCCTTTCCTTTTTTTTTCAATTGAAGCAAAAGAAAGTACACAGTTATAATTCATCCTTTTAGCTGAAATGATTGTGCAGAGAAGTTGAGCGCTTTTATTGCAGGTTATGAGCAGTAATTTTAAAATCTCTCTGCTGTTGACAGGTAGAGTATGTCTGAGCTCTGTCTTGGTTATATTTGTCATACATTAGGCGTACCTAACATAGCAATTATATTCAGTTCATAACACTTAAGACTAGGTGTTACCATTGGCAACAATTGCAAATAAACTATAACATTCTTCTAATGTAAAAACAGAAAATGCTATAAGTACATTTGGTCTCCAAGGCTTGAAGGAGGAACCAAGCCACAGAATTCAAACAAATATATGATGCCCAATTAGGACTAGCAGCTCCTTTTACACTTGGCTGAAAGTTATTCTGATCCATGAGCTCTATGAACTGTTTTCTGGACTGTTGAAATCAGAGAGCCACTCTGGGACTATAAAGAGACTCATTAATCCAGGTATTTTCTATCGTTGGTAAGAATATAAAGATATATGTAATGCAAAAACACAAAATGCTGGAAATACTCAGCAGGTCAGGCAGCATCTGTGGAGAGAGAAACAGAGCCAACGTTTCAGGTCGATGACCTCTCATCGGAACTGGAGAAATTAGAGATGCACCAGGTTTAAGCAGGTGTAGGGACAGGGAAAGGGAACGAGGAGAGGAAAGAACAAAAAGGAAGGTCTGTGATAGGGTGGAAGGCAGGAGTGATTAAAAGACAAAAGGGATGATGGTGCGAGGGAAAAGGAGATGGTAATGGGACAAGTAAAGAGTGACATTCTTCTGTCCGCTATTTTAACAGTGACGTTCAGCATTTTTATTTTAAACATGTTGGTGCCTCCATTAAAATGGTGTACTGTGAAATGCCATACTAATGCCTTAAGTGTTCATGCACTAATATGACAAACATTCATTTCTGCTCTCTGAAACCCTCACCCATGACTTTGTTATCTCCAGACTCGACTATTCCAATGCTCTTCTGGCTAGCCTCCCACCCACCACCCTCTGTAATCTCTGCTGCCCGTATCCTAACTCGCACCAAGTCCCGCTCACATGTCAGCCCTGAGCTCGCTGACCTATATTGGTGCCACATCCGGCAAAGCCTCGATTTAAAAATTCACATCCCGTATGACCTCGCCCCCTCACTATATCTATAACCTCCTCCACCCTACAACCATCCGAGGATCTCAGCGCTCCTCCAATTCTGGCCTCTCGCGCATCCCCGATTTTAATCGCCCCACCATTGGTGGCCGTGTCTTCCGCTGCCCAGGCCCTAAGCTCTGGAATTTCCTTCCTAAACCTCTCCACCTCTCTACCTCTCTCTCCTCCTTTAAGATGCTCCTTAAAACCTACCTCGATGACCAAGCCCTGTCCGAATATTTCCTTATGCAGCTTGGTGTCAAACTTAGTTTTACAACATTCCTGTGAAGTGCCTTGGGAGGCTTTACTATGTTAAGGGCGCTGTATAAATACAAGTTGTCATTGTTATTCAGTGTGGGTTTGTAACTCAGGTTAACAGTTATGGTGCCCAGTGTAGAAGCTGGTTTGTCATTTCATCACATTGACTGTTCTAAAACATATTTCTCGAGACCTGCTGCAAAAATACAGACAAATACAGATTTTTAAAAAATTTCTAAATTGCCGATAATGTGACCATTCAAAAGACCATTCTGTCACTCTGGACTTACACCATTAGCATTCAACATTTTGAAAGGAAAAAATATTTATTACCTAGTATTGCATATTGTCTACTGCTCAGAAACAGGCTATTCAGTCCAACAGAATGCTCCACACAAGCCTTCCTCATCTAACCCCATCAATGATATTTATGACTTCACTTTTACCGTGGCAACTCAACCTTCTACGTAAAAAGTTGAGAAGTCACTTTTAGAAGTCTAAGTATTGTTGCAGTAAAATGTATTTTAGAAAGAAGAAAGAAAGAACTTGCATTCATTTAGCACCTGTCACTTCCTCAAGACATCGCAAAGTCCTTCAGGACTCATTGAGAACAATTCAAGTTCCCACAAACAGCTATTGTTACGAACTGGAATGCGCTGCCTGAAAGGGCGGTGGAAGCAGATCCAATAGTAACTTTCTAAAGGGAATTGGGTAAATACTTGTAAAGGAGAAATCTGTAGGGCTGTGGAGATAGAGCGGGGGAGTGGGACTAATTGGAGAGGACTTTCAAAAAAGCCAGCACAGGCACGATGGGCCGAATGGCCTCCTTCTGTGCTGTATGATTCTATGAGTGAAATGACAATTTGATCTGGTTTGGTTGAGGGTTGTCTGTTGGCCAAGTCACTGAGAGAACTCCCTGCTCTCCCTTGAAATGGTGCTGCCAGATTTCTTACATCTACCCGAACCTTGGTTTAATGTCTCACCTGAAAGCACAATAACTAATAGAAGGTGATTCTCCATCACTTTGCTGTAATTTTTAAAAATGTATTCATTGGATGTGGGCGTCGCTGGCAAGGCCAGCATTTATTGCCCATCCCTAATTGCCCTTGAGAAGGTGGTGGTGAGCCGCTGTAGTCTGTGTGAGTATACTTCTTTGTAGGAAGGCAAATGCTTTATTGGCCTTCATTGCAAGAGGATTTGAGTACAGGAGCAAGGATGTCTTACTACAGTTATACAGGGCCTTGGTGAGACCACACCTGGAGCACTGTGTGCAGTTTTGGTCTCCTTAGCTAAGAAAGGATATACTCGCCATAGAGGGAGTGCAGCGGAGGTTCACCAGACTGATCTGATTCCTGGGATGGCAGGACTGTTGTATGAGGCGAGATTGGGTCAACTAAGCCTGTAACTAGGCCTGTATTTACTAGAGTTTAGAAGAATGAGAGGGGATCTCATTGAAATGTATACAATTCTGACAGGGCTAGACAGACTGGATGCAGGGAGGACGTTTCCCTTGGCTGGGGGGTCTAGAATGAGGAGTCACAGTCTCAGGATATGGGGTAGGACATTTAGGACTGAGATGAGGAGAAATTTCTTCACTCAGAGGGTGGTGAACCTGTGGAATTCTCTACCACAGAAGGCTGTGGAGGCCAAGTCACTGAATATATTTAAGAAGGAGATAGATAGATTTCTAGACACAAAAGGCATCAAGGAGTATGAGGAGAGAGAGCGGGAATATGGTATTGAGATAGAGGATCAACCATTATCATATTGAATGGCGAAGCAGGCTCGAAGGGCCGAATGGCCTACTCCTGCTCCTATATTTCTATGTTTCTTCTATGTTTCCCAGTGGTTTGACTGAGTGTCTTGCTGGGCCATTTCCGAGGGCAGTTAAGAGTCAACCACATTGCTGTGGGTCTGGAGTCACATATAGGCCAGACCGGGTGAGAATGGCAGCAAAGGGCATTAGTGAACCAGATGGGTTTTTACGGCAATCCAGTAGTTCCATGTTTTAAGTGTGCAGCCAAACGATATATTTTAAATTGCATGCTTCAAAAGATTTTTATTAAAAATAGCTTGTGTTTTCTATCTCAGTGACGCAGTGATGCATTAGCCTGAATTATATGCTGGCATCCTGAGCCAAGCCGACACTTTATAATTTTTTTTAAAAATGCTCTTAAAATGACGAATAAAAAAGGAAAGTGAAAAAATGTACTGATATATACCAGCATAAGGAAATGTGATTCAACAATAATGAAAAGAAGGATAAGATTTGTAGAAAGCCTTAACTGCAGCGTGGGCCACTTTAATTAGTAATTTTATATTGAGAACATACTTAAATTAAGGTCTCTTCGTGTTAATTCAAATTACAAGATCAGCTCATAATTGATATGAATGCAATGACAGATTTATTTTGCGTGGTAAAATGCCTGTTCATACAAAGAAGAGATTCCTGTAGTTTAACAAAGGATGCAGATAAACAGTAACTCCATGCACTTAATGCTTCAGTGCTTAACAAATACAGTCACTGCACTGCCTATGAGACACTGGTAGAATAGTCAATGAACTCTGTTAGACTGACTCTAACAGTCATGTTTCACTTTGCAAAATGCTGGTCCAAAATCGTCACAAAATTAATGCTGTTGATATAAGTAGACTGTGATCAGGAAATAAAGAGATCTCTTAAAATGCAGTAATTTTTATCCACCTTTTTAAAAAAAAACAATCTAACTCATCCTGTGAACAAGAAGAATGGCTCAGTATTAAAAGATCATCGTTATCTCTTCTTGCATTAAATTTTACAACACCAAAACCCTCCATTTTGGCCCATTAGGTCACTGCCAGAGGCTTTTTTCTGCATATGACGAGCCAGTCGTTTATCTCATGGCTGTTTGTGGAACCTTGCTGTGCGCAAATTGGCGGCTGCGTTTGCCCACAAAGCAGCAGTGACCACACTTCAAGAGTACATAAGAATCTAAGAACATAAGAAATAGGAGCAGGAGTCGGCCATTCAGCCCTTCAACGTGATCATGGCTGATCATCGAACTCAACTCCATTCACCGGCCCTATCGCCATATCCCTCGATGCCCTTACTAGTCAGAAATCTATCGACTTCTGTTTTAAATATACTCAATGACTGAGCCTCCACAGCCCTCTGGGGTAGAAAATTCCAAAGATTCACCACCCTCCATGTGAAGAAATTTCTTCTCATCTTAGCCCTGAATGGCCGACCCTTTATCCTGAGGCTGTGGCCCCTGGTTCTAGACTCCCCAGCCAAGGGAAACATTCTCCCAGCATCCGCCCTATCAAGCCCTGTAATAATTTTGTATGCTTCAATGAGATCCCCTCTCATTATTCTGAATTCAAGAGAATAGAGGCCTAGTTTACTCAACCTCTTCTCATACCACAGTACGCGGGGACATCCTGAGAATATGAAAGATGCTCGGTAATTGCAAGTTCTGTTTCCAAGCAATTATCCAATTCCTTTTTTAAAGAATTCATGGACACTTTTTCAACAATGGTTTGAGGCCGGGAACTCTACATTCTAACCATCTTTAGAGCAAAGATTAGCTTCCAATCTCCCTTTCATTCTTTTTTCTTGATTGTCCTAAATGTGTGTCCTTCTGTTAACATCTCCTTAATCAGTGGAAAGAATTCATCATTATTTACCTCATAATCATTTAGAATCTTTAAGAGCTCTATCAGAACTTAAACTTTCTCAGTGCTAGTAAGGAACAGGCCATTTAGCTCAACAGGTCCATGCCAGTGTTTATGCTCCACACGAACCTCCTCCCACCCCTCTTCATCTCACCCCATCAACATAACCTTCTATTCCTTTCTCCCTCATGTGTTTATCTAGCGTCCCCTTAAATGCATCTCTGATATTTGCCTCAATCTTTCCATGTGGTAGCAAATTTCACATTCTAACCACTCTCTGGGCAAAGAGGTATCTCCTGAATTCCCTACTGGATTTATTAGTGACTAGCTGGAGTGCCCGGCGGTGCCGAGGGTTTTTTGAGGGCATGTTGTTGTTGGAAGAGAGAGAGAGAGAGAGACTGGGGGGGGAGAGAGAGACTGGGGTGGAGAGAGCGACTGGGGGAAGAGAGAGAGAGAGAGAGACTGGGTGGGAGAGAGAGAGAGGGGAAGAGACAGGGGGAGGGAGGGTGAGAGAGAGAGAGACTGGGGGGAGAAGAGAGAGATGGGGGGGAGAGAGAGAGACTGCTGGATTTAGTTCGGGATTAGCCTGGAGAGAGAGGCGGGGAAGGAGTGCCTCAGGCCTGGCCCGATGGACCCCTGCGAAGGAAGGAAGGAAGGAAGAAGGCGAGCTCTCCCTCCCTCTCACTCTTTCCCTCCCTCACCCTCTCTCTCTCCCTCCCCCTGTCTCTCCCTGCTTTACTCTCCCTCCCTGCCCCTCTCCTCTCCCTCTCTCCCCCTCTCCTCACCCTCCCTCCCCCTCTCCTCCCCCTCCCTCCTCCTCTCCCTCTCTCCCCCTCTTCCTCTCCTCTGCCTCCCTCCTCTCCCTCCCCCCCTCCTCCCCCTCCCCCCTCTCCTCTCCCTCCCCCACCCCCTGCTCCCCTCCTCTCCCCTCCCTCGCTCCCCCCTCTCCTCTAACCTCCCTCCCCTCCCTCTCCTCTCCCCTCCCTCCCTCCCCCCTCTCCTCTCCCTCCCCCTCTCTCCTCTCCCTCCCCCTCTCCTCTCCCTCCCACTCTCCTCTCCCTCCCCCTCTCCTCTCCCTGATTTCCTCTCTGTCCCTCCCTCCCCCTCTCTCTCTGCCTTTCCTCAGAGCCGGACGCGGTGAGCCGAAGCCTCCGTGTGTGGATCAGCGCCTCAGGGCCGGCCGGTGCGCGGCCTAGCGCGTGAGGCCTGGCCGGACTCACCTTAGCTCAGGTCGTGCTCCAGGCCGACGTTGACGCGCGCGCTGACTCCCGCCCCGCCAGCCTTTACTAAGATGGCGGCGATGGCTATGCTCGGCCCAGTCCCGCGCCGCCAGCCTTTACCAAGATGGCGGCGATCACGGGGCGGGACGGGTGGTGCCTGGCTCAGGCGTGGCTGGCGAAAAGAGACCGAGGCTTCGAGGCCTGAGGCCTAAAGGCAGCTCATCCACCGCCGAGGGGGGAAAAGCCCGAGTCCCCTTTGCAAAAGGATTTTTTTTTCTTTTAAAAGCAACTTTTTTTTTGCTGGAAATCTATATTTACACGCAGAAAGTGGGAAAAAGAAATCAATAGTTAGGAATCAAGATGGCGGCCACTCACCTCAGCTCAGAAGGATTAGGCCCGCCCACACACGCAATGAAACACCCCCCATGATGCACCGATTGGTCAACCGTCAGGTTAACCCCCTGCACGATTGGTCAACCATCACGTCGCTCAACGCTAATGAGCGGAATATTGCCGTTTTTTGAACTTTTTTTGTATACTGTCTTAACAATTTTTGTCTGGCCAAAAAGTAAATATGCCTATTAGACTCCGCTAATGATAAGCTTTCTTTTGATATAACATTTGTGTGGGTACGCTCTATAACTTTTGATTGTATAGCCGGACAGACAGAAAGACAAACAGACAGAAAGACAGAAAGACAGACAGACCAATCATCATTTTATATATATAGATTACTGTATCTTATATTGGTGGCCCCTAGTTCTGGTCTCCCCCACAAGTGGAAACATCTTCTCTACGTCTACCCTATCGAACAACTTCATAATTTTAAAGACCTTTATTAGGTCATCTCTCAGTCTTCTCTTTTCTAGCGAAAAGAGCCCCAGCCTGTTCAGTCTTTCCTGATAGTTATAACCTCTCAGTTCTGGTAGCATCCTTGTAAATCTTTTTTGCACTTTCTCCAGTGCTTCTATTATCTTCGCCTCTCTCTCATCAAATTGTAATCTCTCATCTCTGGAAACATCCTACTGAATTTCTGACACACTTTTTCCCATTTCTTAATTTTCTTTCCTGTGCCCAATAATACTCCAACTGAAGCCTAAGGTCTTATACAAGTTCAACATAACTCCTTGATTTTGTATTCTGACGTGATGCAAGTGTTAAAAATAGATTTGTTTGGTTGTCTCCAAGGTTTGAAGGAGGAACCAAGCCACAGAATTCAAACAAATACATGTGGGGGAGAAATTCGGTATCGCCCCGTTTGGGACGCAATTATCGGCCGGGCGCAAAGTTTAGCGCCTGGCGCTAATTACCGCCTCCGACTGCAAACTTGGCTTCTATCGCCCCTGGAGGTGATTGGAGCGCTAAATCAGGTGATACACACCTGTCTTAAGGCACAAAGGCCGAGGAGCGAGGCGTTACCTCAGAGCACTGGCGAAGCTCATGTGATGTCAGTCAGCAATGGAACACAGACACAATGGCGCCGGCCAGTTCTTAAAGGGGAGGGTCGATCTTGCTCTCCATCCACACCCTACTCATTGCAGCCTTGAATCTCGGCCTGGAGAGACCTGTACATCAATTCTGCTGGAAAGAACAATGGAGAGGTCTAGGGGAAGAGCTTAGAGTGCAGCCCCCATAGTCTCTTCTAAATTGATGCAAGGAAGGTCAAATCAAAATGAACATGCAAAGTGCTGCTCGGCACCCAAAACTCCTTCACACAGTGTTGAATCTCTCCAGAAGTCTCTCTCTCTCAGAATGTGTGGTGCAAAAATGCCACCGACAAATCAGTCAGGAAGCGGTCGCCTTTATATAGCGCTCCCCCAGTCCGTTCCCGACTGCAAAACGCTCCCCTCAACCTGTCATTGCTAGCGGCAGGCGGTAAGGCAGGGGGCGCCACTCAATATCTGGTCCGTGGCGCTACCGGGGCGTTGCACGCTCGACTGACATCATGGTCTGTGGGCGCAGGAGATCGTGGTGGTAGTGTTTAGCGCCGCCGCAGAATGTCTGGTCAATTTCGCGAGCGGCGCAAACATCGCCGCGCCTGGACACTAGTTGCTTTGCGCCACATTAGTGCCCTCTTAGGGCGCAAACGGGAAGCGCAAAGCAACTGAATTTTTCCCCCATGATGCCCAATTAGGACTAGCAGCTCTTTTTTAATTTGGCTGAAAGTTATTCCGATCCATGGGCTCTATGAACTGTGTTCTGGACTGCTTCAATCAGAGAGTCACTCTGGGACTATAACGAGACTCATATCGTTGGTAAGAATATAAAGATATATGCAATGAAAAACAGAAAATGCTGGCAACATTCAGCACGTCAGGCAGCATCTGTGGAGAGTGAAACCGAGCTAACGTTTCAGATCGATGACCTTTCATCAGAAGTGGAAGAAGTTAGAGATGTGACAGATTTTAAGCAAGTGCAGCGGCAGGGAAAGGGGGGGGGTGAAGGAAAGACCAAAAGGGAAGGTCTGCGATAGGGTGGAAGGCAGGAGAGATTAAGAGACAAGAGGAATGACGGTGCGAGGCAAAAGGAGATGGTAGTGGGACAAGTTAAGAAAGAAAAGATGAATCTAGAGGAGGCATAGCAGAACTGTTACCAGCACCTGCTGTCTGGGGAAATGGGAGCAGTGGTTATCAAAAGAAGAGGTGCTGTTCCTTGAGTTTATGTTAATCTTACGGGTATATATAAAACTTTATAAAATTGACATAGAAATTGCAAAACATTGGAAAAGGAGTAGGCCATTCTGTAGCTTTGAAAAGTTCTTTAGAAAGATTTGTATGTGACTACACAAACCACTCTGGGTACAGGTATATTGTGTATCAGTAAACCAGGTTTATTAAGCATTAAAAATCTAGTACAGAGAAAGTAATACTTAACAAGAAGATAATCGCAGTCTGTTCATCGAACCCCGGTGCTCCTCCCGAGTGACTGTGGCGCAGTCTCTTTAATTCTCTTGCTGTGTTCTGTTGACTGAAGTTTCTTCTTCCTATGGCTTTGTGCTGCTTTCGATGTTCAACACCTAGATATTTATACCCTTTTTCCTCCGTTTTGCCTATGTAGCAGTTAGTAAGCAAGCTATCCTTATCTGAGAACAACCTTTGCACTAAATTCTCACAGATGTCTTTTTGCTTTTTAATCAGCTCATTGTTTAGCCTGTTCTACATTATTGAGAAGACAGAGGCCTAGAAATTCAGTATAGCCACTTTTGGGGCGGTAAAGTCAGGCGGCCGCTAAAGTTTGCGCCCGGCGCAAAGTGGAGGCCACTTCGCCGATATTCAGTAGCTTTGGCCAAGGAGTTTGCTCGAGCGCTAAAACTGGCGATGCACGGCTATCTTTAGGCGCTAAGCCGGCGGTGCAGACTGATACGGCCGAGGCCGGGCGCAGCGCAGGTGCGGTCATTTCTTGATTGACAGCAGACACCCTGGCGCCGGCCAGCTCTTAAAGGGGGAAGGGTCGACTTGGTCTGCTGCCACGCCCTGGATACTGCAGCCCTCCAGCTAGGCCTAAACACTGCTGCTGGAGAGAAATAGCGCCAGGAAGGATGCAGAGGGCCCGTGAGCGAGCGCAGCGCTTCTCTGCCCATGATTTAAAGGTGCTGGTTAGGGCTTTGGAGAGGAGACGCCATATCTTGTTCCCGGACAGTGGCAAGAAGCCTGCCACCAGGGTGTACAGGAGAGCCTGGAGGGATATCGCCCAGAGGGTCACAGCCACCTGTGATGTCCCCAGGACTGGTGTCCAATGCCGGAAAAAGTTTAACGACCTCACTCGGATTGTCAGGGTGAGTACCATTTCCAGTGTCCTCCTCATCCTTGCATGTGCACCTCACATTATGGGCAAAGGGACCTCAAAGCCATAATGGCCAGCCCTCATCCAGCAGCTATGGCACTGGCATGAACATCAATTGCACTTTCTGCACTTTACACACTGGCCAAGCTATTCGACCATGGGAGGCAGTGCATACAGCAACAGGGCACCACACTGGCCAAGCTATTCAACCATGGGAGGCAGTGCATACAGCAACAGGGCACCTCACTGGCCAAGCTATTCGACCATGGGAGGCAGTGCACACAACAACAGGGCACCACACTGTACTTAGAGGCCGTCCTTTCTCTTGCAGGCCAAGCTGGCCCAGAATCTGAGGAGCCGGACTGTCACCGGGGGAGGCCGTCCCCAGTTCCAGCAGCTCAGTGACCTGGAGGAGCGCGTGGGTCGACTCATGGGTGGCCGGCTGATTGGCCCCGTTGCATGTGGAGATGCCGACCCTGTGCTGGGCCCCAATGGTAAGGACATGACCTTTTGGACCTCTTTCGTTCCCCTTGCGCTTCAGATCTACATCCTTTGCCACTGTCCGACCAATGCGCTGAATGCCACCACTCATGCCTCCCTCGCTGACGCCCTGTCCTCACTCTAAAGCTACTCTTGTGCCTTCCTGCTTTCAGCTGGTGAGAAGGAGGTCCCTGAAGCTGCCAGTGACAGTCCCTCGGAAGAGGAGGACGAGGAGGAGCAAGAGGAAGGCGGCCCATCGGGGGAACCCTCATCCGCACCAGGGGATGGCAATGGAGGGGACACGTCTTCCCTGGAGGAGAGCCAGGGGGAAGTGTTGCAGGGGGGTGTAGCTCCTGTGCCCAGTGGCGTCGAGCCACGCGGGAAGGGTCGGGCAGCTCGGCGGCCTTCTCCCCAGAGGGGGGAAGTGTTGCAGGGGAGTGTAGCTCCTGTGCCCAGTGGCGTACAGCCACGCGGGAAGGGTCGGGCAGCTCGGCTGCCTTCTTCCCAGAGGGGGGAAGTGTTGCAGGGGAGTGTAGCTCCTGTGCCCAGTGGCGTCCAGCCACGCGGGAAGGGTCGGGCAGCTCGGCGGCCTTCTCCCCAGAGGGGGGAAGTGTTGCAGGGGAGTGTAGTTGCTGGGCCCAGTGGCGTCCAGCCACGCGGGAAGGGTCGGCCAGCTCGGCGGCCTTCTCCCCAGAGGGAGAGTCCGGCCTTCAGTCCGGAGACGGTCCTCGCCCAGGAGGTGCGCCTCCTCGATCAAATGTCCGCAGACTCGGATCGCCGGCACACCGAGTTCATGGGGGTTGTGGCGCGGTTGCCTGAGGCCATCGAGTCCCTGGCTCATAGTGTGTCCGATTTCGGGGCCTCACAGGCCAGGGGTTTCGAACAACTCGGGGCAGCACAGGCCAGGGGTCTCGAACAATTCGGGGCAGCACAGGACGCGAGTCGGGCCGAATTGAGGGCAGCACAGGACGCGAGTCGGGCCAAATTCAGGGCAGCACAGGACGCGAGTCGGGACGACTTCAGGGCAGCACAGGCAGCGAGTGGCCAGTTGATCAGTGGTGCCGTGCAGTCACTGGCTGGTCTGATGCGGGCACAGACCAGGGCAGTACGGGCACTCACTGCTGCCACACTCGCTGTGTCAGGCAGGCATCGCCAGGGCACCCGCCGCGCTGCAGCAGCACAGCAGTCTGGCCTTCAGCAGATTGCTGCGCTTGCTGCAGTGCCAGCCCGGCCGAGTGCCAGTGTCTCAGGCGAGCAGCGAGCGCCTGGCATCAGCCAGCTTGCCCCCATTGCTGCAGACGCCACTGCCACTCCCCCAGCGAAGCTGCCATGAGCTGCTGGAGAGACTGATGCTGCCCAGCCACAGCTGCAGCAGTCAGCAGCCGGCCCCTCGAGGGCCAGAGCTCGTCTAGGCCGACCCCCAAGGGCATCTGCCGTCACGCAATGTGCCCCTCAGGAGCCTTCCCGCAGCCTTGCAGCACCCACAGGGCCCAGGTTGAGGCGGAGCAGCAGGTCGGCCAGGGGCCGGAAAAGGCTGGACAAGGACTCGCCCTCTCGGCACACAAAGTAGAGTGTGTTGCCAAATGTTTTTTTATATGGGGGTGGTTGTGTTGTCTATGGGGGGATTGTTTTGGTAAGGCCGAGGATGAAGGCCATTTGGATGGAAAAGTTTTATTATTCCTCCCCAGGTTGTGGGAGTGAGTCATGTGTTTGACTGTTTTTTGGGGGTGTTGTCTGTTTTTGGGTTTCATGTGGGAAGGGCCCTGAGTTTGTTCAATAAAGCTTTTTCTTTATTCAGCTTGTCCATGTTTGATGTTTGAAGTGGTTGTTGCGTTAACCGGCTGAGGGCTTGCGGAGCGGCTGCATTCATGTCCCTTCATTGCCACAAGCCACTCCCTGACAGGGGGCCTAGAAGTGTCGTTCAATAAGCCGCCGACGGACGGCCCTTGGACCTTGTGGCTCCCTCCTGGACTGGTACTCCTCCTCCTCCTCCTCCTCCTCCTCCTCATGGTCCTCCTGCTCCTCCTCCTGAGGTGGTGGTCCAACGTGAGGTGGCAGTGCCTGAGTCCTGCGGATAGCCAGGTTGTGCAGCATGCAGCAAACGACGACGAACTGGGAGACTCTATCCGGCGAATACTGCAGAGATCCGCCGGAGAGATCCAGGCAGTGGAACCGTTGCTTGAGGACGCCAATCGTTTGCTCTATGATGTTCCTTGTGGCTTGATGGCTTTCGTTGTATGCCTCCTCAGCAGGGGTCCTGGGCGCGCGGAGCGGGGTCATGAGCCATTTACACAAAGGATAGCCTTTGTCCCCGATAAGCCATCCTCTTGGGGGAGGCTGTGCCTGGAACATGTCAGCCACAGTAGTCTGGCGCAGGATAAATGCATCGTGGCTGCTGCCTGGAAAGCGGGCATTGACAGCTAGGATGCGCTGCCTGTTGTCACACACCAACTGTACATTGAGGGAACGGTAGCCCTTCCGGTTGCGGTAATCCTCGGCATTGTCGATAGGTGCCCGCAAAGCCACATGCGTGCAGTCAATGGCGCCCTGCACCATGGGGAAGTCCGCAATCCTTGCAAATCCGACTGCTCGCTGCTCCTGCCTCTCCAGGGTCATGGGGAAGGAGATGGATTGGTGTCTCCTTGTGAAAAGGGCATCGGTGACCTGCCGGATGCAGCGATGCACGGCGAACTGGGATATGTTAGCTATGTCCCCAGCAGCGGCTTGGAAGGAGCCGCTTGCATAAAAGTTCAGAGCCACCGTGACCTTCACTTCCACCGACAGAGACGTCCTGCACATCAGCTGTGGATGCAGATCTCTGTGAAGCAGCTGGCAGATCTCTGCAACCACCTCCCTTCTGAAGCGCAGCCTCTTAACACACTGTGCGGCAGTCATGGTGAGATAGGACACCTGCTGGCGGTATTCCCTGAGTGGGTAAGGCCTACGTTGCCGACGCCTGATGCCCCCTCTGCGTCTAGGCATGGCTGCCCCTCTCACACAGCGTCTGCGAGCCCTTCGCACATAATGCTGGAACTGAGGGTTGGAACCCCATGCAGCCCCCATAATATACTTGCAAACAATGAAATCACAATGAGGCAAATTTTCAAGCTCTGGCCAGAAGCCAAAAATACCTCTCCTTTGTTGGGCCAAATCAGTAAGGTCTCTTCCTTGGTCTCTGTCCAGAAATCCGTTGCACAAAAGTCATTGCAGCAAAATGGCTGGCCTTTATAGTTCAGTGTAAGTGCCCTTTAATTAGCGCTCCCCGAGGCCCACAGGGCCTCTGCTGCGTTCCACTTCACAGTTCTTAGCACCGCCACGCCCACACTGGGCGGGCGCGACTGAAGTTCTGGTTTGGGGCGCACAACGGGCGTTGCAGGACGAAATGACGTCATAAGCTGCGCGCGCAGCTGAGCGCGCGCAAACACTTTGCGCCGGCGCTAAATGTCTACTGAAGTTGGGCGTAGGCGCAGATCGCCCTGCGCCCGGCCGCTAAGTGCCTAGCGCTCGAGATCTACTCCTCCTAAGGCGCTAACGGCTGGCGCACGCAACTGAATTTCTAGGCCAGAGAGTGGTGGCTGTCTCCAGCCCCTATCTTCTTTTGCAAAGTTGCTGAATTTCTTGCTCCCCACTATCTCCTTGTTTACTTAACAGACCATTTTACAGAATTACATCAAGTTGGCATAATTTCTCATCGTGCTTTGCTTCTCAGCCATTCGCCATTTTAAACAGGCTTTTTAGGTTTTTAACACACAATTTCACATATTACAGTTATTTAACAATGGTTGCAAATTTTAACAGTGTTTACTAAATCCTACAGGTACTCTCTATGCTATAATTCAGTCCCTTGAGCCTGCTCTGCCATTCATATTAGATCATGACTTAACTGTAGCTTAACTCCATTTACCCGGCTTTGCTCCATATCCCCTGATGCCCTTCCCCAACTTTAAATGTTGCAAACAAACCGAGCACAACAAAAAACAGGGAATAACAGCTACATATAATTGTTACTTATTTGATTCTTCACTTCTTGTTGAATAAATCTGGTTCACAGTTATAGCCTATCTATCTATCAGTGGGACCTTGCTGTTTTGAAGATGAGGAGAATCCCATGAAGGCGTAAGATAGATCCCGTCACTGAATAAATCTACAGAAAGATTTTTGGTTCATCATCTGAGTCATGCAATCAAAAAACTTAGTTAGATATCAGAGCCAGTGAACAGACACTTGGGGCTGGATTTTGTCAATGGGGACGTGATGGAGGCGGGACTTGTGGCCAACCCACGCTACTTTCCCTTGATTGACCTTGTTAAGCCCGCCCAGTGGGCTTAGCAGGCCAATTAAGGGACACCTGGTTACTGGTGACATCAGCGATTGACAGTTCATCTGTCAAGCGCTTTTGACAGATGAAAAATCAGCGTTTGACGGCTCTGTGAAGCTGTCAAACACTGACAATCTGTCTTCTAACTTGAGTCCTTCTACTCAGACTCAGTTAGAGATCTCTCCAGACCAGAAAGCAGAGGCTGCAGCTTTTGACAGTTCAGCGGCCATTCTGCTTTCTGTGCCAGTGAGCTGAGGGACTCCCGAGAACTGAAAGAAGGAAGCCTGCAGGAGAAAGTAAAGGTAAGTAAAACTTATTAAAACACTTTATACTTACCTCACACACTTACCTCTGCACACATGCACCCATCACTCACCTGCACAACGGACATCTCGACCCCTCCAACCTCTTCAGACCCATGGTCCGCCTCGCTAACTTGGCGTGGTTCGGAGCCGTCGGGAAGCCCACACTTCAGGGCTAAAAATAGGGATTAGGCAAAAAACTGCCTGTTGACTACCTGTTAACAGGCAGTTAATTGGCACTAATCCCCTTCCTGCCTCGGGGAGGTGCCTCCCAGCACAGGTCGGACACCCGCCTCCTGGGACATTGGCACGGAGGCGGGTTGGGGGCGGGATGGGTTCCTGCCCCCCGATTCTGCAATTTTCCCACCACTCCCACCTCCAAACCCGCCTCCACGGGGCTTGGAAATTTGAGCCCTCAAGGTCCTAGCGAATCAGGACTCATAGATACATAGAGATAGGAACAGGAGTAGGCCATTCGGCCCTTCGAGCCTGCTCCGCCATTCAATGAGATCATGGCTGATCTTCGTCTGAGATCATAGCTGATCTTACCAGTTCAGTACCCCGTCCCCGCCTTTTCTCCGTAACCCTTAATCCCCTTAGCCTTCAGAAATATATCCAATTCTCTCTTGAAAATATTTATTGAATTAGCCTTCACAGCCCTCTGTGGCAGGGAATTCCACAGGCTCACCACTCTTTGAGTGAAGAAATTCTTCCTCATCTCTGTTTTAAATGATTTGCCCGCTATTTTTAGACTGTGGCCCCTGGTTCTGTGCTCCATGGCCATTGGAAACATTCTCTCTGAATTCAGCCTGTCCAGGCCTGCCATAATTTTATATGTTTCGATGAGATCCCCTCTCAATCTTCTAAACTCCAGTGAGTACAAGCCCAAACTATTTAATCTCTCTTCGTAGGTCATTCCCGCCATTCCAGGTATCAGCCTGGTGAATCGCCGTTGCACTCTTTCCATGGCAAGAACATCCTTCCGCAGATGGGGCGACCAAAACTGTACACAATACTCCAGATGTGGTCTCACCAGCACCTTGTACAGCTGTAGTAAGGTATCCCTATTCCTATACTCGAACCCCCTTGATATGAAGGCCAACATACCATTTGCCTTCTTAATCGCCTGTTGCACCTGCATGCTCTCCTTCAGTGACTGGTGCACAAGAACACCCAGGTCCCTCTGCACTTCCCCATCTCCCAATCTATTGCCATTTAGATAATAATCTACCCTCCTGTTTTTACCCCCAAAGTGGATAACCTCGCATTTATCCACATTATAGTGCATCTGCCACGTATCCGCCCATTCCCCCAACCTGTCCAAATCGCACTGTAGCCTCCTGACATCCTCATCAGAGCCCACCCCTCCTCCTAGTTTAGTGTCGTCAGCGAATTTGGAAATATTGCATCCAATTCCCTGATCCAGATCATTTATATATATTGTGAACAGCTGGGGTCCCAGGACAGATCCTTGCGGCACCCCGCTGGTCACTGCCTGCCACTCCGAAAACGAGCCGTTTATTCCAACTCTCTGTTTTCTATCCGCCAGCCAGTTCTCTATCCACGTTAATACTTTGCCCCCAATCCCATGAGCCTTAATTTTGCATGATAATCTTTTGTGTGGGACCTTATCGAAGGCTTTCTGGAAGTCAAGGTACACCACATCCACTGGCTCTCCCCCATCTATTTTACCAGTTACTTCCTCAAAAAATTCCAGCAGATTAGTCAAACACGATTTACCCTTTGTAAATCCATGTTGACTCTGTCCGATCCTTTCCCCATTTGTCAAGTGCTCCGCTATTTTATCTTTAATAATGGACTCATCTGTGAGAGCAGATAAAATATGGAAGTTTAATTACCTAGAGAAAAAAGGGCAAAGAAGCACAAACAGTACGGACAATTCAACGAGTAAGAATAATTATTTTATGCATAATTGCTCTTCATGGGATTATAAACAATACCTTTCCTGGTACAGTTATAGCTGGGGGAAAATGCAAGATTGCAGCCCAAACTGATTGCTTCAGCTTCTGCTTTTATGTTGGTAGATTTTGCGTGCTGCTCATTCCTTTCATTCGTGATTAATGCTTCCTCTTTGACATGTTCCTGGCCGCTTTATTTGTTTTGATTCACATGTTCGGCACCCACTGATTTGGTGCGACTTCATGAATATGAAAGCTAAGCCCATCAGAAGGTCAACAAGGTGCGACATCCAAAATGCGACACAGAAAACGTGATACAATGGACAGGAAATGCACGCTTTGTGCCCTTTTTAGAGACAGATCGATCAATCAATGGATAGATGGATAGGGAGATAGATAGACAGATAGATAGACAGACAGATAGATAGACAGACAGACAGACAGACAGACAGACAGATAGACAGACAGATAGACATAGATAGATAGGTAGTGGAGAGATAGATAGATAGATACAGATAGATACAGATAGATACAGAGATAGATAGATAGATAAATCGAAAGATAGATAGATAGATAAATTGAAAGATAGAGGTAGTAGATAGATAGAGAGATAGATTGAGAGATAGATAGATAAATTGAGAGATAGATAGATAGATAGATAAATTGAGAGATAGACAGATACAGATAGATAGATAGATAGATTGAGAGATAGCTAGTTACAGATAGACAGGTGGATAGATGGATGGGTAGTATTATTACAGATGGCAGATAGAAGCTACTTTTATTTTATCAAATTGAGCAGGATATGAAAGTCTCAAAGATGGAAATGTGCAAACCAACAAGTTTTGCAAGTGGAAAGTTTATTGAAACAGACCAATATGTTTGTGCTTAGTGTAAGTTATATGCGAGCAGATAATTATGTTTAAAATCGCCGTTTCTCATATTTTTTTGGAAATGCTTTTCCTTCCAGCTGTGGGTCATTTTGAGCCTCATGAATGAAGACCTGCCTCTGCCAGGATCACCCATTAATAATGAGGTTAAAACAGAGCACTGCACATCTGCTCAAGAAATGTTGGCAAGGATGAGAAAAGAATGAGAAAAGGTCCATTCAGCTCATTAACTTTTGATATTGGCCCGTTCCCAATCCCGTCCATCATGGTCCCGACAACCTTTTCACCAAAGGTAAGTCAAGTGAAAGCAGAACATCCAGCTCAGCTTTCATCCTTGATTGGTTGTCTTCCTTGATACGATAGTTCTAATGCCATAAAAATTCTGGAATCATGAACCACTCGACCTTCATTATCGCTGTTTTCCTTACAACCTTCAGTTCTCTTCCGAACTAGTTATTCATCCAGCTCTTTTTTTTTAAGTTGTAAATTGGCATTTCTCTCAACCGGCTTTTGTCTAATTAAAACAAATGCAGCACTAAAAATTCCCTCTCTTAATTTATAGTGCAGTTACATTGCCTTTGCCAATTTTACACCAGTACAATGTCGGTGTAAGTTATCAGTGCTTCACCAAACTTACCACTACTCACCACCCTCGAATCTGGGAAAAGCGGGTGACTAGATGTTTAACTGCGTGCATAGAGCGTTGCTTACGAGTATTTGAATGTGTGCGGAAATTTTCAATTTAAAAATTGGAATCTCCCTGTCAGTTCTTCACCAACACAAAACACCACTTGGGCACTTCTTACACTGTATAGTTTAAAAAGATAACTACACTGATCACAATTGTACAAAGCTGAAGTGGTGTTCAAAGAAAACCTCTCAGGGCAGTTTCACACACAACCAAGAGCCCTGGACTCGTTACCACGTCAGCCATCATTGGCGCCCCTCCGCCAGAAATTCAGCAGTAGCGCCCCAACCAGGAGGTAGAGCGTGACTGGGAGCACTCCACCTCCTTCTTGGGGCGCTAAACTGAAGATTGCGGCGCTACATGCAACAGCGTCATGCGCGTCGGCACGTAGCGCCACGTCATTACAGGCCTCCCTCCCCTGATTAAAGGGGGGGGCCTAGCGCTGCGCACACCGGGGCCCTGCTGGACCACCGGGAAGCAGGGTGCCGGGAAAGCAGCCCAGCACTCAAGAGGCGTGCTGGGCCGAGCGATTGCGGCCGACACCCTGAGAAATAAAGGGGGAAGTGGGGGCAGGTGCTGGCAGTCGGCCCCAAAAAAATGGCTGCCCGGCACCTGCCACTTTTACTAGCACCGCCATCGCTGCAAAAACGCCCCCCCTGACCCTGTCGGACATATCGTACGGCGATAAGTCAGGGGGCGCAAAGGAAGTTTGCAGCCGGGGTGCAAGCGGGGCACTACCAGTTACCACCATCACTAACCTCCCACTGAATTTTGCAGGAGGTGT
The DNA here is from genome assembly GCF_052327205.1 of Somniosus microcephalus. Lineage (NCBI taxonomy): Eukaryota > Metazoa > Chordata > Chondrichthyes > Squaliformes > Somniosidae > Somniosus > Somniosus microcephalus. The sequence continues at coordinate 449,109,334 of NC_140987.1, read as the reverse complement.
TAGTGGCGCCGTGCCCGGGCGCTAGTGAATTTGCCCACCGGGGGTGCTAACGAGAGGCGCAAATCAAACTAAATTTTCCCCCATGGAACCTTACAGCACAGAAGGAGGCCATTCGGCACATCATGCCTGTGCCGGCTCTTTGAAAGAGCTGTCCAAATTAATCCCACTTCCGCCCTCCTGCTCTTTCCCCATAATTCTGCAAATGAGTTCTCTTCAACTACATGCCCTTTTGAAAGTTCCTTATGGTACCTAGTTTGCATTGCAACAAAGCATTTGCAGAGGTGCAAAAATATTTGGCCTAATGTCACCAAATCATCTTGGTCTGTTTTATTTTGCTATTTATACAAACGTATAAAAATGACTGGCAGGAAAAGATCAGCTGGTACATTTTGAAAATGGTAGTATGTTAGATGCAATGCATTCATTGATTTATTTATATATTGAAAATGAATATAAAAGCATTGGGCTAGATTTTCAGTATAGGCAGTTTTGGGGCGCTAACCTTAGCGCCCGCCCGAAGTTAGCGCCCGCCCCAAAGTAGCGCCCCGTTGCCGGGAATTCAGTGGCTTCGCCCTAAGGTTGGTGGAGCGCTAAAAGAGGCGTTCCACTACTATCTTTAGGCGCTAAGCCGGCGGTCCAGAGGGATAGCGCCCAGGCGGGGCGCAGCGTGGGTGCGGTCATTTTTGGACTGACAGCAGACCCCGTGGCGCCGACCAGCTCTTAAAGGGGGAAGGGACGAATTGGTCTGCTGCCACGCCCTGCACACTGCAGCCTTGCAAAGAGGCCTCAACACTGCTGCTCAGCCCCAGGGAGTCATGGCAACGCCAGAGAAGGCCCGTCAGCGTGCCCTGCGCTTCTCAGAGGGTGATCTGGACATAATGGTCACAGCTCTGGAGGTGAGGCGCAAGATCTTGTTCCCAGAGAGTGGGAGGAATCCAACCCACCACGACCACCAAAGCCTGGAAGCAGATCGCCCAGAGGGTGACGTTCACCGGCGATGCCCCCAGGACCCACAAACAATGTCGTAAAAAATACAACGACCTGACCAGGATTGTCAGGGTGAGTAGCCTTTCCAGTCTCCTCCTCATTCTTGCATGTACACCTGACATGATGGGCAAAGGGAGCTGAAAGTCCTATTGGCCAGCCCTCAGCCAGCAGCATTGGGACAGTCATGAGCATCAATTGGCCATTCGGCACTCTACACTCTGGCCAAGCTATTCCACCATGGGAGGCTGTGCACACTACATCAGGGCTTCACTCTGTCCAAGCTATTCCACCATGGGAGGCAGTGCACACTACATCAGGGCTTCACTCTGTCCAAGCTATTCCACCATGGGAGGCAGTGCACACTACATCAGGGCTTCACTCTGTCCAAGCTATTCCACCATGGGAGGCAGTGCACACTACATCAGGGCTATACTGCGCACTTACAGCCCGTCCTTTCTCTTGCAGGCTAAAGTAGCCTTTAATCGCCAGGCCCGTGCCAGGGGTGGCCGCGCCAAGCTGCAGAAGCTCACTCGGCTGGAGGAGTGCGTGTGTGTGCTCATGGGAGCCCGTGTGATCGTCCCCACAGCATGCGGAGTATCCGACCCTCCACTGCCCGGCAATGGTAAGGACCTCGCCTTTTGGCCCTCTCGCGTCGCACTGGCCCATCCGAGCTACCTCCTTTGCCACTGTCCCACCAATGCGCTGAATGCCACCAGTCCTAACTCCCTCGCTGATGCCGTCTCCTCACTCTGAAGCTACTCTTGTGCATTCCTGCTTTCAGCTGGTGACGACCAGGACCCTGAAGCTGGCAGTGACAGCACCTCCGAGCAGGAGGAGGAGGAGGAGCAAGCCGGACCATCGGGGGAACAGTCACGTCCCGCAGGAGAGGAGGAAATGCTTGACACCTCCACTGGACGAGTGCCTGGAGGAACTGTCGCAGGGCAATGCAGCTTCTGGGACCAGTGGCGTCCAGCCACCCAGGAGCCGTGCGCGTGGCCCGCGGCCTTCCTCCCAAAGGGGGGAAGGATCAGAGGGGAGTGCTGCTGATCAGCACACTCGCCGCCACCAACGTGGCAAGGGTCCCCTAGTTCGGCCCCCTCCTCCCCAGCGGGAGAGTCGCGACTCCAGTCCGGACACCTTCACCTCGGAGGAGGTGCGGAAGCTGGATAAGATGGCCGAGGAGCAGCAGGCCGGGCAGGGGAGGCAAAAGGCTGGGCAAGGTCTCGCCCTCGCGGGCCACTCAGTAGAGGGTGTGGCCAGCTTTCCTTTTATATGGCGGTGGCCATCTTTATTTTGCCCATGGTTGTGTTGTTGGAGGGCTTATTTTTTGCGTTAGGCCGACGTTGAGGCCCGGTTTGAAGAAAGGTGGAGTGACTCCTCCCCAGTTTGTGGGAGTGAGTCGTTTGTTGGGCTTTTTGTGGGGCCCGTTTATTGTTTTTGGGGATTCATGTGGGAAGGGCTTTTCATTTTTGTGTAATAAATAATTATCTTTATTCATGCAGTCTCCATGGTTGTTCTTCTTAGTGTTTGTTGGCTTCGCCGGCTGAGGGCTTACGGAGCGGCTGCATTCATCTTCCCTCATGGCCCCTGGCCATTCCCTGACAGGGGGCTTAGAAGTACCGTGTAATAAGGTGGCGTCGTGCGGCCCTTGGCCCTGGTCGCTCCCTCCTGGGAACGTACTCCTGCTCCTCCTCCTCCTCCTCCTCCTCATGCTCCTCCTGCTCCTCCTCCTGAGGTGCTGGTCCAACGTCAGGTGGCAGTGCCTGAGTCCTGCGGATAGCCAGGTTGTGTAGCATGCAGCAAACCACCACAAATTGGGAGACCCGGTCCGGCGAATACTGGAAAGCTCCTCCGGAGCGATCAAGGCAGCGGAACCGCTGCTTGAGGACCCCAATAGTTTGCTCGATGATGTTGCGGGTGGTTTGATGGCTCTCGTTGTAGGCCTCTTCAGCAGCGGTCCTGGGCGCGTGGAGCGGGGTCATGAGCCAGGTGCACAAAGGATAGCCTTTGTCCCCGAGTAGCCATCCTCTTGGGGGAGGCTGTGCCTGGAACATGTCATGCACAGTACTCTGCTGCAGGATAAAGGCATCGTGGCTGCTGCCTGGGAAGCTGGCATTGACTGCCATGATGCGCTGCTTGTGGTCACACACCAGCTGCACATTCAGAGAATGGTAGCCCTTCCTGTTGCGATACTGCTCGCCATGCTCCAGAGGGGCCCGCAAAGCCACATGCGTACAGTCAATGGCGCCCTGCACCAAGGGGAATTCCCCGAGTCTGGAAAATCCCAATGCGCGCTGATGCTGGCTCTCCAGGGCCATGGGGAAGGAGATGAATTGGCTTCTCCTTCTGAACAGTGCTTCGGTCACCTGGCGGATGCAGCGATGCGCGCCGTACTGGGAGATGTTTGCTATGTCCCCAGCAGCGTATTGGAAGGAGCCGGTGGCATAGAAGTTCAATGCCACCGTCACCTTCACTTCCACCGACAGAGTCGTCCTGCACCTGAGCTTTGGCCGCAGATCTCGGCGAAGCAGGTGGCAGATCTCTGCAATCACCTCCTTTCGGAATCGGAGCCTTTTAACACATCGCGCGGCACTCATGTTTAGGTAGGAGCGCTGCTGGCGGTATAGCCTGACTGGGTAAGGCCTACGTGGCCGACGCCTGTAGCCCCCTCTGCCTCTAGCCAGGGCTGCCCCTCTCACAATGCGTCTGCGAGCCCTACGGACATGGAGCTGCAGCTCCGCGTTGGCACCCCATGCAACCCCCATCAAATCCTGGCAAACACTCAAATTTCCAAAAGGCCACTTGCAGCGCTCTGGCCTGAGTCCAAAAATACCTGAGCTCTTGCTGCTTGAAACCAGTTAGCTATCCCCCTTGTTGTGTCTCCAGAAATGCGTTGCACAAGAGTGTTTTCTGAAAAAAGGCTGGCCTTTATACTGGAGAGCACGTCCCCTTTAATTTGCGCCCCCCGGGGCCCGCGCTGGTTGTGTTGCGTTCCTTTTTCCAAACGCTCCGGCCGCCAGCCGCACAATGGGGCGGTCCGACTGAAGTTTGGAATCGGGGCGGCCAAAGGGCGTTGCACGAGGATGTGACGTCATTTTCTGCGCGTGCATCCGGGCGGGCGCTAAACTTTGCGCCGGCGCTAACGGGCAACTTAATTTGGGGCGGGGCGCAAACTGCGCTGCGCACGGGCGCTACACGCATAGCGCCCGAAAATCACTTCTCTTAAGGCGCTAACTGCTGGCGCTAGCAACTGAAAATCTAGCCCATTGTATCTAACTGTAATCTACATATTCCTAAATATCTTGTGTAAATTGTCTACCACCTGTCCACAAACCTTCCTTCCTGTAATCATGATATTTGGTCACGCTTTTGTGCCAAGGTTTACCATTGTAAGTTGCCGAGTCAACATTTCTCAATCAGTTATTCTGTGTCCACTGGCCCTAAGAATATTTGGTCGCTATATCGCAAGCTCTGTGGGGCAAATCTATGTAGCCTGTCCCTCCCAACATTGGCACTGTCGGGGTTGTTGATGGGGTGAGATGAAGAGTGGTTGGGAGGAGGCTCGTGTGGAACATAAACACTGGCGTGGACCAGTTGGACTGTTGAAGTTCAGAGAAGGTTTACTAGACTAATACCTGGAATGGGCGGGTTGTCTTATGAGGAAAGGTTGGACAGGTTAGGCGTGTATCCGCTGGAGTTTAGAAGAATAAGAGGTGACTTGATTGAAACATATAAGATCCTGAGGGGTCTGGACAGGGTGGATGTGGAGAGGATGTTTCCTCTTGTGGGAGAATCTAGAACTAGGGGTCGCTGTTTAAAAAGAAGGGGTCGCCCACTTAAGACAGAGATGTGGAGAAATTTTGGGTCTTTGGAACTCGGTTCCACAGAGGGTGGTGGAAGCAGAGTCTTTGGGGTAAAAATTGGGTCGCGCCCCCTTTGAGGCGCTAACTTCGCCGGGGCGCTAAAAGTAGCGCCCCGAAAGAATTAACACCCCCACGGCTGAAATTCACCAGTCGCGCCCCAAGAGGGAGGCAGGGCGCTACTGGAAGTGCCCGCCTCCCTCTTCGGGCACTGTGAGTGAATATCATGGCGCTAAGTGTCGCAGCGTTATGCTCTGTGTCACGTCGCGCCACGGTACTGCAGGCCTTCCTCCCCTTATTAAAGGGGAGGGGTCTAGCGCAGTGCGACCCGGGGCCCAGCTGGGCCACCAGGGTTCGGAGTGCCAGCAAAAGAACCCGGCACTCCACGGGGGGGCCTCAGAGGAAAATCATAGCATCATAGAAAGGTACAGCATGGAGGGAGGCCATTTTGGCCCATCATGTCCGCGCCGGCCAACAAAGAGCTCTCCAGCCTAATCCCACTTCCCAGCTCTTGGTCCGTAGCCCTGCAGGTTAGAGCATCCCAAGTGCACATCCAAGTACTTTTTAAATGTGTTGAGGGTTCCTGGCTCTACCACCCTTTCAGGCAGTGAGTTCCAGACCCCCACCACCCTCTGGGTGAAGACATTTTCCCTCCAATCCCCTCGAAATCTTCCCCCAATTACTTTAAATCTGTGCCCCCTGGTTTTTGACCCCTCTGCTAAGGGAAATACCTGTAGTTCCTTTCTATCCACTTTATCTATGCCCCTCATAATTTTATACACCTCAATAAGGTCTCCCCTCAGCCTCCTCTGTTCCAAGGAAAACAAATCCAGCCTATCCAGACTTTCCTCATAGCAAAGGTTCTCTACTCCCAGCAACATCCTTGTAAATCTCCTCTGTACCCTCTCTAGTGCAATCACATCTTTCCTACATAGAAACATAGAAGATAGGAGCAGGAGTAGGCCATTCGGCCCTTCGAGCCTGCTCCACCATTCAATGAGATCATGGCGTATCATTCAAATTCAGTACCTTGTCCCTGCCTTCTCCCCATATCCCTTGATCCCTTTAGCCTTAAGAAATATATCCAACTCTTTCTTGAATATATTTAATGAACTGGCCTCCACCGTCCTCTGTGGCAGAGAATTCCACAGGTTCACCACTCTTTAGGTGAAGAAATTCCTCCTCATTTCAGTCCTAAATGTCCTACCCCTTATCCTTAGACTATGACCCCTGGTTCTGGACTCCCCGACCATCGGGAACATCCTTCCAGCATCTAGTCTGTTCAGGCCTGACAGAATTTTATAGGTTTCGATGAGATCCCCTCTCAATCTTCTAAATTCCAGTGAGTATAAGCCCAATCGACGCAATCTCTCCTCATACGTCATTCCTGCCATCCCAGGTATCAGCCTGGTGAATCTTCGCTGCACTCCTTCCATGGCAAGAATGTCCTTCCTCAGATAAGGCGACCAAAACTGCACACAATACTCAAGGTGCGGTCTCACCAAGGCCCTGTACAACTGTAGCAAGACATCCTTATTCCTGTACTCGAAACCTCTTGCTACGAAGGCCAACATACCATTTGCCTTCTTAACCGCCTGCTGCACCTGCATGCTTACCTTCAGCGACTGGTGCACAAGAACACCCAGGTCTCTTTGCACTTCCCCTTCACCCAATCTATTGCCATTCAAATAATAATCTGCCTTCCTGTTTTTGCCTCCAAAGTGGATAACCTCACATTTATCCACATTATAGTGCATTTGCCATGTTTCTGCCCAATCACCTAACCTGTCCAAATCGTACTGGAGTTTCATGACATCCTCCTCACAGCATAACCTCCCACCCAGCTTTGTGTCATCTGCAAATTTGGAGATATTACATCCAATTCCCTCATCCAGATCATTAATATATATTGTGAACAGCTGGGGTCCTAGGACTGATCCTTGCGGTACCCCACTAGTCACTGCCTGCCACTCGGAAAATGACCCGTTTATTCCAACTCTTTGCTTTCTGTCCGTCAACCAGTTCTCTGTCCAAGTCAATACCTTGCCCCCAATCCCATGTGCCTTAATTTTGCACGCTAATCTCTTATGCGGGACCTTATCGAAAGCCTCCTGAAAGTCCAAATACACAACATCCACTGGTTCTCCCTTATCTATTTTACCAGTTACATCCTCAAAAAATTCCAGTAGATTAGTCAAGCATGATTTACCTTTTGTAAATCCATGTTGACTTTGTCCGATCCTGTCACTGCTTTCCAAGTGCTATGCTATTACATCTTTTATAATGGACTCTAGCATTTTCCCCACTACCGATGTCAGGCTTACTGGTCTATAATTCCCTGCTTTTTCTCTGCCACCTTTTTTGAATAGTGGGGTAACATTAGCTAACCTCCAATCCATGGGTACTGTTCCAGAGTCTATTGAGTTCTGGAAGATGACCAGCAATGCATCTACTATTTCTAGGGCCACTTCCTTAAGCACCCTGGGATGTAGATTATCAGGCCCTGGGGATTTATCAGCCTTCAGTCCCATCAATTTTCCTAACACCATTTCCCTACAAATACTGATTTCTTTCAGTTCCACCCTTTCATCAGACCCTATGTTCCCTGGTATTTCTGTCAGGTTATTTGTGTCCTCCTTTGTGAAGACAGAACCAAAATATGTATTTAGTTGGTCCGCCATTTCTTTGTTCCCCATTATAAATTCCCCCGATTCTGACTGCAAGGGACCTACGCTTGACTTCACCAATCTTTTTCTCTTCACATGTCTATAAAAGCTTTTACAGTCAGTTTTTATGTTCCCTGATAGCTTACTCTCATATTCTATTTCCCTTTCTTAATTAATCCCTTTGTCCTCCTTTGTTGAATCCTGAACTGCTCCCAATCCTCAGGATTATTGCTTTTCCTGGCCAATTTGTATGTCCTCTCCTTGGATCTTATGCTATCCCTAATTTCCCTTGTTAGCCACGGTTGAGTCACCTTTTTTGTTTTATTTTTATGCCAAACTGGGATGAACAACTTCTGTAGCTCATCCATTCGGTCTTTGAATGTTTACCATTGCCTATCCACCGTCAACCCTTTGAGTGCCATTCCCCAATTAATCCTACCCAACTCACTCCTCAGACCATCGTAGTTTCCTTTATTTAAATTGAGGACCCTAGTTTCTGAGTCAACTACTTCATTCTCCATCTTAATGAAGAATTCGATCATATTATGATCGCTCTGACCCAAGGGGCCTCGTAGAACAAGATTGCTAATTAATCCTTTCTCGTTACATAATACCCAGTCTAAGATGGCCTGATCCCCGGTTGGTTCCTCGACATATTGGTCCAGGAAACCATCACGTAAACACTCCAGGAATTCCTCCTCCACAGTATTGTTACTAATTTGGTTAGCCCAATCTATATGTAGATTAAAGTCACCCATGATGACTGCTGTGCCCTTATTGCACGCTTCTTTAATTTCCCTTTTAGTGCCATCCCCAACCTCCGCCTTACTGTTTGGAGGTCTATATACCACTCCCACTAATGTTTTTTTCCCCTTAGTATTTCTCAATTCTACCCATACAGATTCTACATCATCAGAGCTAATATCCTTCATTAACATTGTGTTAATCCCTTCTTTAACCAGTAATGCTACCCCACCTCCCTTTCCTTTTTGCCTATCTTTCCTGAATATCAAATACCCCTGGATGTTGAGTTCCCAGTCTTGGCCATCCTTGAGCCACGTTTCCGTAATCCCAACCAAATCATATTCATTTACCTCTATTTGCGCAGCCAATTCATCCACCTTATTACAAATGCTCCTCGCATTAAGTCACAAATCCTTCAGGCTTGTTTTTTTAACGCTCTTAGACCTATTAGAATTAGTATTTACTGTGGCCATGTTTGATTTAAACCCTTGATTTCTCTGACAGCCACTTTTGTTTTTCTCCTTCCTATCTTTTGCTTTTATCCTTGTTTCCCTTTCCTCTGTCTCCCTGCTCAGGTTCCCAACCCCCTTCCATTTTAGTTTAAACCCTCCCCCACAGCACTAGCAAACAAACCCCCTAGGACATCGGTTCCAGCCCTGCCCAGGTGCAGACCGTCCGGTTTGAACTGGTCCCACCTCCCCCAGAACCAGTTCCAATGTCCCAGGAATTTGAATCCCTCCCCCGGCACCATTCCTCTAGCCACGTATTCATCTGAAGTGTCCTTCTATTTCTACTCTGACTAGCACATGGCACTGGTAGCAATCCTGAGATTACTACCTTTGAGGTCCTGTTTTTTAATTTACCTCCTAACTCCCTATATTCCGCTTTTAGGACCTCATCCCGCTTTTTACCTACATCGTTGGTGACTATATGCACCACGACAACTGGCTGTTCACCCTCCCCTTCCAAGATGTTCTGCAGCCGCTCGGAGACATCCTTGACCCTTGCACCAGGGAGGCAACACACCATCCTGGAGTCTCGTTTGCGGCCGCAGAAACGCCTATCTATTCCCCTTACAATTGAATCTCCTATTACTGTAGCTCTACCACTCTTTTTCCTCCCATTCTGTGCAGCAGAGCCACCCCTGGTGCCAGGAATTTGGCTGCTGCTGCCTTCCTCTGATAAGCCATCCCCCCCAACAGTACTCAAAGTGGTGTATCTGTGGGAGAGGGGGATGGCCACAGGGGACCCCTGCACTACTTGCCTGCGCCTAGTACTTTGCCTGTTGGTCACCCGTTCCCTTTCTTCCTGTCCAACCTCTACCTGTGGTGTGTCCAACTCCCTAAACGTGCTATTCATGATGTCATGAGCATCGTGAACGCTCCAGTATGCATCCAATCGCAGCTCCAGCGCCGCAATGGGGTCTGTCAGTAGCTGCAGCTGGGTGCACTTCCTGCACACGTAGTTGTCAGGGACACCGGAAGTGTCCCTGAGTTCCCACATATCGCAGGAGGAGCAGATCACAGGGCCGGGCTGTCCTGCCATGATTTACCCTTTAATTAATTGAATTTAAATTAAATCAATCAATCCCACTAATTACACTACAGTTAAATAGTTTACCAACAGTGCCCGCTACACCAGAGAGACCGTAGAAATTATAAACCAGAGTTAAAGTTTAAAAAAGAGAGAAATACTCACCAACCAATCACTTACCTGCTTCCTGCTGACGTCACACTTTGATTACTTTTTACCTCTCTCCCCTGCTGCTGAGTTGGTATGCCTCGCTGCCAGTTATATGCTCCGCCTCGCGCTGCAAGTCTCACCCAGGTCCGATGCTCTGGTCGGGCCTCGCGCCTCGCTGCCGGTTATATGCTCCGCCTCGCGCTGCAAGTCTCACCCAGGTCCGATGCTCTGGTCGGGCCTCGCGCCTCGCTGCCGGTTATATGCTCCGCCTCGCGCTGCAAGTCTCACCCAGGTCCGATGCTCTGGTCGGGCCTCGCGCCTCGCTGCCGGTTGTATGCTCCGCCTCGCGCTGCAAGTCTCACCCAGGTCCGATGCTCTGGTCGGGCCTCGCGCCTCGCTGCTGGTTATATGCTCCGCCTCGTGCTGCAAGTCTCACCCAGGTCCAATGCTCTGGTCGGGCCTCACGCCTCGCTGCCGGTTATATGCTCCGCCTCGCGCTGCAAGTCTCACCCAGGTCCAATGCTCTGGTTGGGCCTCGCGCCTCGCTGCCGGTTATATGCTCCGCCTCGCGCTGCAAGTCTCACCCAGGTCTGATGCTGTAATGTGGTGACCAGAACTGCATGCAGTACTCTAGCTGCGGCCTAACTAGTATTTTATACAGTTGAAGCATAACCCACCTGCTCTTGTATTCTATGCCACGGCTAATAAAGGCAAGCATTCCATATGCCTTCTTAACCACCTTATCTTATTGGCCTGCTACCTTCAGGGATCTGTGGACATACACTCCAAGCTCCCTTTGTTCCTCTACACTACTCAGTGTCCTACCATTTAATGTGTATTCCCTTTCCTTGTTAGCCCTCCCCAAATGCATTACCTCACACTTTTCCGATTGAATTCCATTTGCCACTGTTCTGCCCACGTGACCAATTTATTGATATCTTCCTGCAGTCTACAGCTTCCTTCTTCAGTATCAACCACACAGCCGATTTTAGTATAATCTGCAAACTTCTTAATCATACCCCCTATATTCAAGTCAAGACCATTGATATATACCACAAAAAGCAAGGGACCGAGTACTGAACCCTGCGGAACCCCACTGGAAACAGCCTTCCAGTCACAAAAACACCCATCAACCATTACCCTCTGCTTCCTGCCTCCGAGCCAGTTTTGATTCCAACTTGACACTTTGCCCTGGATCCCATGGGCTTTTAATTTTGTGACCAGTCTGCCATGTGGAACCTTATCAAAAGTCTTGCTAAAGTCCATATACACTACATCAAATGCACTACCCTCATCTACCCTTCTTGTTACCTCCTCAAAAAATTCAATCAAATTTGTCAGACATGACCTTCCCTTAACAAACCCATGCTGACTATCCTTGATTAATCCGTGTCTTTCTAATTGAAGCTTTATCCTATCCTTCAGAATACTTTCCAATAATTTTCCCACCACCTAGGTTAGGCTGACTGGCCTGTAATTACTCGGTCTATCCTTTGCTCCCTTTATAAACAAGGGTACCACATTAGCAGTCCTCCAGTCCTCCGGCACCACACCTGAAGCCAGAGAGGATTGAAAAATGATGGTCAGGGCCTCTGCTATTTCCTCTTTTGCTTCGCTTAACAGCCTGGGGTACATTTTATCCACTTTTAAAGCTGCTAAACTCCTTAATACTTCCTCTCTCACTATATTTATTTCATCTAATATTTCACACCCCTCCCCCCCTGATAGCAATGTCTGCTTCATCCCTTTCCTTTGTGAAAACAGACGCAAAGGGCAGGATTTTCATTCAGGAGTCGGGTTGGAGGCGGGCCTACAACTTTCGGGGTTGTAGTCCCGCCTCCATCGAGATGTGGCCAATCCACGGGATTTTAACTTGATTGACCTTGTTGAGCCCGCCCAGCGGGCTCAGCAGGCCAATTAAGGGCCACCCGGCAACAGGTGATGTCACAGACTGAAATTTCATCTGTCAAGAGGTTTTGACAGATGAAATATCAGTGTTTGAAAGCTGTTTGAAGCTGTCAAACACTGACAGTCTTACTTCTAACCTGAGTCCTTCTCCACAGACTCAGTTAGAAATCTCTCTGGCACAGTAAGCTGCAGGCTGTCACTTTTGACAGTTCGCAGCCATTCTGCTTTCTGTGCCGGTGAGATGACGGACTCCCGGGACCTAAAGGAAGGAAGGCTGAAAAGGTAAGAAAAGGTAATTTAAACTTCTTTAATCACTTTAGACACACCAAACACACTTATCTTTGCACTCATGCACACATCACTCACCTGAACACTGACATCTCGACCCCTCCAATTCCTTCAACCCAACGGCCCACCTCCTCTAACTTGGCGTGGTTTGGAGACGTTGGGAATCCCACACTTCAACCTTAAAAATAGGGATTAGGCTAAAAACTGCCTGTTAACTACCTGTTAACAGGCAGTTAATTGGCACTAATCCCTTCCCGCCTCGGGTAGGCGGGTCCCAGTGCGGGTCGGGTACCCGCCTCCTTTGAAACTGGCATGGAGGCGGGTTTGGGTGCGGGATGGGGTCGGGACCCCCGATTTCGGGATTTTAACCCCCCGCACGCCTCCAATCCCGACTCCACGGCCCAATGAAAATCCTGCCCAAAGTATTCATTAAGAACCCTCCCGCCTCCACACACAGATTACCCTCACGCCGGAGACGGCAATGGGGGGCAAGTGCTGGCAGGCGGCCAGCAACAAAAATGGCCGCCCAGTACCCGCCCCTTTAATTTGCACCGCAGGTAGGTCTTCCTGACTCCGTCGGACATAGCATCCGGTGGTACGTCAGGGGCTGCTACAGAAGATCGCGGCCGGAGCGCAATTGGGGCGCTGCACATGACGATGACATCATCGCCGGTGGCGCAGCATTGCGGGGCGCTACCGGTTACCACCGCCGCTCACCTCCTGTTGAATTTCGCGGGAGGCGTTGGCGCAGCCGCACCCAGGCGCTAGTTGCTTTGCGCCCCGTTAGCGCCCTCTTAGGGTGGCGCATAAAAACCGAATTTTTAGACAATTGAATATCTTTAAGGCAGAGGTCGATAGATTCTTGATAAGCAAGTGGGGTGAAAGGTTATTGGGGGTAGGCGGGAAATGTGGCGTAATCAGATCAGCCATGATCTTATTAAATGGCGGAGCAGGCTCGAGGTGCCGAGTGGCCGACTCCTGCTCCTAATTCGTATGTTGGTCTGAATGGCCTGTTGCTGTGGGGTAAATGCTCTGTAATTCTATGTACGAGGTAGATTTTCCTCTTCGTGGCCTGAGCTGTAAACCAGCGGCGAGTATCTCCCCACCATTACACAACCCGTTCGATTCTCATTCCGTTCTGCTCTGCCTGATTACTGCCCATGTGGTGAAGATGATTATTTACCTCACCTTGTACGTTAAAAAAACTTATGTTCATCAACTATTAGTGAGCAATGCCACAGACAATTCTATTTATTTTGGGACTGTGTCCACACAGGCGCACATTCACAAAGTAATAGTATAAATAACATATATCTTCTTACATATTTTATTTTCATTTCCAAAGAAATGTTGTCCCTCATACTTTCCAGCACATTAATTCAATACACAACTACAATAACTCCTGACTCCCCAAAGCCATCTCCAAGCACAAGTCAGGAGTGTGATGGAATACTCTCCACTTGCCTAGATGAGTGCAGCTCCAACAACACTCAAGATGCTCAACACCATCCAGGGCAAAGCAGCTTGCTTGATTGGCACTCCATCCACCACCTTAAACATTCACTCCCTCCATCACTGGCGCCCCGTGTCTGCAGTGTGTACCGTCTACAAGATGCACTGCAGCAATTCGCTAAGGCTTCTTCGGCAGCACCTCCCAAACCCGCGACCTCTTCCACCTAAAAGGACAAGGGAAGCAGGTGCATGGGAACACCACCTCCAAGTTCCCTTCCAAGTCACATACCATCCTGACTTGGAAGTATATCGGCCGTTTCTTCATCATCACTGGGTCAAAATCCTGGAACTCCCTCCCTAACAGCACTGTGGGAGCACCTTCACCACACGGACTGCAGCGGTTCAAGAAGGCGGCTCACCACCACCTTCTCAAGGGCAATTAGGGATAAGCAATAAATGCTGGCCTTGCCAGCGACACCCACATCCCATGACAAGCCGACACCCAACCACTGTCTGCACTGGAGAATCAAGTGCTGTAAATCATTGCGCGCCAGGTGGTGGGCGCCATGGCTACCGGCGGCATTGACCCCCCTTGGGGACAACAAAGGTATGTTCATCCCTACTCCTTCTTCTCACATCCCACTCCCCCTTCACCCCATAAGTGTTTCGCACTTTCCATTTAATCATGCTGTATGCATAACTTTCTCCCTTCCTGCCCCCCTCCCCTCACCTTAACCCGACTCTTGTGCCTTTATGCTTTCAGACAATCAGCAAGCAGCTGAGCAGCCTGTCCCTGAGGGCACCATGGAGAGTGAGGTGGGAGAAGAGGAGGAGAAAAACACACTGTGCCACTGCATCTCTTGCCCGCAGACACCAGCTCAGATATTGGCACTATGCTTTCTTTAGAGGCTAGCATAGTAGCTGGATCTGCACAGGGTGAGGCAGCGGGGACAAGTGGGCTGCAGTAAGGCCGGGGGAAAGGGTAGCTCAGGGGCCAGCTCCCCAGAGGGGGAGTTCGCACACAAGTTCTGCTGCACAGGACTCAGATGAGGACCTCGCTGGGGAAGTGTTCAGAAGAAGGGTGAAGGGCAAGCACACAGAGATGATAGGTGCAATGGCAAGGGTGCCCGAGAGTCTCTCGGCAATGGTAAGGAGCGTGGAGGAGTCCGCCTCCAACATTGCACAAGGCTCTACGCACACCATGGAGCCCATCATTTCCAGTCTGCAAAAGATGGTAGACTCCCAGAAAGACCGTGGCGACCTAGACCTGATGCCGCGTGTGATGGGCAATCTGGCAGATTCCATTGCAGCACAGGCAGAAGCGACGCAACGTCTTAGTGCTGTAATGGACTCTATGCTTGGTGGCATCCAATCTCAGACTGCTCTCATGCAATCTCAGCTTGATGCCACGCAAGCTCATAGAGTCATAGGCCGAGAAATTGGGTATAGCCTCGCTTGAGGCGTTAGAACTGGCGAAGTGCTAAGTTTATACCCAGACAAAAGTTATCGCTGCCTGGCGAGATATTGGGTTGCATCGCCCCCAAAGGGGATTGAGGCGCTAATTCAGCCGTTGCACGGTGCTCTTAAGGCGCAAAAGTTCAGGCACTACTCAATATCGACGCGGACGGGCGCAGCGCAGGTTATCTCAATTACGGGAAACCACGAGACCTCCAGGCGCTGGCCGGCTCTTAAATGGGTGGGTCAGTCAGCCTGAGCTTCAACACCCAATGCCCTGTAGGCCTCAGATTCGGCGCTCGCCCTTGTCTGGCGGTACAAAGTTGTTCAGCATGGAGAAGGTTAGACAGAGAGCAGGGCGCTTCAGCACTGAGGCTCTGGACCACTTGGTGGCTGCAGTTGAACGCCGTCGAGAGGTCCTGTATCCGGATAATGGCAAGAGGCCGAATCAGAAGGCTTACCGACGATCTTGGAGGGAAGTTGCTGTGAGGGTCAACTCCAGCAGCATGGTGACCAGGACCCCTGTTCAGTGCAGGAAGAAATTCAACGACCTCACACGGATCGTTAGGGTGAGTGATGGTTTAGCAATCTTCTGATTCCCTCCATCTGCAGCTGACTTCGGGCACCCTGCTGCAATGATGCCCCAATGGCCATCTGTCAGCATGCACCCATGGCCCTTTCTGGGCATACACATGGACAGATGTCTCAAGGCCTCATGTAAGGGCTCTTGCACCATGGGGGGCATGCGATGATCTCTCAAGGCCTCATGTAAGGGCTCTTGCACCATGGGGGCCATGCGATGATCTCTCAAGGCCTCATGTAAGGGCTCTTGCACCATGGGGGCCATGCGATGATCTCTCAAGGCCTCATGTAAGGGCTCTTGCACCATGGGGGGCATGCAATGATCTCTCAAGGCCTCATGTTACAGAACTTCCCCTCCTTTCCCCTGCTGTCCAAACTGGCGATGATCCGAAAGGAGCAGCGTCGAACCGGTGGCGGACCTGCACAAGTGGTCACTCTCACGGATCTGGAGGAGAGAGTGCACCAGATACTTGGAGGACGTCTGTCTGGTCCTGTGACCACTGCATCTGCCGACCCCATTACCGACAGCGAGGGTAAGACTCTCACCTTTTTCACCTGTTGCCTTCCACTTGGTCCCCTCGCCAGCATGCATCCTCAGTGTGCAGCCATGTCAGAGCCTTGCCGCAATCTGGCATGCCTTTCAGCAAAGCTGTCCTTTTGCTAAAGCCACTCTTCCACCTCCCACTTTCAGATGAAGCAGCACCAACTCAGGCTCAACGCGCTGAAGCTGCCAGTGCCAGTGCCACCGGAGGTGAGAACCAGGAGGAATCCGGAGCAGCCGTTGCAGAATCCGGGGAGCTGACACATCTACAGAATGGGGATAGTAGTCCCCTGGAGGGGAGGGGGTGGGGCTCTGAGGATGAACCAGTTGCCGGACCAAGCGGCATGCAGCAACGCACGGGGGATAGGCAAGTTCGACAACCGTCTCCCCGGAGGGCAAGGCAGGTCATGATGACTGCTGCACAGAGTGCAGATGAGGTGCGTCGCCTGGCTGAGATGAGTAAACAGGCCCGGGTCAGACACACGGAGCTGATGGCTGCAGTCGAGAAGATGCCTGAGTCAATAGATTCATTGGCTAAAAGTATGTTGGACTTCGGGGCAACAATGGAGAGAACTCTCCAGGGCTTTGGGGCAACAATGGACAGGGCTCTGCAGGTGTTCGGGGCAACAATGGACAGGTCTATCCAGGGCTTCGGGGCAACAATGGACAGGACTAGCCAGGGCTTCGGCCCAACAATGGAGAGGACTGTCCACGGCTTTGAGTCGGCTATGGAAAGGACTGTTCAGGGCTTCGGACAATCCCTGGAAAGGTCTGTGCAGGGCTTGTCCGAGGCAGTGGAGCGGTCGGCACCTGGCTTGTCCGAAGCAATGGGAAGAACTGTCCAGGCCTTCTCCGAAGCACTGGCACCTGGCACATAGGTCCTCACTGTTGCCACGCAGTCACTTGCTGGGCTTCTCCACAGCCAGATTGATGCAACACGATCTCTCACTGTAGCCACCCTCTCTGCATCAGTTAGGATCACCCCGGGCCCTTCCAATCCCATACAAGGCCAGCAATCAGTGGAGCATGCGATTGTGGCGGTAGAGCCGAGCCGCTCCCCTCAGATAGCCAGTGTGTCGTCCGACCATGGTGCAGGTGTCCTCTCTCGGCAGGAGACCATTGCACATGCCAGCGCTGGGACGCCTGCATTGCAGCTGCCACCACCTGCAGGCCACACTGCTTCCAGCCATGGTCACATCAAGCATCCTGCGTCCGCACCCTCCAAGCCCAGAGGTCGGCCAGGCCATCCCTCAGGGGCTTCTGCGCTTCCAGACAGTCAGCAGGCGTCCCCCAGCCTTGAGGCCGCCAATGGGGTCCAATTACGTCGGAGCAGCAGGGAGGGAAGGGGCCGGGCGCGAAAGAGAAGTCGTTCTTCCTCAAGGGGCCAGTTGTAGAGTGAGGTGCTGAGATGTTTGTTTGTCCAAATGCAAGGACACCCTCACCTGTTGTTATATTCGCAGAAGGTTTGTTGAGTTTTGCGGCTTTGCCGAACAGTTCACAGTTATTTTGAAAGTTATGGTTTCTGTTGACATTATGTTGTTTAGCTGTAATGAAATACTTTTGTGCCAATAAACAGAAGTTTCAATGTGGCATGGTGCATGTGACTAGTTTCAGTGATGCTGGCATTCAGAGGCCCTCAAACATCCAAAGTGCGCATGAGTTAAGACTCTTATCATTCCGCCACAGGGGTCGCGACATGAGTCCAGATGAGCCTCTGACGTATGGCCCTTCCACTTTCAGCAGCCCTTCCATCTTCCTCCTCCTCCTCCTCCTCCGCCTGCTCTTCCTCCTCCTCCTCCTCCTCCTCCTCCGCCTGCTCTTCCTCCTCCTCCTCCTCCTCCTCATCCTCCTCCTCCTCCTCCGCCTGCTCTTCCTCCTCCTCCTCCTCCTCCGCCTGCTCTTCCTCCTCCTCCTCCTCCTCCTCCTCCGCCTGCTCTTCCTCCTCCTCCTCCTCCTCCGCCTGCTCTTCCTCCTCCTGCTCCTCCTCCTCCGCCTGCTCTTCCTCCTCCTCCTCCTCCTCCTCATCCTTATACTCCTCCTCCTGCGCCTGCTCTGCTGGTCATTGAGGGACAGCTGGAATTGGCTGTGTGCGTCGAATCGCCAAGTTGTGGAGCATGCAGCAGACGATGACGATGTGTCCCACTTGCTGCGACGAGTACTGCAGGGATCCCCCCGAATCTTCCAGACATTGGAAATGCTTTTTGACAACACCAATAGTGTGTTGTTTACTGTGCCTGGTCGCCTGATGGCCGCTGCTGATCAGCTCTTCTGCTGGGGTGTCGGCCACACCGAGTGTTGTCATCAGCCATGGCCAGAGAGGGTAGCCCTTGTCCCCAGTAAGCCAGCCTCGTCTTCGAGGCAGCCCCTCAAAAAGGTTACAAACTGAGGTGAGCCGCAGGATAAAGGCATCGTGGCTGCACACTGGGAAATGCGCGGTGACTGCCATGATGATTTGGCGGTGGTCACAGACCAGCTGCATGTTGAGGGAGTGCAACCCCTTGCGGCTGCGGAAGTCCTAAGGATGATGGCATGGCGCCCTCAAAGCCACGTGTGTGCTGTCACTCGCCCCCTGCACCATGGGGAAGTCCGCAATAGAAGCGACACCCTGCGTGCCCTCCGCCTGCTTGTGCAGGGTCCGAGGGAAGGTAATGAATTGACGCCTTCGCCTATAAAGGGCTTCTGTAACTTGCCGGATGCAACAGTGGACTGCAACCTGAGCGACAGTCGCAATGTCCCCAATGGCTGACTGAAAGGATCCGTTGGCCTAAAAATGGAGGCCATCAGTCAGTTTAGCCATCACGGACAGAGAGGTTCTGCAGCGTTCACGCGGCTGCAGATCCTGACCAAGCAGGTGGCACAGATCAGTAACAATGTCCCTCCAGAATCGGAGCCTTCCCAAATACTGCTCCTCCGACATGTCAAGGCTTGTCACCTGCTGCCTAAAGACCCTCGCAGCTTCCCGTCGGATTGGCCGACCTCCATTGGCCCTCCTCCTTCTGGCCAATCCCGGCCCTCTCTCCCGCCTTCTCTCTGCCCCTTCACAGTGTTGGGCGATGAGGCCGTCGCCCTCCAAACAAGCTCTCATTCCGATGCCAGTTGGTCAAAAGGCTTTTAGGTGTAGTGCTGCAAGTGCTTCGGACAGGTTTGAAGGACCCAAGTACTGTGAAGCTAAATTCCCAGAACTCCGCTCCACATTAACTCGCCAACTCTCTCTGGCAACGATCGCAATGAGCAGGCCAAGTGGCAGAAGAATCTGCACTAAAGCTGTCCCCTTTAAATAGCGCCCCCCTACTCCGAGAAGGGCCTGTTGGCCCTCCTTCGAACTGTTACTAATAGCGCTGGGCGCTAAGGCTCCGGGCGCCACCCAATATGCGCTCAGGCGCTCCTAGAAGGCGTTGCACACTGAAATGACGTCATGACCTGCTTGCGCTCACGGGCGCGCGCAAACACTTAGCACAGGCGCTAAATGTATAGTCAATATCTGAGTTGTCGCTATCTTCATAGCGTCCGCCCCAACATAGAGCATCGCCCCAATTCTAGGTCTCTTTAGGCGCTCAGCGCCGGCGCTACCAACCCAATTTCTGGGCCATAGAGTCATAAGGGGAAAAATTGGGTGAGTAGCGCCACCTGTTAGCGCCTAAAGAGGCAGTCAGTGGCTGTAGCGCCACTGGCTGTGCCTCCCGCGATATTCAGCAGGGGCGCTAATGGTGGCGTTAGCCTTTTGCGCTGCGCCGCCACCGATGACGTCATTGGTGTGCACAGCGCCCCATTCGCGCCCCGTTCGCGATATTTGGTAGCGAACGCCGCAGTTGTGCCGTTCGCTACCCGCGCCCGGTTCACGGAGCCTTACTGTGCTGGTAGCGGCGCAAGTTAAAGTGGAGGCAGCCGCCTGCCAGCAACTCCGTCCCCGGCCACCTGACCCCCCCCCCCCGCAGCATTGCCGGCTGTTTCCCGAGAGCCCGGCACTTCTCCTTGGTGCCGGGCTCGTTTGCTGGCACTCGCGAGCGGGAATCGTGCTGTTGCAGGCCCCTCCCCCTTAACAATGGGAGGAAGGCCTGCAGTACCGCAGCGTGCCGTGCCGCAGCGCCTGGCGCTGCGGCACGTTCTGCTGCGACATTCAGTTTCAGCGCCCTAAGAGGGACGCGGAGCGCCTCGAGCCTCACCCCGTCTCCCTCTAGGGGCAATGGAACTGAATATCTGATGATCGCTAAAGCCTCGAACGCTGCGCTAAATCCTGCGCTCAGGCGACTTTTGCGCCACTTTGGCGCCCCAACCCAATTTCTAGGCCATAGAGTTTTACAGCACAGAAAGAGGCTCATCGCGTCCGCGCCGGCCATCAAGCCCTGTCTAATCTAATCCCATTTTCCAGCATTTGGTCCGTAGCCTTGTATGCTATGGCATTTCAAGTGCTCATCCAAATGCTTCTTGAATGTTGTGAGGGTTCCTGCCTCAACCACCCTTTCAAGCAGTGAGTTCCAGATTCCAACTACCCTCTGGGTGAAAAAGTTCTTCCTCAAATCCCCTCCAAACCTCCTGCCCCTTACCTTGAATCTATGCCCCCTTGTTATTGACCCCTCTACTAAGGGGAAAAGTTCCGCTCTATCTACCCTATCTATGCCCCTCATAATTTTGTACACCTCAATCAGGTCCCCCCTCAGCCTTCTCTGCTCCAAGGAAAACAACCCCAGCCTGTCCAGTCTTTCTTCATAGCTGAAGCGCTCCAGCCCAGGTAACATCCTGGTAAATCTCCTCTGCACCCTCTCCAAAGCAATCACATCCTTCCTATAGTGTGGCGACCAGAACTGCACACAGTTCTCCAGCTGTGGCCTTTACAGCGTTTTGTACAGCTCCATCATAACCTCCCTGCTCTTATATTCTATGCCTCGGCTAATGAAGGCAAGTATCCCATACGCCTTTTTAACCACCTTATCCACCTGTTCTGCTGCCTTCAGGGATCTGTGTACATGCACACCAAGGTCCCTCTGATCCTTTGTCTTTCCTAGGGTCTTACCATTCATTGTGTATTCCCTTGCCTTGTTAGTCCATCCAAAATGCATCACCTCACACTTTTCAGGGTTAAATTCCATTTGCCACTGCTCCGCCCATCTGACCAACCCATCTATATCGTCCTGTAGCCTGAGGCTTCCCTCCTCGCTATTTACCACCCCACCAATTTTCGTGTCATCTGCAAACTTACTGATCATACTTTTTACATCCACATCCAAATAATTACTGTCGACCACAAACAGCAAGGGACCCAGCACCGATCCCTGCGGTACCCCACTGGACACAGGCTTCCAGTCACAAAAACAACCTTCCACCATCACCCTCTGCCTTCTGCCACTAAGCCAGTTTTGGATCCAATGTGCCAAGGCACCCTGGATCCCATGGGCTCTTACCTTCCTGACCAGTCTCCTATGTGGGACTTTATCAAAAGCCTTACTGAAATCCATGTAAACCACAGCTCTGGCTGCTGCCCTCATGGCTGTGTCTACCACCGTTGACCAGAGCTTTCATGGTGTTGCAGCAGGCCAGCAGACTGTGCTCCAACAGATTGCTAGGGATGCTGATGTGCTGCCCCGGGGGAGTGGCAGTGGGTCAGTGGAGCAGGAAGCTGCATTCTTCTCTCAGGATGACAGCATTCCTGCTCCCACCACTGGCAGTCCGCCATTGCCCTTGTCGCTGCCTGTCACCAGCCAGTCCAGACTGCTGCCGCCCATGTTGAGCTGGTGCAGTCTACAGTTGGGCCTTCCAGCCCCAGAACTGGTCGAGGGCATCCTGCAAGGCCATCTGAAGTCTCCCGCACGGATACTCAGCAGCCTTCCACCCGCCGTGCTGCAGTCACTAGGACAACACTTCCTAGGAGCAATAGAGCAGGAAAAGGCACAGTAACGACAGGCACTAAGGGATGGCACAAGGGTGAAAATTTCATGGCCCAGCAATTCGGGTCCCAATGCGTAAGTACGCACGGGGTACTCACGTGTAGGCCCAACGAAAGTGCTGGTTTCATGCATGCGCAGGAAACCGGCACTTCCGTTCCCCTGAAATAAGGGGTTCAGAGGTCGAACGCATGCGCCAGAGAGGCAGCGTGTGCGCATCGAACTTATGGTTTTATTGCAGCTTTCTCCGGGAGGGTAAGTCTCCAGCAGTTACACTTTTAAAAAGCAGGCGCAAGGCTTGCTTTTAACAAGGTAAGTGGTGAATTAATTAAAATTAAAATATTTTTTCCACAGGTTTATTATTTTAAATACTTTAAAGAAAGGTAAGTTTATTTTTAGCCCCGTTAGAAAATGTAATTCA
Source organism: Somniosus microcephalus (assembly GCF_052327205.1). Classification (NCBI taxonomy): domain Eukaryota; kingdom Metazoa; phylum Chordata; class Chondrichthyes; order Squaliformes; family Somniosidae; genus Somniosus; species Somniosus microcephalus. Next base: position 449,086,868 of record NC_140987.1, on the reverse strand, counting down.
TTTTTTCAAAAATTTAAATTATTGTTTAAAATAGTTATTTCATGTAATTTATAGTTATTTAAAAAATGTGGTTTAAAAAAAAAAATTATTTGAAGTTTTAGTGATGTTTTGGGGTTTATAGTATTTATAGGTTTGACAGCTCTTCATGTCAAACTTATGAATGAAGCATTCCCTGCTACCATTGGCTCTCCATGGGCCACGTAATCCCAGGGGACGCATCGAACTAACTGCGCCCCTGGGATATGCAAGCACTGCACGCCGGCAGTTGGAGGAGGCCCAGGATCGGAATACCACGTGGGCCCACAGCTCAAGGGCCGGTGCGCTAGGTAAGTGCAGGTCGGAGGCTTGCACCCGCGGGAAGCCTCCGACCCGAATTCCTGGGCCAATATTTTTGGTGTAAATATGTGTTCACTGATTTTTGATAAATTTATTAATTCAGTTTGGCTTCTTTTGTCATGTGTCACCTTTCAGCTTTGCACTGTGATACGGCCTGTGACAGGGATGGAATAAGAATATAAGAACATATGAAATAGGAGCAGGAGTAGGCCATTCGGTCCTTCAAGCCTGCTCCGCCATTCAATGAGATCATGGCTGATCTTCTGCCTCAACTCCGTTCACTGGCCCTATCGCCATATCCCTTGATACCTTTACTAGTCAGAAATCTATCGACTTCTGTTTTGAATATACCCAATGACTGAGCCTCCACAGCCCTCTGGGGTAGAGAATTCAAAAGATTCACCACCCTCTGTTGAAGAAATTTCTTCTCATCTCAGTCCTGAATGGCCTACCCTTTATCCTGAGGCTGTGGCCCCTGGTTCTAGACTCCCCAGCCAAGGGAAACATTCTCCCAGCATCCACCCTATCAAGCCCTGTAATAATTTTGTATGCTTCAATGAGATCCCCTCTCATTCTTCTGAATTCAAGAGAAATCAGGCCTAGTTTACTCAATCTCTTCTCATACGACAGACCCACCATCCCAGGAATCAATCTCGTGAACCTTCGTTGCACTCCCTCTATGGTAAGTATATCCTTCCTTAGGTAAGGAGACCAAAATTGTACACAGTACTCCAGGCATGGTCACAACAAGGCCCTATATAATTGGAGTAAGACTTCTTTACTCCTGTACTCAAATGCTCTTGTAATGAAGGCCAGCATACCATTTGCCTTACTAATGGCTTGCTGCACCTGCACATTCACTTTCAGTGACTCATGTACAAGGACACCCAGGTCCCTTTAAGCATCTGCATTTCCCAATTTTTCACCATTTAGGAAATACTCTGCCATTCTGTTTTTTCTACCAAAGTGGATAACTTCACATTTATCCACATTATATTCCATCTGCCATGTTCTCACCCACTCATTGAGCCTGTCGAGATCCCCTTGAAGCCTCTTCACATTCTCTTCACAACTGACACTGCCACCTAGCTTTGTATCATCAGCAAATTTGGAAATGTTACATTTAGTCCCCTCATCCAAATCATTGATATAGATTGTGAATAGCTGGGGCTCAAGCACCGATCCTTGCGGTACCCCACTAGTCACAGCCTGCCATCCTGAAAAAGACCCATTTATCTCTACTCTTTGTTTTCTGTCTGTTAACCAATTCTCAATCCATGCTAGTATATTACCCCCAATTCCATGTGCCCTAATTTTGTTCACCAACCTCTTGTGTGGGACCTTATCGAAGGCCTTCTGAAAATCCAGATACACCACATCTACCGGTTCCCCTTTGTCTACTCCACTAGTTACATCCTCAAAAAATTCCAATAGGTTTGTTAAACAGGATTTCCCTTTCATAAATCCATGTTGACTCTGCCCAATCTTACTATTAGTTTCTAAGTGCCCAGTTATTGCGTCCTTTATAATAGATTCCAGCATTTTCCCAACTACTGATGTGAGGCTAACAGGTCTGTAGTTCCCTGTTTTCTCTCTCTCTCCATTCTTAAATAGCGGGGTTACATTTGCTGTCCCCCAATCTGCAGGAACCATTCCAGAGTCTATAGAATTTTGGAAGATGACAACCAATGCGTCCACTATCCCAATGGCCACCTCTTTCAAAACACTAGGATGTAGGTCATTCCGTCTTTGGGATTTATTGACTATTAGTCCCATTAATTTTGCTAGAACTGTTTTTTTACTAATAATAATTTCTTTAAGTTCCTCATTCTCGCCACACCCTTGGTTTTCTCACATTACTGGATAAAGAAGGGATTAATACAATTGTAATGATGGATATTAGCTCTGATGATGTGGAATCTGTATGGGTAGAATTGAGAAATACTAAGGGGAAAAAAACATTAGTGGGACTGGTATATAGACCTCCAAACAGTAAGGCGGAGGTTGGGGATGGCATTAAAAGGGAAATTAAAGAAGCGTGCAATAAGGGCACAGCAGTCATCATGGGTGACTTTAATCTACATATAGATTGGGCCAACCAAATTAGTAACAATACTGTGGAGGAGGAATTCCTGGAGTGTTTACGGGATGGTTTCCTGGACCAATATGTCGAGGAACCAACTAGAGATCAGGCCATCTTAGACTGGGTATTATGTAACGAGAAAGGATTAATTAGCAATCTTGTTGTATGAGGCCCCTTGGGTCAGTGCAATCATAATATGATTGAAATCTTCATTAAGATGGAGAATGAAGTAGTTGACTCAGAGGCAAGGGTCCTCAATTTAAATAAAGGAAACTACGATGGTCTGAGGAGCGAGTTGGGTAGGATTGATTGGGGAATGGCACGCAAAGGGTTGACGGTGGATAGGCAATGGCAAACATTCAAAGACCAAATGGATGAGCTACAAAAATTGTTCATCCCAGTTTGGCATAAAAATAAAACAAAAAAGGTGACTCAACCATGGCTAACAAGGGAAATTAGGGATAGCATATGATCCAAGGAGAGGACATATAAATTGGCTAGAAAAAGCAATAATCCTGAGGATTGGGAGCAGTTTAGGAGTCAACAAAGGAGGACAAAGGGATTAATTAAGAAAGGGAAAATAGAATATGAGAGTAAGCTAGCAGTGAACAAAAAAACTGACTGTAAAAGCTTTTATAGATATGTGAAGAAAAGATTGGTGAAGTCAAGCGTAGGTCCCTTACAGTCAGAAACAGGGGAATTTATAATGGGAAACAAGGAAATGGCAGACCAACTAAATACATACTTTGGTTCTGTCTTCAAAAAGGAGGACACAAATAACCTCCCAGAGATGCTGGGGAACATAGGGTCTGATGAAATGGAGGAACTGAAAGAAATCAGTATTTGTAGGGAAATGGTGTTAGGAAAATTGATGGGACTGAAGGCCGATAAATCCCCAGGGCCTGATGGTCTACATCCCAGCGTACTTAAGCAAGTGGCCCTAGAGATAGTAGATGCATTGCTGGTCATCTTCCAGAACTCGATAGACTCTGGAACTGTACCCATGGAATGGAGGGTAGCTAATGTTACCCCACTATTCAAAAAAGGTGGTAGAGAAAAAGCGGGGAATTATAGACCGGTAAGCCTGACATCGGTAGTGGGGAAAATGCTAGTCTATTATAAAAGATGTAATAGCAGAGCACTTGGAAAGCAGTGACAGAATCAGACAAAGTCAACATGGATTTACAAAAGGTAAATCATGCTTGACTAATCGACTGGAATTTTTTGAGGATGTAACTGGTAAAATAGATAAGGGAGAACCAGTGGATGTGGTGTATTTGGACTTTCAGAAGGCTTTCAATAAGGTCCCACATAAGAGATTAGCGTGCAAAATTAAGGCACATGGGATTGGGGGCAAGGTATTGACTTGGATAGAGAACTGGTTGGCGGACAGAAAGCAAAGAGTTGGAATTAACGGGTCGTTTTCCGAGTGGCAGGCAGTGACTAGTGGGGTACCGCAAGGATCAGTCCTAGGACCCCAGCTGTTCACAATATATATTAATGATCTGGACGAGGGAATTGAATGTAATATCTCCAAATTTGCAGACGACACAAAGCTGGGTGGGACGGTAAGCTGTGAGGAGGATGCCTTGAAACTCCAGTACGATTTGGACAGGTTGGGTGATTGGGCAGAATCATGGCAAATGCACTATAATGTGGATAAATGTGAGGTTATCCACTTTGGTGGCAAAAACAGGAAGGCAGATTATTATTTGAATGGCAATAGATTGGGAGAAGGGGATGTGCAAAGAGACCTGGGTGTTATTGTGCACCAGTCGCTGAAGGTAAGCATGCAGGTGCAGCAGGCGGTTAAGAAGGCAAATGGTATGTTGGCCTTCGTAGCAAGAGGATTCGAGTACAGGAACAAGGATGTCTTGCTACAGTTGTACAGGGCCTTGGTGAGACCGCATCTTGAGTATTGTGTGCAGTTTTGGTCACCTTACCTGAGGAAGGACGTTCTTGCCATGGAAGGAGTGCAGCGAAGATTCACCAGGCTGATACCTGGGATGGCAGGAATGACGTACGAGGAGAGATTGTGTCGATTGGGCTTATACTCACTGGAGTTTAGAAGATTGAGAGGGGATCTCATCGAAACTTATAAAATTCTGTCAGGTCTGGACAGACTAGATGCAGGAAGGATGTTTCGGATGGCCGGGGAGTCCAGAACCAGGGGTCATAGTCTAAGGATAAGGGGTAAGTAATTTAGGACTGGAATGAGGAGGAATTTCTTCACCCAGAGAGTGGTGAACCTGTGGAATTCTCTGCCACAGAGGGCAGTGGAGGCCAGTTCATTAAATATATTCAAGAAAGAGTTGGATATATTTCTTGAGGCTAAAGGGATCAAGGGATATGGGGAGAAGGCAGGGACAGGGTACTGAATTTGGATGATCAGCCATGATCTCATTGAATGGCGGGGCAGGCTCAAAGGGCCGAATGGCCTACTCCTGCTCCTATCTTCTATGTTTCTATATCTATGTTTCTGGGAGGTTTTTTGTGTCTTCCTCCGTGAAGACAGAAACAAAGTATTTATTTAATTTTTGTGCCATTTCCTCATTCCCCATTATAAATTCTCCCATCTCTGACTGCAACGGACCTACATTTACCTTCGCCAGTCATTTCCTTTTCACATACCTATAGAAGCTTTTACAATCTGTTTTTATATTTTTCGCTAGTTTGTTTTCATATTCCATTTTCCCTTTCTTTATCAATTTCTTGGTCCCCCTTTGCTGATTTCTAAAAAGATCCCAATCCTCAGGCTGACCGCTTTTTCTGGCAACTTTATAAGCTTCCTCCTTTGACTTAATACTAGCTTTAATTTCTTTTGTTAGCCATGGTTGGATCACTTTTCCTTTTGGGTTTTTATGCCCTAGAGGAATATATGTTTGTTGCAAATTATGCATTATTTCCTTGAATGTTAGCCATTGTATGTCCGCCTTCATACCTTTTAGTGTGGTCTCCCAATCTACCATGGCCGACTTGACCCTGATATCCTTGTAGTTTCTTCTGTTTAGATTGAAGACTTTAGTTTCAGATTGGACTTCATCACTCTCAAACTTAATGTAAATTTCAATCATATTATGGTCACTTGTTCCTAAAGGCCCCTTTACCACAAGATTATTGCTTAGCGCTTTCTCATTACTCAGTACCAGAATGATGGGGATGTGGTGAGCAACCACAGTATGATGAGGCGGTCACAGCCCGCCCTTCCGGAAGGCCCATTGAGTGATGCCTCCTACCCCTCGTCCTCCTCCTCATTCTTCTCGTCTTCCTCTTCCTCCTTGTACTTCTCCTGGCCCTCCTCCTCTCCCTCCTCCTCCTCCTGAGGTGGTCCCGCAATCCCTGGTGTCAAGGGCTGGGCCCTCATGATGCTCAATTTGTAGAGCATGCAGCAGACCACGACGATTTGGGACACCCGCTCAGCCGAGTACTAGAGGGCTCCTCCTGTGTGCTCAAGGCTGCAGATCCATTGCTTCAGCACCTCGATGGTCTGTTCGATGATGTTCCTGGTGGCAGCTGGCCATGAGTGTTGGGATTGCGGAGGGGAGTCATGAGTAAGGTGGAGAGCGGATAGCCCTTGTCTCCAAGCAGCCAGTCGCGAACTTGACGTGGCGGCTGAAAGAGTGCTGGCACACCGGTCTGGCACAGGATGAAGGCATCGTGGCTGCTGCCCGGATAGCGGGCATTGATATTGAGGATTTGCTGGAGGTGTGGAGGTCTGGTTGCAGGAGGTGGCTGAGTTCTGTGACCACCTCCTTGATGAATCGGAGCCTTCTAATACACTGCTCCTAATAGAATCATAGAAGACAGGAGCAGGAGTAGGCCATTCGGCCCCTCGAGCCTGCTCCGCCATTCAATGAGATCATGGCTGATCATCCAAATTCAGTACCCTGTCCCTGCCTTCTCTCCATATCCCTTGATCCCTTTAGCCTTAAGAAATATATCCAACTCCTTCTTGAATATATTTGATGAATTGGCCTCTACTGCCTTATTTGGCAGAGAATTCCATAGGTTCACCACTCTCTGGGTGAAGAAATTCCTCCTCATCTCTGTCCTAAATGGCTTACCCCTAATCCTTAGACTGTGACCCCTGGTTCTGGACTCCCCGACCATCGGGAACATATTTCTTGAATATATTTAATGAACTGGTCTCCACCGCCCTCTGTGGCAGAGAATTCCACAGGTTCACCACTCTCTGGGTGAAGAAATTCCTCCTCATTTCAGTCGTAAATGGCTTACCCCTTATCCTTAGAGTATGACCCCTGGTTCTGGACTTCCCGGCCATCAGAAACATCCTTCCTGCATCTAGTCTGTCTAGGCCTGTTAGAATTTTATAAGTTTCGATGAGATCCCCTCTCATTCTTCTAAACTCCAGCGAGTACAAGCCCAATCGACCCAATCTCTCTTCATACGTCATTCCTGCCATCCCAGGTATCAGTCTGGTGAATCTTCGCTGCACTCCTTCCATGGCAAGAACATCCTTCCTCAGATAAGGCGACCAAAACTGCACACAATACTCAAGATGTGGCCTCACCAAGGCCCTGTACAACTGCAGCACGACATCCTTGTTCCTGTACTCAAACCCTCTCACTACGAAGGCCAACATACCGTTTGCCTTCTTAACCGCCTGCTGCACCTGCATGCTTACTTTCAGCGACTGGTGCACAAGGATGCCCAGGTCTCGTTGCAGTTCCCCTTCTCCCAATCTATTGCCATTTAGATAATAATCTGCCTTCCTGTTTTTGACACCAAAGTGGATAACCTCGCATTTATCCACGTTATATTGCATCTGCCATGCTTTTTCTGCCCAATCACCCAACCTGTCCAATTCATACTGGAGTTTCTCAGCATCCTCCTCACAGCACACACGCCCACCCAGCTTTGTGTCATCTGCAAACTTGGAGATTTTACATCTAGTTCCCTCGTCCAGATCATTAATATATATTGTGAATAGCTGGGGTCCAAGCACCGATCCCTGCGGTACCCCACTAGTCACTGCCTGCCACTCGGAAAAAGAGCCGTTTATTCCAACTCTTTGCTTTCTGTCTGCCAACCAGTTCTCTATCCAAGTCAATACCTTGCCCCTAATCCCATGTGCCTTAATTTTACACGCTAATCTCTTATGCGGGACCTTATCGAAAGCCTTTCGAAAATCCAGATACACCACATCCACTGGTTCTCCCTTCTCTATTTTACCAGTTACATCCTCAAAAAATTCCAGTAGATTTGTCAAGCACGATTTACCTTTTGTAAAACCATGTTGACTTTGTCCGATCCAATTGCATAATTGGAGGTTGGAAAAGTGCTCTCGGAATACCCTTGGAGGGTAAGGTCTCCTGTTGAGAGCCCTGATGGCCCTCCTCCTCCCTCTGGGCACATGTTCCAGTCTTTCGCGCTGCCTCCTCTCCCTCTGCCATAGATCCTGGAGAGCAAGGTGGCCTGCCAGTACAGCCCCCATTAATGTTACCAAGTGCATCAGTTTGAATCTTTGAAGAATAAATGTAGCTCCTTTTTAGTTACCACAAGACTCTTGATACAAAAGAACCTTGAAATTACTGAATGAAACTGTTGGCGTATGTGAAACTGACAAGAAACCACTGAAACTGCACTAACCTGACAGCTGCGCATCCTTACTGATGATCCCTTTAAATAAAGTCCCTGGACCCGACTTCTTGGTGCTTCATGCCAGCTCTTCCTGTCGGTATATACTCCAGGAAGCATCCGGGAAGGCACCGAACACCTCGAGTCTCTTCGCCGGGAGCAAGCAGAAGCCAAGCGCAAGCAGCGCAAGGAGTGCACATCAACCCAAGCACCCCACCCACCTGCGCCTTCAACCACCATCTGCCCCACCTGTGACAGAGACTGTAGGTCCCGCATTGGACTCATCAGTCGCCTGTAAACTCATTTTTAGTGTGGAAGCAAGTCATCCTCGGTTCCGAGGGACTGCCTAAGAAGAAGAGAAGAAGAAGATACTCCAGGTCCTAAGGTAGGTAGCGACAATCAATTTAGCAGTTCCGGCGGTCAGTGAGTGTTACACACTCACTGATATCATGACCCACCTGGCCTTGACGTTCCCGATGGTAACTCTTACCGGTGGCGTATGGGGGGCAGAATTTGGCATGTGCCGCTGGATTCGCCTCTCCCCGGCAATACTGGTCTAGCGCCCCATTAGCGCCATTTGCTGGCGCTAACGGGAGGGGCTAAGGGGATGAATTTTCCCCTGTAGACTCTAATCTATTTTATAAACTGGCTACCTAATGCCATCAGCCATCAAAAGAGTATAATTCTAAATGAATCTCACCCATTTATATTAGATCTCAGACAGTGATCTTGACAAAAATTGATAATCAGCAACTGAGTAAATGCTGAGTGATGCTCATGTAACTGAACTGCCTTTATAACTTCTGTTATTTATTTCATTAGTTAACCCTATGTACTAATGATTTGCCTACGCAGTGTTTAAGTTTAGGTTCTGCTAATCATAATTCTGAAGTTAATAAACAATAGTTAAACCATGACATTTATGTCTGACAATTGATGATTTTGCAAGAAAGGGGTAATTCATTCAATCTGCAGCTTGTGTGTATCCTAATTGGAGGTTGACGAAATAAGCACTAATCTAATCCAAACTGGTTGATGTGAAACAGTTCAGCGAACCAAATCTAGGCTCTATTGGCTCCTTGGCATGAAGGGGTTAATGATTCATCTAGTGTCTCGATAATTATTTGATGAGGTACCGATTTCAGCGAACTTACGTTTATGTCTATAATTAAAATGGTTTCAGTTAATTTTTTTACTCAACATTCTGAAGTTAGAAATAAGCCACGGTGCCGGGTTAGATCTTGACTGGTGGCGACAGTGCAATTGAAGACAAGGAGAGATATAAAATGGCTACCGACTCGCTATCACCATCGTACAAAGTCAAAATTCATCCCGCCCCTGCCTGCCCCCTCCAGTGCACCCACTCAATTGAGGTGCATGTTGGTGCTGATGGTCTACTTATTCTGTACAGCGATGAGCCATTCCATTAGATGTGAGATGTCGCAGTCTGCCATGCATCCTCATTCCTCTTAATTCACAATATTCCCACAGGCAGTTGAAAGTTCCCTATCTTGGTTCCAAGTGGTGTTAAAACGATAATATGTGGTTCTATTACCTGAAGCTGAAACCTTCAACATTTACCTAAAAAAACAATTTAAATGATAGCATATATCTTAATTATTTCAAACATAAGATTGAAATTCATAATTTTGCTGTATTAATGCAGACATTTCAATGGGGATAATAAGCAGTGTCCATATCCCTAAAGGGACAGCTCTGGCTGAACGCTTTTGTTGTTTTTATCAGCTTTGCCTTCTGGTTTCCATAGGAACTCCTGTCAATTTGCTGATGTCAGATAATTAGCTGGTTCCTTATAAACTATAAATTACATAAAATAACTATTTAAACAATAATTTAAATTTTTGAAAAAGTTAATTACCGTTTCTAACGGGGCTAAAAATAAACTTACCTTTCTTTAAAGTATTTAAAAATAATAAACCTGTGGAAAAAATATTTTAATTTAACTTAATTCACCACTTAAAAACAGTCGTCTTTTACAAGCATAGCTCGTGGAGGCTTACCCTCCTGGAGAAACCTGCAAAAAAATGTAAGTTCCAGGCGTAGGCGTTGCCTCTCCGGCGCACGCGTTTGACCTGTGAACCCCTTCCTTTAAGGGAACGGAAGTTCCGGTTTCCCACGCATGCGCAGTGCATGCACAAAACCGGCACTTTTGTTAGGCCTACGAGTGAGTACCCAGCGCGTACGCACCCGTGGGGACCCGAAGTTCTGGGTCAATTTTTGGGAAAAAAAATTAAAGTTTTTACAGGGCTAAAATTAAACTTACCTTTTTTAAAAGTATTTTTAAATTATAAATGAGTGAAAAAAAAGTTATTGTTTTACTTTTTTAAACCCTTATGCTGGTGAAAGCAGGCCTTACGCTGCTTTTACCAGGCATAAGATTTCTAAGGGTTTTCTCCGGGCGGAGGTTCTGCAGAAAGCGGAATTCTCCCCCCGCGGAGGCCCTTCTCCAGGGCAGGCATCCGAGCTGTCAAGAGGATTGTTGACAGATCGGAAGTGCCGGGTTTCAGCGCATGTGCTTCGCATTCCTTAACCCGGCACTTGCAAGGTCCCTACGGGTGTGTACACAGCTCGTACACACCTGTAGGGATTGGAAAATACGGGCCATTTTGACAGATTTCGCTGTCAAAATAACAGTGTGGCTAATGGCACTCACCGTTTGTAAAGTCCATGCCTCAATAATACACAGACTTCGGGAGAACAGTTTAACAGGTACTTTACTGAACAGGAGGGCACTCTTTTGTTTGGACCCAAAAAAACCCCAAAACAAATTGAACTGTAAATTAACAAAAGTTCAACTAAAACTTAACAAATCAAATTAAAATTTGGTTTTCCAGGTTGATGATGCACTCCAGTCCCCGCGGAACCACCGGTCGCGGAAATACTCAAATGTGCCGGCGGACACCGCGTGCTCCATCTCCAGGGCCACCCGGGCGTGAACATGGCCGCGGAAGAGAGGCAGGCAATCCGGCCAGACGACCCCCTCGACCGCCCGCTGCCTGGACCAATTGATGGCTCTTTTAGCCAGGCCCAGGAGCAGGCCTACAAGGAGGTCCTCCAACCTGCCCACTCCCCTCCGCACCGGGTGACCGTAGATCAAGAGCGTGGGACTGAAGTGCAACCAAAAATCGAGGAGCAGCCCCTTCAAGTAGTCAAAGAGGGGCTGTAACCTCTCACACTCGACATAAACGTGAAACACGGACTCCTGCAGGCCGCAAAAAATGCAGGCGGCCTGGGAGTCTGTGAACCTACTTAAAACCATATTGCACGGGACCGCTCCGTGCAACACCCTCCAGGCCAAGTCCCCGATGGAACAAGGGAGGACTCCCACATAGAGAGCCCTCCATTGGGGACCTCTGCCTCCGGCGGTCGGCAAGACGCCACGCCAAGGCGTGTCCGGACGGCAGACGAAGATGGCAAAGTGGAGACTGTGCAGGAGCAGCCCGTACAGGAAACCCCTCCGCGCGGAATGAAAAGGCATGGCGGGTATTTCCTCGAGACGGCTCAAGTTGTGAGGCGCTGGTTCCCGAGGGGAGTTTCGGGGCCGGGCGCCAATGAGGAATTCCGTCCGAACGGGGGTAAGCTCGGACGGGATCGCCCCACGTGCTTGAGCCGCCTCGATACACCTAGTGGAGTCGGGGCCCAGTGCCACTTTCACCGACTCGATGGCTTCGACCGCGAGCCGGACGTTAGCCCAGGACAGGCACCGCGCCAGCTCCTCCGGCGCCATCCAGCCCGCTCCTCCACCAACGAGCAGGTCCCCGACTCTGGTCACCTTGCCAGGCACAGCCCTGCCCTCCACCAGCCGCCCGAACCCGCGGTCGTGGAGGTGCGGATTCCTGAGCAGCGGCTCCCGAAGGAGAGCCGCCGCTCCTGACGGGGGAGAGCTCCGCCTGGAAGCGACGTAGTTCCAAACCCATAGCAGTTCCTGGTAGAAGACAGGCAGCTCCCGCTGGCCGGCACGCCTGCAGCCCACTTTCACAAACAGGAGCTGCGTGTCGTAATTGAGGCCGTGCAGCTGGCGGAAGAAATACGTCGCCAGCGCACACCATCTCGGAGGATTCTCGACGTACAGGTATCTCTACAGCGTCTGAAGATGGAAAGTCACAGCCTGGGTGCGAAGGCACACCAGCGCCTGACCGCCCTCCCTAAGCGGGAGACACAGAACCGCGGCAGAGACCCAGTGCTTCCTTTTGTCCCAGAAGAAGTCGATGAGCTTCTTCTGCATCTTGGCGACAAACACAGGGGGAGGGATCAAAGTGACCAAACGGTACCACAACATGGCGGCCACCAGCTGGTTTATGACCAGCGCTCGACCCCTGTAGGACAACACTCAGAGCAGTCCTGTCCAGCGTCCTAGGCGAGCGGTGACTTTGGCCTCCAACTCTTGCCAGTTCGCCGGCCAGGCGTCCTCGGCAGGGCTAAGGTAGACTCCCAAATAGAGGAGGTGCGTGGTGCTCCAGGCGAAATGCCTGAACTCCTCCGGCAGGGAGTCCACCCACCACTGACCCATCAGGAGTCCGGAACATTTCTCCCAGTTGATCTTGGCGGAGGATGCGCCCGAGTAAATCTGCTGGCATTCCCGCATCCTCCGCAAGTCAGCGGGATCCGTGACCGTGAGGAGCACGTCATCGGCGTAAGCCGAGAGGACCACCTCCACACCCAGCCCTTGCAGAGCCAGTCCCGTCAACCTCTTCCACAAGAGGCGCAGGAAAGGCTCCACGCAAACGGCGTATAACTGACCGGACATGGGGCATCCCTGACGCATCCCCTCCTGAAGCGAAGGGGCGCCTTCAAGGACCAGTTAACTTTAATCAGACACTCCGCGGCGGTGTACAGAAGTCGGATCCGGGCAACGAAATGCATCCCGAACCCGAATGCGCGCAGAGTCCCGAAGAGATACTCGTGATCCACCCTGTCGAATGCCTTCTCCTGATCCAGGGAAAGGAAGGCGACCGACAGACCAGCCCTCTGGGAGTGGTGGACCAGGTCCCGGACCAGGTGGATGTTATCGTTGATGGTCCAGCCCGGGACCGTGTAGGACTGGTCGGGGTGGATCATGTGGCCCAGCACGGTGCCAAGGCGAGCAGACATGGCCCTGGCAAAGATTTTATAGTCCGTGCTGAGGAGGGAGACCGGGCGCCAGTTCTTAAGGAGGCGGAGATCGCCCTTCTTAGGCAGCAGGACAATGACCGCCCTGCGCCAAGAGAGGGGCATCTCCCCGGTCGCCAAACTTTCCCCCAAGACCCGCGCATAGTCGCCCCCCAAGACGTCCCAGAATGCCTTGTGGAACTCCACGGTCAGCCCGTCCAGCCCCGGGGACTTTCCCCTGGAGAGCTGGCGGAGGGCGTCGGTCAGCTCCACCAGGCTTAGCGGAGCGTCCAATTTTTCAGCGCCCTCCAGGCTGACCTTCGGCAGGTCCTCCCACAAAACTCTGCGCGCATCCTCGCTGGACGGATCCGGAGAAAACAGAGCCCCGTAATAGGCGCGGGTCTCCACGCTGATTCCCTCTGGATCCGAGACCAGAGATCCATCGTCGGACAGCAGCCCCAAGAGCTGCTTACGAACCCCCCGTCTTTTTTCCAGCGAGTAGAAGAAGGGGGAGCCGCGGTCCAGGTCCTGCAGGAGCTGGATCCGCGACCTCACGTATGCGCCTTGGGACCCGACGAGCTGCAGGTCCTTCAGCGCGCCCTTCTTCTCTTCGTACACCTACCGCAGGGCCGGGTCCTCGATGACCTGACCGAGACGGGACTCCAGGTCGAGCACCTCCTTCTCCAACCACCCGACCCGGGCTTCCCGCCTCTTGGTTGACCCCTTCGCGTACTCCTGACAGAAGAGACGGACGTGAGCCTTGCCCACATCCCACCATAGCCTCAAGGAGGGGAAGCCCCCCCGCTTCCTTCTCCAGTCGGCCCAGAACTGACGAAACGAATCCCGGAACCGCGCGTCCTCCAGCAGCAGGTTGTTAAAATGCCAGTACGCGGAACTCCCCCCGTGCGCGCAGCGGAGTGAGCTCCGCCCACACCAGGTGGTGGTCTGTGCACGGCACCGGCCGAATGGAAGCCGCCGGAACGCAGGAGACGTACGCCCGGGAAATGTAGAGGCGGTCGATTCTGGACCTTCCTCCCCCAGACCTCACGCTAGTGAAGGCGTTGGAGTCGGGGTGGAGATTTCGCCAGACGTCCACCAAGTCGAAGGACCCGACCAGGTCCCTCAACTTCTCCATTGCCGCCGGGCTTCGCGGGGGACCCAAACGGTCCCTCGCCTCGAGGGTGCAGTTAAAATCCCCCCCGAGGATGACGCACTCGCCCACGTCGACGGAGCCCAAAAGAGCGGACACTTCTTCGAAGAAGCTCACTTGCTGCGCACCGGTCTGAGGGGCGTACACGTTCACTAGATGGAGCGGCACGCCCCCCAGGCGAACAGTGACCTGGAGCAAGCGGCCCGGCACGTGCTCCTTGACCCCCAAGATCTCCGGCTGAAAATGCGGGGCCAGCAAGATAGCCACCCCGCTGGAATTGTTGGAGAGGTGACTCATGCTGACCCCTCCTTGCCACTCCAGGAGCCACGTGGCTTCGTCTCCCGGAACGGTGTGGGTTTCTTGCAGGAAGCACACCGCATACTTCCCGTCCCGAAGGACCGAGAAGTTATTGAATCTGCGGCGCGCCTCCCTGCTGCCGTTGATGTTGAGGCTGGCTATGGTTATCTTCATGTCAGAAGCATAGTGCAACCTCTACCTACACCTAACGGGGGGAGGGAGCGCAGCCGCTGGTCAGCTGCCACTTCCTCAGCAGCCCGGTGAGAAACGTTCTGAGCCGACGCAGCTCGAGCGGGTCCATGCCCTTGTCCGCACCCATGATTTTAACGGCGGCGCGGACGGACACGATGAGCAGCGCCAGCTCCGACCACCTGTCGAGGGCCAGCCGGATCTTATTGTGCCGACCCTGGCACGTGGCCATAAAGTCCCGGAGTTCCCTTACGGGAATGAGGAGAGACTCGGCGAGGGGCACGAGTTCATCCAGCGCCTCGTCGACGGTGGAGTCCAAATCGTCCTCCGTGCCCATCACCGAGTCCCCATCCTCCTCCAGGAGATCGTCACCAGCGGCTGGCCCGTCCGTCGCGCAGTGTGCAGCGAACGGCTCGGCCGCACCAGCCGGCCCCGCCTCCGCCCGGATCCCACCCCCAGGATCGGCGGCAGAGGATTCCTCCCTGGGCTCCTCTAGGGGCGCCGGGCCAGAAGACGGCGGCGGTTCAGAGCTCCCCTCCGCCCCAGACGCCGGAACGACTGGAGAAACCAAGGAGAGAACAATTCCCAGCTCCTCCAGTACGTCCGGCACCAGAGACGCAGCCAGCGGGCCATCCTCCTCCCCACCATCAACCTCCGACCCAGTGGGTGGGGTGTCTTGAATTAAAACCTCGGCCAGGTCGAGCAGCCCCTGGGAGGTGTCCGGGTCCCATTGGGCGAGCTCATTTTCTTCAAACTCGCCCAACCCGGACCCCAGGCCGTCCGACCCAGCGAGGGTTAACGGCACAGATAAAATGTCAATTCCCGCGGGTTGATCCGCGAACCCCCCCACAGGCAGGGTCTCATCCCCATCCCCGGGAGGCACGTGCCGGACAGACACATCTGCCTCAGCCTCCCGAGGGACAGGCGACCCCTGCTGATCGCTGGTGATGATGACAGCGGGGGGGGGGCGCAGTACCCGCGGCGGGTGACGACTCCCGCTGCTCGGAGGGACCTTCCTCCTCCTGGTCCTCCTCCTCTTCCAGGTGGTCGCGCCTTCTTTTTAGCACAGAGGGAGCGAGGGAGACCTCCATGTCTGCAGAGGCCTCCTCCTCTGCTCCCTCTGGCGGAGCAGGTTTGTTGGGTTCCTCGGGCCCAAGCCCGGCCGCAGGTATTGGCGTTACCGCTACAGCGGTTGTTGCCACAGGCTCGGGCACGAGGCCCCTCCCAATCACGTCTGCCCCGATCAACTCCGCGAGGAGCGCGGGTGTCAGGGGCTCTAAGTTTAAGGGCCAGCCCTCCACGGCGGGACCCGCCCTGAGGTGTTTCGATTTTCGCCGCGCCTTCCTTCCGCCCGGATGCGCTCCCTCCCCCCCACCGGAGGCCTTGGTGGCATTGGCCTCTGACCGCGCATCGGTTGCTCGGGATGCGCCAACAGACCCGGGGGGAGGAGCGGCGGCGGCGCCAGCCTCGGCCGCACTAGATGACCTGGCAGCCTTGGAGGCGGGGCAGTTTTTTCTGATGTGCCCCACCTCCTTGCAGGCGTGGCACTGCACACCGTCCGACATCCAGAAGACGCGATAGGCGGTCCCCTCGTGAAGGACGACGAAAGCCCCGTCGGTGTCCTCCTCCCGCGCCAGCTGAATAAAGAGCTGGCACCGGAAGGAGAAGACGTGGCGAAGGCTGGCTTCCCGGAAGCCGAGCGGGATGGGTGTGATCCCCGACCTCACCTCCCCGAGTTGGCGTAAGTGGGGGAGGAGGAGCTCACCAGGAACAAAGGGCGGGATGTTAGAAATAACCATCCTCTGCGCGGTGGCCTCAAGGGGGTCCACGGGCAGGAAGGTCCCGCCCACGGTGAGCCCCTTGGCGACGGCCAGGGACACCGCCTGCTCTGACCCCAGGAAGAACACAGCCGTCCCGTACATTTTTGAGGCGGCGAGGATGGCTGAAGTGCCGACAACCCCAGCCATAGCCTTTACACACGCCTCAATTGTCATTGTGGGGTGGGTGTAGCTCTTCACCCCAAGCTTTTTGGTTATTAGTGAGAAAGGTGACGGGGCGGCAGAAGCAGCGGGAGCAGCCGTGGCTGTGGCTGCCATCGCCGCATATGACCTAGCTGGCCCCGCCACCGGCGATGAAGCAGACGCCATTATGGGGTGGTTTTTAAAAAAGAGCCACACTCACCCCAAGTCACAGGCCTGAAGGTGTTAATGGCCTCGGGTTATTTTAAAGTCCTCCCTTGAGCAGAGGGAGCTGTTAAATTGAAGGCACACCTCTCCCCCTTATTGATTGGAATTGGGAGTGGGGCCTTCTCCCCTCTGCTCAAGTGGCAATCAACAAAAAGATTAATAGAGGTGCCTCTTGAGAGAGAGAGCAGAGAGAGACAAAGAGAGAGAGGGGGGGGTGGGAAGGAGGGAGGCCGCAAGGGCAGGGTTGCCATTCAGGATGGTGGGTGGGTGGGTGTTGGCAGGGGTGCACTCTCCGATGGAATAAACAAAGTCTCTGTTGGTTGTGTTGTGTCCATGTGTTAATAGAGACACTGAAGACAGGAGTTGGTTTCACAGGTGTTTACTGAACAAAGTCTGGAGGGGAACTAACTGATACAACACAATATACAGGCTTATATAGCCCGAGTGGCCATTACCGGCATTACAGTACACATGGGGCTCTTAAAGGCACATACACTACAATTCCTCCCC
Source organism: Somniosus microcephalus (assembly GCF_052327205.1). Lineage (NCBI taxonomy): Eukaryota > Metazoa > Chordata > Chondrichthyes > Squaliformes > Somniosidae > Somniosus > Somniosus microcephalus. The sequence continues at coordinate 449,069,410 of NC_140987.1, read as the reverse complement.
TTTTAGCCAACCAGTACATAATATTTTAAGTAATCATTAATTACATGTTACAAGAAAAATAATCTACTCATTGCTGCAGTTAATTAATTATATGTCAGTCTCTCTGGAGGCGTCCTGACTCGGTCCGGATAACGCCTCGGTGGTGTAGTAGTTTCTGGTGGTGTAGTAGGTTCTTTTGGCAAGGCTGATTCGGCTTGAATGCCAGTGTCGGGTTCATCAGGTTCCAGTATCACCGGTTCGGAGGTAGATATGGGTATCTCTACTTCATCATTAGGCGTATAGCGTTGTGGTGTAGGTTGTCCCTTTTCGGATGACTCTATGATTTGGTCAGCATGGCGCCTTATTATGCTTTCTCCGATGTCCACGGTATACATCAGCGGTCCTAGTCGTGTGCAGATAGTTCCAGGCTGCCATTTGTCGGTACGGTAGTCCCGGGCCAAAACTTGTTGACCTATCTGGAAGGTTCTAGTTGGCCTTTCATTCATGCCTTGAAATTGCCGGTTCTCCACGTCCCTTCTGATGTTTGGCTTGATCAAATCCAGCCGGCATCTTAGGCTTCTATTGAAGAACATCATGGCGGGAGTTTGGTTTGTAACCATATGTGTTGCATTCCTGTATGCGAACAAGAAGTTATCCACCTTGTGCTGAAGTTTTATGTCTTCATTACCCATGCCTTTATGGCCTTGTTGAAGGTCTGGACAAACCTTTCAGCCAATCCATTGGTGGCGGGATGGTATGGGGCAAACGTGTAGTGCTTAACCCCATTGTTTTTTAAGAACTTCCTGAATTCTTCGGACACAAATTGCGGTCCATTATCAGAACAGATCTGTTCCGGCAGCCCATTCCTGGCAAATATGGTCCTTAATACTGTGATGGTTTTTTCCGTGGTGGTGGAGGACATCTTTATTACCTCCGGCCACTTGGAGTGTGCATCGACCGTGATTAAGAACATTGAGTCCATAAATGGACCAGCAAAGTCGATGTGTACCCTTTGCCAGGGAGATGAGGGCCACTCCCATGGATGTAGAGGGGCTTGTGGTGGAGCGTTTTGGACCTTCTGGCATCCTAGGCAGCTCTTGGTCATTTCTTTGATGTCTCCATCGATACCTGGCCACCATACAAACGCCCTGGCTAGGTTCTTCATTTTCACTCCACCCAGATGCCCCTCGTGAAGCTCCTTTCGAACTTTATCCTGGAGTTTGGGTGGAATCACCACTCTGGATCCACACATCAAGGTTCCTCGGCACACTGACAGCTGTTCTCTTCTTTGCGAGAATGCTGGCAACAGTGGTTCGCCATGTGCTGGCCATCCCTTCACTGTTAAATCGTAGACTCGTGAGAGAGTCGGGTCATTTCTAGTTTCCCTTTCAATGGCAGAATTTGTTACTGGTAGACATTCGACTATGGTAGAGTGGAAAATCTCCACTGGGTCTACGGTAGGTGCTTCTTCTACTGTTGGCAACGGTAGGCGCGATAACCCGTCAGCATTCCCATGCTGTTTTGATCCTTTGTATTCTATGTTGTATTGGTGTGCCCCGAGAAAAAGGGACCACCTCTGTAGCCTTTGCGCTGTCATAATGGGGACACCCTTTTTAGGGTTGAATATGGAGATGAGGGGTTGATGGTCAGTCAACAACGTAAATTTTTGTCCGTGTAGGTAATGGTTGAATTTCTTCACTCCCCGTACCAGGCTGAGTGCTTCCCTGTCGATTTGAGCATAGTTACGCTCAGCTGAGTTCAATGAGCGTGACGCAAAAGCTATCGGCCGTTCCGAGCCATCAGGGAATTTATGCGATAATACTGCTCCTACGCCATAAGGGGATGCATCGCACGCCAGTCTGATTGGCAGTGATGGGTTGTAATGAGCCAAAACTTCTTTGGATGTGATTAAGTCTTTGCATTTACGGAAGGCACGTTTACAGTCTTCGCTCCATTTCCAAATTACTCCTGTTTGTAGCAGTTCATTAAGAGGGTGCAGAAGAGTTGATAAGTTCGGTAAAAATTTATGATAGTAATTTATTAATCCCAGGAACGACCTTAATTGTGAAACATTTTCAGGTGCTGGGGCTTTTATGACCGCTTCAATTTTTTCAGGTGACTTATGCAACCCTTCCTTATTAATTATGTGGCCACAATATGATATTTGATTTTGGAAAAATTCGCACTTGGGGCGATTTGCTCGTAGGCCCCGTTCTCTCAGCCTAGTGAGCACCTGCTCCAAATTGGCAAGGTGCTCGTTGTTGTTTTCTCCTGTTACAAGGATGTCGTCTAGGTAGCATTGAGACCCCGGAATCCCTTGGAGGACTTGCTCCATAGCTCTTTGCCAGATAGCTGGAGCGGATGCTACTCCGAAAACCAGTCGATTGTACTGGTACAGGCCTTTGTGTGTATGTATCGTGAGATATTTTTTAGAGGCATCTTCAACCTCCATCTGTAGATATGCCTGTGCCAAGTCAATTTTGGTGAAACGTTTCCCTCCGGATAATGAGGCGAAAATATCTTCTATCCTCGGAAGAGGATACTGTACCGTGTGAAGGACCGGGTTTACAGTCACCTTGAAGTCTCCACAGATGCAAATTTTTCTCTGTTCTTCAGATTTATCATTATTCAATGCTTTCTTCATGACTGGGATGATGGGTGTTGCCCACTCGCTCCAATCTATTTTGGATAATACGCCTGCCTTTTCCAAATTCTCCAGCTCTGCCTCGACTGCTGGACGAATTGCGTATGGCACCTGTCTTGCCTTAAAAAACTTGGGAATTGCTGCATCTTCCACTTTTATTGAGGCGGTGATGCCTTTCAAGGTTCCTAGTTTCTCTTGAAACACTTCTTTGGCGTTGGCCAAGATGTCTTTTAATCGTTCAGGTATGACATCATCATCGTTTTTTTCTTACTGGTCACCGTCAGTGCCTGAATGGAGTGCCAGTCTAAACGTATTTTCCTGATCCATTCACGTCCCAACAGCGGTGGACCACCATCTTGTAGAATGTATAAATACAACTTTTGTATTTCCTTGCCGTTGTATACAACAGGCACCCTTATTTTTCCTTTGGGGTATACTTTCTGCCCCGTATATGTTTTCAAGATAATTGATGTGTCTTTTAAAGGTATATGCGGAAATAGCTGCTCGTAATCCTGTCGATTTATGACGGTCAGAGCTGATCCTGTATCTAGCTCCATTTTAACTGGGGACCCTGCTATCGTGAGAGTTACCCAAATGGTCTGGTAATCATCTTTGGCAATTACATTATGTAATTTGAGACAGCTTAGTCTCTTGTTTTTGGAGTCGCTATCGCTCTTCTGGTCTTCGGAGCTATTGTCTGTCATCATTTGTACCTTTCTGTACTTTTCTTTATTGATTTTTTTTTTCCTCTCCGTGGATTTTTTTTGTCCAGATCGGCATACCTGTGCAATGTGTCCAATCTTTCCGCATTGCCTGCATGCTTTGTCCTTGAACCAGCAGTCCCTCTGGTCATGGGTGGATCTGCCGCAGCGATAACATATCTCAAAACCCTGTGTCATTTCATGGGTGCCGAAGTCCTTTGTCTATTGTTGTATCTCTGCAGCTCCTCTTGCGGCTGCTTCGTATGATACAGCCATACTGGAAGCCTTGTCCAGTGTTAAATCTTTTTCAGAAAGCAGCCTTTTCTGTGTTCCTTCACTTAGGAGACCGCAGACGAATTTGTCTCGAAGATAATCTGCTAGTCCTGCCCTGAATTGGCAGTGTTTTGATAGCTTTCTTAATTCGGTGAGGTAATCAGCATTACTTTCATTCTTGTGTTGATTTCTCTTGAAGAATTTGAATCGTTCCGCTATCAGCAGCGGTGTTGGGCTTAAGTGCTCCTGTAGGGTATCAACAATTTATTTAAAATTCTTGTCCTTTGGTTTGGCTGGAGTAATTAAATTTTGTAACAGCCCGTATGTCTTTGCGCCCATTAGATTTAGCAGTACTGACGCTTTTTTTTCATTTTCTATTGCATTTGCGGTGCAATATACCTCCACTCTTTCCACATATGTGGTCCAATCCTCTATCTCATTATCAAAAGCATCAATATTGCCAGACTTAGGCATCCTAGAAAAAAAATGGCGCTTCCCGCGCTTTTCTTTCTTTTCTGCAAAGATATGGCGCTTCCCGTGCTTCCCCGCCGCTGCTGCCGATGACAACGCTGTTTCCCGCGGTTTCCATTCTTTTTATTTATTTATTTACAGTTGGAGACTCGTTCCCGCCGGACTCCCTCTCTAGGTCTGAACGCTGACCTGCTTGCAGCGCCGGCTGTCTCCCGAGTGCTCCCTCCCCGTCTGTTACTGCTTGCCTCCGCCTTCGCTGCTTGGCCTAGCTGCAGAGCCAGCCGCTGGAGCCCCAGCCCGACACCCAGGAAGGATTATTGCAGTACCTGCCACCAGCTTGGCTAGCTGGTGAAACCACAGCTTTTTCTTTTTCTTGATTTTTCTTCAACTTTGGACGCCAGAGGAATCGATGTCCTTGAGGTGCTGCCGAATTGCAGGTAAGTCCGTTTCCAATTCATCGCCACTGTTGTGTCCGTGTGTTAATAGAGACACTGAAGACAGGAGTTGGTTTCACAGGTGTTTACTAAACAAAGTCTGGAGGGGAACTAACTGATACAACACAATATACAGGCTTATATAGCTCGAGTGGCCATTACCGGCATTACAGTACACATGGGGCTCTTAAAGGCACATACACTACAGGTGGTCTTCTGGCAGGGGGAGAAGATGTCTTCACCTGGGAAAGCTGGAGATACCCAGACTCAGTCCTGCACCAGGTCTTAACGATGTTTAATGGAAATTAACCACTTCACCTAGGCAGCTCCAGCTGTCCCAGGCCAGGCAATAGAAGGGGGTGTTTGAATAGTGGTGTGTGTGGCCTAGTGTTCTACAAGAGCCACACACACACACAGACACCCCTTGGTGTTCCGGTCTTCTTTCCTCCCCTCACCTACAGTACAAAGTCTTTTGGAGAGTGCACCAAATAACACCCACCTGCAGATGTTCAGTGAAGATGTTATCCTTCCCTCCTTCCAAGCAGTTGATGGTGGGTGTTGGTTGTTGCTTCTCTCCCCTCTCTCCCTCTCCTGGAATGGAGGCCAATTTGGGGAGGCAGTGGTGGAAAGGCCTCTCCTCTGGTCGGTGTTGGCCTCCTTTTTCCCTCTCCTCTCCTCTGTCCTCTCCCTCCAGGCACCTCAGTAGTTGTTGTTGTAGTTGTTGTTGTGGTAGTGGTGGTCTGTGGTTTCTCCTTCTCCTCCTCTCCCTGGTCAGGAGACCACCACTTTCCACTCTCCTGGTTTGGCTGCTCCTTCTCCTCCTGCTGACTGAGGCAGCTCTAACAGGAGGGCAACGTCAGACTGAAATACAGAAGCCTGCTAGGGCCTTTTATACAGGGGTGGTCACTGCCGGTACTGCAGTCTAAAACCAGTTCTTCCCTTAAAGGTACATACACAAAACCGTTATTTATGGGGAAATGCCACAGCAACTTTAGGCGAGGGGCAGACGCGCGGTTAAATTTCAATATCCAAAGGTTGCTGTCCGAGTTGCACCGCATTGTGGAAACTGTATTTCACCGCCTGCCTCAGCATTGCCATGCAGTGAGCAGGGTGAAGTTGCTGCATTTGCGCGGTGGATACGAACTAATCTCGCTACAGAAAGTGTCCCTGGGATCACGTGGGCCATGGGGAACCAATGACAAAAGGGAATCCCCCTTCATACTTTTGACAGATCACTCATAAAACAAATCAAAACATTAAATATATATTTTTTAAATCACGTTTTTAAAATTAGTTAAAATTACAATGGCCCAGAAATTCGGGTCGGAGGCTTCCCGCGGGTGCAAGCCTCCAACCTGCACTTACCTAGCGCGCCGGCCGTTGTGCTGTGGGCCCGCGTGGGATTCCAATCCTGGGCCTCCTCCAACTGCCAGCGCGCTGTGCTTGTGTATCCCAGGGGCGCAGTTAGTTCGAAGCGTCCTCTGGGATCACGTGGGCCATGGAGAGCCAATGGTAGCAGGGAATGCCCATTCAGTGCAGTGAGTGGGGTGAAGTTGCTGCATTTGCGCGGTAGATACAAACTAAACTCGCCACAGAAAGTTAACTCTGGTCATTACAAGCGTAAGGACCTTTTAATGATGTGATAAGTGTTAATTATAGCCAATCAACCTGTCTGGCACTAAAAAAATAACGATTACAAGTGTGGAGTCTCATTCCTTCAGGTTTTAATTGTTGTTGGAGATTTTAAGGTCAAATTTTTGAAAAATCTGAATAAAAAGTTACTTTTCCTTTCTGTCCCTTTTGTCTCTCTCTCTCTTAATCTAATCTTTCTTTCCCTCCCTTTATTTCTCTTTCTGTGCCTGATTTGACATTGAATTCACCCGTTCTACTTTACACTTCATTCTCAGTCCTTGCGCTGTTGATTTCCCAATCCTTTGATCTGATTGGTTAAGGTGATACACAGTTGCTTGCCCTGTTCACACAGGTCCCAGATGCCTTCTGTCCCTTGCTGCGCCGTTATCAGTTCGCACTTTCAGCAACTTAGAGGGCAAAAGCGTTTGGAGCTGAAGGCCGCAGAGGAGAGTCTAACTAACGGCAGCAAAATGTGGCCCAATATTTAATAAAATTGCAAGCATGATGAATGCAGAAACTACGATAGTTAGAAAAATATATGTAATTTGTGAGGTGATCTTAATTATTTCACTGATTTCATTACGTTCATAGTGCGCAGGTCCATTGGAACTTTTTGAAGGGATTGGGACAAGGGATCCAGAACAGTGTGTGGAAGGGTAGAAATCACAATTAAAACCCATTGAAAACAAATGGATTAAGGTTCGAGAGAAATCAGGTACAAGTACACTAAGCTTTCGTGGAAAAGCATGATTTCTTCCCTATATGCTAGTTCTGTGACTACAAGCGAGGCAGGTATTGGGATCTAGGAGGTAGTGATGGAGGAGCCTCAGCCCTTGGCCTTGTCCAACAGGTACGAGATTCTTGCGCCCTGTGTGGACGAGAGCAGGGACTGCAGGGAGGGTGAGCAATCTGACCACAGCACCATGGTACAGGGAGCCATTCAAGTGTGGGGTGTAAAAGGAAATGTTGTAGTGATAGGGGACAGTATAGTTAGGGTGATAGACAATGTTCTCTGCAACCGAGAGCGTGAGCCCCGAAGGCTGTGTTGCCTGCCCAGTGCCAGGGTTAAGGACATCTCCTCTGGGCTGGAGAGAAACTTTGGGTGGGAGGAGAAGGATCCAGTTGTCATGGTCCACGTAGGCACCAATGACATAGGTAGGACAAAGAAAGAGGTTCTGCTGAGAGAGTATGAGCAGCTGGGGGCTAAATTAAAAAGCAGAACCACAAAGGTAATAATCTCTGGATTACTACCTGAGCCACGAGCAAATTTGCATAGGGTAAATAAGATCAGAGAAATGAACGAGTGGCTCAAAGACTGGTATGGAAGAAATGGGTTTCGATTTGTCGGGTACTGGCACCAGTACTGGGATAAGAGGGAGCTGTTCCATTTGGACAGGCTTCCTTGAACCATGCTGGGGCAAATTGAAAAACTAGGACTGTAGAGAGGGCTTTAAACTAAATAGTGGGGAGGAGGATCCAGGTGAGCGGGAATTTAAAAAGTCAATGAGAAATGAGAAAGCAATAGAGCAGGATAGAGAAGGGGGAAATAATAACCAGAGTGTGACAGGAAGGGACAGATGGGGAGAAAATCAGTATTGCCCCATTTGGGGCGCAATTATCGGCCAGGCGCAAGGATTAGCGCCTGGTGCTAATTATCGCCTCCAACTGCAAACTTGGCTTTTTTTGCCCCAGGAGGTGATTGGAGTGCTAAATCAGGTGCTTCACACCTGTCTTAAGGCACAAAGGCCAAGGAGCGAGGCGCTACCTCAGAGCGCTGGCGAAGCTCATGTGAATTCAGTCAGCAATGAAACACAGACACAATGGCGCCGGCCAGTTCTTAAAGGGGAGGGTTGATCTTGCTCTCCATCCACATCCTACTCATTGCAGCCTTGAATCTCAGCCTGGAGAGACCTGTACATCAAATCTGCTGGAAAGAACAATGGAGAGACCCAGGGAAAGAGCTCAGAGTGCAGCCCTCACAGTCTCTTCTAAATAGATACAAGGAAGGGCAAATCAAAATGAACCTGCAAAGTGCTGCTCAATACCCAAAACTCCTTCACACAGCGTTGAATCTCTCCAGAAGTCTCTCTCTCTCTCTTTCAGAATGCGTGGTGCAAAAATGTCACCAACAAAAAACAGGCAGGAAGCGGTCGCCATTAAATAGCATTCCCCCAGTCCCTTCCTGACTGCAAAATGCTCCCCTCAACCTGTCATTGCTAGCAGTAGGCGGTAAGGCAGGGGGCACCACTCAATATCTGGTCCGGGGCGCTACTGGGGCATTGCACACTCGACTGACGTCACAATCTGCCAGCGCAGGAGATCATGGTGGTAGAGTTTAGCGCCGCCGCAAAATATCTAGTTAATTTCGTGAGTGGCGCAAACATCACCGCGCACAGGCGCTAGTTGCTTTGCGCCCCATTAGCACCCTCTTAAGGCACTAATGGGAGGCACAAAGCAACCAAATTTTTCCCCCAGAATGTTTAAAAATAAGAGTGCAACAGAAAATGGGGCCAAAACAAGGAGAAGTGGTAAAACGACAAAGTTAAAAGCTTTATATCTGAATGCACGCAGCATTCGTAACAAGATAGATGAGTTGATGGCACAAATAGAAACTAATGGGTATGATCTGATCGCCAATACATAGATGTGGTTGCAAGGTGATCAGGGCTGGGAACTGAATATTCCAGGGTATTTGACAATTCAGAAGGATAGACAGAAAGGAAAGGGAGGTGGGGTGGCTTTGTTGGTAAAGGATGGGATCAGTGCAGTGGTGAGAAGTGATATTGGCTCAGAAGATCAAGATGTCAAATCGGTTTGGGTGGAGAAAAAAATAATAAAGGGACAAAGTCTCTGGTGGGCGTAGTCTACAGGCCCCCGGACAGTAGCAATACTGTTGGACAGAGTATAAATCAACAAATAACGGAGGCCTGTAAAAAAGGTACAGTGATGGTTTCCTAGAACAGTAATGGAACCAACCAGGGAGCAGGTTATCTTGGATCTGGTACTATGTAATGAGACAGAATTAATAAATGATCTCATAGTAACGGATCCTCTAGGAAAGAGTGATCATAGCATGGTTGAATTTCAAATTCAGTTGGAAGGTGAGAAAGTTATATCCCAAACCAGTGTCCTGATCTTAAACAAAGGCAATTACAGTGACATGAGGGTAGAACTGGTTAAGGTGGACTGGAAAAATAAATTAAAGGGTAAGACAGTTGAAATGCAGTGGCGGACATTTATGGAGATATTTCACAACTCTCAACAAAAATATATTCCAGTGAGAAAGAAAGATTTTAAGAGAAGGGAGCACCATCCGTGGCTAACTAAGGAAGTAAAGGATGGTATCAAATTGAAATCGAAGGCATACAATGTTCCCAAGGTTGGTGGGAGACCAGAGGATTGGGAAATTTTTTAAATGCAGCAAAGGATGACTAAAAAAAAATAAAGAGCGAAAAGATGAATTATGAGAGTAAATTGGCAAGAAACATTAAAACAGATAGTAAGAGCTTCTACAGGTATATAAAAAGGAAGAGGATGGCTAAAGTAAATGTTGGTCCCTTAGACGATGAGACTGGGGATTTAGTAATGGGGAATGGGGAAACGACAAAGGCTCTGAACAAATATTTTGTATCTGTCTTCACTGTAGAAGACACTAACAACATCCCAATAATGTATAATCAAGGGGCCACAGGGAGTGGGGAACTAAAGACAATCATTATCACTAAGGAAATAGTACTCGGTAAAATAATGGGACTAAAAGACGACAAGTCCCCTGGACCAGATGGCCTGCATCCCAGGGTCTTAAGAAGTGGCTGCAGAGTTAGTGGATACATTGGTTGCAATATACCAACATTTCCTGGACTCTGGAGAGGTCCCAGTGGATTGGAAAACTGCAAATGTAACACCCCTATTTAAGAAAGGAGGGAGACAGAAAGCAGGAAACTACAAACGAGTTAGCCTAACATCTGTCGTTGGGAAAATGCTGGAGTCCTTCATTAAGGAAGCAGTAGCAGGGCATTTGGAAAATCATAATGCAGTCAAGTAGAGTCAGCATGGTTTTATGAAAGGGAAATCATGTTTAACAAATTTGCTGGAGTTCTTTGAGGAGGTAACGAGCAGGGTGGACAAAGGTGAACCAGTGGATGTGGCATATTTGGATTTCCAGAAGGCATTTGATAAGTTACCACATAAAAAGTTACTGCATAAGATAAGTGCTCATGGAATTGGGGGTAATATATTAGCATGGATAGAGAATTGGCTAACTAACAGAAAGCAGAGAGTCGGGATAAATGGGTCATTTTCCGGTTGGCAAACAGTAACTAGTGGGGTGTCACAGGGATTGGTGCTGGGGCCTGAACTATTTACAATCTACATTAATGACTTGGATGAAGGGACCGAGTGTAATGTAGCCAAGTTTGCGGATGATACAAAGATGGGTGGGAAAACAAGTTGTGCAGAGGACTCAAAGAACCTGCAAAGCGATATAGACAGGCTAAGTGAGTGGGCCAACATTTGGCAGATGGAGTAAAATGTGGGAAAGTGTGGGGTTATCCACTTTGGCAGGAAAAGTAAAAAAGCAAATTATTATTTAAATGGAGAGAGATTACAAAATGCTACAGTTCAGAAGGACCTGGGGGTCCTTGTGCATGAAACACAAAAAGTTAGCATGTAGGTACAGCAAGTAATCAAAAAGGCAAATGGAATGTTGGCCTTTATTTCAAAGGGGTAGCAGTATAAAAGCAGGGAAGTCCTGCTACAACTGTACAGGGTATTAGTGAGACAACACCTTGAGTACTGCGTACAGTTTTGGTCTCCTTATTTAAGGAAGGATATACTTGCATTGGAGGCAGTTCAGAGACGATTCACTCGGTTAATTCCAGAGATGAGGGGTTGACTGATGAGGAAAGGTTGAGCAGGCTGGGCCTATACTCATTGGAATTTAGAAGAATGAGAGGAGATCTTATCAAAACATATAAGATGCTGAGGGGGCTCGACAAAGTAGATGCAGAGAGGATGTTTCCCCTTGTGGGGAAATCTAGAACGCGGGGGCACAGTTTTTGAATAAAGGGTCGCCCTTTTAGAACTGAGATGAGGAGGAATTTCTTCTCTCAGACGGTCGTAAATCTGTGGAATTCTCTGCACCAGAGAGCCGTGGAGGCTGGGTCATTAAATACATTTAAGGTGGAGATAGACAAATTTTTGCAAGATAAGGGAGTGAAGGGTTATGGGGAGTGGGGAGGGAAGTGGCTTTGAACCCAAGATCAGCCATGATCTTATTGAATGGCGGAGCAGGCTCGAGGGGCCAAGTGGCCTATTCCTGCTCCTATTTCTTATGTTCTTATGTTCTTATACAAAAAAGGAAATGCCAATCGCTTTCATAGAAACATAGAAACATAGAGATAGGAACAGGAGTAGGCCATTCGGCCCTTCGAGCCTGCTCCGCCATTCAATGAGATCATGGCTGATCTTCATCTGAGATCTTAGCTGATCTTACCAGTTCAGTACCCCGTCCCCGCCTTTTCTCCGTAACCCTTAATCCCCTTAGCCTTCAGAAATATATCCAATTCTCTCTTGAAAATATTTATTGAATTAGCCTTCACAGCCCTCTGTGGCAGGGAATTCCACAGGCTCACCACTCTTTGAGTGAAGAAATTCTTCCTCATCTCTGTTTTAAATGATTTGCCCGCTATTTTTAGACTGTGGCCCCTGGTTCTGTGCTCCCCTGCCATTGGAAACATTCTCTCTGAATTCAGCCTGTCCAGGCCTGCCATAATTTTATATGTTTCGATGAGATCCCCTCTCAATCTTCTAAACTCCAGTGAGTACAAGCCCAAACTATTCAATCTCTCCTCGTAGGTCATTCCCGCCATTCCAGGTATCAGCCTGGTGAATCGCCGCTGCACTCTTTCCATGGCAAGAACATCCTTCCGCAGATGGGGCGACCAAAACTGTACACAATACTCCAGATGCGGTCTCACCAGCACCTTGTACAGCTGTAGTAAGGTATCCCTATTCCTATACTCGAACCCCCTTGATATGAAGGCCAACATACCATTTGCCTTCTTAATCGCCTGTTGCACCTGCATGCTCTCCTTCAGTGACTGGTGCACAAGAACACCCAGGTCCCTCTGCACTTCCCCATCTCCCAATCTATTGCCATTTAGATAATAATCTACCCTCCTGTTTTTACCCCCAAAGTGGATAACCTCGCATTTATCCACATTATAGTGCATCTGCCACGTATCCGCCCATTCCCGCAACCTGTCCAAATCGCACTGTAGCCTCCTGACATCCTCATCAGAGCCCACCCCTCCTCCTAGTTTAGTGTCGTCAGCGAATTTGGAAATATTGCATCCAATTCCCTGATCCAGATCATTTATATATATTGTGAACAGCTGGGGTCCCAGGACAGATCCTTGCGGCACCCCGCTGGTCACTGCCTGCCACTCCGAAAACGAGCCGTTTATTCCAACTCTCTGTTTTCTATCCGCCAGCCAGTTCTCTATCCACGTTAATACTTTGCCCCCAATCCCATGAGCCTTAATTTTGCATGATAATCTTTTGTGTGGAACCTTATCGAAGGCTTTCTGGAAGTCAAGGTACACCACATCCACTGGCTCTCCCCCATCTATTTTACCAGTTACTTCCTCAAAAAATTCCAGCAGATTAGTCAAACACGATTTACCCTTTGTAAATCCATGTTGACTCTGTCCGATCCTTTCCCCATTTGTCAAGTGCTCCGCTATTTTATCCTTAATAATGGACTCTAGCATTTTGCCCACAACCGATGTAAGGCTTACTGGTCTATAATTCCCTGCTTTCTCTCTACCCCCCTTTTTAAATATTGGGGTAACATTAGCTACCCTCCAATCCACGGGTACTGTTCCCGAGTCAATGGAGTTCCGGAAGATGATCCTTAGAGCATCTGCTATCTCCAGGGCCACCTCCTTAAGTACCCTAGGATGTAGTTTATCAGGCCCCGGGGATTTGTCGGCCTTCAGTCCCCTCAACTTACCCAACACCATATCCCTAGAGATACTAATTTCTGTCAGCTCCTCCCTCTCATTAGTCCCTATGTTTGCCGATATTCCTGGGAGGTTATTTGTGTCCTCCTTTGTGAATACAGAACCAAAGTATGAGTTTAATTGGTCTGCCATTTCCTTATTCTCCATTATATATTCTCCCGAATCGGACTGCAAGGGACCGACTTGGGATTTTACCAGTCTTTTCCTCCTGATATACCGATAAAAGCTTTTGCAGTCTGTCTTTATGTTTGCTGCAAGTTTACTTTCGTATTCTATTTTCCCCTTCCTGATTAATCCCTTTGTCCTCTTTTGCTGTATCCTGTACTGCCCCCAATCTTCCGGTCTGGTGCTTTTTTTTGCCAGTTGATATGCCCTTTTTTTTGATTTTATGCTGTCCCTAATTTCCCTCGTTATCCACGGTTGAGCCACCTTTCATCTTACTTCACCTGTTAATGACAAACATGTAAAAGACTCTGACAAACTGACTGAAGCAATTGTGCACCACTTGTGTCACTTTGGCTAACATCAGTTGCATTGAAACAGAAGTAGAAGTTGCTAACTCAGCTTTGGAAATCATCCCAGGCAAGTGCCTCAATGACCGAACGTGCTTTCTATGTTGAATTTCAACATTTTTGTGCATCACTTTTGCCTCCTATTTTCGCGCCATAAACTCAATGGCCTAGAAATTCAGTGCCCTGAGCACCGATTTTGCGGCGCTAGAGGGCCTAGCGCTGCAATTGGCGCCGGTTCCTAAATTGCCTGGGGCCCTTCCGCGGCGGTAGACCGGTGGCGCTGCGCCGGCACCGATGACGTCATCGGTGTGCGCAGCGTCCCGGTTGCCGTGGTAACCCGGCCCCAAGCCGAAATTCAGTTGCGGCCGCCTCGCCAGTGGCAGCCGCAACTCAGACTCCAGCAAACGAGTGCTGCCGGAGTCTGCGCCGGCGCTTTAAGGAGGCGCGGCGGCCGGCCGCTTTCCCGCCAGCCGCCTGCCCGCAGCTCCCTCCCCGGACTTCTCCCCCCCCCCCCCCGGAACAGATGCAAGCCCGGCACTTGTCCGAGGTGCCGGGCTCATTTTTGAGGAGATTTGCGCGGGCCGCGGCCGGGTGCAGGCAGCTCCTCCTTAACGGAAGGAGGAGGCCTGCACTTCCCGAGCCTGCCGCACCGCAGCGGGCGCCGCAGCGCCGGAATAGCGCCGCAATGCGGCGGGTTGTGCCAGTTTTCAGGCGCTAAAACCCTTCAGTAGCGCCGGCAGCCGTTTGGGCGCGGCGCTACTGAATTTTTGGCGCGCGCAAAGGGACTTAGCGCCGGCGCTAACTTCCGGTGCTAAAGCCCTGGCGCAGCGCAAACTCAATTTCTAGGCCAATGACTAGACATCATCCTGAAGCTTCTGAATGGCATGAACGTGTGGGCCTTTGGAGCCGGTCCATTCATTTCCCCCCACTTCAGTGTCAGCTGTGTCTCAGTGGGTATCACTCTCGTCCCTGATTCCGAAGGTCGTGGTTTCAAGTCTAACTCCCGCGATCTAGGCTGACACTCCCAGTGCAGTGCTGAGGGAGTGCTGCACTGTCGGAGATGCTGTCTTTTAGATGAGACGTTAAACCAAGGCCCCGTCTGCTCTCTCTCAGGTGGGCATGATCTCAGATCCCATGGCCACTATTCGAAGAAAAGCAGAGGAGTTCTCCCCGATGTTTTAGCCAATAATTATCCCTCAATCAACATCACCAAAAAACAGATTATCTGGTCATTATCACATTGCTGTTTGTAGGAGCTTGCTGTGTGCAAATTGGCTGCCGCATTTCCTACATTACAGCAGTGACGACACTTCAAAAGTATTTCATTGGCTGTAAAGCGCTTTGCTATAGAAATACAAGCCTTTCTTTTTGAAATTTCTGATAGAAAGTAATTTGGCCATTTAGATACACAAGACAAATATGATTTGGGGAATCCCATTCCAAGAGAGTGTCGACTTAACAACACTTGGCTGGAGAAAGCGCTTTCAAAGAAAACCCGTATATAGCAGTATTGGCTGATGACACGCACACATAGCGCATACTGATTTCTGGTGAAAAATAGTCACTGGACCTGGCATGGTTATTTTGCCTTTTGGGCAGTAAGACTTTTTGATACTCAGAATTTTCACTGCAGTATTCAGGGTTCTCCGGAGGTTGAATTAATGAAAGATGCCTATTTTCAGAATTCTGACCTTTATTGCAACTTGGTTATAACACAATGAGCATGGATAAGGGGCAACACTTTGCATGCAAGGCACATGGGGGGTTATTTTGGCTTTAGGCAATAATGTAAAACGGGCGGTTTCCAGCGCAGACGCACGTTATGCACCTCTTCCGATCTTCATTTCCATTGAAGTCTTCGGGGGAGATGTACATCGGCCGGCTGATCCAATGACGCCCATTTGACACTGTCGCCCAAAGTCAAATTTACCCCCATTATCTTTTATTGCACAATTACAGATTCCTCATTAGCCGGCAGTTAACACTAAAATCTTCAGCCTTAATGATCCTAATTCAGAAATGCCTGTCTTTACTGATGGAAGGAGTTATCTGAGGGGAGTTGTTTTGTACTGGTGAAGGAGCGACATAATAAGGTCTCATTATCATTATTGATCTAACTGCCATGATACAAACCAACTGAAGCACAAAGGTCTTCAGGATCGTTATGCCCTCAAAAGAGTTCAGTGATCACAACTGATGACTTTGGTTCAATAATATCCCCCATAGGAAGGGCAAGCCCCTCCGTGATACTGCTTACCCATCCAAATCAGACTAAAGTGAATTATTGCACTGACACACATCTGCAATCGACATCTGCTAGTTAATGTGGTGTACATATAAAGATCTATGTTATATTCTGTTGTATGTTTTTTAACCAAACATTGTACACTGGAAAAGATCTCTGACAATGTCCCTATCACTCCATTCCTGCTCTTCTATTTCCTACTCCTCCCCGCCACAGGGAAACTACATTCATTGCAATGAATCAGCATCCCAACTAGGAGACATCCAATTCATTTGAGTTCATCAGTACGTCTTTCGCATTTCCTTCAAGACAATGTAGAAGTGGTTTCTTCCACGCTTCTCCATAAGAGAACCATGGCTAATGGATGGGGACAACACACCCACGCCTGGGATGTCCAAGAGTTTTGGCTTGGTGGACACATAATCACATTAAATGAAGCCTTGGGGGCCATATATAACATTTAAATCGCATTAACTTACACATACCAAAAACTCAAGTTGCTGAGGCTAATAGTGAATTATTGCACTGACACATGTTTGAACATAAGAACATAAGAACATAAGAAATAGGAGCAGCAGTAGGCCAATCGGCCCCTCGAGCCTGCTCCGCCATTCAATAAGATCATGGCTGATCTGATCCTAACCGCCAATCCACTATCACAGAACCATCTCCTGAATCTAACAGAATTAGACACACGAAATAGGAGCAGGATCAGGCTACACGGCCCCTGGGCCCACTCCGCTAACCACAGGGCCATGACCGATCCGAACCTAGACTCATGTCCAAATTCCTGCCCGCTCCCCGTAACCCTTAATTCCCTTTACTTCTAGGAAACTGTCTATTTCTGTTTTAAATTTATGTAATGATGTAGCTTCTACAGCTTTTTGGGGCAGCATATTTCATGGACCTACCACCCTCTGAGTGAAGTAGTTCCTCCTCATCTCAGTTTTGAAAGAGCAGCCCCTTATTCTAAGATTATGCCCCCTAGTTCTAGTTTCACCCATCATCGGGAACATCCTCCCCGCATCCACCCGATCCAACCCCTTCACAATCTTATATGTTTCAATAAGATCGCCTCTCATTCTTCTGAACTCCAATGAGTAGAGTCCCAATCTACTCAACCTCTCCTCATATGTCCATCCCCTCATCCCCGGGATTAACCGAGTGAACCTTCTTTGTACTGACTCGAGAGCAAGTATGTCCTTTCTTAAGTATGGACACCAAAACTGTATGCAGTATTCCAGGTGCGGTCTCACCAATACCTTGTACAACTGAAGCAATACCTCCCTATTTTTATATTCTATCCCCCTAGCAATGAAAGCCAACATTCCATTGGCCTTCTTAATCACTTGCAGCACCTGCATACTAAACTTTTGAGTTTCGTGCACCAGGACCCCCAGATCCCTTTGTACTTCAGTACTTTCCAGTTTCTTGCCATTAAGATAATAACTTGTTCTACGATTTTTCCTGCCAAAGTGCATAACCTCACACTTTCCAGTATTGTATTCCATCTACCAAATCTCTGCCCACTTACTTAGCCTGTCGATGTCCCCTTGCAGGTTTTTTATGTCCTCCTCACTCACTACTTTCCCTCCCATCTTAGTATCATCTGCAAACTTTGATATGTTACACTCGGTCCCCTCCTCCAAATCGTTAATATAGATTGTAAAGAGTTGGGGACCCAGCACTGACCCCTGCGGAACACCACTAGTTACTGATTGCCAGTCTGAGAATGAACCATTTATCCCAACTCTCTGCCTTCTGTTAGATAGCCAATCCTCTATCCATGCCAGAATATTACCCCCAATCCCGTGATTTTTTATCTTAAGCAATAATCTTTTGTGTGGCACCTTGTCAAATGCCTTTTGGAAGTCTAAATACACTACGTCCACTGGTTCCCCTTTATCCACCCTATACGTTACTTCCTCAAAGAACTCCAGCAAATTTGTCAAACATGACTTCCCCTTCATTAAACCATGCTGACTTTGTCCTATTAAATTATGATTATCCAAATGTCCTGTTACTGTCTCCTTAATAATGGACTCCAAAATTTTACCTACCACAGATGTTAGGCTAACCGGTCTATAGTTTCCAGCCTTCTGTCTACTGCCCTTTTTAAATAAGGGTGTTACATTAGCAGTTTTCCAGTCTGCCGGGACCTTTGCCGAGTCCAGGGAGTTTTGGAAAATTATTACCAATGCATCCACAATCCCTACCGCCACTTCCCTCAAGACCCTAGGATGTAAGCCATCAGGTCCAGGTGATTTATCCGCCTTGAGTCCCATTATTTTACCGAGTACCACTTCCTTAGTGATTTTGATCGTGTTTAGCTCCTCCCCCCCTTTAGCCCCCTGTTTGTCCAGTATTGGGATATTCTTAGTGTCTTCTATTGTAAAGACTGATATAAAATATTCATTCAGTGTTTTTGCCATCTCCATATTTCCCACCATTAATTTCCCAGTCTCATCCTCTAAGGGACCAACATTTACTTTAGCCACCCTTTTTCTTTTTATATAACTATAAAAACTCTTACTATCTGTTTTTATATTTTTTGCTAATTTATTTTCATAATCTATCTTCCCTTTCTTAATCAATCTTTTTGTTATTTTTTGCTGTCTTTTAAAGTTTTCCCAATCCTATATCCTCCCACTAGATTTGTCTACCTTTTATGCCCTTGTTTTTAGTCGAATACTATCCTTAATTTCTTTACTTAGCCACGGATGGCTGTCTTTTCTTTTACACCCTTTTCTTCTCAGTGGAATATATATTTTTTGGAAGTTGTAAAATAACTCCTTAAATGTACACCACTGATCATGTATCGTCTTACCCTTTAATCTATTTTCCCAATCCACTCTACTCAATTCCGCTCTCATACCTTCATAGTCTCCTTTATTCAAGCTTAGCACGCTTGTTTGAGATCCAACCTTCTCACCCTCTAATTGAATATGGAATTCAACCATGTTATGGTCACTCATTCCAAGGGGATCCTTTACTAGGACATTTTTAATTAATCCCGTCTCGTTACACAGGACCAGATCTAATGTTGCTTGCCCCCTGGTTGGTTCAGTTACATACTGCTCAAGAAACCCATCCCTAATACACTCAATGAACTCATCCTCAAGGCAGCCCTGCCCAATTTGATTTGTCCAATTAATATGATAGTTAAAATCCCCCATAATTGCAAGCGACATCCGCTCGTTAATGTGGTGTACATATAAAGATTGTTGTTATATTCTCATGGGGAAATCTAGAACTCGGGGGCACAGTCTCAGAATAAATGGTCACCCTTTTAGAACTGAGATGAGGAGTAACTTCTTCTCTCAGAGGGTCATAAATCTGTGGAATTCTCTGCCCCAGAGAGCTGTGGAGGCTGGGTCATTACATACATTTAAAGTGGAGATAGACACATTTTTGCAAGATAAGGGAGTGAAGGGTTATGGGGAGCGGGCTGGCAAGTGGCTTTGAGCCTGAGATCAGCCATGATCTTATTGAATGGCGGAGCAGGCTCGAGCGGCCAAGTGGCCCATTCCTGCTCCTATTTCTTATGTTCTTATGTGTTCTGTGTTAGGATTAATCCACCAATGAGGCAACAGAGCTAAGAACCTTACTTGACAAACCTCCAGATTTCAAACAGGTTAAAACGAGCCAGTAAGAATAATAGCACAATTTTTCTGAGTATGCACTAATGGCAGGAATCCTCGTGCACCAGCAACGCACATTGGGAAATCATGAGTCAGCCACGATTAGAGCTGGCAATATGATGGATAGAGTGCCCACAATTTCCTGTTACATACGACTCATGAGCAAAGTTCTCCATCACTAGCACAAACTAGAAACAATTACTCCCTGTTAGCGCAGGTACGACTGATTTCTTGGCATCCAGGGTTGGATTACTGTTACTCGGAGGCTGAATGCCACTCCCACATCACCCACAAGTAAAATTACTTCACAAACAAAGCCAACAAACTTTATGTTTTTCACTGCGATAAATGTACTGTATTTATCACCCTTTTGAGAAATGAGTTACATACAGCTACAAACTTACCTTAGCCATGTTCTTGCAAATTTGACTCCAAATTTACAGCTATTTAAGAGTAAATTCACTCATCTTGAGCCCCCAGTGTGTGTTGAAGTCAAAGGTCAGACAATTGGCATTAGAGTGTTGTAGCCCTGTCGCCCTCATTTTTCGTTCAAGCAAAGTGGAGAAGCCGGGATTGTTCTCCTCAGAGCAAAGCAGGTTAAGGGGAGATTTAATGGAGGTGTTCAAAATCATGAGGGGTTTTGATAGAGTAAAGAAGGAGAAACCGTTTTCAGTGGCAGGAGGGTCAGTAACCAGAGGGCACAGATTTAAGATAATTGGCAAAAAGTCCAGGGGGGAGATGAGATTTTTTTTTGCACAGCGAGTTGTGATGTGGAATGTGCTGCCTGAAAGGGCAGCGGAAGCAGATTCAATAGTAACTTTCAAAAGGGAACTTGATAAATAGTTGAAAAGGAAATATTTGCAGGGCTGTGGGGAAAGAGCAGGGGAGAGTGGGACAAGTTGGAGAGCTCTTTCAAAGAGCTAGTGTAGACACGATGGGCCGAGTGGCCTCCTTCGTGCTGTATCATTCTATGATTATATGATAAGTTTGTCTGCTCTTTGGATTGGATGACTGAATTAACCCTTTAAGCTCTTATAATTCCCTAACAATGGAAAACTTTGGGTTATCATAACTCAGGGTGAGAGTATTTAGTGTGTCAGCCAGAGCTAGTGTGTCAGCTGTGGCTCAGTGGGCAGCACACTTGCCTTTGAGTCAGAAGGTTGTGGGTTCAGGTCCCGCTTCCAGAGTCTTGAGCGATAATATCTAGGCCGACACTCCAGTGAGGCACTGAGGGAGTGCTGCACTGTCAGAGGTGCCGTCTTTCAGATGAGATGTTAAACCGAGACCCAGTCTGCTTTCTCACGTGGACGGAAAAGATCCCATGGTGCTATTTCGAAGAAGAGCAGGGGAGTTCTTCCCGGTGTCCTGGGGCCAATACTTAGCCCTCAATCAACATCACAAAAACAGATTATCTGGTCATTGTCACATTGCTGTTCGTGGGAGCTTGCTGTGCGCAAATTGGCTGCTGTGTTTCCTACATTACAACAGTGACTACACTTCAAAAAGTACTTCATTGGCTGTGAAGTGCTTCTGGGGCGTCCGGTGGTCATGAAAGGGGTTATATAAATGCAAGTCTTTCTTTATATAAGCCTTTACCCCAACTTCTTTATACCCACAGTGAGCACGGATAAGGGGGAACACTTTGAATGCAAGAAGGTCTATTATTGCCATCTAATGCACTACAACTACAGACTGTACATGTTTGCATATAAACGTACCATCAGCAGATACCACTGAAATCTGTGTGCAGAGCCAAGGAAATGACTGTTGGCCGATACTAGCGAATGAATGCTTGATGCATTCGTACGATATTCCTTTGCTTATTTAGCAGAGCCGTTAACCTATTTAAATCAGTGCATTAACATCTGTATGCAAAGAAAAGAATGCCAGAGGAACATGTCCAGGCTCTGCTAATATTAGCAGCAGTCATTCGTATAATGAGCAAACTTAAAGCTCGTCTAATGTTTCATTAATCATCCATTTAATATGTCAATTATATACTCCAGTGCCATAGCATTATAAATAACTTCCTCAACATCCATTGCATTTTTTATTTTAGCTAGAAGTGCTGTTAATAATATTAGTAGATGATCATGGTCGTTTGATCTTCTTGTGTATGCTATTTTAGGGGAGTTGTTAGCCCACTTAAATTAAATGGGTGAACATTTGCATTACAGTATCAGACAATACCATACAAACATGTTGAGCATTTGCCTGCCAGTAATACTTAGCTTGTTGAGCTTTATATTCGTACTCTCAACAGCACACTTTAGCCTGAATTGTCTGATTGATGTTACTTTAACGAACTTTATTTTAAACAGAGTGACTGCTGCCAACGAACCAGATGCTACCGGAAGCTGGGCAGAAGATATTCTGTGCATAAGTGTTAACATTCTTAACCAATTCAATTCTAAGTTTTTATTTTCATCAGTTTGGCAGCAGTGATCTCGTTTCCCCCGCCCCTGCCCCTCCTTTCTCACCAATCTGTGGGAAATCCGGCGAAAATAACCTAAAAAACCCACTGGAACTGCACATTCGCAGCTATTGTATTTCATTGGCAGCAGTGGCGTCTGTCTTTAAATGGGTTACTAAAATAGCATCAATCAGAACATCCAGACTATTATAATGTAACAGTAATTTATAAAGGTTCGGGTTCATTAGCTGGACAATTGACTATTTTTTGGAGTATAGGTAATGTATTTTTTTTATAAATGGTCGCATTTCCCCTCAATACAATTGCAAGAGAGCCCCAGGTGGGCAGAGGAAACGCTTCAAGGACACCCTCAAAGCCTCCTTGAAAAAGTGTAACATCCCCATCGACACCTGGGAATCCCTGGCCCAAGACAGCACAAAGTGGAGGAGAAGCATCCGGGAAGGCGCCGAACACCTTGAGTCTCTTCGCCGGGAGCAAGCGGAAGCCAAGCGCAAGCAGCGCAAGGAGCGCACATCAACCCAAGCACCCCACCCACCCGCCCCTTCAACCACCGTCTGTCCCACCTGTGACAGAGACTGTAGGTCCCGCATTGGACTCATCAGTCACCTGAGAACCCATTTTTAATGTGGAAGCAAGTCATCCTCGGTTCCGAGGGACTGCCTAAGAGCTCCGGATGAACTGTTTCCAGCTGCAACACTAGTTTTTCCTGCTATACGTAAGATCAGTGTGTGTATGTAGGCATGAGCAGATGGGATTTGTTCGTCCCACTTTGTTTTTGGGTTTATTGAGATGGTACAGCTCTATTGCGTGGCTGGCATGTGACCTAAGCTGTTGCAATGTTAACATTTTTTGAGAGTCAAAGAGGCACAGGAAATGTGGGAAAGACAAGAAGGAAAAAAATGGAATACAAACAGAAATTGCTGGAAACACTCAGCAGGTCAGGCAGCATCTGCGGAGAGAGAAACAGAGTTAACGGTTCAGATCGTTGAGTTTTTGTCAGAACTGGAAATAAATTAGAGGTATACCAAGTGTTAAACAAGTGCAGAGGTAGGGGAAGGGGGGAGAGGAGGAAAGAACCAGAATAGGGTGGAGGGCAGGAAAAGATGGTATCAGCGCCGTGACCAATTTGGATTGGGAGAGTTGAAGAACTTGTGGGCTTTTGTGACCATTAGGGTCTGGACAATTAATTTGTGATGTGTGTGACCATTAAGGTTCTGACGATTAACCTGTGATGTGTGTGACCATTAGGGTTATGGTGATTAACGTGTGACGTGTGTGACCATTAGGGTAATGGTGATTAACCTGTGATGTGTGTGACCATTAGGGTAATGGTGATTAACCTGTGACGTGTGTGACCATTAGAATTATGGTGATTAACCTGTGACGTGTGTGACCATTAGGGTTATGGTGATTAACCTGTGACGTGTGTGACCATTAGAATTATGGTGATTAACCTGTGACGTGTGTGACCATTAGGGTTATGGTGATTAACCTGTGACATGTGTGACCATTAGAATTATGGTGATTAACCTGTGACGTGTGTGACCATTAGGGTTATGGTGATTAACCTGTGACGTGTGTGACCATTAGAATTATGGTGATTAACCTGTGACGTGTGTGACCATTAGTGTTATGGTGATTAACCTGTGACGTGTGTGACCATTAGGGTTATGGTGATTAACCTGTGACGTGTGTGACCATTAGGGTTATGGTGATTAACCTGTGATGTGTGTGACCATTTGGGTTATGGTGATTAACCTGTGACATGTGTGACCATTAGGGTTATGGCGATTAACCTGTGATGTGTGTGACCATTAGGGTTATGGTGATTAACCTGTGATGTGAGTGACCATTCGGGTCTGGATGATTAACCTGTAATGTGAGTGACCATTAGGGTTATGGTGATTAACCTGTGATGTGTGTGACCATTAGGGTTATGGTGATTAACCTGTGATGTGTGTGACCATTAGGGTTATGGTGATTAACCTGTGATGTGTGTGACCATTAGGGTTATGGTGATTAGCCTGTGATGTGTGTGACCATTTGGGTTATGGTGATTAACCTGTGACATGTGTGACCATTAGGGTTATGGCGATTAACCTGTGATGTGTGTGACCATTAGGGTTATGGTGATTAACCTGTGATGTGAGTGACCATTCTGGTCTGGATGATTAACCTGTAATGTGAGTGACCATTAGGGTTATGGTGATTAACCTGTGATGTGTGTGACCATTAGGGTTATGGTGATTAACCTGTGATGTGTGTGACCATTAGGGTTATGGTGATTAACCTGTGATGTGTGTGACCATTAGGGTTATGGTGATTAGCCTGTGACGCGTGTGACCATTAGGGTTATGGTGATTAGCCTGTGATGTGTGTGACCATTAGGGTTATGCTGATTAACCTGTGACATGTGTGACCATTAGGGTTATGGTGATTAACCTGTGATGTGTGTGACCATTAGGGTTATGGTGATTAACCTGTGACGTGTGTGACCATTCGGGTTATGGTGATTAACCTGTGATGTGTTAAACCATTAGGGTCTGGGACTAAATATTTTATCATCATTAACACAAGGCAGCAACATGTTGAGGTGAATTAGCTCCAAGGTTTCTGGCTGAGTTATGTATGGCCCATGGGATGTATGGAGGAAACACTTTAAATTTATCAACTGCAGTGTGTTTTGAGCTACGTTGCTCTTGGAAAATGTGTTGTGCTGCTTCATTTAACACAAATTAGGTTTGGAGAGAATTTTTCTATGTTGCTACCCCCACATATGTGATGGATGCCTTTTATATTGGGTGATTCAATTATTATAATTGTTCAATCAATCCAAATCCTCATTATACTTCACGCAGAACAGGGTACAGCTGCCAGTATATGGTGGTTCAAGTGATCAAGAAATATATTATTAAAAAAGTATCTGACAGAGCCATTTTTCCTAAGAAGAATAATCCATTTTCTTTATTATTTTCTCATCTCCTTGATGGGGAGCGTTGACGATGGCGGTGATTCTGCTGTTGGTCATGCCCATTGAGTGCCATTCACAGTGAGCACCGATCGGGAAATCACTGGCCGATATCGAGAGGAAAATCGGGGTGTAGGGGGGCGGTGGTGGGCTGCTGGGGGGCTGCGACTTCCTGACCCACACTCCCTGTGTGGTGCCACTCATCTCAAAAAGCACCGGCTCGCCCTTAATGGCCCTGAAATTAGATCGGGGGCTTGCCGCGCGTGCAAGCCCCCGATCTGCACTCACCCTGCGCGCCGACATTTGAAGCCCGGGCCTGCTTGCATTTCCTGTCACTGGCCCGGTTCCGATGTCGGCGCGCTGTGCTAACCTGATCCAGCGGCGTAGTTAGTGCGATGTGCCGGCTGGGATCAGGTGAGCACTGTGCAGCCAATCAGGGGAGGGGAAACTCATGAAAACTACGGGGGCCCAAAACACTATTTAAACTTTAAATACAAATTTAAAAAACATCCCAATCATTAAATTAAGTATAAATAAGTTAAAAAGAATAATTTAAACAATAATAAAGTGACTTGTCATTGGAACATAGAAACAGGAGGAGGCCATTCAGCCCCTCAAGCCTGTTCCGCCAGTCAATTAGATCACGTCAATTAGATCCGCCAGTCAATTAGATCATGGCTGATCTGTATCTTAACTCCATCTAACCGTCTTGGTTCTGTAACCCTTAATACCCTTGCCTAACAAAAATCTATCAACCTCACAATTATCACATCTGCTAGTCCAACGCAAAGTGTTCCACATGCGGTGAGTTGTTTTGAAGTACTGTTGCTATGTAGATGGACAAAAATAAATCCTTCCTCATAATTTAAAGAGCAGGGTGAGTTCTCCAGGTCAACATTTATCCCTCAGCTAATATAACTAATAAACAGATTATCGGCTCCTTTATCTCACTGCTGATTGTGGGTCCTCTCTCTATGCTGATTGGCTGATGTGTCTGCCTACATCACAGCCGTGACTTTGAAAATACTTGATTGGCTGTGAAGCATTTTTGAGATGTCCTGAGGATGTGCCTGGCGCTGTATAAATCGGGTATGGTAGCGTAGTGATTATGTTACTGGACTAGTACTCCAGAAGACTGGACTAATGATCGGGGGGGGGCGGGGGGGGACATGAGTTCTAAAATCCCACCACAGCAGCTGGGAAATTTTAATTCAGTTAATTGAATAAAAAGCTAGTATCGGTAATGGTGACCATACAAAAACCCGCCTGGTTCACCAATGCTCTTTAGAGAAGGGAATCTGCCGTCCTTACCCGGTCTACACTATATGTGACTCCAGACCCATGGCCAAGTGGTTGACTGTTAACTGCCCTCTGAAATGGCCTAGCAAGCCACTCAGTTGTATCAAAGGGCAATTAGGGATGGGCAATAAATGCAGGCATTGCCAGTCACGTCCACATTCTGTGAATGAATGAAAAAAATGCAAGCTCTCTTCCTCTTAAATAAATATACAAGTCTTTTTTTTACCATTAATGCTTTCACTGTATGTTGTCATGTATGCCCCACATTCACTAACCCCCTATTCAGGCAATAGAGAAAGAAAACTAGGATTCCAATAAAGTATTTGCTATTGCCACAAAATCCTGCCTCAACATCCATCAGAGACCCCGCCACAAGACCTCAATTGATGTCAGACCACGAATGACATAAAGCATTCTTGCTTCTTCTGCAGCAATGTTTTGATAGAATCATACAATCATACAGCACAGAAGCAGGCTGTTCGGCCCATCGTGCCTGTGCCTGCTCTTTGTAAGAGCTCTCCAATTAGCTCCACTCCCGTCCCCTTGCTCTTTCCCCATAGCCCTGCTTTTTTTTTCTCCTTTCCAACTATAGATCCAATCCCTTTTTGAAAGTTATTGCTGAATCTGCTTCCACCGCCCTTTCAGGCAGCGCTTTCCAGATCACAACAAATCACTGCGTAAAAAAAATTCTCCTCATCTCCCCTCTGATTCTTTTGCTGGTTTTGTATATCACATCATGAATGTGGAAATTTATATCCTTCATTCAGCAACACTTTGCAATTCACCTTTTCTGGGAATGTGAGAGGAGAGTCCTCCAGCTAATCAGTTGTAAAAAGTAGCACGCTGGTCACAATTGCTGCTGTCAGGTTTGGAGACTTGAGCAATATTGGGCACAACTGGATCTCATCTATATAGGAGGTGCAGTATTGGTCACCGCTTCCAAAGCCAGTGTACCAGAGCAGAGGGTCTAATATTACTTAAAGGAACCCATCAAGGATGATCACCTGTTGGATAGCATTCCACCTCTGTAACATTGCCCGTCTCCGCCCTTGCCTCAGCTCATCCGCTGCTGAAACCCTCATCCATGCCTTTGTTACCTCTAGCCTTGACCATTCCAACGCGCTCCTGGCTGTCCTCCCACATTCTCCCCTATGTAAACTTGAGGTCATCCAAAACTCGGCTGCCTGTGTCCTAACTCGCACCAAGTCCCGTTCGCCCATCACCCCCTGTGCTCACTGACCTACATTGGCTCCTAGTTAAACAGCGCCTCGATTTCAAAATTCTCATCCTTGTTTTCAAATCCCTCCATGGCCTCGCCCCTCCCTATCTCTGTAATCTCCTTCATCCCCACAACCCCCCGAGATATCTGCGCTCCTCTAATTCTGCCTTCTTGAGCATCCCCGATTATAATCGCTCAACCTTTGGCGGCCGTGCCTTCTGTTGCCTGGGCCCTAAGCTCTGGAATTCCCTCCCTAAACCTCTTCGCCTCTCTACCTCTCTTTCCTGCTTTAAGACGCTCCTTAAAACCTACCTCTTTGACCAAGCTTTTGGTCACCTGCCCTAATTTCTCCTTAGGTGGCTCGGTGTCAAATTTTTTCTCTCAAAATACTCCTGTGAGGCGCCTTGGGACGTTTTACTACGTTACAGGAGCTATATAAACACAAGTTGCTATCATTGTTGTTGCTTAAGTACTTTTGAAGTGTAGCCACTGTTGTAATATCGGGAACATGTCAGCCAATTTGCACACAGTAAGTTTCCCACAAACAACAATGTGCTAATGACCAGATCATTTTTTTAGTGATGTTGGTTGAGGAATAAATAATGTAAGAAGTCACACAACACCAGGTTATAGTCCAACAGCTTTATTTGTAATCACAAGCTTTCGGAGCGCTGCTCCTTCACCTGACGAAGGAGCAGCGCTCCGAAAGCTTGTGATTTCAAATAAAGCTGTTGGACTATAACCTGGTGTTGTGTGACTTCTTACATTTGTCCTGATGTGCCTCAATTATTCCGAGACTCGAAGTTAGCAGAACAAAAGTAAGGCTTTTATTAACTCAGAACATAACACGTAAAATAGAGAGATGTCTACCTTCAGGAGGCTGATGCCGGACTGAAGTTAGATTACAAAGGAGCCAGGTATGGGCGGAGCCCTGCACACAACCAGTTCCAGCACATTCCATGCATAATACATGAGGACTGGGGGAAGGGAAAAGACACAGAAAGCAGGCAGTTAGAAGACACAGAAAACAGGCAGTGATGAATGGAATATATTTCATCACATTCACCCCTTCTATAGATTTAGTCTGTTCGGGGGTTTGATAGTCCTCTGCGACCGACGTGGCTGTTGTGGTGCCGCGGGTGTCGGCTGGGTGTCCCCGGTAGCCTCCTGGGTCTCTGCCGGGGGTGCCGCCGGGGTTGTTGAAGGGGTAGTTGGTGGGGGTGCCGTTGGTCGATGTTCTTCCGGGGGTGATGAAAGAATAGTGGGTGGGTAAGGGTTGCTGTGATCGTCGTCGCTGCTATTGCCGTGGTTGTTGTTGATGCCGGCTGGGGCGACGTCTTTTATGGACACGGTGTCCTCCCTTCCGTCGGCGTGCCGGACATATGCGTATTGGGGGTTGGCGTGGAGTAGGTGTACTGGCTCCACGAGAGGGTCCGTCTTGTGGCCCCTCACATGCCTTCGCACGAGTACCGGACCTGGGGTGGAGAGCCATGACGGCATGGATACGCCCGAGGTGGATTTCCGGGGAAAGACAAACATTCGTTCATGAGGCGTGGTATTAGTGGCCGTACACAATAGCGACCGTATCGAATGGAGCACATCCGAGAGGACTTCCTGCCAGCGGGAGATAGGGAGGCCCTTGGTCCTTAGAGCTAGAGTGACTGCTTTCCACACTGTCCCGTTCTCTCGCTCCACCTGGCCGTTACCCCGGGGGTTGTAGCTGGTGGTACGGCTCGTGGCGATCCCCTTGGACAGCATGTACTGGCGTAGCTCTTCACTCATGAAGGACGCCCCCCTATCCGTGTGGATATAGCTCGGCATACCGAACAGGCAGAACAGGCTGTTGAGGCATTTAATGACCGTGGCGCTGGTCATGTCTGGGCAGGGGAAGGCGAATGGGAAACGGGAGTATTCGTCCACAATGTTCAGGAAGTAAACATTGCGGTCGACGGACGGGAGGGGGCCCTTGAAATCTAAGCTGAGCCGCTCGAAGGGCCGTGTAGCTTTGATTAAGTGGGCTCTATCTGGGCGGTAGAACCGAGGCTTGCACTCAGCGCACGTGCGGCAGTTCCTGGTCAGAGACCGAACTTCCTCAATCGAGTAGGGTAAGTTACGGGACTTTATGAAGTGGAACAGCCGCGTGACCCCTGGGTGGCAGAGGTCGTTGTGGAGGGTCTGTAGCCGATCCTCGGTGGCGCTGGCACACATCCCTCGTGAGAGGGCGTCAGGGGATTCGTTAAGGGCCCCTGGCCGGTAAATGATGTCGTACTCGAAAGTGGAGAGCTCGATCCGCCACCTAAGAATCTTATCATTTTTAATCTTCCCCCTCTGTTTATTGTTGAACATAAACGCTACCGATCGCTGGTCGGTAAGTAGGGTGAAGCGTTTGCCGGCTAGGTAGTGGCGCCAGTGGCGCACTGCCTCCACGATGGCTTGGGCCTCCTTTTCCACGGAGGAGTGTCTGATCTCGGGGCCTTGGAGGGTCCTCGAGAAGAAAGCTACGGGCCGCCCCGCCTGGTTGAGGGTGGCCGCCAAGGCGAAGTCGGACGCATCACTTTCCACTTGAAATGGAGTGTTCTCGTCCACTGCCTGTAGCGTGGCCCGCTCAATATCCTGCTTAATGCTTTTGAAGGCGGCGTGGGCCTCAGCAGAGAGCGGAAAAGAGGATGCTTTCAAGAGGGGGCGGGCTTTGTCGGAGTAGTTGGGGACCCATTGGGAATAGTAAGAAAATAACCCCAGGCACCTTTTCAGGGCTTTGGGAGTGTTGGGCAGGGGCAGCTCCCGTAGGGGGCGCAATCGGTCGGGGTCTGGTCCGATTTCCCCATTCTCCACCACGCTGCCCAGTATGCAGAGGCGTGTGGTGTTGAAAACGCACTTGTCCTCGTTATAGGTGAGGTTGAGTTTTTGTGCGGTTTTCAGGAACCTCTCGAGGTTCGAGTCGTGATCCTGCTGGTTGTGACCGCAGATGGTGACGTTGTCGAGGTAGGGGAAGGTTGCCTGCAAGTGGTGGTCATCGACCATGCGATCCATCTCCCTCTGAAAGACCGAGACCCCGTTCGTCACCCCAAAGGGGACTCTGAGGAATTGGTAGAGGCGTCCGTTCGCCTCGAAGGCGGTGTACGGGCGGTCCTCTGGTCTGATAGGGAGCTGGTGGTACGCTGACTTGAGGTCGATGGTGGAGAACACCCGGTATTGGGCGATTTGGTTCACCATTTCTGATATGCGGGGTAGCGGGTAGGCGTCTAGTAGGGTGTACCTGTTGATCGTTTGACTATAGTCGATCACCATCCGTTTCTTCTCGCTACCCCTTACCACTACCACTTGGGCGCGCCACGGGCTGTTGCTGTGTTCAATAATGCGCTCTTTCAGGAGCCTGTCTACCTCGGTCGCGATAAACCGCCTGTCCTCCCAGCTGTACCTCCTGCTTTTGGTCGCTATTGGCCGGCAGTTAGGGGTAAGGTTCGCGAATAGCGAAGGCGGCTTTACCTTCAGGGTAGCCAGACCGCACACTGTGAGGGGCGGCTGGGACCCACCGTACTTGAGCGTGATGCTTTGGTGGTTGCACTGGAAATCCAAACCCAAGATCACGCTCGCACATAGATTCTTCATGATTAATACTTTAAAATTATCATACACAGTTCCGTTAACGCACAATTGTACCGTGCAGTAACCCAGAATGGTCGATGTCTGGGTTTTATCGGCCATAGAGATGGTACCCTGAGCAGGGACCACCTTTAGGGAGAGTTGTTGTGCCAGTTCAGGGTGGATAAAACTCTCCGTGCTTCCACTGTCAATTAAGCATTTAACCCGGCACCCGTTTACCTTGATGTCCACCATTGATTTGGATAGCGGATGCGGCCTGGTCTGGTCCACTGTGACCGATGCCACTGTAGGGCCCTGATCGAGACAAGATGGCGTCCACGCTGTCTGCTCATAAGATGGCGGACCCCACGAGGTTGGGCAAGATGGCGTCCAAGATGGCCGCTCCCACGGCGCACACGCGGCGGTGGCGGGTTTTCCGGCGGTTGGTTTTCCGGCGGGGTTCCCTCTGCACACCTTCCCGAAGTGCCCCTTCTTACCGCACTTAAAGCAGGTGGTGCCTTTCGCCGGGCACAGGTTTCTGGTGTGCTTTGGCTGCCCGCAGAAGTAGCAGTTGGGTCCTTGACGCGTCGCGGTTGTCGTAGGGCTTCTGGGGGGAGAGCTGGGCCCCGCCGGTGTCGGGCTGCCGGGCGGGGTAGATGCCTTCCAAGATGGCGGCGCCCTCGGCGCACACGTGGCGGCGTGGGCGGCGCGGGCTGAAGAGTAGGCGTCCGAGTTTCTCTGGGCCATCTCCAGGGACCGCGCGGTGTCCGCAGCCTGTTTCAGGTCCAACCCCGTTTTTTCCAGCAGTCTTTGCCGGATGTGAGTGGAGCTGAGGCCTGTGATAAAGGCATCGCGAACAAGCTCGTCGGTGTACACTGCGGCTTTTACATCTCGGCACTTACAGTCCTTGCCAAGCTTTTTCAGGATGCTTAGGAACTCCTCCACCGATTCCCCAGGTCGCTGTGCGCGAGTAGCGAGTAGATGCCTAGCATACACCTCATTCGTAGGCTGCTGGTAATGCGCCTTTAAGGTGTTGCAGGCGGCCAGGTACGTATCGGCGTCTTGGATGAGGGGGTAAACCCGGTGGCTTACCCAATTCCGTAGCATTCCGAGTCTCATCTTCGCAGTGTCCGTAGCGTCTTTGACGGCTGCGGAATTGTCCAGGAAGAATTCCATACAGTCAAACCAGTGTCCGAAGCGTGCTGATGCGTCCGGAGCATGTTGATCCAAATCCAAACGTTCGGGTTTCAGGAGTTGATCCATAGTGTTGAAAATTGAGTTAATAAAATTGATGTGCCTCAATTATTCCGAGACTCGAAGTTAGCAGAACAAAAGTAAGGCTTTTATTAACTCAGAACATAACACGTAAAATAGAGAGATGTCTACCTTCAGGAGGCTGATGCCGGACTGAAGTTAGATTACAAAGGAGCCAGGTATGGGCGGAGCCCTGCACACAACCAGTTCCAGCACATTCCATGCATAATACATGAGGACTGGGGGAAGGGAAAAGACACAGAAAGCAGGCAGTTAGAAGACACAGAAAACAGGCAGTGATGAATGGAATATATTTCATCACATGTCCACCCCAGTCCAACTCTGGCATCTCCACACCATGAATAAATATTGGTCCAGGACACCAGAGAGATCCCCTCATCTTCTTCAAAATAGTGCCATGAGATCTTTTAAATCCACCTGAGAGGGCTGATTGGGGCCTCAGTTTAACGCCGCATCCTTCGGACAGTCACTGTCCCTCAGCAATGCACTGGCAGCGTCAGCCTGGATTATGTGCTCAAGATCTTTAACCCACGAGCCTCTGACTCTGAGGCGAGAGTGTTACCCACTGAACCACGGCTGACACTACACCTTGGATATTCTATCAGAACAAACAATAGCACTGAAGGACACTCCCATCCAGTACAAGTAAGAAAAGCTACTGTTCCAATATTGCCGCATGTTGATATGCAAAAATCCACGGACACTGGACTGAACGAGTAGAAACTCAGACTGCTGTCGTACTTTACCTCAATGAGTTTCAGTGCCATGTTCTCCCGTCGCCTGTTTAGATGGATGACATTTTTTAAACGAGCATCGCTTTCCACATTTCTGACCAAGAAAAACTAGTAGTGAGCATGGAACACAAGCACATGCCTTATCATTTAAATATGAAAAATACTTCTCATCATTTAGCCAGCTGCTAAGAAGACAGAGAGGAGTTGCTGAGCGCCTGTAGCAAAGGCCGGCATTTTCATTTTTAAGTGGGTTGGCAAATAGACAGGTAGTTCCGCAGGGATGGGCTGTCTGCTTAATACAACAAATTAACAGCTTCATTGCTTCATATGCAGAAGGCTGACGAGGAGGCAGCGGTTTTTCGGAGACCTGTTAGATACACAGGGCTCACACAGGTGCAACATGTAGTCAATGTTGCAGAGTGAGACAGAATTGTCTTATTTATTTGGTAAAAATGCTTAAAAAGCACAGATGGATTCATTTATTAATTAAAAAAAACACAGGCAGCACATGCTATTGCTAGGACCCTACATAGCAATGTGTGTGTGTGGGGGGAGCCTGAAAAAAAAATGTACATTATTTAAAAATAAATTTTAACTTCCCTCCTGCCTTTTTAACACATCGACTGGCTCGATGAAGGAATGTCCCTCTAGTTTGCCTTCTACCACCCTGGCATGAGTCCTCTTAAACTGGGTCAGCTTGTCATATTTGAAATCACTGGATGACTTCTTTGCATCTTTTCCAATGCAGCTGACTTGATGGATGGAATTGAGGAGCTCAGTTATCTTCTGTAACGTCTTGTGGACATCAGTCTGATTAGTTTTTTTGCCTCCTCTTGTTCACTGTCAACGAGGAAACCCATTTTGTGGTCAGAATTCCTCTGAGTCATTACTTTTCTACACTATTCTTTACACTGTGACAAAGCATAGGGCAAAATATGGCAGTTTGGTCCATTAAAGAGCTTTATACATACTTAATATATCCAGGAGGATAATAAGCACTTTTCCCACATCTGCAGGTTGTAGATAACAATTGCAATTTTTGTCCGGGGTCGCAAAATGTGCAGACGAGTGCGCAATATTCCATAGGGATGTGTGGATGTGTCTGGGAGATTCTGCTACAATCTGCATTCTACTGGGAGGGCATTTCAGCAATGAGTTATTTTTGTAAATAGCAGATAATGTAAATATAATGACCTTTATAAAGTCAAGCTTCCATTAAAAAGCCCCAGAAATTTCAGCTTCCATCCGGCTACCAAAATGCATTATTACATGGAAACTCTGAGTTATTAAAAGAAACTTTTTTTTTTTAAACATAGACATTTAATTAAGTCTAAAAATATGGCAGGTGCAAGGTGATGTGAATATTTCTGTGGTCATCTTTCTAATAGCAAAGAAGCAGAAAACTCATTGATTATGTTTCAGGTGAATGCGATCAGCTGAGCTTTTTTTCTTACAACATATGAAAAGACTTGCATTTATATAGCACCTTTCACAACCTCAGGACGTTCCAAAGTACCATCTCTTTTTGCCTTGAATATCTCTTAACGTAAAAACATAGAAGATAGGAGCAGGAGTAGGCCATTCAGCCCTTCGAGCCTGCTCTGCCATTCAACGAGATCATGGCTGATCATCCAAATTCAGTACCCTGTCCCTGCCTTCTCCCCATATCCCTTGATCCCTTTAGCCTTAAGAAATATATCTAACTCTTTTTTGAATATATTTAATGAACTGGCCTCCACTGCCCTCTGTAGCAGAGAATTCCACAGGTTCACCACTCTCTGGGTGAAGAAATTCCTCCTAATTTCAGTCCTAAATGGCTTACCCCTTAGCCTTAGACTATGACCCCTGGTTCTGGACTCCCCGGCCATCATAAACATCCTTCCTGCATCTAGTCTGTCCAGGCCTGACAGAATTTTATAGGTTTCGATGAGATCCCCTCTCAATCTTCTAAACTCCAGTGAGTATAAGCCCAATCGACACAATCTCTCCTCATACGTCATTCCTGCCATCCCAGGTATCAGCCTGGTGAATCTTGGCTGCACTCTTTCCATGGCAAGTACGTCCTTCCTCAGGTAAGGCGACCAAAACTGCACACAATACTCAAGGTGCGGTCTCACCAAGGCCCTGTACAACTGTAGCAAGACATCCTTGTTCCTGTACTCGAACCCTCTTGCTACGAAGGCCAACATACCATTTGCCTTCTTAACCGCCTGCTGCACCTGCATGCTTACCTTCAGCGACTGGTGCACAAGAACACCCAGGTCTCTTTGCACTTCCCCTTCTCCCAATCTATTGCCATTCAAATAATAATCTGCCTTCCTGTTTTTGCCACTAAAGTGGATAACCTCACATTTATCCACATTATAGTGCATTTGCCATGTTTCTGCCCAATCACCCAACCTGTCCAAATCGTACTAGAGTTGGGCTGGATTTTCATTCTGCAATCGGGAAGGAGGCGGGACTACAACTTTCGGGTTTTAGTCCCGCCTCCATCGACGTCCGGCCAATCCACGCGATTTTCCCTTGATTGACCTTGTTGAGCCCCCCCAGCGGGCTCAGCGGGCCAATTAAGGGCCACCCGGCAGCAGGTGACGTCACAGAATGAAATTTCATCTGTCAAGAGGTGTTGACAGATGAAATATCAGCGTTTCACAGCTGTTTGAAGCTGTCAAACACTGACAGTCTTACTTCTAACCTGAGTCCTTCTATGCAGACACAGTTAGAAATCTCGCCGGCACTGAAAGCTGCAGGCTGTCACTTTTGACAGCTCGCGGCCATTCTGCTTTCTGTGCCGGCTGAGTGATGGACTCCCGAAACCTAGAGGAAGAAAGGCTGTTAAGGTAAGTACAGGTAATTTAAACTTCTTTACACACTTTAGACACACCAAACACACTTACCTTTGCACTCATGCACGCATCACTCACCTGAACACTGACATCGCGACTCCTCCAAGTCCTTCAACCCGACGGCCCGACTCCTCTAACCTGGCGTGGTTTGGAGCCGTCGGGAAACCCACACGACACCCCTCAAAATCGGGATTAGGCTAAAAACTGCCTGTTAACTACCTGTTAACAGGCAGTTAATTGGCACTAATCCCTTCCCGCCTCGGGTCGGTGGGTCCCAGTGCGGGGCGGGTACCCGCCTCCTTTGAAACTTACGTGGAGGCGGGTTTTGGGCGGGATGGTGTCGGGACACCCGAACTCGGGATTTTAGCCCCCCACATGCCTAAAAGCTCGCCTCACGGCACACTGAAAGTCTAGACTGTTAACTCTGTTTCTCTCTTCACAGATGCTGCCTGACCTGTTGCGTTTCTCCAGCATTTTCTGTTTTTATACCAGGGAGATTTCCCCTGCTCTTCTTCGAAATAGTGCCACAGGATTTTTTACATCCACCTGAGAGGGCAGACGAGGCCTCGGTTTAACATTGCTTTTAAAGACCTCCGACTGGACAGCACTCCCTCAGTGCTGTATTGGGAGCATCAGCTGAGATTTTGTGCTCAAGTCTTTGGAGCGGGACTTGAACCCACAACCTCTGACTCAGAGGCGAGAGTGCTGCCCACTTTTTTTTTATATAATACTTTATTGAACATTAAGAACATTTACAACATCATGATCATTACATTGTATGATACAAATCAATTCCACCGCTCTGCACAGCCATTCCGCCACCACCTTTTAACATCAAAACCTGAAGTTTAATTTGTCACCTGTAACATATATTAATCGATTGTACTTTAAAAATTGGTTGTAAAATGCTGTCCTTAAATTCCTTTCTGAATAAAACATCCACAGAGCCTTATAATGGTCTTTCAGCTTATATTTAAAATACTCTTTTAGATTGATTCTCCTCCCCTTAAAAAACAGAGCATATCTTCTTTGCACAATCACGAATCTAGCCAAACTGAACATTAAATTAATTGTCACTCCGCTAGACTCTGGCAGACTCTCCTGCAATCCCCATCTCAAAATTGAGTCCCACGGGATTCCCATTCTCGCTCTTCGGTCCCCACCCAGTAAAAAAGCTTCACACAACTGTCGAACATAATATTAAAGTCATTTAACTGCGGACATAACACCAGTAAATGGGACAGAGTCTCATCCCATGTCCCACACATTTGGCAAGTTGCCGCCTCCACTCGTCCAATCTTGCACAAGACCGTCATGGTAAAAATCCGGTTATGAGCTAATTTGAAATCCAGTTCAATCCATTCTGGGCATTTAAAATTCAACAGCACTCCCTTCCAAATCCTGTTGAAGTCCAGCTGTGGGTATATACTCTGCCAAAACTCCTGACCAGCAGGTGTCTTGAATCTCCATTCTCTGAATACCTCATAGAAATCTCGAGTATTACAGTTGTCAAATTGGACCAACTCTCCCTCTTTCTCCAGTACAAGTATTGGAAAAGCAGGGCGCATTTTACTTCCTTTGGAGATTTCCGCATTTATTTCTTCCATCCAATCCTGTGGCATTGCCCTCACAATCTTCTCATACATGATTCCTATTGCTTTTCCTTCTACCTCCTGATCCTCCTCCCACACCATGTCTCTCACTATCGCTTCCGGCAACCAACCTGGAATTACCTCGTATAATACATCTTTCACAGATATAATCCCAGCTTTTATAAAAGCTTGATTAAATAAAACCTCTTCTTCGATGTTGACCCACCTATTCAAAAATAAGGGCTGTTCTAAAAATTCCTCAGCCCCCTTGGGCATAAACTGTACACTTTTTAAAAATTGAGCCCAAGTCTCTACAACCCCTTTATAAAACCTAGGGAGAAGTTTAATCGATTTCAAAAACATATTATTGTATTCCATGTACAATATCCCCTGCCCTCCTATCCCACTTCATTTTTAAAAATGCTCAAAGCAACTCTTCCAAAAACTTGTATTTGACTTCTGAAGAAATCTCTTCACCCATTTGATTCTAAAGGATTTCTTCTTCAAATCAATATCTGGAAAATTGAGTCCTCCCTGATTTCTCCATCCAATGATGGTATTGTATGCCACCAAGGCTGGTTCCCTTCCCATAAAAAACTCACACAAGCCTCTCGGATGGACTTTTCCACCCATTCAGTAATATCCTTCACCGTCAATAAGTACCATAGCTTAGATAGCAGGAGAGCAGACACCACTGTCGCTCTTCCTTGCGCTTTCAAACACCTTTTTTCCCAAAATCTTTTTAATTTTCATAACCTTCGGTTCCCAATTTAATCGATCCACTTCATCCCTGTCTTTCTTGCACCCCATATGCACCCCCAGAACTTCCAAAACCTCCACCACCTTAAAGGGACATTCCCCCAACCATTCCCCCCTACCCCTCCCTGCAACCAGGCATTGGGACTTACTATAATTCACTCTGGCACCTGAAGCTCTACAATATTCCTCCACTACATCCATAGCTTTCCTCACTGACTCCCCATTTCCCAATGTTAAGGTTGTGTCATCTGTATATTGGTGTATCAACGACACCAGCCCAGAACTGGGGACCACAATCCCAACTACACCTTGTTTCTTTCGCATCATGTAACCTAATGGTTCTGCTACCAATGTGTATAACAATGGGGACAGGGGACAAACCTGTCTCACTGATCTCTGTATTGGAAAATACTTAGATAAAAAACCATTACATTTAACACAGCTAAATATGTTTGAATAAAAAATCCTTATCCACTGAATGAAATTTTCCTTGAAACCAAATGCTTCCAAAACCTTCAATAAAAACTCATGAGAGACCCTATCAAAGGCTTTCTCTTGATCTATCTTTAATACATAAGCCTCCCTCCCACTCTCTTCCATGAGCTCTATCGCATCTCGGATTGAGACCACAGAGTCTGCGATGTCCCGGCCTATGACTCCATAGGACTGAGAGGGCCAAACTATCTCTGGTAACACCTCCTTCAAACGATGTTACGGGTGTGGTGTGCAGACAGCCAGCCAGAGACCTGAGATGGAGTAAAAACTCAAAAGATGCTTTAGTAGAAGGCTCTTCAAATACAGGACGTACAGAGAATCCTTCAAACAAAAGACCAAA
This sequence comes from Somniosus microcephalus, assembly GCF_052327205.1. NCBI lineage: Eukaryota > Metazoa > Chordata > Chondrichthyes > Squaliformes > Somniosidae > Somniosus > Somniosus microcephalus. The sequence continues at coordinate 449,030,310 of NC_140987.1, read as the reverse complement.
GTAACAATTCAAAGAAACCAAAGCGAGTATACAAAATGCAGGGCAAGGACTAGAAACTAACTTGTGACTTGCAGGCATGAGCACTCAAGACTGAGTGACTGGGGCCGGAAATAGTCAGCTTAAATAACAGGCCTGATCACTCTGATGAAACACAGGTGAGGAGAGAGGTACAGAGACATGGCAGCAGTGTACTGAGGCCTCCTAAACCGCCCTCTGGCGGCCAGCAGAGGAAAGTGTAGCTGGGACCCTGACAAACGATTTGCCATAACCCTCGCCAAGATCTTATAATCCACATTTAATAATGTGATGGGCCTCCAATTCTTCAGATCCTGTCTATCCTCTTTATTTTTATAAGCTAAAGCTTATGATACCTCTCCTCATAGATGGGCTTCCCTCAATTTTAATTTCCTTAAAAACATCTAAGAGCAATGGACTTAAAATCTCGAAAAATTCTTTATAAAATTCTGCACTTAGTCCATCGGACCCTGGGCTTTTCCCCCCCTTCATTCCACTTATTGCTACTTTTATTTCCGCTAATCCTACTTCTTTGTCACACATGCTTCTCTCATCCTGCTTTAAACCCTCTTCAATAAAAGCAGTAACCTTCTCCATCTCCAAATTGGAAATGTCTTCTTTTGTATATAACTCTTGATAAAAGCTGCTAGCTGCCTCTAAAATCTCCCCACTTTCATGAATGATCTTCTCCCCAACCTTCAACTCTTCAATTAACGATAATCTCTGTCGCAGCTTCTCTTGCTCTAGAAAATATCTAGTGCATCTTTCGCCCTCCAATGCATCTCTAGCCTTTGTACGGAGAATGGCCCCCTTGCATTTTTCAGCTTGCAATAATTCCTACTCTTCCTTTAGCACCCGGAACTTAGTCTCAGCTCCCTTATCCCCTCCGTCAACTGCTTTACAGACATCCGTAAACCTTTTGTTTATATTCTCTTCTCGATGCCGGTTAGCTGCCGCCCTCTTTTTCCCATAACGTACCGAAAAAACTTTTACCTTGTTGCGGCTGCCACGGAACACGAATGGAGGCCGAACCAATCTGAGGAACACATGGCTTTTATTACATTCTCTTGAGAGATGGCTGCCCCAGCCCCTCTCTCTGCTAAACCTGAAAACAGACTGAGGGCGACACCCGCGCTTTTGAGTACACACTGAGGGCGACGCCCGCTCCTTTGTCATGCCTTAAAGGCAGCATGCTTCTTAAAGGCAAGGTGCCCGCTTTATTGTCCACGGACGGAAAAGTGGATTGCGCCCATTTAGGTGGCGATCCGCCACACAGCTCCCCCAGAATCCGCTTAGGAGGTGTGGACGAGACGGTGCGGCGGTCTGATGGGCCGGCCGGAGCGGCTCTTGTAGGACGCCGGTGGACGTGGAACGGCCGGGCGTGGAGCAGCCGGGTGTACTGGCTTGAGGGCAGGTCGGCCGCGTGGTGGTGGACGAGCTACTGGGACCTGCTCACTGGGCTCCGAGTGTGCTGGCTTGAGTCGGTCAACCGACACTTTATCAGTCCTGTCGCCCACTTGTAGGTCGAAAAATTGGACCCCAGCCTGTAGCACTTTGTAGGGCCCGTCATACGGGGGTTTAAGGGGTCCGCGGTGGGCATTGTGCCGGACACAAATGAACCGTTCCTGGTGCAGGCTTAGCGGGACGTGTGAGGTGTGTAGTGTCCGTGTGTAGATAAAGACACTGAAGACAGGAGTTGGTTCATAGGTATTTACTAAGCAAGTCTGGGGGGGGGTTTCTAAAGGATATACACAATACACAGGCTTATATAGCCCAAGTGGCAATTACCGGCATTACGCACACCTGGGGCTCTTAAAGGCACATACACCATAATTCCTCCCCTTCTAGCTAACTAGTACATCATATTTTAAGTAATTATTAATTACATGTTATATGCAAAATAATATACATTGCTGTATTAATTAATTATAAGTTAGTCTCTCAGGAGGCTTCCTGACTCGGTCCGGATAACGCCTCGGGGGTGTAGTAGTTTCTGGTGGTGTAGTAGGTTCTTCTGGCAAGGCTGATTCAGCTTGAAAGCCAGTGTCGGGTTCATCGGGCTCCAGTGTCACCGGATCGGAGGTAGATATGGGTATCTCTACTTCATCGTTAGATGTATAGAGTGGTGGTGTAGGTTGTCCCTTTTCGGATGACTTGATGATTTGGTCAGCATGGTGCCTTATTATGCTGTCTCCGATGTCCACGGTATACATCAGTGGTCCTAATCGTGTGCAGATAGTTCCAGGCTGCCATTTCTCGGTACGGTAGTCCCGGGCCAAAACCGGTTGGCCTATCTGGAAGGCCCTAGTTGGCCTTTCATTCATGCCCTGAAACTGCCTGTTCTCCACGTCCCTTCGGATGTTGGGCTTGACCAAATCCAGCCGGCATCTTAGGTTTCTATTGTAGAACATCATGGCGGGAGTTTGGTTAGTAACCATATGCGTTGCATTCCTATATGCAAATAAGAAGTTATCCACCTTGTGCTGAAGTTTTATGTCTTCATTACCCATGGCCTTGATGGCCTTCTTGAAGGTCTGGACAAACCTTTCAGCCAATCCATTGGTGGCGGGATGGTATGGGGCGGACGTGTAGTGCTTTACCCCATTGTTCTTTAAGAACTTTCTGAATTCTTCGGACACAAATTGCGATCCATTATCAGAACATATCTGCTCCGGCAGCCCATTCCTGGCAAATATGTTCCTTAATACTGTGATGGTTTTTTCCGTGGTGGTGGAGGACATCTTTATTACCTCCGGCCACTTGGAGTGTGCATCAACTGCGATTAAGAACTTTGAGTCCATAAATGGACCAGCAAAGTCGATGTGCACCCTTTGCCAGGGAGATGAGGGCCACTCCCATGGATGTAGAGGGGCCTGTGGCGGAGCATTTTGGACCTTCTGGCATCCTAGGCAGCTCTTGGTCATGTCTTCGATGTCTCCATCGATACCTGGCCACCATACAAACGCCCTAGCTAGGTTCTTCATTTTCACTCCACCCAGATGCCCCTCGTGAAGCCCCTTTAGCACTTTATCCTGGAGTTTGGGTGGAATCACCACTCTGGATCCACACATCAAGGTTCCTCGGCACACTGACAGCTGTTCTCTTCTTTGCGAGAATGCTGGCAACAGTGGTTCGCCATGTGCTGGCCATCCCTTCACTGTTAAATCGTAGGCCCGTGAGAGAGTAGGGTCATTTCTTGTCTCCCTTTCAATGGCAGAATTTGTCACCGGTAGACATTCCACTATGGTAGAGTGGAATATCTCTACTGGGTCTACTGTAGGTGCCTCTTCTATCGTTGGCAACGGTAGGCGTGATAAACCGTCAGCATTCCCATGCTGTTTTGACCCTTTGTATTCAATGTTGTATTGGTGTGCCCCTAGAAAAAGGGACCACCTCTGTAGTCTTTGTGCCGTCATAATGGGGACACCTTTTTTAGGGTTGAATATGGAGATGAGGGGTTGATGGTCAGTCAGCAAGGTAAATTTTTGTCCATGTAGATAATGGTTGAATTTCTTCACTCCCCATACCAGGCTGAGTGCTTCCCTGTCTATCTGGGCATAGTTACGCTCAGCTGAGTTCAATGAGCGTGACGCAAAAGCTATCGGCTGTTCCGAGCCATCAGGGAATCTATGGGACAATACCGCTCCTATGCCGTAAGGGGATGCATCGCACGCCAGTCTGATTGGTAGTGATGGGTTGTAATGAGCCAAAATTTTCTCGGATGTGATTAAGTCTTTACATTTATGGAAGGCACATTTACAGCCTTCGTTCCATTTCCAAATCACTCCTGTCTGTAGAAGATCATTAAGAGGGTGTAGAATAGTTGATAAGTTCGGTAAAAATTTATGATAGTAATTTATTAATCCCAGGAATGATCTTAATTGTGAAACATTTTCAGGTGCTGGGGCTTTTATAACTGCTTCAATTTTTTCAGGTGACTTATGCAACCCTTCCTTATTAATTATGTGGCCACAATATGATATCTGATTTTGGAAAAATTCGCACTTGGGGCGATTTGCTCGTAGGCCCCGTTCTTTCAGCCTAGTGAGCACCTGCTCCAAATTGGCAAGGTGCTCGTTGTCGTTTTCTCCTGTTATAAGGATGTCGTCTAGGTAGCATTGAGTCCCCGGAATCCCTTGCAGGACTTGCTCCATAGCTCTTTGCCAGATAGCTGGAGCTGATGCTATTCCAAAAACCAGACGATTGTACTGGTACAGGCCTTTGTGTGTGTTTATTGTGAGATACATTTTAGAGGTCTCCTCAACCTCCATCTGTAGATATGCCTGTGCCAAGTCAATTTTTGTGAAATGTTTCCCTCCGGATAGTGAGGCGAAAATATCTTCTATCCTCGGAAGAGGATACTGTACCGTGTGAAGGACCGGGTTTACAGTCACCTTAAAGTCCCCACAGATGCGAATTTTTTTCTGTTCCTCAGAGTTATTTTTCAATGTTTTTTTCATGACTGGAACGATGGGTGTTGCCCATTCGCTCCAATCTATTTTGGTTAATACGCCTGCCTTTTCCAAATTTTTCAGCTCTGCCTCGACTGCCGGACGTATTGCGTATGGCACCGGTCTTGCCTTAAAAATTTTTGGAATTGCTGTATCTTCCACTTTTATTGAGGCGGTGATGCCTTTCAAGGTTCCTAGTTTCTCTTGAAACACTTCTTTGGCGTTGGCCAAGATGTCTTTTAATCGTTCAGGTATGATGTCATCATTGTTTTTTTCCTTACTGGTCACCGTCAGTGCCTGAATGGAGTGCCAGTCTAAACGTATCTTCCTTATCCATTCACGTCCCAACAACGGTGGACCACCATCTTGTAGAATGTATAAATACAACTTTTGTATTTCTTTGCCGCTGTATACCACAGGCACCCTTATTTTTCCTTTCGGGTAGACTTTCTGCCCCGTATATGTTTTTAAGATAATGGATGTGTCTTTTAGAGGTATATGTGAAAATAGCCTCTCGTAATCTCGTCGATTTATTATGGTTAGAGCTGATCCTGTATCTAGCTCCATTTTAACTGGGGACCCTGCTATTGTGAGGGTAACCCAAATGGTTTGGTAATCCTCTTTGGCAAGTACATTATGTAATTTGAGACAGCTTAGTCTCTTGTTTCCGGAGTCGCTATCGCTATTCTGGTCTTCGGAGCTATTGTCCGTCATCATTTGTACCTTCCTGTACTTTTCTTTATTGATTTTTTGTTTTCTGTCAGTGGATTTATTTTGTCCAGATTGGCATACCCGTGCAATGTGTCCAATCTTACCACATTGCCTGCATGCTTTGCCCTTGAACCAGCAGTCCCTCTGGTTATGGGTGGATCTGCCGCAGCGATAACATCTTCCGAACTCCTGTGTCATTTTATGGGTGCCGAAGTCTTGTGTCTCTTGTTGTATCTCTGCAGCTCCTTTTGCTGCTGCTTCGTATGATACAGCCACACTGAAAGCTTTGTCCAATGTTAAATCTTTTTCAGAAAGCAGTCTTTTTTGTGTTCCTTCACTTAAGAGACCGCAAACAAATTTGTCTCGAAGATAATCCGATAGTCCTGCTCCGAATTGGCAGTACTTTGATAGCTTTCTTAATTCGGTTAGGTAATCAGCGTTACTTTCATTCTTGTGTTGATTTCTCTTGAAGAACTTGAATTGTTCCGCTATCAGCAGCGGTGTTGGGTTTAAATGCTCCTGCAGGGTATCAACAATTTCTTTAAAAGTCTTGTCCTTTGGTTTGGCTGGAGTGATTAAATTTCGTAACAGCCCGTATGTATTCGCGCCCATTAAGTTCAGAAGTACTGAAGCTTTTTTTTCATCTGTTATTCCATTTGCAGTGCAATAAACCTCTACTCTTTCCACGTATGTGGTCCAATCTTCTATTTTGCCATCAAAAGCCTCAATATTACCAGATTTAGGCATTTCAGAAAAGATATGGCGCTTCCCGCGCTTTTTTTTTTCTCTCTGTAGCTACGATATGGCGCTTCCTGCGCTTTCCCGCCGCTGCTACTGATAACAACGCTGTTTTACTGTGGTTTCCGTTTATTCACTGCTGGAGACTCGTTCCCGACGGAGGTCTAAACGCTGACCTGCTTGCCGCGCCGGCCGTCTCTCGAGTGCACCCTCCCAGTCCGTTATTGCTTGCCTCCGATTTCGCTGCCTGTCTCAGCTGTAGAGCCCGCCGCTGGAGCTCCAGCCTGACGCCCAGGAAGGATTAGCGCAGTACCTGTCACCAGCTTGGCCAGCTGGTGAAACCACAGTTTCTCTTACTTCCTTGAGTCTTCTGGACGCTGGAGGAATCGATGTCCTTGAGGTGCTGCCGAATTGCAGGTAAGTCCGTTTCCACTTCGTCGCCACTGTAGTGTCCGTGTGTAGATAAAGACACTGAAGACAGGAGTTGGTTCATAGGTATTTACTAAGCAATTCTGGGGGGGGTTTCTAAAGGATATACACAATACACAGGCTTATATAGCCAAGTGGCAATTACCGGCATTACGCACACCTGGGGCTCTTAAAGGCACATACACCATAATTGCTCTTAAAGGCACATACACCACAAGGTGGATTCGCTGTGCTGGGCAATGGGCACCGGGGCGAACTGTAGCGCCGGTGAGGCGAAGTCGTGGCGTTGCTGGTCGGCTGACCAGGGTGTCGTGGCGGTGGGCAGGAACTCGCCAGGTACGCGCAGCGGCTGACCGTACACGAGCTCTGCTGCCGATGCGTGGAGGTCTTCTTTAACCGCGGAGCACAGGCCGAGGAGGACCCACGGGAGTTGGTCGGTCCAGGCGCCGTCCTGGAGGCTGGCTCGAAGAGATGCCTTCAAGGATCTGTGGAACCGCTCACACAGTCCGTTGGCTTGGGGTTGGTACGCTGTGGTGCGGTGAATGGTCACCCCGAGATTGCGCGCGATGGCGGTCCAGAGTTCAGAGGTAAATTGCGGACCTCTGTCCAACGTCATGTCGGAGGGGACGCCGAACCGTGCGACCCAGGTGCCGACGAAGGCTCTGGCGATGTCGGCGGTGGTGGTAGAGGTCAGTGGGATTGCCTCGGGCCAGCGCGTGGTGCGGTCGACGATCGTCAGCAAGTGCATGTGGCCTTGCGACGGCGGCAGGGGCCCGACGATGTCCACGTGGATGTGGTCGAATCTACGTGAAGGGACGGTGAACTCCTCGAGGGGTGCTTTCGTGTGTTGCTGCACCTTGGCCCGTTGGCAGGCTAGGCAGGAGTTGGCCCAAGTACGCACATCCTTGCGAAGGCCGCGCCAGACAAAGCGGTTGGCTACCAATTTGATGGATGCGCGGGCGCCGGAGTGGGAGAGGTTGTGGAGAATCTCGAATACCCAGCGGCGCCAGGACGCTGGGACGACGGGCTGAGGTTGAGATAGGAATATGTTGCACTTGACCGTGACTGCGGTCGGGCCGCAGGCGACGTCGGCCAGGCGTAGCCCTGGTAGGTTGGTAGGTGCGGAGAGCAGATCAGGGTCCATGAGCTGGTCTGCTGCGAGTTGAGCGTAGTCGACTGCCAGGTGTGCGGCGTGGATGGCGGGGCGGGAGAGGCAGTCGGCTACCACATAGTCTCGGCCGGAGACGTGTTGGATGTCCGTGGTGAACTCGGACACTGCCGCGAGCTGGCGCTGCTGCCTGGTGGACCAGGGGTCGGTTGTCTTTGCCATTGCGAATGTCAGAGGTTTGTGGTCGACAAACGCAGTGAAGGGGTGGCCCTCCAGCAGAAACCGAAAATGGCGGACCGCCAGGTACAGCGCGAGGAGCTCGCGGTCGAAGGTGCTGTACTTGGCCTCCGGGGGGCGTAGTTGGCGGCTGAAGAAGGCAAGTGGTTGCCAGGCGCCGTCGACCCACTGCTCGTACATGGCGCCAACCGCGTGGTCGGAGGCGTCCGTGGTGAGCGCTACTCTGGCATTGGGCTGTGGGTGCTCGAGCAGGGTGGCGTCGGCGAGCGCGGTCTTGGTGGAGTTGAAGGCGGCTGATACGTCTGCCGTCCATTCGACCGCCATCTTGCCACTCCTGCCCCGGAGGGCTTCATACAGGGGCCTCATGAGGGACGCCGCTTTGGGGATGAAGCGGTTGTAGAAATTCACCATCCCGAGGAACTCCTGGAGTCCTTTGATGGTGGTGGGGCGGGGAAATTGCTGGACGGCCTGCACCTTGGTGGGCAGGGGAATGGCCCCAGCATGGGTGATGTGGTGGCTGAGGAAGTCGATCTTGTCCAGGCCGAAATGGCACTTGGCTGGGCTGAGGATGAGCCCGTGGTCGCTGAGGCGCCAGAACAGGATGCGAAGGTGTTCGAGGTGTTCCTGCTTGGAGGAACTGGCTACCAGGATGTCGTCCAGGTAGACGAACAGGAACTTCAGGTCCCGAAGGACCGAGTCCATGAGCCGTTGGAATGCTTGGGCCGCATTTTTGAGGCCGAAGGGCATCCGCAGGAACTCGAAAAGCCCGAAGGGGGTGATTACGGCCGTCTTGGGGACGTCCGCGGGGTGGACGGGGACTTGGTGGTAGCCGCGCACCAGGTCGACTTTGGAAAAGACTGAGCGGCCGGCCAGTCTAGCCGAGAAGTCCTGAATGTGCGGCACGGGGTACCGATCAGGGGTGGTGGCATCGTTGAGGCGGCGGTAATCCCCGCAGGGGCGCCAACCCCCACCTGGTTTGGGGGCGATGTGGAGTGGGGATGCCCAGGGACTGTTGGAGCGGCGGATGATGCCGAGCTGTTCCATAGTGGCAAACTCGGTCCGCGCGATCTCCAGTTTGGCCAGGTCCAGCCTGCGGGCGTGGGCGTACACTGGGGGGCCTGTGGTGGGGATGAAGTGTTCCACCCCGTGTTTGGCGACCTCCGCGGAGAAGGTCGGGTTGGTGAGGGCCGGGAATTCGGCCAGGAGTGCCGAGTAGTCATCCGTGGCCCGGGCGTGGCACTGTGATGCCATGTCAGTGGGTTGACGGGGGGCCATGGCGCCCAGGATGGGGGACATGGTGTTCATGTCCACGAGGCGGTGTCGAGGGATGTCTACCAGTAGGCCGTGGGCGCACAGGAAGTCTGCGCCGATGAGAGGGGAGAGTACCTTGGCAGTGATGAACTCCCATCGGTAGCGGCGACCAGCGAGGTCGAGGGTGACTGTGCGGGTGCCGTACGTCCGGATGTCCGAGCCGTTAGCGGCAGCCAGCGCCTGTCCTCGTTCGCCCTTTTGGATGTCGAGGGCGGAGGCTGGGATGATGCTGTGCTGAGCTCCAGTGTCGCACAGGAACCGGCGGCCGGTTTTGTCATCCGTGACGTACAGCAGGGAGCCCGCGTGGCCCACGGCCATCGCAGGGGCTGGTACGGGGGCGGACTTGAAGGAGCAGGGAGGTGTGCACCGTTGTGCCCTGGCGCCGAACCGTGCATGGTAGTAACATTAGCCCGGGTTTGTGGAGCGCGAAGGCCCCGTGGGCCCCGTGGCTGGGCCTTGTGGCCGCGTGGTGGCCGGTGAGGGGCGCGCCCAGGCTGTGGCTGCCAGGTCCGGAGCGACGTCGCGGCTGGAGTGAGCGGACAGCAGCTTGTCGGCCTCGTCGGCCAGGGCTTCTAGGTCCGTGAGGCCGGACGCCACGATCGCTGGGCAGATGCTGGGAGGTAGCTGGCGGATGAACAGCGTGCGGAAGAGGGACCCGGGTGGGCTCTCGTCGGTAAGTGAGAGCATGTGGGAGAGGAGGTCTGACGGTGAGGCGTCACCGAGGCCTGGAAGGTCGAGGAGGCGGCAGTTTCGCTGGTATGTCGAGGTCGTAAATGTTTTAAGGAGCGCGGCCTTAAGATGTGCATACTTGCCCTCCTCTGGTGAGTTCTGCAGCGCTATCCAGGCCTTCGTGACTGTGGAGCTACCGAGTGATGCGACGAGGTAGTCATACTTCGCCCCATCTGTGGTGATGTGTCGCAGCCGGAATCGGGACTCAGCTTGGAGGAACCAGGCTTCGGGCTGGTTTTCCCAAAACTCCGGCAGTTTCACGGAAACTGCGTTCGTGTCCGCCATTGCAGTGCTCGGAATACGTTCTGAGCGTCGGGGTCACCAATGTTGCGGCTGCCGCGGAACACGAATGGAGGCCGAACCGATCTGAGGAACACATGACTTTTATTACATTCTCTTGAGAGATGGCTGCCCCAGCTCCTCCCTCTGCTAAACCCGAAAACAGAATGAGGGCGATGCCCGCGCTTTTGTGTACACACTGAGGGCGACGCCCGCTCCTTTGTCATGCCTTAAAGGCAGCATGCTTCTTAAAGGCAAGGTGCCCGATTTATTGTCCACGGACGGAAAAGTGGATTGCGCCCGTTTAGGTGGCGATCCGCCACAATCTCATATTTGAAATTGTCCCACCAAACTCTTCTTTCTTTCAAGAACAAAGGTTCCTTCCGAGCATTCTTTATTATATTTATAATCCCTTCTTTATACAGGAAACTCTCGATTTACCGGCACCTAAATAACCGGAAATCTCCGTTAACCGGCAAAATTCAGCAGTAGGTTCAGGAAAGTTTTACTTCATATTAGTGGCAGTTCCTGGATCTGTGGCTGTGTAACCGGGGTTCCTGCATTTGTTGCTAAGCAACAGGGATGCTTGGTCTGTGGCCGGAGTTCCTGCACATGTTGCTAAGCAACAGGGAAGCCTGGATTTGTTGCTGTGTACGGAGCTCTCGTACCTTTTAACTATACCTCACTGTAATCCGGACTTTTTGATAAACCGGCACCACGCCGGTCCCGTTGGTGCCGGATAATAAAGAGTTTCCTGTAAGCAATTTATTTCAGGTATTGATTGTTTAAAATCCACACCCCTGAACCGATCTTAACTCTGCTGTTCCTAATTCTAAGAACCAAAGCCAAGTGATCACTAAAAAATACTTTTTTATAATAAATCTCCATCACCTCCGAACTTAACCCTTCCCGCATTAACACAAAATCTATTCGGCTCTGTTTTAAAACATCACCCACCCAAGCTGCTCTGGAGAACTCCCTTTTTATGGGGTTCCGGTCCCTCCATAGGTCTCTCAAATTTAAATTTGCCATCATTTTTCAATCATCTCTCTGGAGTTATCATCCTTAAAGGTCATCTGGGCTGAAATGTCCATCCGAGATAAAAATACGTTAAAATCCCCCACTATACAAGGATTTTCCACCTCTGCCGCTTCAGTGAATAACCCCTGAAAAAACTTGCGACGCTTGCAATGGTCGTTCGGTGCATAGATATTAAAGAGATCGCAATTAAATCCCTCCATTTTTACCCTTAGCCATAAAAATCTCCCCTCAGTGTCCTTGTCCACCAAGGCAACGTTCTCTTTTATGGACGGACTCACCAAAACAGCCACCCCTCTACGGTTATTGTTTGCACAACTTGCAAACACCTCCCTTCCAAACCTTCTGAACTCGTTCTAGAATATCCTCATCCCAAAAGGTTTCTTGCAGACACAAGTCCGAACCTTTAAAACCCTGCAACAACTGCTGCAATTTCTTCTCAACCCTCAGTCCATTCACATTAATCGAGACCAATGTAATCATGGTTCCAAAGAAGGGAAGTATGCCTGATAATCTCCCCATCATTTAATCTCTGGCTCTTCCCTCCTCTCATGCTCCTTTTCAGCTTTTCGGGCAGCTGTTGCTTTTTCCTGCAGCCTCCGGCCCTTTTTCACCTCCTGTTTGACCCCTCCCTGCTGTTTCAGCCTCTTCCTTGCATTAAGTTTGGGCCCAGGAGCTGCCCTTTCTCACTCCTTCTGCCCCTCACTAAGCTTTCCCTTTCCACATGATGCCACCCCATCCCCAACTTCCATGTCTCTGTCCCTCTCTAATTCCTCACACTCAAGCTATTCTACAACTCCCTGTGCCTGCTCCCCGTCAGATACATAATCCTGTTCTCCGTCAGATACTTCATCTCCCATAGAGAGTCTTCCTGCTATCGCAGTTTCTCCCACTGTGCCGCTCCCTTCGACCACATCTCCACCTCTGACCCTTGCACCTTGTTCCCTCACTCCATGGGACAATGGTGCACCTAAATTGTTCCCTTCTGACGTCTCTATCTCGCCGATCCCATCCTGCTGTCCCTTTAAGGCTCCTGCCTCTTGCACCCTCTCCCCATCCTGCCCCCTCCCGCTCACCAAGATATCCGACTCCCCGCCTCTCCCCGGAGCACCCACATCCACCACACACCCCGCTCCCACCTCCTCTCCTCCCGCAGACACCAGACTCCCCAGGGGGAGCTGAACTGCACTAAGGCTCGAGTCTGCACTCGACCCTTGCTGCCCGCTGCTGTCTTTGTTCCCCTGCACAGCACTCGGCGTGTTTTCCGCCATCTCCATCCCTTTCTCTGCTCCGCCATCCTCTGCCTCTTCCTGTGCTCCTTTCTCCTTCATTTTACCGGCTGTGTCCTCCGACTGCACCGCTCCTCCGGCCGTTCCACACTCATCTCCTGCTCCTACTCCCATTTCCTCATCACTCATATCGCTCCCTTCTGCCACACACTCACAGTGGGTGGGGCCTTTATGACACACCCCACAGCTCTCCAACTTGCAGCTCCGAGCAATGTGTCCCGACTCACCGCAATTGTAACAATACAGGTCTGGACAGTTTCTTACGAGATGGTCATATCCAAGACAATAGTAGCACACCTTTACTTGGTTATCATGCAGCACACGAAAGTACTGCACTCCTTCCAGTGTCTCGAACTTCATACTGTATGGCAATGACCTCACCCCCTCTGGGAACTGCACCTTTGCATACCGGGTTCCGTCTGCTACCCGTGTTCCCGGATAATACCTCCTCTTTATTGCAGAACAGATTTTAATGTCCCACGACTCCAATTTCCTGCTTAGCACTTCATCCTCAATGTAAACTGGCAAGTTTAAAAATGAAACTACCACCTCCTGTGAATATAGCAGAGTCAACTCCAAGAATTTCTCACCAACTTTCAGACTGAGTAACAGTCTTTCCACCTCCTCACGACCACTGACCGTCACCTCGAATCCCACATTCGGCTTTGGTCAGCAGGCAAAGCAGCTTCCCTCACCACAGTCCTTATGAACTGCCTGGATAATATCCCAAGCTTGAATCTTGTTATCCTCACACTGCACCACCACCGTGTTTTCTTTACCAAACCTCCAGGGGTCCCGGCCCAAATCTTTGGGCCTTTTTTTTCCCTTTCCCACCACAGTTTCTTCCCTAATTAAATTCCTCTCGGGAACATTGTCCTCTGAGGGGCCCGGCACTCCGGACCCCTCAGCAGCCATCTGGCTGTTTTTGTGGGCCAAAAAGGCCCTAAAACCTGAAAACAAAACCCCAAAACCCACCACCAACTTTTTACAAAACTCCCTCCAACTCCCAGCTGCAATCAGGCAACCAGTAACACCTGGTTCACTCCTAGCCCCTCCCACCTAGAGAGTGCTGCCCACTGAGCCACAGCTGACATCTTTAATAACAAATTCTTACTAAGGATTGTAACAAAGATGGCCATAGGTCAGGGAATCCTGCTACACATTGCAATGGCATTATTGATCTTGACCACTGCATGTTTAACAGGTAAGATAAATTACTGAGGATTGAATGAATATAATAGAGATTCAGTGAGTCAGTGCACAATAGATCATAGATTATCCTTAAATTACATACTGTCAGATTGAATTGTGTATCTTTTCAGTGGTTTAAAGGTGTAAATCATAAAAATGCACGATCCAATAGATATATAAATAAAAGCCTATTGTGTTACATTGTTGCTTGATGTGATTAATTTGTCAGTGAAATGAATAGAGGCCAGGATTTTCTGGGGTGTGAGCAGGCAGGATTGGTGGTGGGTCGGTTGGGAAAATGTTTTTTTTTGACAGCGGGTCAAGAACCTGCTGTCAGCCCGCTGCAACGCACCTTTCCCAATGTTGGGTCTGTCAGCGCTGAGCAGACCTGACAGGCAGCAGCGGGCGAACCAATTAAACTCATTAGCATCTAGTTGACAGATCATTAACAGGCTTTTTTAACTTAACTTTGCACTTTAACTTCATGGCCACGGGAACCATGCTGTCCAGGGACCACGGCTGTCAGCCTGAGGTGGGAGTTCAGTGGCCATTGCTCCAGCTGATTATTTGACAGCTTCAAATGTACAGTAAAAGCACCCACCTGACAGATCATCACTTTCCTCAGCCACAAGCTGTTTCTCAGTCCATTTCCAGCACAGGTTCTGCAGGCTTCCCACTTTCCACTCTCCATCCACTCTCACCTCATTGGAAGAACTCTCTCACCATTGACAGAATGCTTCTGTCATCTCTGCTTCACCTGCCATCGATTACATCAGCATTTTGAAACTATCTCACCTTGGTCCTCAGAATCCGACAACGATCAGCCCCAACACCAGCAGCACCAGGCACACCAGCAGCACCAACAACACCAACCTTCTCCACAATCACCTGATGCTGCACAGGACAGAGGGCATCAGCACCCGACCACATTGCTGCCCAGGAGGACAGGGATGGCCTCACCATGGACAGATTTACTTCACTTGACGCTGTACACCCTGGCTGCCACATGATGCACCAGGTTGGCATCACACCGCACCAACAACATAAAGCATTCCTACAATGTCCAAGCCATTCCTTTCACACTCACCACCATTGTGGGGGGTACCGTTATGTCTCACCATTCACTGAAACTCACTAAGCCACTTCCAAAGGTGCACACAAATCTATCCAAGAATGGAAAGTGTTCAAAATAAAGGATTCAATGTTTGACAACACATTAACAGAAACTTTACACGAACATTGGATAAATCATCCAAGTGCCTACCCTTGTGTGTTGTTAGTTGAGGGTTGGCTAGTGTGATGGGGATGTGATAATGTAGATAGAGAGGGATGGGTGGAAGTACAAGGTAAGTTGGTGTGGGTAAGGATGTGCAGAAGTACGGTAGGGAAGGCAGAGTGATGGAGATGTGAGGAGAGGCACTGCAGAATGAAGGTGAGTGTGGCTTTGTACTAATGTTTCAGGAACTAATGAGATCATGGAAAGGTTTACGCCACTGCATCCTAGTCCTCCTGCTTGTGACCTCCGCTGCAATCTGCAACCAGGCTGAGTTGGTGTCCTGGGTAGGACTCTTCCGCCCATCGGAAGGGAAGAGGGCCAGCCTGCCTGCTCTGACTCCCTCCATAAGCATATGGAGGGAGTCATGGGAGAGCCTGGGTGCAGCCGTGCACCTCTGTCGTGCTTGTCCGTGTTTGCAGCATTTTCTGTTGTCATTTCAGATTTCCAGCATCCGCAGTATTTCGCTATTTTTGTAATTATTGTCGCTGTTGGGAACTACTTGACTCCTCTGCTTATGATCTCAATATTCTTTCTGTGTTAACTCAAGATTAGAAAAAAACCAGCAGGGGATATCTGGGTTTCTGTTTCTCTTTGCATCATCTTTTACAAAGGATTGTTTAGTTGTGGTTTATTGGTGTATTATTAAATATGTGGCATGTAAGCAAATCTCAGAGAAGTTTAGAAATAATAGGGTAATATAGCAGGGGAGTTCAACTTCCCCAATATTAACTGGGATAGTCAGTGTGAAAGGCTTACAGGGTGAGGAATTCTTAAAGTGCATCCAGGAGAGCTTTTTGAGCCAGCAGGTAGAAAGTCCTACAAGAGAGGGGGCGGTACTGGACCTGATTCTAGTGAATGTAGCTGGGCAAGTGGTAGAAGTGTCAGTAGGAGAGCATTTTGGTGACAGTGACCATAAGTCAGTGAGAGTTAAGGTAGTCATGGAAAAGGACGATGACGGACCGGAAATAAAGGTTCTAAATTGGGGGAAGGCTGATTTTAATATGATAAGGCAGGATCTGGCCAAAGTGAACTGGGATCAGATACTTGTAGGAAAATCCACATCAGAGCAGTGGGAGTCATTCAGAAAGGAAATAGAGAGAGTAAAATGCCAACATGTTCCTGTAAAGGTCTAGGGTGGGACCAATAAGTTCAGGGAACCCTGGATGTCAAGGAATATACAATGATGGATTAGGAAAAAAAGGGAGGCTTTTGGCAGATACAAAGGACTAAAAACAGTGGAAGCACTAGAGGAGTATAAAAAGTGCAGGGGGGTACTTAAAAAAGAAATTAGGAGAATGAAGAGGGGGCATGAAAAAAAACTGGCAGGCAAAATAAAGGAAAATCCCAAGGTGTTTTATAAGTATATTAAGGGCAAGAGGATGACCAGGGAAAGAGTAGGGTCCATTAGGGACCAAAGTGGCAATCTGTGTGAAGAGCCAGAAGGTGTAGGTGAGGTTTTAAATGAATATTTTGCATCTGTGTTCATTGTGGAGAAGGACGAAGTAGGCATAGAAATCAGGCAAGGGGATTGTGATATACTTGAACAAATTAGCATTGAGAGGGAGGAGGTACTAACGGTTTTAGTGGGATTAAGAGTGGCTAAATCCCCAGGCCCAGATGAGATGTATCCCAGGCTGCTGTGTGTGGGAAGGGAGGAGATTGCAGGGGCTCTGATACACATTTTCAGAACCTCTTTGGCCACAGGGGAGGTGCCAGAAGACTGGAGGACAGCTAGCATGGTACCATTATTCAAGAAGGGTAGTAGGGGATCCAGGGCAATTTGGCACATTGGATCCAAAATTGGCTTAGTGGCAGGAGGCAGAGGGTGATGGTTGAAGGTTGTTTTTGTGACTGGAAGCCTGTGTCCAGTGGTGTACCGCAGGGATCGGTGCTGGGTCCCTCGCTGTTTGTCGTGTCCATTAATGATTTAGATATGAATGTAGGAGGTATGATCATTAAGTTCGCAGATGACACGAAAATTGGTGGAGTGGTAAATAGTGAGGTGGGAAGCCTCAGGCTAAAAGACGATATAGATGGGTTGGGCAGATGGGCAGAACAGTGGCAAATGGAATTTAACCCTGAAAAGTGTGAGGTGATGCATTTTGGGAGGACTAACAAGGCAAAGGGAATACACAATGAATGGTAGGACCCTAGGAAGGACAGATGATCAGAGGGACCTTGGTGTGCATGTACATAGATCCCTGAAGGCAGCAGGGCTGGTAGATAAGGTGGTTAAGAAGGCATATGGGATACTTGCCTTCATTAACCGAGGCATAGAATATAAGAGCAGGGAGGTTATGATGGAGCTGTACAAAACGCTAGTTAGGCCACAGCTGGAATACTGTGTGCAGTTCTGGTTGCCACACTATAGGAAGGATGTGATTGCATTGGAGAGGGTGCAGAGGAGATTCACCAGGATGTTACCTGGTCTGGAGCGTTTCAGCTATGAAGAGAGACACTGATCAGGCTGGGGTTGTTTTACTTAGAGCAGAGAAAGTTGAGGGGGGACCTGATTGAGGTGTACAAAATTATGAGGGGCATAGATAGGGTAGATAGAAAGGAACTTTTCCCCTTAGTAGAGGGGTCAATAACCAGGGGGCATAGTTTCAAGGTAAGGGTCAGGAGGTTTAGAGGGGATTTGAGGAAAAAACTTTTTCACCCAGAGGGTGGTTGGAATCTGGAACTCACTGCCTGAAAGGGTGGTAGAGGCAGGAACCCTCACAACATTCAAGAAGCATTTAGATGAGCAGCTGACACGCCATAGCATACAAGGCTATGGACCAAGTGCTGGAAAATGGGATTAGAATAGACAGGGCTTGATGGCTGGTGCGGACACGATGGGCTGAAGGGCCTCTTTCTGTGCTGTATAACTCTATGACTCTATGACTATGACTCTATTTGGAGGGTGATAGCTGCTCTCAAAACTTGTGATCATGGTGAGTCAGAGGATGCAGTGCTTTATAATAGTGCTCTTATCTATGTAACACACAATTTAGTCTTACAGCCAGTGATTCACACTGACTGACTAAATCAAATCCAATTTTCATTTTTGGTGTTGAACATGATCCTGTTCATTTTCGGTGAAAACATTAAAGAAAGAAAGACTTGTATTTATATAGCACCTTTCACGACCACCGGGCGTCCCACAGCGCTTTACAGCCAATGAAGTACTTTTGAAGTGTAGCCATTGTTGTAATGTAGAAAACGCGGCAGCCAATTTGCGCACAGCAAGCTCCTACAAACGGCAATTTGATAATGACCAGATAAACTGTTTTTTTTATGTTGATTGAGGGATAAGTATTGACAAGACACCGAGGATAACTCCCCTGCTCTTCTTCAAAATAGTGCCATGGGATCTTTTCATCCACCTGAGAGAGCAGACGGGGCCTCGGTTTAATGTCTCACCTGAAAGGTGGCACCTCTGACAGCGCAGCACTCCCTCAGCACTGCACTGGGAGTGTCAGCCTAGCTTTATGTGCTCAAGTCCCTGGAGTGGGACTTAAACCCACAACCTCCTGACTCAGAGGCGAGATTGCTACCCACTAAGCCACAGCTGACACTGTGGGCTAAAAATTGAGTAAAAATTTGGGAGCTAACTAGCGCCCCAGAAAAATTAGGGCCCCCGCGCCGGAAATTTAATGGTTGCACCCCAAGAGGGAAGCAGGACGCTACTGGAAGCATCCCGCATCGCTCTTGGGGCGCAGTGAGTCAATACCGCGGTGCTATGCGCCGCAGCGCCATGTGATGCGGCACATCGTGCCGCGGTATTGCAGCCCTTCCTCCCCTTCTTAAAGGGGAGGGGCCTTGCGTAGCGCGACCCGGGGCCCAGCTGGGCCCCCGGGGATCGGGAGTGCCGGCAATAGAGCCCGGCACTCAAGAGAAGTGCCAGGCTCTTGGAGCACAGCCGGCACACCGTGGTGGGGGGGTTCAGGAGGCCGGGGACGGGAGCGCAGGCAGGTGCTGGCAGGCAGCCAGCAACAAAAATGGCCGCCCCACACCTCACCTTTAAATTGCGCCTCCCTGGCCACAGGTAGCGTCTGACGGTAAGTCAGGGGGCGCTCCTGAAGATCGCAGCGGGGCGCTACCATTTAGCGCCGCCGCTAACCTCCCACTGAATTTCGCGGGAGACGTGGGCGGTGCTGTGCCCGGGCGCTAGTTGCTTTGCGCCCCCCCCACGCCTCGTGATTAATTCAGTCGGCTTGATTAGTATTCTGTTCCTCGATGTATGTTTTTATCTTTTAATTTTTCTCAGAAGCCGTGATGTACAGTAAGACGGTCGGCCAGATGGAGGTGATGGAAGACCCAGAAGTGAGAGGGCAAGTGGGGGTCTGGGGACTTATGCCAAGGAGGATGCAGGAGCAGGAAGGAGGAAGGTTGTTTGAGTTTGATCGAAGGGGAACTGCTGGGGTATGGAACTGGCGAAGGAGTGTACATCTCAAGTGAAAGAACTCAGAAAGAATTTGGTAAGAGTTGTGTCCAGAGAAACAGAAGCAAGTCTTTTCGATTAGTTCCTGCAAAATAGATAATCAGTGTTTTCTTTACTCATTGCGGCTGGACAACCAAGCGGATATCACAGTTTCCGAAACTATTTGTGTTCATAAAATCATACAGCACAGAAGGAGGCCATTCAGCCCCTCTTGACAATCCAAATATTATCACTCCCTCCCCCTTGCTCTTTCCCCATAAGCCCTGCAAACATTTCCTTTTTAAGTATTTATCCAATTCCCTTTTGAAAGTTATTATTGAATCTGCTTCCACCGCCCTTTCAGGCAGCGCATTCCAGATCACAACAATTTGCTGTGTAAATTTTTTTTTTCTCATCTCACCCCTGCCATTTTTTGCCAATTATCTTAAATCTGTGTTCTCTGCAGAGAACACTCCCAGCTTCTTTAGTCTCTCCAGATAGCTATTATATATAAGAATTCAACAAATTGTTCTTCAATTCTTAGAATGAATTAAAAAATGGAAAAAGAAAGACTTGCATTTATATAGTGCCTTTCACGACCACCGCACGGTCCAAAGTGCTTTGATGTGTAAGTCACTGTTGGAATGTATTGAGTATTGTACACAGTCTCTCTGTCTGTCTGTCTCTGCCTCTCTCTTGTAGGACGTGAGGAATTACCCTGCGCCCCGTCCAACAGGTTATAGAGTTCGGACTTGAGGTTAATGAGAAATTACACCAGACATACGGATTATTTCTTTAACCTGTTCCTAAGACAGATTCAAAACCCCAACCTCTATTCAAGCAGTTCATCAATAATATTACAGGAAATCATCCAGACACCCACCCGCCGATGATCAGTCCAGCGTTGATTGTAGGCCACGTCCTTTCGACTGCAGCTCTTCGCCTTTCGACTGCAGCTCTTCACCTTTCGACTGCAGCTCTTCGAGTCGCGACATTTAACCAGGCCCCTCCTTCTGACTGCAGTGCTGATATTTTTCATCACTGGTTTTTATACAGTTTTCCTTGTTTTTTTTAGTAAATCAATTAATTCAGAAATGGTGAAATGTTCCTTTAATGTTCGACCTGAGTTGTTTGAGCTGTCAAACTTTCACACTGGCACATCCTGTGTCGCTATCCATTATTTGCCTTTATCAAAGCCCGCAATTGTTCAATCACTCGTAAAGTTTGCAAAAGTGGCAGAAAACCACTTGCATACAGTTCATGTGTTACGTCACATCCTGCATTTCAAAACTTCAAAGGTTTGACTCCTCCCCTTTAGCCACCAAAAATCATTCTACAATCTTGTAGCCTACTTTGTTGCAGGCACGATGTTTGCAAATCTAAGCGGGTTTGTTTATCTCTGTTGTCTATGACTACCCCCTGCAGTCACAACCATGTTTGCTGCCTTTTAGTAAAGCACATGAAAGCACATTCCATGTCCACTTATCAGTGAAAGAGCGTCTGTTACAACTTTATTTCACTTTGAAAAGAATGCTTTGGCCTGGCAAAGCATTTCAATATATACCAAAATTAAAAATTAAGGGTCTGTGTGTGCCTACACTCTCAACCACTTTGTCTGTCTTTCTCTCTTTCAGTCTTTATATTCTTGCATGGCTATTCCCTCCAGCCCACCCCCCACCAACACACATATCCCCAGCACCTATGTGTCCCTACCTAGCTACCTTCTGCCCTATTTCCCTTGGTCCAAAGCACTCTGTTAATAACGTTATGTACAAGTGCCCACATTTAACCAAATGTCCAGTTCTAATCATGCTAATCATCCTCTAATTGCTGTGTAAGCACATTGATTATTATATATATAGTCAAGAAGGAGTTGGACATATTTCTTAAGGCTAAAGGGATCAAGGGATATGGGGAGAAAGCAGGGACAGGGTACTGAATTTGGATGATCAGCCATCAGCCATGATCTCGTTAAATGGTGGAACAGGCTCGAGGGGCTGAATGGCCTACTCCTGCTCCTATCTTCTATGTTTCTACATTTCTATTAACAACCGTGGCAAAATGTGAAAATCTAGTGTACAATTGTGAACAAAAGAGAAAGGTGGACACATCCTGCAAAAAAAATGTTAAAAAGTAGAAAAAAGCACATTGGGCCCATCAGATCACAGTCCAAAGAGCCTGAACACAGCGGGAGCTGTGGACTTAACCTTGGGTTAAACACATTAACAATTTTGTCAATATATAGCCCACAAGAATTTTAAATCATTGTATTAACCGATGCAATAAAAATAGCTCTCACTGGAATTTTAACCCTGTGTGTTCGTCACAATGCCTACAAAAAATTTGACATCTTCAAACTAATTTCTGAAGGGGTTAATTTGCATATTTTCTGCTTAAAGGAAAAGTTTATATAACAGCGTGACCCTTATCTACAAATCTTCGAAAGAGCCAGCGCAGACTCGATGGGCCGAATGGCCTCCTTGGAAACATAGAAACATAGAAGATAGGAGCAGGAGTAGGCCATTCACCCCCTCGAGCCTGCTCCGCCATTCAATGAGATCATGGCTGATCATCCAAATTCAGTACCCTGTCCCTGCTTTCTCCCCATATCCCTTGATCCCTTTAGCCTTAAGTGATCCCTTTAGCCTTAAGTGATCCCTTTAGCCTTAAGTGATCCTTTTAGCCTTAAGTGATCCATTTAGCCTTAAGTGATCCCTTTAGCCTTAAGTGATCCCTTTAGCGTTAAGTGATCCCTTTAGCATTAAGTGATCCCTTTAGCCTTAAGTGATCCCTTTAGCCTTAAGTGATCCCTTTAGCCTTAAGTGATCCCTTTAGCCTTCTGTGCTGTACTATTCTATGATTACTTGGCCGTAATTTTGCCAGTGCCCAGAGGGCAGGTTTGGAGTCAGGTCAGAGGTTAAATTAGTTTTGTTTGACGGCGGGTTCGGAACCTGCCGTCGACCCGCCCCCGCGCAGCTTTGCCAAGTGTCGGGTCTGGGAGTCCCACTCAGACCCATCACCAAATGGCGGGAGAGGCACTTAAGGAAGTTAACACCTACATAATCCGATTTTACCAGGCTCTTCTCATTTTAGGACCTTTTCAGCGTGTTCCACATCGTTCGCAAAACACGCCAGCTGATTATGTCGGGTTCAGGAACTATGCAAATTCTTGACAACTGCTCCTGCAGCATAAAAGCGGACCTGTAACATGGCTGACTTTCAGATGGCAGGACTTTGTGTTTTGAGGTGTTGGAACACTTTTTGCAGGTCTATTGAGCTTGTAAGTGGTTAAGCTGAGATCTATATGCACTGCGACCTCCTTGGAATATCATCTCCCCGCATTGACTGAGCACTTATAACTTCTATTCCTCAACTGACATATATACCAGCGGAATGGGAACCATTTATACACTCTCATCCTGGCCCTCAGAATCGGAGGACGAGCAGCCATGGCAGCAGCAGAACCAGGCACACCAGCAGCAGCAACAACAGGAGCACCAACCTCCTCCTCCTCAGCCACCTGATGCTGCACAGGGCAGAGGGTGTCAGTACAGTGCTGCACCTCACCGCAGGTGATACCCCCAACACAGGGCTTACAGGCAGAGGATGAGCTTCCTCAACATAACTGAGCAGCAGTGCCAAAGGAGGCTGAGACTTTTGCGAGAGGTAGCCGCTGACATCTGCGCAATGCTGCACCAATACCTGGAGCCCAGAGGAGCGGGTGGATACTCCTTACCAGTGGCTGTATTGATTTCTTTGTGGGTTCAATGATGAGACATTTATGAAAGAGAATGAGTTTTAATCTAAAGTCTGTTCAACTCTTTATACAGCATTCAGGAGACACCATTATGCTAATGATGCATCTAGAACGAAACTGAAACTAAACCCAAACTGCTTGTCTCTCACATGACCTCTGCTGGTCAGGCATAAGTAATCAATACCTGCAAACATGCTATTAAGGCATCATAATCGAACAGGCAAATACCATCTCTATTTGCTGATATCATTACATCTCCTTTCCTTAAAACAAAAGTATTTTACTTTTAACTAACAACATGTTTTCTTTGTATTAATCTGCATTTTAACTGTAGCACTTAATGAACTTACATTATCATTATCATGATCAAGGTTTTTAACCTTGCTTTGTGTGTTCACATGAAATATGTCAATACACTAGAACTTGAAGAAAGAATAAGATAACATTACTTCCTTCTATAACAATAGTCCTTAAATTTGTTCAATGAGTCTCTCAGGAGGCTTCACGTGTCTTGAGGATTTTCTGATTGATTGTCCTTGAATCTAAGTTGTTGCCTCAGATGTTTGGTTCTCAGCTGTGTGATCAGGTTGTTCAACAGTATCAGTCTCTTGACCTGCTGTGGCTGGCCCCATGAGAAGATCTCGACAATTTCTTCTCAGAACAGCACCCTCATCTGTCTGAATGGTGTATGATCTTGGTTGAACTTCACTCAGGACAGTTCCCTTCTGAGTCCATGTGTTTGTTTTGTCTTTGAACCTTACTTGGTCACCAGTGTGGAGTTCAGGTAGGTTTTGTGTTCCTCTGTCATAGTAGTACTTTTGCTTTTCTTTGAACTTCCTCACTTTCTCCCCCTCTTTTGTTTTCAGGAGGTTCTCCGGGATGGGTAGGTTTGACCTTAGCCGACGTCCCATCAGGAGTTGGGCTGGTGACTTACCACACTCGAGCGACGTTGTGCGGTATACAAGCATGCTCTGGTAGAAGTCAGTTCCACTGTCTTTTGCCTTGTACATCAGTCTTTTCACTGTCTGGACCGATTTTTCCACTAGTCCATTGGACTGTGGAAAGTGAGGACTTGACGTTGTATGGACAAAGTCCCACTCTTTGGCAAAGTGTCAGAAACTTGCATTGTAAAACTGAGGTCCGTTGTCTGTGAAGACCTCACTTGCCATGCCATGTCTGGAGAATATGGCTTTCACACATGTTATCACAGCATCTGCAGTGGTGGTGTGCAGTCTACAAACCTCTGGATACAGGGAGTAATAGTCTGTGACTACAAGATAGTCCTTCCCTTGACATACGAATAGGTCAGCGCCTACCTTCTGGTAAGGTCTGTCTGGTGCTGGGTGTGGCTTTAGTGGTTCTACCGGATTGCTTGCTCGATATTTCAGGCATATTGTGCAGTTTGACACCTCATTTGTCACATCTTGGTTGATTCGTGGCCAGTACATCACCTCTCGTGCTCTTTTCTTACACTTTTCGATTCCCAGATGTCCTCCATGGATCTTTTTTAGCATCTCTCTTCTCAGACTCTTTGGGATAACTATTTTACTTCCTTTGTAGATGATGTCTTCGACCACTGATAGTTCCGCCCTGCAGTTCCAGTACTCTGCCATGTCAGGTGAGCAGTCTTGCTTCATGTTGGGCCATCCATCCAAGATGCTTTTTCTCAGTCGTCTCATTGTTTCATCTTTGTTTGTCTCAGTCTTTATGAGCTCCATTTTTGCATCTGCTATGGGCAGTGCACTTGTGATCATGTCCACGTAGGCGTTCACTTTGTCATCCATTGTGGTGTTTGCGGGCTCACTTGGGTCTACAGCTCTGGACAACGTGTCTGCTGTATACATCAGCTTACCCGGTGTGTACGCAACATTCAGTGTATAGCGTTGCAGCCTGATCATCATCCTTTGTATTCTAAGCGGACAGCTATTTAGTGGCTTTTGGAATAATGCAATCAAGGGCTTATGGTCAGTCTCTACACTGATTGCTTGTCCTGCCACAAACTGGTGAAATCTTTCACAGGCGTATGTGATGCTGAGCAGCTCCTTTTCTATTTGAGCATATCGCGTCTCCGCGTCTGTCATTGAGCGTGATGCATATGCAATAGGTTGCCAGTAGTCATATTGTTGCAGAAGAACGGCACCGAGCCCACTCTGTGATGCATCTGATGATATCTTGATGGGTCTCACTGGGTCATAAAACCTTAGAACTGGTTCCTCTGTGAGCAGTTTCTTTAGATCGCTCCATGACTTCTCATGCTCATGATTCCATTCCCATTCTATGTTCTTTTCAGTTAGTCTTCTCAGTGGCGCCATCTTTTTTGAGAGGTTGGATATGACTTTCTCCATGTAGTTGATCATTCCATTAAACGTCTGCACGTCCTTTTTGCATTGTGGCTTTGGCATATTCTCAATGGCGGACACCTTTCTGGGATCTGGTCTGATGCCCTCACTGCTAAGGATATCTCCCACGAATGTCAGTTCTGTCACCACGAGCTGGCATTTCTCTCTATTCAGCTTCAGGTTTGTTTTCCTTGTTGCTTCCGGCACTTTTTTCAGTCTCTCGTCATGCTCAGTTCTCGTGGTTCCCCATACTATGATGTCATCCATTGATGTATCAACTCCCTCCAGCTGCTCATAGATCATATGGATAGTCTTGTGATACACTTCAGGAGCTGAGGCAATGCCAAATGGTAACCTTAGGAATCTGTATCTGCCAAATGGACTGTTGAACGTGCACAGTCTTGAACTTGCTTCGTCCAGCTTCATCTGCCAAAATCCTGATGATGCATCTAACTTGCTGAAATACTTTGCATTTGCAAACTGTGCCATGATTTCCTCACGTGTAGGAAGCTTGAAGTGCTCTCTCTTTATTGCTCTGTTTAGATCTCTTGGATCCAGGCAAATTCTGAGCTTTCCATTCTTTTTGTCCACTACGACGAGTGAACTCACCCACTCAGTTGGCTCATCTATCTTCTGAATCACATTCAGGCTTTCCATCCTGTCCAACTCTGCCTTCAGTTGCTTTTGAAGAGCAAACGGAACTTTTCTGCATGGATGTATGACCGGTGTCATACTTTTATCTACTCTGATCGTGTGTTCTCCTGGAATGCAGCCTAGACCCTTAAATACGTCGTTGTACTCTTTCATGAGTTCATCATAGACTGTCTCTCCTTCGCTTTCCACAACGAGGACTCTCTTTACCAGGTTCAGTCTCTCACAGGCTTTTAAACCTAGTATGGCTTGCACATCCTTTGGCACCACGATTAATGCTAACGTGTGCTCTCTGTCCTTGTGTGTTACTTTGACAATGCATCTTCCTTTCACTGGTATATCAGTACCAGAGTATCCTGTCACTTTCACTTTTACACCATGTATCTTTGGTCTGGGTCTAATTTTCTTAAAATCAGTCTCTGATATCACATTAACTTGTGCTCCAGTATCCAATTTAAATGGAATGTATATGTCATTCACTTTTAGTGTCAACATCCAGTCTCTTTCTTCTTTTTTGTTTTCAGACACAACATCTACATAGAACTCCTCTATGTTGCTTTCATCTACTGCATGGACCTTGCTTTGTTGCATTTGGTTCTTACAGCAACGGGCATAATGGTTGTTTTTGTTGCAACTATTGCATTTTTTACCATATGCTGGGCACTCTTTTGGTGGATGCTGTGTACCGCATCGACTACATGTCTTTCGATTGTCCCTTTCATTTTTGTTCGCTGGCCACGCCTCTTTTTTCACATTGGCGCTCTTTTTGTTAACCGGTTTGTGTCCGTTCATTCTCACTGCATCCATGTTGCAGCTATTGTCACTGCACAGCTCCTTTGCCTGCAACTTCACAGTCTCTGTAGCCCTACACAGTGCTATGGGTTTTCCCAGGTCTAGATCTTGCTCTCTTAGCAGTCTTTCCCTTAGACCATTATCTGGAATACCACACACCAGTCTGTCTTTTATCAGCGAGTCTGTCAGTCCCCCAAATTCACACGATTTGCTTCTGTTTCTCAGTTCAGTCACATACTGATCAATAGTATCACCCATTTTCTGTACACATGTGAAAAATCTGTGCCTCTCAAACATCACGTTACGTTTATGTATGCAGTAGGCCTCAAACTGTTCCATTATTTTATCTAGCTTCATATTGTCTCCATTAACAGCGAATGTGAAGTTATTATACACCTCCACCGCTTCATCACCCACGACATGTAAGAACAGTGACGATTTCCTTTTATTACTTTTCTCGTCAGCTCCGATTGCTGATAAATACAACCCCACACGTTGTTTGAACCTTCTCCAATTTTCAGCCACATTACCTGTCAACTGAAGCGTCGCTGGTGGGTGTAAACCTTCCATTTTTCACTTCGTTAGCTATTCTCCAATGGTAACCAACGATGTTCTCTTTTGGCTTGCTAATTTGTGGAGAGCTGATTTAACTTCGGATTTTTTCTCTTCATCTCTTTCAATCACTTCTGACACCATGTATTGATTTCTTTGTGGGTTCAATGATGAGACATTTATGAAAGAGAATGAGTTTTAATCTAAAGTCTGTTCAACTCTTTATACAGCATTCAGGAGACACCATTATGCTAGTGATGCATCTAGAATGAAACTGAAACTAAACTAGACTGCCTTGCTTGTCTCGGTCACATGACCTCTGCTGGTCAGGCACAAGCAATCAATACATGCAATCATGCTGGTAGGCATCATAATCGAACAGGCAAATAACATCACTATTTGCTGATATCATTACAGTGGCTGTCAAAGTCACCACTGCCCTTAACTTCTTTGCTTCAGGGTCCTTCCAAGGATCAGCAGCAGACATCAGCGGCAACTCCCAGTCATCCACACACACTTGCATCACGCAGGTTACCGATGCACTCTTTGCAAAATTGTACAATTACATCCACTTCTCCATGGATGAAGCAAGTGTAACCGCACGTGCTGTTGGCTTTGCAAATATGGCAGGCTTCCCAAGGGTGCAGGGCATTATAGACTGCACATATGTGGCTATTAGGGCACCCAATCAGAAACCAGCTGTATTTGTCAACCGCAAGGGTTTCCACTCCCTTAACATCCAGCTGGTGTGTAACCACAGCAAGAACATTATGCATGTTTGCGCCAAGTTCCCTGGCAGTTGCCATGACCCGTTCATCCTGCGGCAGTCCACCGTGCCTCTGCCCTTCAAACCGCCAACCCAACTTTCCAGATAGCTACTTGGAGACCAGGGCTATCCCCTGAAGACATGGCTAATGACGCCATTGAGGAGGTCATTAAACAAAGCTGAGGAGCGCTACAATGCCAGCCACATTTCCACCAGAGCCATCATCGAGCAAACCATTGGCTTGCTCAAAATGCAATTCAGATGCCTGGACAGATCAGGTGGAGCCCTACAGTACTTACCAGCCAGGGTGTCCAGAATCACTGTGGCCTGCTGTGCACTGCACAACATCGCACAACAGCGTGGATTACCACTGCCTGAGGAACAAGTGGCTCAGTGCACAGCCTCCTCCTCAGAGGAAGAAGAGGAGGAGGAAGAGGAGGAAGGCCTTGCGGCGGCGGATGTGCCAGTCCCACCAGCATGCGAACACATTGCTGGCCGTGATGCAAGGGATGCACTAATCCATGCCAGATTTGCTTAAGTTTACAAAGCAAACACATGTGGCTGCCACCTATTTAACACACCATACACCATCTGTACAATAAACTGTGGGTTCCTATCACTCTCACCACCATCATTACAGGTGAATGGCACCCTGACACCTCACTGTGACACTTCCATTTCTGGGCACACATAGGCCAACTCTTTGAATGTTTGCCATCGCATTTCTTTATTACAAATGAAATGACGATGATAATCATCAATTTGTATTACATCAAAACACCCATGTGACAACTCTTGTGTCTATTTGTGCATTAACTTCCTCTTACGCGTGCTTCTATGTGGTGCTTCCCCTGTGGCTTCAGCAGATGTAGAGGCACCTTGCTCACTTTCATGCTGCACCTGCTTAGACGCCTTTGGCGGGCATCCTCTGGGTTTGGGAGCCTGGGAGGGCTCCGCAACAGTCTGCTCCTCCTGCGGCTGTGCAGGGGCTGAGACGGCCATCTCAGTTGGGTGAGGAATGTGGGACCCTGACCGAGGGCTCCACAGTGGCATGGGAGTGTGAGTGCTTGGAGAGGAGCCCACACTTCCTTGTTGTCGACCACCAACATCCCTCTCATGGGTCCCCCACACTTCACTGCTAGCAAATAGCTGGAGAGCACCTTGCTGCACATCAGTGGGGCCATGAGGACCCATTTCTGTACTGATAGTCCTCATAACAAGGATGTCCATGTACCTCTGCTGCCTCTCCTCAATAGATGCCCATCTATCCTCCATAGCAGACCATCTATTTAGAAGAGTTACCAAGCTCTGTTGAGTCTGGCGACTTATGTCCGCCAAGGAGGTTGCCACCTTCTCCACGGTGGCACGTTCATGTGCCACTCCCTCCACCATGGCATTGCTCATGTTTGAGATGGACTCGCAGTTACCGTGGATGCAAACACCGTCAGAGGCTCCTGCACTTGTTGCTGAAGTTCCAGCATCGCTCTCTTTCTGGATGGCCCCAGAGGCACAGGATCCACATGCAGCTGAGCAGAGCTAGGAGCGCCCTGCGGCCTCCGACGAGGACTCTCCTCTGCTGTCCCTGTCTCCACCATCTGCTGATGCTTACTTGTGAGCTGTGATACACAAGGTGACAACACTAATCTATCTCACGAATGATCCACCGAGGTGTGAGTGTCTGCGCTGGTGTTGGGTGCACTCAATTCTGCTGACACTGCACCCTCAGAGGTTGCAGCTTCTTCTGAGGAGTCTTCCGGCTCTTCCTCCTGGTCAGTGGGGAGGGGGGCTCTCGATGGTCCTGTGGGGGAGTAAAGGCATGGGTTAGACATGTGATATTAACATAGCAGACACATCCCATTGTGCAGATGATCAGAACTCAATCTGTATGAACATCAGATGCCATATCACTCACTCATGCAATCTAAATGAGAGGGCTGCAAATCTCCAGCTTGCTCTACTGCGCCCGTCTGACCGTCCCCCACTTCCAGATCCTCAGCACCTCCAAGGATGTCGAGAGCAGCCTCCTCAGTGGTGGTCAAGTGGGCAATCGAAGGTGGCCCTCCTCCTGTCCTGCCCCTCTCCCTCTTATTGTGGGCTCTCTTTTCCTGCAATGGGGGACACAAGTGGAGTTTGAGTGAGAATGTTGGAGTGAGTGTAGAGAATCCATAGCATAGATGCTTAGCGGGAGACAAAGATGGAGTGAGGTGCCAAGACCCAAGGGCCCTCCCTGTGCATTGTTAGTTGTTGCTATTGTATAAAAGTGATAGCAAGTGTGAGGGGTGTATAGTAGAATGGTGAAGTGATTGTGTACATAGAGAGAGAGGGATGGTTAAGGAGGCAAGGGATGTAAGGGTAAAGTGGGGTGTGCAGGAGTAGGTTGACAATGCAGAGTGCTGGTGATGAGAGGAGATGGGGAGCAGATTGAAGGTAAATGTGATGTTATACTCACTTTTGCTGTGCGTAGCAGGTCATTGAACCATTTCCTGCACTGAACCCAGGTGCGTGAACACAAAGACCTGGCGCTAACCTCCTCCGCAATTTGCAGCCAGGCTGCCTTGGTCCGTTGAGGAGGCTTCCGCCGTCCATTGGAGGGGAACAGAACCTCTTGGCGCCCTCTCACTCCCTCCACAAGAGCACGGAGGGAGTCATCATCAAATCTGGGAGATGCCTTTGGTCTTGAAGCAGTAATTTTCAGTAATGTATGCCACACTGAGCAGCAGAATAGGATTGATCAACAACAAGGCTGCGTGGGCCCCTTAAATGAAGCTGGCTGAAAAATGTCAGCAGAGGTGAGCAGCAGACCCGAACCCACTGATTGGGCTGGGTAGCGCGCATGACGGGCTTAATCAGCCCACTTAAGCAAAAATCGTTATTTCAGGGTGACTGAAACCGGCAGCGGGACCGGAACCCGCCGAACATTAAAGCCGCCTCCACTCGGAAAATCGTTTGTTTTATTCGTTCATGGGATGTGGGCATCGCTGCAAGGCTAGCATTTATTGCGCAAGCCTAATTGCCCTTGAGTGGCTTGCTGTGTCATTTCAGAGGGCAGTTAAGAGTCAGCCATATTGCTGTGGGTCTGGAGTCACATATAGGCCAGGCCAGGTGAGGACAGTAGATTTCCTTCCCTAAAGGACATGAGTGAAGCAGATGGCTTTTTAATGACAATCCAGTAGTTTCATAGTCACCATTACTGATACTAGCTTTTTTATTTTATTCCAGATTTATTTAATTAACTGAATTTAAATTCCCCAGCTGCTGTGGGGGGATTGAACTCTTGTCGCCTGATTATTAGTCCAGGCCTCTGGATTACTAGTCCAGTAACATTACCATTACCATTATGCTACCATTCCCTAAAATATCAGAATACAGTAATATAAGGTCAACAATGAAGCCCTGTGATCCCAACAGAACATTTATTCAAGCATGGAACCCTAATGTATTCTAATGCATCCTTTAATTTCCATTGTCCAGAATTATTGACATAACTGAGAGGGTGTTTATGAACACAGAATTCATTTTGTACACAGTAAAACTCTGCAAACTGAAGTGTGATGTACGTGGCAGTTTACTTATACATTAGTGGTGTTGTTTGAGGGAGGAATATTCACCTTCTTCGAGTAGGATTTTTACCATCTACCTGACCAAACAGATGAGCCAAAGGACATCTCCTCTTCAATAATGCAGCACTCTCTCAGCACGGCACTCAAGTGTTATACCAACTGAGTCACGCTGACGTATATTGGCTACTCCCTAATGGCATTGCTCACTGCTAGTTTTATAATAACTGAAGTGTTAATGCCATGCAAAGCACAATGTATTATATAAGAAGAGTCACACTCCCTTCCATGTGCACTCAGGATAGTTTTTACAGAACTCTTAGGAAGTAATTTAAAGTAATAAATGTAAAGATCTTACTTTCAATTTCATTAAGGGTTCTTTATAATCCAAGACTAAATGAAAAGGAATAGAATTACATAGAATTTATCGGTATAGAAACAGGCCATTCAGGCCAAAGGTCTGTGCTCCCCACGAGCCTCCTCCCACCCTACTACATCTCACCCTATCAGCATATGATTTTATTCCTTTCACCCTCATGTACTTATCTAGATTCCCCTTAAAGGCATCCATGCTATTCGCCTCACCCACTCCCTGTGGTAGCGAGTTCCACATTCTAACCACTCTCTGAGTAAAGAGGTTTCTCCTGAATTCCTATTAGATTTATTAGTGACTATGTTAGATTTATGGTCCCTAGTTTTGGTTTCCCCCAACAAGTGGAAACATCTTCTCCAATATAATATTGGGAAGACCGAAGCCATTGTTTTCGGTCCACGCCACAAACTCCATTCCCTAGCCATTGACTCCATCCCTCTCCCTAACATCTGTCTGAGACTGAACCACACTGTTCGCCACCTTGGTGTCATAGTTGACCCTGAAATGAGCTTCCGACCACATATCCGCAGCATAACTAAGACCGCCTACTTCCACCTCCGTAACATTGCCCGTCTCCGCCCTTGCCTCAGCTCATCCGCTGCTGAAACCCTCACACATGCCTTTATTACCTCTAGACCTGACTATTGCAACGCACTCCTGGCCGACCTCCCTTGTTCCACCCTACGTAAACTTGCAGTCATCCAAAACTCAGCTGCCCGTGTCCTAACTCGCACCAATTCCCGTTCGCCCATCACCCCTGTGCTCGCTGACCTACATTGGCTCCTGGTTAAGCAGCGCCTCGATTTCAAAATTCTCATCCTTGTTTTCAAATCCCTCCATGGCCTCGCCCCTCCCTATCTCTGCAACCTTCTCCAGCCCCACAACCCCCGTGAACTCTGCACTCCTCTAATTCTGCCCTCTTGTGCATCCCTGATTATAATCGCTCAACTTAAAACTCCTTAAAATCTACCTCTTTGACCAAGCTTTTGGTCATCTGTCCTAATTTCTCCTTATGTGGCTCGGTGTCAAATTTTTTGTTTCATAATACTCCTGTGAAGCGCCTTGGGGCTTTACTACGTTAAAGGCGCTATATAAGTACACGTTGTTGTTGTTGTTGTTTTTGAATGCCAACCATTGCTACCAAGCAAAGGACCCACCTTAGTTACCCTGAAGGCCACTAGATATGGGCAATGGATGTGGCCTTGGCATATTCAGCACACACCCTGAGAACAGATAAAATATTATATATATATAAATAACGTCTCATCTAAATGACAGTTTAGCACTCCCTCAGTACAGCACTGAAGTATCAGCCTGTATTATCTGCTCCAGTGTCTGGAGTGGGACTTGAACACATGGGGCTGTATTTTCCGATTCAAATGCCAACAGCATGTGCTGAAAACCGGCATTTCCGATCTGTCAAGAATGCTCTTGACAGGTCGGACGCCTGACCTGGAGAAGGGCCTCTGCGGGGAGAGTTCCGCTTTCTGCAGAACCTCCGCCCGCAGAAAACCCTTAGAAATGTTACGCCTGGTAAAAGCAGCATAAGGTTTGAAAAAAAAGTTTAAAAAAATAAAAATGTTTTCACTCATTTATAATTTTAAAATACTTTAAAAAGTTAAGTTTATTTTTAGCCCCATAAAAAACTTTAATTATTTTTTTCAAAAATTAAATTTTTGTTTAACATATTTAATTTATTGTAATTTCAACTCATTTTAAAACGTAATTTAAAAAAATATTTATTTAATGTTTTACAGTGTTTTTGGGGTGATCTCCATTCACATATTTGACGGGTCTATCTGTCAAGTGTATGAAGGGAGATTCCCTTCTCCTATTGGCTCCCCATGGCCCACATGATCCCAGGGACGCTTGCGAACCACCTGCACCTCTGGGATACCTGGGCCCTGTGCATTTCAAGTTTGGAGAGGCCCAGGAGTGGGAGTGTCCGGACCTCGGGAGCCCTCAGGTAAGTTCGTAGATTTTTTCCAGATCGGAGGCCTCCGCACGCAGGAAGCCTCCGATTGGAAAATACGGCCATGATCTTCTGCCTCAGAGGATAGAATGCTACCCACTGGATGATAACATGTTAGGATAAGAGGTACAAGGCCTGAGTGTTAGTCTTCAGGAAGAGAGGTGAAGGAATATACATATTCAGAAAAATACACCATTCTATGAAATATTCTGACTTTATTAAAACAAGACATACTGGGTCTGGAAGTCCAGAAGCCTTTACAATCAAAAGCTGTGAACAGCATACAGGATATTGAGATAAGATAAGTTGTTGAAACTGAATCAATAGCCTTATTAAAGCAAAAGGTTGGAGGGTCCTAAAAGTCTGAAGCCTTGGAAAGAACACAAAGCCATACCCAGTTAAGGTGTTATAAACCAACACTTTGGAAAGAAACACAGAACATTAAAGAAACATGTGCCTGTGTAAAAATAACATCAAATGAAACACGGAGACACGAGTCTGTAGTAAAACCAGCTGAGGTGATTAAGAATTGCATAGATCATCCTAAGTAGGGTGTTCTAAATGCAAAAGATACAAACAGAAGACCTTCGTAAGAATAACATCAAATAGATGCACAGCCATCACATTGTTTTTGTGTTAAGCTTGAGAAACCTACACAAGAGACACAAGTCTGCTTGCTACAGCTGAACTGACTGTAAGAATAGAAGAAGTCAACAGAAAAATGACTAGAGAGAATTAGCTTACATCAGCAGAAAACTTCAAAGGATATATCACTGAGAAAAGAGTATAAAAAATTGGATTTTCAAATGGGAAGATAGATTCGCTGTGAAGGGGCAAAGCGATTCTCAGGCTTCAGAGGCAAGCTCTGCAAGTCTTCAACTCTTTGTATCTCGGGGATCAAGGTACTTGTATTTGATTTTGGTGGATATCCTGGAATAGACTAAGAAATGTAAAAATGTAATGAAGTTAAGATTTGAGAATAAGGAACTCTGATAATAAGATTGTAAAAGCTTTTTGTATTTGGAACTGTTAATGTTGCGATTGAATCGCCAGCTGTAAATTATATGTCGGTTCTTCAATAAATCTATAAATTTATAGAATTGTCTCACATAATACTTCTGTATCAAACTCGTGAACTCAATCTCTGTACACTCTTTGGTGAGGAGTTGCAGAATTCTGGAGGAGTTTTGCAGACCCTCATAATATCCGGAAGGTTACAGTCTAGTTAAACTTATTAAAAGTGTTATCTGGAGGACGGTAACATCTTCAGGCTGTTCCTTTCCTTTAGGGAGAGATAGTCTGGACCTTTAGACCCAATTAAGCATCTTTAGGATTCGGCTACCTCTAACTTTAGTTGAGAGTGAACGTCTGTAAATACGCCTGATCCGGGGTAGCCCTAGAGAGGCAAGGACTAGTAATAATCCTTTTAGAGAAACCTCTGATTTGACAGTTTCTGTGAATCAAAGTGTGGGAACAGCATGGGACACAACTAGTGAGATATAGCCATGGGAAAAATGATAAGAAAAGGTATGTAGTGAGCATCCACATAGACGTTGAACTGCTGGCATTGCCAGTGATGCCCTGATCCCATAAATGAATTAAAATTGTTTTTTGTTAAAAAGCAGTTTCCTGGACAGAAAGAGTTTTGCAATTGCTGTGTCCTGTGCGAGGTTAAGTTGCCTCATAGCTGAAAGTGGTGGGATATAACTGTTATTAAATGTTTTATGCTTTGTTGATTTTGAAGTCTGTCACAGATAAGTAACATTGATTTTTATTTCTTTCTTATTCGTTCCTGGGATGAGGGCGTCGCTGGCAAGGCTCACATTCATTACCCATCCCTAATTGCCCTTGAGAAGGTGGTGGTGAGCCGCCTTCTTGAACCGCTGCAGTCCGTGTGGTGAAGGTACTCCCACAGTACTGTTAGGGAGGGAGTTCCAGGATTTCGACCCAGCGACAATGAAGGATCGGCGATATATTTCCAAGTCAGGATGGTGTGTGACTTGGAGGGGAACTTGGAGGTGGTGGTGTTCCCGTGCGCCTGCTGCCCTTGTCCTTCTAGGTGGAAGAGGTTGCGGGTTTGGGAGGTGCTGTCGAAGAAGCCTTTGTGAGTTGCTGCAGTGCATCTTGCAGATGGTACACACTGCAGCCACAGTGCGCCGGTGGTGGAGGGAGTGAATGTTTAAGGTGGTGGATGGGGTGCCAATCAAGCGGGCTGCTTTGTCCTAGATGGTGTTGAGCTTTTCGAGTGTTGTTGGAGCTGCACTCATCCAGGCTGGTGGAGAGTATTCCATCACGCTCCTGACTTTTATATATCTATATACCTATCTCTCTATCTGTCTATCTCTCTCTTTCTCTATCTCTCTGTGTCTTTGTCTCCTCTTTGTCTTTGATTCTCCATTTCTCTCTATATATGCAGTCAGGCCTGAACCCAACGTTTTTCTAGAGACACAGTAACTACTATTTGGCGAATACTATGTCCCCCGAATTTGGTATTGACATGAATCTTGTCATTCATGTTGAAATGACTTATGAAACAATACTGGGCGGCCTGCGGGTGGCGCTGTCCAGGGAGAGTATAAATACTCGGGCACGGGCCCAGCTTGTGCAGGACATTCTTTAACAGGAACTAGTGAAGGACACAACTAGATCTCCATGTTGAAAAACAGTTGATTAAAGCCTTGTTTAATACTCAGACCAAGTGCCTAGTAGTTTTCTTACGTCAGGTATCATCTGCAAATTTCAACACCACCTCTCCAATTTCTGAGTCCAAGTCATTTATGCATATGATGAAGAACACTTTCTGTCAGTCCGAGAAACTTCCCCTAATCTTGCTACTTGGCCCCTGACTCCACACGCCTTGCCATCTGACATGAGTCTCTTAAGTGGCATGTTTTCAAAGGCCTTCTGCAAGTCCATGTATACCAAATCTACTACACTGCCCTTGTCTACTATTTCCGTTCTTTCTTCAATGTGTGGCACCAAGTACAATAGTCATATCTCCAGCAAGGCCACAGTTGCAGGGGAAATGAGTGAAGTTGGAACAAGTTGCTGTGCTGAAGGAGGTTTGCTGGCAGACTGACCAGGTGCTGCCTCTGTGATAAGAGCCATCCAAAAAAGCCATTTACAAAAAAGCAAACCAAGTACAGGAAACTCTCTTTTTACCGGCACCTAAATAACCGGCAATCTCTCTTAACCGGCAAAATTCAGGAGTAGGTTCAGGTAAGTTTTACTTCATATTAGTGGCCGTGTAACCGGGGTTCCTGGATCTGTGGCCGTGTAACCAGGATTCCTGCACCTGTTGCCATGCAACAGGGATGCCTGGATCTGTGGCCGTGTACGGGGCTCTCGTACACTAGTAAGTATATCTCTCTGTAATCCGGACTTTTTGATCAACCGGCAG
Source organism: Somniosus microcephalus (assembly GCF_052327205.1). NCBI lineage: Eukaryota > Metazoa > Chordata > Chondrichthyes > Squaliformes > Somniosidae > Somniosus > Somniosus microcephalus. The sequence goes on along the minus strand of NC_140987.1, from coordinate 448,992,944 downwards.
CACGCCGGTCCTGTCGGTGCCGGATAAAAAAGAGTTTCCTGTACTGGGGTTCATTTCTAGAGGGATAGAATTGAAAAGCAGAATAGTTATGTTGAACTTGTATTGAACTTTGCCTGGACCACAGTTGGAGTACTGCGCACAGTTCTGCTCTCCATACGATAAAAAGGGGCATTGTGGCAGGTGCAAAAAGAAAATTCACAAGGATTCAGAACTGAGAGGATATACTTATAAGGGAAGGCTAAACAGGCTGGGCCTCTTTTCTCCAGAAAAGTGAAGACTGAGGGGTGACCTGATAGAGGTCTTGAAAATTCTGAAATGATTTGATAGGGTAGACGTAGCGAAAATGTTCCACTTGTGGAGGAGTCCAACACTAGGGGCCATAAATATAAGATCATCACTAATAAGTCTGGAAGGCAGAGCAAATATGTAACAGCACAAGGGAGTATGGCAAGGCTGGATGGCATTTATTTTAATGCAAGGAGTCTTATGAGTAAGGCAGATGAATTGAAGGTGTTGATGAACACATGGGAGTATGATATTGTTGCTATCACAGAGACATGGGGCCAGTAATTCCTGTCCCAACGCGTGTGTACGGACGGGGTACTCAAGCGTGGGCCCGGAGGAATTGCCGGTTTTCAGCATGCACAGCGCATGCGGGGAAAACCGGCATTTCCTCTCCTCTGACCCAAGGGGTTAAGAGGCGGAACGCGTACGACGTATCAGGCAGCGCGTGCGCGCTGAACTTCCCTTTTTTTTGAAGAGTTGCCCGTGGGGAAAAGACTCTGGTTTTTACGCGTGGAAAAAGTTGCCGTAAGTACTTACTTTTAACTGGTAAGTGGTCTATTAAGTAAAATTAGAAATTTTTTCCACAGGTTCATTTTTTTTGAAGACTTTACAGTAAGGTAAGTGTATTTTTAGCCCCGATTTTTTATATAATAACTTTTTCAAAATTTAAAATTATTGTTTAAAATAGTTTTTTACAGTTATTTATAGTTTATTTAAGTAGTGCGATGTTTTTTAAAATTTTCTTTCAAGTTTAAGTAGTGTTTTGGGGCCAGGAGTTTTCATGAGTTTGACAGTTCTTACCATCAAACTCATGAATGAACTTTTGCAACCTCCCATTGGTTGCCCAGTGCTCACGTGATCCCAGCCGGATCATCGCACTAAGTACGCCGCTGGGTCACGCACGCACAGCGCGGCAGGACCTGAAGCGTACCAGTGACAGGAAATGCAATGCGGGCCAGAATTGAAATGTCAGCGCGCCGGGTAAGTGCAGGCCCATTGTTGAGGGAGGGGCAGGACTGGCAGCTCAATATTCCGGGGTATAGATCTTCAGGCGAGACAGAGGGGTGTGTAAAAGAGGAGGGGGTATCGCAATATTAATCAAGGAGTCAATTACTGCAGTAAGGAGGGATGATATCTAAGCAGGTTCCTCTAATGAGGCCATAAGGGTAGAACTTAAAAACAAAAAGGGAGCAAGCACTTTGCTGGGAGTGTACTATAGGAACCCAATTGTCAGGGGGAGATAGAAGAACAGATATGTAGGTAAATCTCAGAGAAGTGTAGAAATAATAGGATAATAATAGTAGCGGATTTCAACTTCCCCAATATTAACTGGGATAGTCAGAGTGTGAAAGGGTTAGAGTGTGCGAAATTCATAAAGTGCATCCAGGAGAGCTTTTTGAGCCAAAATGTAGAAAGTCCTACAAGAGAGGGGGCGGTACTGGACCTAATTCTAGGGAATGTAGCCGGGCAACTGGTGGAAGTGTCAATAGGAGAGCATTTTGGTGACTGTGACCATAATTCGGTGAGATTTAATGTAGTCTTGGAAAAGGAAAAAAATGGACCGGAAATAAAGGTTCTAAATTGGGGGAAGGCTGACTTTAATATGACAAGGCAGGATCTGGCCAAAGTGGACTGGGATCAGCTACTTGTAGGAAAATCCACATCAGAGCAGTGGGAGTCAGTCAGAAAAGAAATAGAGAGTACAGCGCCAACATGTTTCCGTAAAGGTCAAGGGTGGGACCAACAAGTCCAGGGAACCCTGGATGTCAAAAAATATACAAGAATGGATTAGGAAAAGAAGGGAGGCTTTTGGCAGATACAAAGGACTAACAACAGTGAAGCCCTAGAGGAGTATAGAAAGTGCAGGGGGGTACTTAAAAAAGAAATTCGGAGAGCAAAGAGGGGGCATGAAAAAACACTGGCAGGCAAAATAAAGGAAAATCCCCAGGTGTTTTATAAGTATATTAAGGGCAAGAGGATAACCAGGGAAAGAGTAGGCCCATTAGGGACCAAAGTGGCAATCTGTGTGTAGAGCCTGAAGATGTAGGTGAGGATTTAAATGAATATTTTGTATCTGTGTTCACTATGGAGAAGGGCAATGTAGGCATAGAAAGCAGGCAGAGGGATTATGATATTCTTGAACAAATTAGCATTGAGAGGGAGGAGGTACTAGTGGTTTTAGTGGGCTTAAAGGTGGATAAATCCCCAGGCCCAGATGAGATGTATCCCGGGCTGCTGTGTGAGGCAAAGGAGGAGATTGCATTGGCAGTGACACATAGAAACATAGAAAATAGAAGATAGGAGCAGGAGTAGGCCATTCGGCCCTTCGAGCCTGCTCCGCCATTCAATGAGATCATGGCTGATCATCCAAGTTCAGTACCCTGTCCCTGCCTTCTCCCCATATCCCTTGATCCCTTTAGCCTCAAGAAATATATCCAACTCTTTCTTGAATATATTTAATGAACTGGCCTCCACCGCCCTCTGTGGCAGAGAATTCCACAGGTTCACCACTCTCTGGGTGAAGAAATTCCTCCTCATTTCAGTCCTAAATGGCTTACCCCTTATCCTTAGGCTATGACCCCTGGTTCTGGACTCCCCAGCCATCAGAAACATCCTTTCTGCATCTAGTCTGTCCAGACCTGACAGAATTTTATAGGTTTCGATGAGATCCCCTCTCAATCTTCTAAACTCCAGTGAGTATAAGCCCAATTGACACAATCTCTCCTCGTACGTCATTCCTGCCATCCCAGGTATCAGCCTGGTGAATCTTCGCTGCACTCCCTCCATGGCAAGAACGTCCTTCCTCAGGTAAGGTGACCAAAACTGCACACAATACTCAAGGTGCGGTCTCACCAAGGCCCTGTACAACTGCAGCAAGACATCCTTGTTCTTGTACTCGAACCCTCTTGCTACGAAGGCCAACATACCATTTGCCTTCATAACCGCCTGCTGCACCTGCATGCTTACCTTCAGCGACTGGTGCACAAGAACACCCAGGTCTCTTTGCACTTCGCCTCCTCTATTGCCATTCAAATAATTTTCAGAACCTCTCTGGCCACAGGGGAGGTGCCAGATGACTGGAGGACAGCTAACGTAGTACCATTATTCAAGAAGGGTAGTAGGGATAAACCAGGGAATTACAGGCCAGTGAGCCTAACATCAGTGGTCGGGAAATTATTGGAAAACATTCCGAGGGACAGAATTAGTCTCCACTTGGAGAGGCAAGGATTAATCAAGGATAGTCAGCATGGCTTTGTCAGGGGGAGATCATGTCTAACCAATTTTATTGAATTTTTTGAGGCGGTGACTAGGCATGTGGATGAGGGTAGTGCAGTTGATGTAGTCTACATGGACTTCAGTAAGGCTTTTGACAAAGTCCCACATGGGAGACTGGTCAAGAAGGTAAGAGCCCATGGGATCCAGGGCAATTTGGCACATTGGATCCAAAATTGGCTTAGTGGCAGGAGGCAGAGGCTGATGGTCGAAGGTTGTTTTTGTGACTGGAAGCCTGTGTCCAGTGGTGTACCGCAGGGATCGGTGCTGGGTCCCTTGCTGTTTGTAGTGTACATTAATGATTTAGATATGAATGTAGGAGGTATGATCAGTAAGTTCGCAGATGACACGAAAATTGGTGGAGTGGTAAATAGCGAGGAGGGAAGCCTCAGGCTAGAGGACGATATAGATGGGTTGGTCAGATGGGCAGAACAGTGGCAAATGGAATTTAACACTGAAAAGTGTGAGGTGATGCATTTTGGGAGGACTAACGAGGCAAGGGAATACACAATGAATGGTAGGACCCTAGGAAGGACAGAGGATCAGAGGGACATTGATATGCATGTACATAGATCCCTGAAGGCAGCAGGACAGGTAGATAAGGTGGTTAAGAAGGCATATGGGATACTTGCCTTCATTAGCTGAGGCATAGAATATAAAAGCAGGGAGGTTATGATGGAGCTGTACAAAACACTAGTTAGGCCACAGCTGAAATACTGTGTGCAGTTCTGGTCGCCACACTATAGGAAGGATGTGATTGCATTGGAGAGGGTGCAGAGGAGATTCACCAGGATGTTACCTGGGCTGGAGCATTTCAGCTATGAAGAGAGACTGGATAGGCTGTGGTTGTTTTCCTTAGAGCAGAGAAGGCTGAGGAGGGACCTGATTGAGGTGTACAAAATTATATGGGGCATACATAGATTGGATAGAAAGGAACTTTTCCACTTAGTAGAGGGTCAATAGTTTCAAGGTAAGGGGCAGGATGTTTAGAGGGGGTTTGAGGAAAAACTTTTTCACCCAGAGGGTGGGTGGAATCTGGAACTCACTGCCTAGAGGCAGGAATCCTCACAACATTCAAGAAGCATTTAGATGAGCACTTGAAATGCCATAGCATACAAGGCTACGGACCAAGTGCTGGAAAATGGGATTAGAATAGATAAGGCTTGATGGCTGGTGCAGACACGATGGGCCGAAGGGCCTCCTTCTGTGTTGTATAACTCTATGACTCTAGGGGCTGGATTTTAATTCGGGGCGGGCTGGGGTCGTGTAATCCGCATTTCGTGTTATCCACCCGAATCTAAATCGATGTGGGAGATTGATGCGATTCCAACGTGTGGGAACCCATGGCAAATGAGTTTTTCCAGTCTGAAAGTCGCCTCCGATGACGTCATCATTGCTGCTGAATTTAAGGTCTGCGACAAGCCTTGCTTCTTCTGCAGACTGCAAACCTTTTGGCCTTTCATGCGACAGGGACCTGGAGGCAAAATGACTAGCCAGAGACCTAGGTCTGCTCCCAGGTTTGATGACGTTGCCTTGCAGGCTTTAGTTGAAAGTGCAAGAGCTCATAAAGAGGTGCTCTTCCCTTCTTCAGGGAGAAAGAAGCTTCCCCAGCAGACCAACGCTGTGTGGATCCAGGTGGCAGAGGAGGTCAACTCATCAGTAACCCACAGAACCTGGAGTAAGTGCAGGAAGAGAGTTCATGACCTTCTGCGCACTGGAAAAGTGAGTATGAATTTCCCATCACCCTCAATCTGACCCCCATTGCCTTTCCTCACCAGCACTCAGCTTTAGCAATCTCTTCCTTCACATCCCACTTGACACTGACATCCATGCACCCTTACCCATTTCCTCTCTCTCTATTGTCACATTCACCTAACTATTCGACTATGCAGCCCTCACACTCCATATCACTCTGATGCTATGAAAACAACTGACAACACACAGGGAGGGCCCTTGGTCTTGCCACCTCACTCAATCTTTGTCTCCTTCTAAGTATCTATGCTATGGAATCTCTACACTCACTCCTTCATTCTCACTCAACCTCCACTTGTCTCCCTCATTGCAGGAAAAGAGAGCTCACAATAAGCGAGAAAGAGCAAGGACAGGAGGAGGGCCACCCTCAGTAGCCCATCTCACCCCCTGGGAGGAGGCGGTCCTGGAGATCGTAGGAGTGGAGGAAGATGCGCAAGTGGGGGACGGACAGAGGGGTGCATCACAGCAAGCTGGTGGCAGAATAGTTTTCCATCTCTCTCATTGACATTGCACGAGTCGCTGATAATGATTCTGAAGCTCTAACAGATGGACTTATGATCATCTGCAATATGCAATGTGCATGTAACCTTGGCATCACATCTCTGACTCTTTCCTTTACTCTCCCAAAGGACCATCGCAAGCACCCATCCCCACTAGCCAGGAGGAAGAGCATGAGCCTCAAGACTCCTCAGAGGAAGCTGCACCCAGCACCAGCGCAGACACTCACACTTCGGTGGGACCTTCGGGACATAAAGTAGTGTTGTCCCCTGGTGTATCACAGCTCACAAGTGAGCATCAGCAGATTGTGGAGACGGGGACAGCAGTGGAGAGTCCTCGTCGGAGGGCGCAGGACTCTGCCAGCTCAGCTCAGCTGCATGTCGACCCTCTGCCTCTGGGTCCATCCATAAGATCAGTGGTGCTGGAACTCCAGGAACAGATACAGGAGTCTCTGGCAGGTTTTGTCTCCAGGGTCGCTGCAAGTGTTGAGCGAATGGAGGAGTCCATAGCGAACCTGAGCAGAGCCTTTGTGGAGTCATTGGCACATGAACGCATCACCATGGAAAGGATGGCAACCTCCATGGAGTTGATAAGTCGCCAGAGTGCAGAAAACATGGTGAGTGTTCAGAATAGACTGACATCTCTGGAGGAGCGATGGTCATCTATTGAACAGAGAAACCAGACCTTCATGGAAGTCCTTCTGAGTAGGACAGCCAGTGCAGATACAGGTCCCCATGGCCCGCCTGATGTGCAGCAAGGTGTTCTCAAGCCACTTGCAGGCGCTGAGGGGGACCTGACCCATGAGAGGGAAGTTGGTGGCAGACATCAAGGAAGTGCGGGCTCCTCTCCGAGCGCTCACACTTCTGTGCACTGCAGAGCCCTCGGTCAGAGCCCCACCAGAGTCTACACCCAAATGAGATCGCCGTCTCAACCCCTGCACAGCCGCAGGAGCAGCAGACCGTTGCCGAGCCCTCACAGGCTCGCAACCCCAGAGGATGCCTGCCAAAGGTGCCGAGACAGGAGCGGCAGGAAAATGAGCAAGGGGCCTCCACATCTGCTGAAGCCACAGGGGAAGCACCACGTAGGAGCACGTGTAAGAGAAAGATACTGCACAAATAGTCACAAGGGAAGTCACTTGGGTGAAATTTGATGTTTTCTGTCAAAAATTCATCAGATGAATAATGTAAATAAAAAATATGATGGCTACTGCTGTAGTTGTGGCGTGTGTCATTTCGCGAATGGGACTTTCACATTGAGGGCTTAGGATTACTTGCAATTGTCAGTATGGTGGTCAAATTGCTAGGTATCCGCTGGTCCTTGGCCATTGTCGATGCTCAGGTAAGAAGCTGGGAGACAAATGTGCTTGATTGGCTAGGCTAAGCAAATCTGGCCAAGATGAGTGCGTTCCTTGCATCCCGGGCAGCAATGTTCTCGCGTACTGCTGCCGCTGGTTGTTGGGCCTCTGCAAGATGTTCGTTTTCACTCTCCTCCTGTGGCCATCCCCCTCTCAAACAGATACACCACTTTGAGTGCTGTTAGGGGGGGGTGGCTTATCAGAGGAAGGCAGCAGCAGCCAAAATCCTGGCACCAGGGGTGGCTCTGCTGCACAGAACGGAAGGAAAAAGAGGGGTAGAGCTATAGTAATAGGGGATTCTATTGTAAGGGGAATAGGTAGGCATTTCTGCGGCCGCAAACGAGACTCCAGGATGGTGTGTTGCCTCCCTGGTGCAAGGGTCAAGGATGTCTCCGAGCAGCTGCAGAACATCTTGGAAGGGGAGGGTGAAAAGCCACTTGTCGTGGTGCATATAGGCACCAACGATATAGGTAAAAAGCGGGATGAGGTCCTAAAAGCGGAATATAGGGAGTTAGGAGGTAAATTTAAAAAATAGGACCTCAAAGGAAGTAATCTCAGGATTGCTACCAGTGCCACGTGCTAGTCAGAGTAGAAATAGAAGGATATTTCTGATGAATACGTGGCTAGAGGAATGGTGCCAGGGGGAGGGATTCAAGTTCCTGGGATATTGGAACCGGTTCTGGGGGAGGTGGGACCAGTTCGAACCAGACGGTTTGCACCTGGGCAGGGCTGGAACCGATGTCCTAGGGGGAGTGTTTGCTAGTGCTCTGGGGGAGGGTTTAAACTAAAATGGCAGGGGGTTGGGAACCTGAGCAGGGAGACAGAAGAAAGGGAAACAAGGATAAAAGCAAAAGATAGGAAGGAGAAAAGCAAAAGTGGCAGTCAGAGAAATCAACGGTTTAAATCAAACGTGGCCACAGTAAATAATAATTCTAATAGGTCTAAGAGCATTAAAAAAACAAGCCTGAAGGCTTTGTGTCTTAATGCGAGGAGCATTCGTAATAAGGTGGATGAATTGGCTGCGCAAATAGAGGTAAACAAATATGATTTGGTTGGGATTACGGAAACGTGGCTCAAGGATGGCCAAGACTGGGAACTCAACATCCAGGGGTATTCGATAATCAGGAAAGATAGGCAAAAAGGAAAGGGAGGTGGGGTAGCATTACTGGTTAAAGAAGGGATTAACACAATTGTAACGAAGGATATTAGCTCTGATGATGTGGAATCTGTATGGGTAGAATTGAGAAATACTAAGGGGAAGAAAACGTTAGTGGGAGTGGTATATAGACCTCCCAACAGTAAGGCGGAGGTTGGGGATGGCATTAAAAGGGAAATTAAAGAAGCGTGCATTAAGGGCACAGTAGTCATCATGGGTGACTTAAATCTACATATAGATTGGGCTAACCAAATTAGTAACAATACTGTGGAGGAGGAATTCCTGGAGTGTTTACGGGATGGTTTCCTGGGCCAATATGTCGAGGAACCAACCAGAGATCAGGCCATCTTAGACTGGGTATTATGTAACGAGAAAGGATTAATTAGCAATCTTGTTGTACGAGGCCCCCTGTGTCAAAGCGATCATAATCTGATCGAATTCTTCATTAAGATGGGGAATGAAGTAGTTGACTCAATTTAAATAAAGGAAACTACGATGGTCTGAGGAGCGAGTTTGGTAGGATTGATTGGGGAATGTCACTCAAAGGGTTGACGGTAGATAGGCAATGGCAAACATTCAAAGACCGAATGGATGAACTACAGAATTTGTTCATCTCACAGTTTGGCATAAAAATAAAACAAAAATGGTGGCTAACAAGGGAAATTAGGGATAGCATAAGATCCAAGGAGAGGACATATAAATTGGCCAGAAAAAGCAATAATCCTGAGGATTGGCAGCCGTTTAGAATTCAACAAAGGAGCACAAAGGGATTAATTAAGAAAGGGAAAATAGAATATGAGAGTAAGCTTGCAGGTAACATAAAAACTGACTGTAAAAGCTTTTATAGATATGTGAAGAGAAAAAGATTGGTGAAGTCAAGCGTAGGTCCCTTGCAGTCAGAATCAGGGGAATTTATAATGGGGAACAAAGAAATGGCGGACCAACTAAATACATATTTTGGTTCTGTCTTCACAAAGGAGGACACAAATAACCTCCCAGAGATGCTGGGGAACATAGGGTCTGATGAAAGGGTGGAACTGAAAGAAATCAGTATTTGTAGGGAAATGGTGTTAGGAAAATTGATGGGACTGAAGGCCGATAAATCCCCAGGGCCTGATAGTCTACATCCCAGGATACATAAGGAAGTGGCCCTAGAAATCGTAGATGCATTGCTGGTCAACTTCCAGAACTCGATAGACTCTGGAACAGTACCCATGTATTGGAGGGTAGCTAATGTTACCTCACTATTCAAAAAAGGTGGTAGAGAAAAAGCGGGGAATTATAGACCGGTAAGCCTGACATCGGTAGTGGGGAAAATTCTAGAGTCCATTATAAAAAATGTAATAACAGAGCACTTGGAAAGCAGTGACAGGATCGGACAAAGTCAACATGGATTTACAAAAGGTAAATCATGCTTGACTGATCTACTGGAATTTTTTGAGGGTGTAAATGGTAAAATCGATAAGGGAGAACCAGTGGATGTGGTGTATTTGGACTTTCAGAAGGCTTTTGATAAGGTCCCGCATAAGAGATTAGCGTGCAATATTAAGGCACATGGGATTGGAGGCAAGGGCCTAGAAATTGAGTAGCCTTAGCGCCGCATTTGAGGCGCTAGAGGGCCTAGCGCCAGAGTTATGGCCAGTTTAGAAAATCCCTGGGGCCCTAGAATCGGCGGTAGGCCACTTGCGCTGCGCCGGCACCGATGACGTCATCGGTGTGCGCAGCGTCCCGGTTGCCATGCCGACGGGCCCCAGTGCCGAAATTCAGTTGCGGCCGCCTCGCCCGTGGCAGCCGCAACTAAGACTCTGGCAACAGAGTCTTACATCAGTTAGCGCCTGCGCCTTAAGGCTGCGCGGCGGCCGGCCACTTTCCCGCCGGCCGCCTGCCCGCACCTCCCTCCCCGGACTCCTCCACCCACCCCCCCGCGGAACAGATGCTTCCGGGCTGCGAGCCCGGCACTTCCCCGAGGTGCCGGGCTCATTTTTGTGATGAGTTTACCGGCCAGCGGGCGGGTGCAGGCAGCTCCTCCTTAACTGAAGGAGGAGGCCTGCACTTCCCGAGCCTGCCGCACCGCATCGGGCGCCGCAGCGCCGGAATAGCGCCACAAAGCGGCAGGTAGTGCCCATTTTCAGGCGCAAACACCCTTCAGTAGCGCCGGCAGCCGTTTGGGCGCGGCGCTACTGAATTTTTGGCGCGCGCAGGGGGACTTAGCGCCGGCGCTAACTTTCCGGCGCTAAAGCCCTGGCGCGGCGCCAACTGAATTTCTAGGCCATGGTATTGACTTGGATAGAGAACTGGTTGGCGGACAGAAAGCAAAGATTTGGAATAAACGGGTCGTTTTCCGAGTGGCAGGCAGTGACTAGTGGGGTACCGCAAGGATCGGTCCTAGGACCCCAGCTGTTCACAATACATATTAATGATCTGGACGAGGGAATTGGATATAATATCTCCAAATTTGCAGACGACACAAAGCTGGGTGGGAGGGTATGCTGTGAGGAGGATGTCGTGGAACTCCAGTACGATTTGGACAGGTTGGGTGATTGGGCAGAAACATGGCAAATGCAGTATAATGTGGATAAATGTGAGGTTATCCACTTTGGTGGCAAAAAAAGGAAGGCAGATTATTATTTTAATGGCAATAGATTGGGAGAAGGGGAAGTGCAAAGAGACCTGGGTATTCTTGTGCACCAGTCGCTGAAGGTAAGCATGCAGGTGCAGCAGGCGGTTAAGAAGGCAAATGGTATGTTGGCCTTCGTAGCAAGAGGGTTCGAGTACAGGAACAAGGATGTCTTGCTACAGTTGTACAGGGCCTTGGTGAGACCGCACCTTGAGTATTGTGTGCAGTTTTGGTCACCTTATCTGAGGAAGGACGTTCTTGCCGTGGAAGGAGTGCAGCGAAGATTCACCAGGTTGATACCTGGGGTGGCAGGAATGACGTATGAGGAGAGATTGTGTCGATTGGGCTTATACTCACTGGAGTTTAGAAGATTGAGAGGGGATCTCATCGAAACCTGTAAAATTCTGTCAGGCCTGGACAGACTAGATGCAGGAAGGATGTTTCTGATGGCCGGGGAGTCAAGAACCAGGGGTCATAGTCTAAGGATAAGGGGTAAGCCATTTAGGACAGAGATGAGGAGGAATTTCTTCACCCAGAGACTGGTGAACCTGTGGAATTCTCTGCCACAGAGGGCGGTGGAGGCCAGGTCATTAAATATATTCAAGAAGGAGTTGGATATATTTCTTAAGGCTAAAGGGATCAAGGGATATGGGGAGAAGGCAGGGGCAGGGTACTGAATTTGGATGATCAGCCATGATCTCATTGAATGGCGGAGCAGGCTCGAAGGGCCGAATGGCCTACTCCTGCTCCTCTCTTCTATGTTTGTATGTTTGTATGTTTCTATGTTTCCTCCTCCTCCTTCTCCTCCTCCTCCTCATCTGAGGAGGATATGTGATGAGCCACTTGGTCCTCAGGAATCTGCAAGCCATGACGCTGTGCCATGTTGTGAAGTGCACAGCAAACCACGACGATTCTGGAGACCCTGGCTGCTGAGTACTGCAGGGCTCCACCTGATCTATCCAGGCATCTGAAGCGCATCTTCAGCAAACCGATGGTTTGCTCGATTATGGCTCTGGTGGACATGTGGCTGGAGTTAAAGCTCTCCTCAGCTTCGTTGGATAGGCTCCTCAACGGCGTCATTAGCCACATCTTCGGGGGATAGCCCTTGTCTCCAAGTAGCCATCCGTTAAATTGGTCTTGCGGACTGAATACTGGATGCACACTAGACTGGCGCAGTATGAAGGAGTCATGGCAACTGCCAGGGTATTTGGGACAAACTTGCAAAATTTCCTTCTTGTGGTCACACACCAGCTGAACATTAAGGGAGTGGAAGCCCTTGCGGTTGACAAAAATACTTGGATTGCGATGGGGTGCCTTAGGGGCCACATGTGTGCAGTCAACAACGCCCTGCACCCTTGGAAAGCCTGCCAGATTAGCTAATCCGACCGCACGCTCTGTGACACTTTCTTGATCCTTGGTGAAATGGATGTGATTGTGCGCGATGGCTAAGAGGGCATCGGTTACCTGCATGATGCAAGTGTGTGCAGCCGCCTGGGAGATGCCGCTGATGTCTGCTGCTGATCCCTGGAATAAGCCTGAGGCAAAAAAGTTGAGTGCGGTGGCGACTTTGACGGCCACTGGTAATGCTTGTCCACCTGGTCCTCTGGGCAGCAGGTCTTGTTGCAGCATTGCGCAGGTGTCACCCACTACCTCTCATGAAATTCGGAGCCGCCTTTGTCGCTGCTGCTCAGACATGTTGAGGTAGCTGACCCTGTGTCTGTAGACCCTGTTTGCGGGGTATCTCCTGCGCCGACGGGCTTCCATGCGCTGGCCCTTCTGGCCTGTGCAGCCTCAGGTGGGTGAGCGGCAGTTTGGCGCTCCTGTTTGTGCTGCTGCTGTTGGTGCTGCTGTTGTTCCTGGTTCTGCTGGTGCCGCGGCTGGTCTTCGTCCTCATCTAATGTCCAGAAGGGAAGGAAATAAATGGTTCCCATGCTTCTGGTATATGCCTCAGTTGAGGAAGCGCTCAGTGAAGGTGGCGAGAGGGGTTTCACAGGAGGTCACACTGGAGATGGGTGTCAGGCTCCAAACTTCCACAGCTGTGGTTATGCCTTCTAAAAGTTCCCCTAGACCTGAGACTGCAAAGTCCTGCCACCTGCAAATGATGGATGATCAAATCTCCTCTTTAATGGTGGAGCTGCAGCTGATAGTCAGCAATCCAATTGTGCTCCCGCCAGGTTTCCCCGTCGTGTTTCAGAACAGGCGTGTTTCACGTGGGAAAAGGGTTAAAATTGCAATGGCCATTCAAAATGGCATTATAGAGGCAATTTAGTGCTTGTTAAGGGCCTTAACGGCCTATCCCGCCTCTTGGAGGCGGGACGGAGACGGGACCATTAGACACAAATTAATGAAAATTGCTTGGAGGTGGGATGGAGGCGGGGTTGGGCCTGCCCGGCCTTTTTATGCAATTTTAACCCCCCACATGCCTCCAATCCCTATGACTCTAAATCCAATAGTGAATTCAAGAGAAACTTCTTTACCCAGAGAGTTGTTAGAATGTGGAACTCACTACCACAGGGAGTGGTTGAGGCGAATAGCATAGATGCATTTAAGGGGAAGCTAGATAAGAACATGAGGGAGAAAGGAATAGAAGGATATGCTGATAGGGTAAGATGAAGAGGGGTGGGAGGAGGCTTGTGTGGAGCATAAACACTGGCACGGACCTGTTGGACCAAATGTCCTGTTTCTGTGCTGTAGGCTTGATGTAACTTGATATAATAGCCAGATAATAGGATAAAACAGAGCGTGGCACAATGCAATCCAATGGGCTAGAAAGCCGTGCAGTACAGGGTACAATCGAATAAATCGGACCGTCGGGACGAGGCTGTGGAGACGGTGAGAGTCACCGCAAGAGATTTAATGAGGAATGCTGCAGTGATTTAAAAATAGACTCACACGCACCCTTTACTGTCTAGCTTTGAAAAGGATGTAATGTTTCTCATATTTTAGAGGAATTTTTATTTGCAATGAGTTTGGCAAGCAATTTCCAAGCCCTTTTAAATGCAGCCAAGTTAAGTTTGTTACACAGAGAGAGACCTTTGTCCAGACAGGGGGTAAATGATATCTGCATTCTGAGGAATTCTGTGCTCCTGTTGTTTTGTGTGGGTGCTTATTATAATGATACAATATTCAATGTTTATAGATGTTCTTTTACTTCAGCAACTCCCAATATTTCTTAACATTTAAGCTGTGATTTGGAGGCATTCCCTTAGCAATCTATATTTGATAATGTATCAGTTGTTGACCTTTATTACAAGATGATTTGACTATAAGAGTGAAGACGTTTTCCTGCAATTCTACAGGGTCCTGGTGAGACCATGACTGGAGTATTGTGTACAGTTTTGGTCTCCTTACCTAAGGAAGGATATACTTGCCATAGAAGGAGTTCACCAGACTGGTTCCTGGGATGGGGGGATTGTCCTATGAGGACAGATTGAGTAGACTGGGATTGAGTTTAGAAGAATGAGAGGTGATCTCATTGAAACATACAAAATTCTTACAGGGCTTGACAGGGTAGATGCAGGGAGGATGTTTCCCCTGGCTGGGGAGTCTAGAACCAGGGGTCACAGTCTCAGAATAAGGGGTCGGCCATTTAGGACTGAGTTGAGGAGAAATGTCTTCACTCAGAGGGTGGTGAATCTTTGGAATTCTCTGCCCCAGAGGGCTGTGGGGGCTCAGTCGTTGAGTATATTCAAGACAGAGATCGATAGATTTTTGGATATTAATGGAATCAAGGGATATGGGGATAGTACAGGAAAGTGGAGATGAGGTAGAAGATCAGCCATGATCTTATTGAATGGCGGAGCAGGCTCGAGGGGCCGAATGGCCAACTCCTGCTCCTATTTCTTACGTTCTTATGTAAGCAACTGGTTTGATGCAGACTGCTCTGGATAAAACTCTGAAGATGGAGTTCTATTAAGAGAGGCCAAACTGTTACATTCCGTAATGCTTTAAAATCGTAATAAAGTTTACAAGGATGATAGCAGAACTGAGAGGATATGCTGAACAGGCTGAGGCTCTTTTCTCTAGAAAAGTGAAGGCTGATGGGTAGCCTTTAAAATTATGAAAGGGTTTGATAGGCTAGACTTGAACTTGGAGGGTTGTGGGGCTGGAGGTGATTACAGAGATAGGGAGGGGGCGAGTCCATGGAGGGATTTTAAAACAGGGATGAGATTTTTAAAATCGATTTGTCGCTTAACTGGGAGCCACTGTAGGTCAGCGAGCACAGGGGTGATGGGTGAACGTGACTTGGTGCGAGTTAGGACACGGGCAGCGGAGCTTTTTTTTTAAGAGAGCATTAAGAGTTGATCGCGTGACTGGAATCATGGGCTGGCTTTCCCTGAAGGAACCAGTTGCCAACGATCTGCCAGCTTACAGGATTATATCCTGGTGCCAGCCCACAGTTTAGCAGATTTATTGAATTCAATTTTACCAATTGCTACGGTGCCATTTGAATTCGCAATCTTCAGGTTACTAGTCCAGCACTACAACCACTGGACCACTGTGCCGGTGTACATTTGTATGTGAAACACATATGAAATACTTGACATACAGCACAAGCAAATTCCTGATCATCACAACTTATCAGCTTACCCATTATGTAAACTCAGTTTGTATTACAAATAACATACTGCTCTGACAGTGGCAATAGGTATGTAACTTACTGTATATTATGGTGTGTTTATTGCAATTGTGAGACATATTAATGGCTGTTGTGATAAAAACTGAGTTATTTACTTTAGTTACAAAATTATAGCTCTGAGTTTCTGTTGTTTCCAATAGCTAATTAAACAGCTCATGGGTATAATGTTTGTTTTATTTCTTAATGGATGCCTCTGATAAGGAGGTGTTGTAATTCTGACTAAAATACTGAGCTATATAAAGCCGAAGGTGTCGAGTCTAGCAGAGCAGCAAAAAGAGTTACTGAGAGTTTTGACTCAATGTTAAATCAAACATAGGCGGAAGCATTCTGCTGGCAGGAATTGTGTCTCCTACTGAATCCTACTGAATGATTTCCGAGAGGGCAGACCACTGGACCGTCACAAGATCAATCAGCCGATAAGTGTCAGGCAAAGCTCAGCGGGTCGCACTCTCTCCCCTGAGTCAGATTGTTATGCGTTCAAATCCCACTCCACAGACTTGAGCAAATAATCCGTGACTGCAGTGTGTACCATCTACAAGATGCACTGCAGCAACTCGCCAAGGCTTCTTTGGCAGCACCTCCCAAACCCGCGACCTCTTCCACCTAGAAGGACAAGGGCAGCAGGTGCATGGGAACACCACCACCTCCAAGTTCCCCTCCAAGTCACACACCATCCTGACTTGGAAGCATATTGCCGATCCTTCATCGTCGCTGGGTCAAAATCCTGGACCTCCCTCCGTAACAGCACTGTGGGAGTACCTTCACCACACGGACTGCAGCGGTTCAAGAAGACGGCTCACCACCACCTTCTCAAGGGCAATTAGGGATGGGAAATAAATGCTGGCCTTGCCAGCGACGCCCACATCCCATAAAAAAACGAATTAAAAAAATAAATCCAGGCTGACACTCCCAGTGCAGTGCTGAGGGAGTGCTGCACTGTTGGAGGTGCTGTCTTTCGGATGAGTCCCCGTCTGCTCTCTCAGGTGATCGTTAAAGATCCCACGGCCACTATTTCGAAGACGAGCAGGGGAGTTGTTCTCGATGTCCTGGCCAATATTTATCCCTCAACCCACATTACAAAAACAGTTTATCTGGTCATTATCATATTGCTATTTGTGGGATTATGCTGTGTGCAAATTGGCTGCCGTGTTGCCTACATTACAACAGTGACTCCACTTCAAAAAGTACTTCATTGGCTGTAAAGTGCTTTGGCACGGCCTGAGGTCATGAAAGGCGCTGTAGAAATCCAAGTTCTTTCTCGCTTCATCAGTATAATCTTCCCTCTTTGTTAATTATATCTGAGACTTTCCCCAGCAATCACTGGGCAGTGGACATCCATGTCAATTGTAGCAATACTCAGATCATTTTGGAGTGTTCGAGGTAGGCTACATAGGGGGAATAATTCAGTTGTTTGTGCCTCCCGTTAGCACCTTAAGAGGGCGATAATGGGGCACAAAGCAACTCGCGCCCGGGTGCGGCGATGTTTGCGCCGCTCGCGAAATTAACTAGACATTTTGGGGCGGCGCTAAACACTACCGCCACGATCTCCTGCGCCGGCAGATTGTGACGTCAGTCGAGTGCGCAACGCCCCGGTAGCGCCCCGGACCAGATATTGAGTGGCGCTCCCTGCCTTACCGCCTGCTGCTAGCAACGAAAGGTTGAGGGGAAAGTTTTGCAGTTAGAAAGGGACTGGGGGAGCGCTGTTTAAAGGCGACCACTTCCTGCCTTTTTTTTTGGTGACATTTTTGCACCACGTATTCTGAGAGAGAGAGAGAGAGACTTCTGGAGAGATTCAACGCTGTGTGAAGGAGTTTTGGGTACTGAGCAGCACTTTGCAGGTACATTTAGATTTGCCCTTCCTTGCTTCGCCAGCGCTCTGAGGTAGCGCCTCGCTCCTCGGCCTTTGTGCCTTAAGACAGGTGTGACGCACCTGATTTAGCGCTCCAATCACCTCCAGGGGCGATAAAACCCAAGTTTGCCGTCGGAGGCGATAATTAGTGCCAGGTGCTAAACTTTTCGCACGGCCGATAATGGTGCCCCAAATGGGGCGATACTGAATATTTCCCCATAGTCCCTGAGGCACTAAGATTTCCATTGAACCCATGTATGGTTACCATTCGTTCCAAGGACTATATCACAGAATCACAGAATCACAGAATCTACAGTGCAGATAGAGGCCATTTCGGCCCATCGAGCCTGCACCGACACACATCCCACCCCATCCCCGCAACCCCACGTATTTAATCCCCTAACACTAAGGGTCAATTTATCATAGCCAATCAACCTAACCTGCACATCTTTGGACTGTGGGAGGAAACCGGAGCACCCGGAGGAAACCCACGCAGACACAGGGAGAATGTGCAAACTCCACACAGACAGTCGCCCGAGGCCAGATTTGAACCCGGGTCCCTGGTGCTGTGAGGCAACAGTGCTAGCCACTATGCCACCGTGCACTATAGTGCAACAAATTATTGGTCCAGCTCTTTATGGATGTTAAAGATGGGTGTTTATTGCTAAGATGAATTGGAACAGAGGAGGCTGAGGGGAGACTTCATTTAGGTGTATAAAATTATGAGGGACCTAGATGGAGTGGATAGGAAGGACCTATTTCCCTTAGCATAGAGGTCAATAACCAGGGGGCACAGATTTAAAGTAATTGGTCGAAGGATTAGAGGGGAGTTGAGGAGAACTTTTTTCACCCAGAGGGTGGTGGGGGTCTGGACTCACTGCCTGAAAGGGTGGTAGAGGCAGAAACCCTCATCACATTTAAAAAGTACTTGGATATGCTCTTGAACTGTAACCTACAGGGCTACAGACCAAGAGCTGGAGAGTGGGATTAGGCTGGATAGCTCTTTATCGGCCAGCACAGACACAATGGGCCGAATGGCCTCCTTCTGTGCTGTAGGTTATTATGATTCTATGATTCCTGAATCTTGTCTCCCCATCTCATTCCTGGGAAGACTTTAGTATCTGTGGCTGTGATGGTTATAAGTAATACAGTGTCCCATTGATTTCGAGGAATTATCCAGGATTGTCAGCCCCTGGTGTTTCGGCCCCAATTCCAGCACAGACAGAGGAACACGGAGTCCCCTGCAGGGTTAAAGTGGAACCTGGTTCGGCCTGCTCTTCCTCCGCCATGCTGGGGAATGGGGGAAGGAAGAAAAAAGGTACTGCTGCAAAAAGCACTCGTGGTAAAGTAAACAGGTTCATTCAGGCAGAGCGCCATAGAAACTGGAATTAAAGCATGGAAGGAAACCCGTAAGGTTTCAATGAAAAAAATGATCGATGGACCAAAGACAAAGTGGAAAACATGAAACTGAAAAATAAAATTGGAGGAATAATTAAATGCCAAGGCAACTTAAAAATAGAGACACTATGGGCTAAAAATTCGGGGGCTTAACCCCACACGTTACCGTCAAAACATCGTGGAGAGTGGGCGGCTGCTGCTCGTTCGGCAGCTGGTGGCGGGTCCCGCGGCCGCCTCCATTTTCCCAGGCCCGGCAGCATTGCCGGTAAGATGCATCGCTCAGCAAAGTAAAATGAGGAAGCGATGGCATCAGTCGGTGTGCAACGTCGACTTGTAGAAAGTTTATACAGACCTTTAATTTTAATATTTCTTGAAATGCTTTGCCAGGCAAAAAGGTTTTACAAAGTGAAATAAAGTTGGTGAATGTAACGAGCAGTCTTTCACCGATGAGGCAGGAAACATAGTTGTGACTGCAGGGAGTCGTGAGAGTCAACAGAGTTAAACAACCCCCCTGAGTATTGTAGACATGGTGTCTCCCGTGACCTTTCTCAGATGAGAAGTCAAACCTTTGAAGTTTTGAAATGCAGAATCTTCTCCTTCTTAGGCAGCCCCTCGGAACCGAGAATGACTTGCTTCCACATTAAAAATGAGTTCTCAGGTGACTGATGAGTCCAATGCAGGACCTGCAGTCTCTGTCACAGGTGGGGCAGACGGTGGTTGAAGGGGCGGGTGGGTGGGGTGCTTGGGTTGACGTGCACTCCTTGCGCTGCCTGCGCTTGGCTTCCACTTGCTCCCGGCGAAGAGACTCGAGATGTTCGGCGCCTTCCTGGATGCTTCTCCTCCACTTTGTGCGGTCTTGGGCCAGGGATTCCCAGGTGTCGGTGGGGGTGTTGCACTTTTTCAAGGCTTTGAGGGTGTCCTTGAAGCGTTTCCTCTGTCCACCTGGGGCTCTCTTGCCGTGCCGGAGCTCCGAGTAGAGTGCTTGTTTTGGGAGTCTCGTATCAGGCATGCGGACAATGTGACCCATCCATTGGAGCTGATCGAGCGTGGTCAGAGCTTCGATGCTGGGGATGTTGTCCTGAGCAAGAACACTGACGTTGGTGCGCCTATCCTGCCAATGGATTTGCAGGATCTTGCGGAGGCAGCGTTGGTGGTACCTCTCCAGTGCTTTGAGGTGCCTGCTGTACATGGTCCATGTCTTTGAGACATACAGCAGGGCGGGTATCACTGCTGCTCTGTAGACCATGAGCTTAGTGCCGGGTTTGAGGTCCTGGCCTTCAAACACTCTCTTCCTCAGGCAACCGAAGGCTGCACTGGCACACTGAAGGTGGTGTTGGACTTCATCGTTGACGTCTGCCCTTTTTGACAGAATACGGCATAACTCATGAAACGAACTGTAACATCCATGTGTAATTGAGACACGGACTGCAGAAGTTGGTTATAGCAGGTGTTTACTGAATGGAGAAAAAACTGGAACTACTATACAAAGTTACTTCACAAGCTTATATACAGGGGTGGTCACTACTGGTACTGCAGTATACAGGGGCTGCAGAATATAGTTCCTTCTTCAAGGTACATACACTACAATTCCTCCCCTTTTTAGTTAAACAGTACATAACATTCAATTAATAATTAAATAACATATTTACAATTACAGTTGCTATATACATTAGCTGAAGTTAATCAATTATAAATTCAGTCTTTGAGGAGGCTTCCTGATTCTGTCCGGATAACGCCTCTTTGGGGTATCAGGTTCTTCTGGCAAAGTTGATTCGGGATCAACGTCGTTGTTTGGTTCGTCTGCTTCCAATATCACCGATTCTGAGGTAGATGCAATTGGTACAGGTAGACTACCCTTTATCCGAACTTCCGAAAACCGAAATCCTCTAAAAACCGAAGGTTTTTTCGGTCAGCGTAAGTCGTGCGCACGACATGACCAGAGTGGCGCACGACTTACGCTGAGCAGAGCAGAGTGTCACTGAGTTCCCTCCTGGGTAGGAGATTGCAGGCCTAGCCGGATAAGGGATAGTGTAGCATTTTTCCGCACTTCTGAAAACCGAAATCGTTCAGCGTAAGTCATGCGCACGACCCCGACCCCCGCCGACCCCGACCCCCGCCGACCCCCACCCCCGACCCCCCGCCGACCCCGACCCCCGCCAACCCCGACCCCCGCCGACCCCCGATCCCCGACCCCCCCGCCGACCCCGACCCCGACCCCCGCCCCCTTTTGGATAAGATATAGTGTACCAGCCTTTATCCGCACATCCGAAAACAGAAAACCTCTGAAAGCCGAAAGTGGCGCAAAACATGACCCGACGCTGCCGATGCTTGAGCCACGCAGGTGTTATGCTGCTCTCTTTGATTGTTGCTGCTCTCTTTGACTACAGTATTTATAGTCTTTATTTATCCCACTCAGGTATTCATAAGGTCCGCCGACCCCCACCCTTTCGGATAAGGGATAGTGTATCCTTTATCCGCATTCCCGAAAACCGAATTAATCTGAAAACCGAAGTGTTTTCGCTCAGCGTAAGTCGTGCGCACGACCCCGACCCCCGCCGACCCCCCGCCGACCCCCACCCTTGCCGACCCCACCCCCGACCCCCCCCGACCACGACCCCCCGCCGACCCCCACCCCCGAACCCCCGCCGACCCCGACCCCCCACCGACCCCCACCCTTTCGGATAAGGGATAGTGTATCCTTTATCCACACTCCCGAAAACCGAATTACTCTGAAAACCGAAGTGTTTTCGCTCACATTCCGAAATCCGAAATTTTCCGAAAACCGAAACACGGCTGGTCCCGAGGTTTTCGGATAAAGGATAGTCTACCTGTACTTCAGTTTCATCACCAGGTGTATAGGATCGTGGTGTAGATTTGAAGTTTTCCAGTGACTCTAGAATGTGGTCAGCATGGCGTCTTACAATGCTCTCTCCAACGTCCACGGTATACATTAGAGGTCCTTGCCGTGTGCAGATCGTTCCTGGCTGCCATTTCTCTGTGCGGTAGTCCCGGGCCAAAACTGGTTGACCTATCTTGAAACTCCTGGTTGGCCTTTCATTCATATTCTGAAACTGCGTGTTCTCCACATCTCTTCTGATGTTTGGCTTAACCAAATCCAAGCGGCATCTTAGTCTTCGATTGAAGAACATCATGGCTGGAGTTTGGTTGGTAACCGCATGTGTCGCATTCCGGTAGGCAAACAAGAAGTTATCCACCTTGTGTTGTAGGGGTATGTCTTCATTACACATTGCCTTGATAGCCTTCTTCAATGTTTGAACGAACCTCTCAGCCAATCCATTGGTGGCTGGATGATATGGGGCGGATGTGTAATGCTTAACACCATTGTTCTTTAAGAACCTCCGGAACTCTTCAGACACAAACTGTGGTCCATTGTCGGAGCAAATCTGTTCAGGCAGCCCATTTCTGGCGAATATGGTTCGTAAGACTGTGATAGTTTTTTCTGTGGTGGTTGAGGACATTTTTGTTACCTCTGGCCACTTTGAATGTGCATCCACCGCAATTAAAAACATCGAGTCCATAAATGGACCAGCAAAATCAATGTGTACCCTTTGCCATGGAGATGAGGGCCACTCCCATGGATGTAGAGGGGCTTGTGGTGGGGCGTTTTGGACCGTCTGGCATCCTGTACAGCTCTTGGTCATCTCTTCGATTTCTCTATCGATTCCCGGCCACCACACAAATGCTCTGGCTAAGTTCTTCATTTTTACCCCTCCCAGATGACCCTCATGAAGCTCATTGAGCACTCTATCCTTCAATTTAGGTGGAATTACTACTCTGGATCCACACATCAAAGTTCCTCAGCACACTGACAGCTGTTCTCTTCTCGGCGAGAATGCTGGCAACAGTGGTTCGCCATGTGCTGGCCATCCCTTCACCGTTAAATCATAGACCCTGGAGAGTGTCGGGTCATTTTGTGTTTCCTTTTCTATGTTTGCATTCGTCACAGGTAGACATTCGACTATGGTCGAGTGGAATATCTCCACAGGATCCACTGCAGGTGCTTCTTCCACCATCGGCAACGGTAGGCGCGACAATCCATCAGCATTCCCATGCTGTTTAGTTCCTTTGTACTCGATGTCATATTGGTGTGCCCCTAGGAAAAGGAACCACCTCTGTAGCCGTTGTGTTGTCATTATCGGGACGCCCTTCTTAGGGTTGAAAATGGAGACAAGAGGTTGATGATCAGTTAGTAGAGTAAATTTCTGTCCGTGCAGGTAGTGATTGAACTTCTTCACCCCCCACACCAGGATGAGGGCCTCTCTGTCAATCTGGGCGTAGTTACGCTCGGCTGCAGTTAACGAGCGTGACGCAAAAGCTATCGGCCTCTCTGAACCATCAAGGGATTTTTTTGACAATACCGCTCCAACGCCGTAGGGAGACGCATCACACGCCAATCTTATCGGTAGTGATGGGTTGTAGTGAGCCAATACTTCTCTTGAGGTGATCAGGCATTAAAACTTCTGAAAGGCCCGCTTACATTCATCGCTCCATTTCCATGCTACTCCAGTTTGTAGCAGGGCATTCAGTGGGTGCAGAATTGTGGACAAATTCGGCAAAAACTTATGGTAGTAATTCACCAATCCGAGGAATGACCTCAGCTGCGACACATTTTCAGGCGCTGGAGGCTTAACTACCGCTTCAATTTTGTCAGGGGACTTATGTAACCCCTCTTCATCAATCACGTGGCCACAATACGATATTTGTTTCTTAAAAAACTCGCACTGGGGGCGATTGGCTCGTAGCCCGTGTTCTCTTAGTCTAGTGAGCACCTGCTCTAGGTTGGCAAGGTGTTCACTGCCATTTTCACCTGTCACTAGGATGGCGTCCAAGTAACACTGAGTCCCTGGAATCCCTTGCAGGACTTGTTCCATCGCTCTTTGCCATATCGCCAGAGCTGATGCAATTCCGAATACCAGTTGATTATACTGGTAAAGACCTTTGTGAGTGTTTATCGTGAGATATTTCCTAGAGGATTCTTCAACCTCCATTTGCAAATATGCTTGCGCTCGGTCAATTTTTGTAAAACGTTTCCCTCCCGATAGTGAGGCGAAAATATCTTCTATCCTCGGAAGAGGATACTGTACTGTGTGAAGGACTGGGTTCACAGTCACCTTGAAGTCCCCACAGATGCGAACCTTCCTTGTCTCCTCAGACTTATTGTTTAACGTTTTCTTCATGACAGGAACGATGGGTGTCGCCCACTCGCTCCAGCCTACCTTAGTTAACATGCCTGCATTCTCCAGATTCTCCAGCTCTGCCTCGACGGCTGGGCGAATTGCATACGATACCGGTCTTGCTTTGAAAAACTTGGGAATTGCATTCTCTTCTATTTTTATCGAGGCGGTTACGCTTTTAAGTGTTCCCAGTTCTTGTTGAAACACCTCTTTAGCATTAGCCAAGATTTTTGACAATCGCCCAGGTGTGACGTCGTCATCCTTTTTACCAGCCACAGTCAGTGCCTGAATGGAGTGCCAGTCTAAACTTATCTTTCTGATCCATTCACGTCCCAATAATGGTGGTCCACCATCTTGCAGTATGTACAGATACAATTTCTGTATTTCCTTGCCGTTGTATTCGACAGGCACCCTTATTTTCCCTCTGGGGTATACTTTCTGCCCCATATATGTCTTCAAGACAATGGATGTGTCTTTCAAGGGTATGTGTGAGAATAGCCGCTCGTAGTCTCGTCGATTCATGACTGTCAGGGCTGATCCTGTATCCAATTCCATTTTGACTTGGGACCCTGCTTTCGTGAGGGTGACCCAAATGGTTCGGTGATCCTCTTTTGTGATTACGTTGTGTAGTTTGAGACAGCTTAGTCTCTTGTTCCCGGATTCACTATCGCTCTTCTGGTCTTCGGAACTACTGTCCGTCATCTTTTGTACTTTCCTGTACTTTTCCTTTGTAGTCTTTTTGTTGTTGTTAGTCTTCTTCCCGGACCTGAAAACTCGTGCAAAGTGTCCCATCTTTCCGCATTGCCTGCATATTTTGTCCTTGGACCAGCAGTCCTTCTGGTCATGGGTTGTTCTGCCACAGCGATAACATTTTTCAAATCCCCATGTCATTTCATGGGTGCCGTATTCCTGTGGCTTTTGCTGTATTTCTGCAGCTCCCCTTGCTGCTGCTTCGTACGATACTGCCACGCTGAAAGCCTTATCTAGCGTCAGCTCTTTCTCTGAGAGTAACCTCTTCTGGGTTCCTTCACTCAGGACTCCACAGACAAATTTGTCCCGTAGGGTATCTGCCAGTCCTGCTCTGAACTGGCAGTGCTTTGGTAGCTTGCGTAGTTTCGTAAGGTAATCAGCATTGCTCTCATCTTTATGCTGATTTCTCTTGTGGAATTTAAACCTTTCTGCTATCAGCAGCAGTGTAGGATTTAGGTGTTCCTGTAGGATATCAACAATTTCGTTAAAACTCTTCTCCATCGGTTTGACTGGAGTGATCAGGTTCCACAATAGGCCGTACGTTCTTGCGCCCATTAAGTTTAGTAGTACCGATGCCTTTTTCTCATCGGCTACTTCATTTGCCTTGCAATACACTTCGACTCTTTCCACATACGTGGTCCAGTCTTCTATTGCATTATCGAAGGCAGTGATATTGCCAGTCTTCAGCATCTTGGAGATCTAAGATGGCGCCTCCCGCGCTTTGCCTTCTTCCCCGATTGAACAAAATGGCACCTCCAGCGCTTTGCCTTCTTCCCCGCTGGATTAAGATGGCGCCTCCCGCACTTTCTGCCTTTTCCGCTGCTATCAGCGCTGTTGCTGGCATGTTTTATGCCTTGATGGTGACGCCCTATGGTCTTCGCGTGCTTCCCCCCGCGCTGCTGCCAACGCCGCTCTCCGCGGTCCCCGTGGCAAACTGCAGCTCCTCGCGGCTTTCTGCGCTTCTAATTTCTTTTATTTTAATTACTATTCCCGTCGTCAGAGCAGACCCTATGGGACACTTTCCTCCCTCTTCTCGGGTCTGTACGCTGCCCGGCTTCGTAGCACCGGCCGCGCCCTGTGTGCTCCACCCTCTCTCTCTCTCTCCTCTTCCCGACAACGCTGCTCGGCCCCGTTGAAAAGCCACCCGATCAAGCTCTAGCCCGCCGCAGCCCAGGAAAGATCAGTGTACTACCTGCCACCAGCCTGATTTGCTGGAACACCATAGACTGGATAACCAAGCCCCGCTCTCGACAGCCTCTCCTGCAAATCTTTGAATTCGATGAATCAGAGGGCGGTTGCCGACGGTCGACGCCCGTTTCTTCTGTTTGTTTTTTTTTCTTTTTGGATTTCTTCCTTCTGTCCTCGACCTCTAACAACTTCGCTTCAGGGATGGATCCCCGTGAGGTGGTGCAGAACTGTAGGTAAGTTTGGATCTGTTCGTCGCCAATGTAACGTCCGTGTGTAATTGAGACACGGACTGCAAAAGTTGGTTATAACAGGTGTTTACTGAATGGAGAAAAAACTGGAACTACTATACAAAGTTACTTCACAGGCTTATATACAGGGGTGGTCACTACTGGTACTGCAGTATACAGGGGCTGCAGAATATAGTTCCTTCTTCAAGGTACATACACTACACGAACCAAGTGGTTTCCTGCCACCTTTGTAAACTCTAGGAGTGAATGAACAATTCTGGGGCTGTGATAAGGACAAACTGAATAATAGCCACACAGGATGTGTGAGTGTAAACGTTTGACAGCTCAAAACAGCTCAGACCAACATTAAAGGAACATTTCACTACCTCTGAATGAATGATTTAATGCAAAAGACAAGGAAAGCTGTATAAAGCACGGTGGCTAAAGAAAACCAACACTGCAGTCAGAAGAAGGTGGGGCCTGGCCAGTCATCTCACCTGGAAGGATCAGGCTGCAGTCGGAGGAAGGAGGGGCCAGGCCAGTCTTTTTGCTCATGAGGACCTAAAATCAACGCTGGACTGATCATCGGCGGGTGGTTGTATGGATGATTCCTTGTAATATTATTGGTGAACTGCTCGAACAGTGGTTGGGGTTTTGAATCTGTCTTAGGAACAATAAAAGGTTAAAGACAGAACCCATGTGTCTGGTGTAATTTCTCATAAGTCTCAAGTCTGAACTCTATAACCTGTTGGACGGGGCGAGGGGTAATACCGCACGTCCTACAGACTTAACGTCACCACGGCGAACTTCGACCTCAGTGCTGAGTTCAGCGCTGTGTCCGAAACTCGTCGGGTAAACCCGGCGTTCAGCAGACGGACAGAGGCGCTGTCAGCACCTCTTAAAGGGACACACTTATCTTTCAGGTAAGTTTGCATTTAAGCTTTTGGTCTGTTTTTTTTTAAATTTTATTGAAGTAGTGGCTTGCTGCAATACATGTTAAAAGTTTTTAAAGTGTGTAGGGAGTGCTGCTGGACACTTGCAAGGCCTGGGATGGAAAAGGAAGGTCTTTGAGAATGCAGAAAAGGCTGCAAATACGCAGCAGGGTAGGCAACATCCGTGGAAAGAGAAACGGAGTTCACGTCTCAGGTCAAGATGCTGCCTGACCTGCTAAGTATTTCCAGCATTTAATGCTGCCATTTCAGATTTACAGCATCCGCTCGCAGAGGGAAGAGGAAGATGCAGAAGAGGAGGAAGCAGACGGAAGGATGCAAGGTAGACAGCCTCTTTCTGGCCGAGATATATGGGATGGAATCATTCGCCTGCAGGTCCCAGTGACCACAACTCCAATGCCCCTTTCAACATTAGTCCCACACATTACCTTCCCTCTGTTACTGAACTCCTTCTCCTTCTCCTTCTCCTTCTCCTTCACTCTCCTTGACCAACCACTTTTTGGGTGTGTGAAATGAGGAAGGCACAAGGGTGGAGTTGTGGTGAGGGGAGGGCAGGAAAGCAAGAGTTGCATACCAGAAGGAGGATAACATATGAGGATGCCAGCATCTTGTATCCTTTCTACCCCGCTGTTGGCCAAGGGCTCAGCCAATACCCCTGCCAGGAATGGCCAGCACCGTCTCCTCCAAGGGTGTGAGGTGAGGCTAGAAATGGGGGAAGTGCCTCGTGATTGGTACAGATTTTTGGTAGGTGAGTGATTGGGGGTGGGGGTCGTGCATTGAGTGTGTGTGAGGCTAGTGGTGTAGTTGGTAGGAGACGGCTTTTGAAGCTGCATTCACTGACCTTGACCAGTGGTCTGAGGTCATGATGCTTCTTTGGGCACTGGAGCCAGGTGGTGGGGGTGACACTGCTGGCAGTGACCACCTCGGTAACGTGGTCACACATAAGAACATAGAACATCGAGCCTGCTCCGCCATTCAATAAGATCATGGCTGATCTTCGACATCAACTCCACCTTCCCGCCTGATTCCCAAATCCCTTAATTCCCCTAGAGTCCAAAGATCTATCGATCTCAGCCTTGAATATACTCAATAACTAAGCATCCACAGCCCTTTGGGGTAGAGAATTCCAAAGATTCACAGCCCACTGAGTGAAGAAATTCCTCCTCATCTCAGTTTTTAACCCCTTATCCTGAGATTATGCCCTCTAGTTCTAGACTCTGCAGCCAGGGGAAACAACTTCTCAGCATCTACCCTGTCAATCCCCCTCAGAATCTTATGTATTTCAATGAGATCACCTCTCATTCTTCTAAACTCCAGAGAGTATCGGCCCAATCTACTCAATCTCTCCTCATAGGACAGCCCTCTCATCCCAGGAATCAATCTACTGAATCTTTATTGCCCCGCCTCTCAGGCAAGTATATCCATCCTCAGATAAGGAGACCAAAACTGTGCACAGTACTCCAGGTGTTGTCTCACCAAGGCCCTGTACAATTGTAGCAAGACTTCTTTACTCTTATACTCCAACCCGCTTGCAATAAAGGCCAACATGCCATTTCCCTTCCTAATTGCTTGCTGAACCTGCATGCTAACTTTCTGTGTTTCCTGTATAATGACACCTAAATCTTGTTTCTTACCATTTAAAAAATATTCTGTCTTTATATTCTTCCTAACAAAGTGAATAACCTCACATTTACTCACATTATACACCATCTGCCACCTTATTGCCCACTCACTTAACTTGTCTATATCCCTGACATATGAAAACTACTGGGCACTTGGTCGGAACATTAAACAAAGCTTTAATCAACTGTTTATCAACATGGAGGTCTAGTTGTGTCCTTCACTAGTTCCTGTTAAGAATGTCCTGCGCAAGCTGGGCCCGTGCCTGAGTATTTATACTCTCCCTGGACAGCGCCACCCGCAGGCTGCTCAGTTGATTCATGTCAATCCCTTTGCAGACTCTTTGGGTGCGATCTTACCTTTCGGTGCGAGTTGGGGGCGGGTCAGCTGACTTGTGGGTTCCGATCCTGCCCCCAACGACGCCTGACGCACAGACATAATTTTAAATCAATTGGCCTTGTTAAGCCCCGCCCTGCGGGCTTGCCGGCCAGTTAAGAGAAAGCCGGTGTCAGATAACGTCAGTTGATGACGCGTCATCTGCCAGTTTTCTTAAAGGGGACACGCACATTTTTTTGCCATGATTTTTCAGTGTTTGACACCATTGAGGTGCTGCAAACACTGCCAATCACTGTACAAAGGTGAGTCCATGCACCCCGGCTCTCCAGTGACTCCCTCCTTAGGATAAAACAGATGGCAGCAGCAGGTGAGGTGATCTGTCACTGGTGAGAGAGGTTCTCCCAATGAGGTGGGACTACACAAACAATTCAAAACTTGTTACTTACAGAAAAGTCTAAATACATTAAAAATGATTTCCCAACATTTTCTTACCTCTGAAACTCACCAGTGCACCATTGAATCCTTCACACCACTTCTGCAGCTGTCATCAATGCATAAACCTAACAGTAGACCCACAGCATGCCACACTTACCCTGGCGTGGCGTCCGAACGTCGGGAAGCCCGCAGTCAACCTGTCAAAATTGATAAAAGCCTCTTAACTGCCTGTTAACTACCTGTTAACAGGCAGTTAAGTGCCTTTAATCCTCTTCCCGCCGCTAGGTGTCGGGTCCCTGCACAAGTCGGGGACCCGACACTTGGGAATATTGTATGGAGGTGGGTTGACAGCGGGTTCGGGACCTGCTGTCAATCTTTGCAATTTTGCCAGCAGTCCCGCCTCCAAACCCGCCCCCTGAGCGTCGGCAAAATTCCTCCCTTTGTGTTCTCCTCACTGCTTACTTTCCCACCCTGCTTTGCATCATCAGCAAACTTGGATACATTGCACTCAGTCCCTTCATCTAACTCATTGATATAGATTGTAAATAGCTGAGGTCCAAGCACTGATCCTTGCGGCACTCCACTAGTTACAGCCTGCCAACCCTAAAATGAACCATTTATCCCTACTCTCTATTTTCTGTCCGTTAACCAATCCTCTACCCATGCTAGTATATTACCCCCAACCCCATGAGCCCTTATCTTGCATAGCACCCTTTTATGTGGCACCTTATCGAATGCCTTTTGAAAATCCAAAAATACTACATCCACTGGTTCCCTTTATCTACCCCGCTTGTACATTCTCAAAAAACTCTAATAAATTTGTTAAACATGATTTCTCTTTCATAAAACCATGTTGACACTGCCTAATCATATTATGATTTTCTAAGTGCCCTGTTACCACTTCCTTAATAGTGGATTCCAACATTTTCCCAACAACTGATGTCAGGCTAATTGGCCTGCAGTTTCCCGTTTTCTCTCTCCCTCCTTCCTTGAATAGCAGGGTTACATTTGCTACCTTCCAATCCGCTGGGACCATTCTAGAATCCAGGGAATTTTGGAATATAACAACCAATGCATCCACTATCTCTGCAGGTACCTCTTTCAGAACCCTAGAATGTAGGCGATTTGTCAGCATTTAGTCGTATTATTTTCTCAAGTACTTTTTCTCTGCTGATATTAATTACTTTAAGTTCCTCACTCTAATTATCCCCTTGGTTCCCCGTTATTTTTGCTATGCTTTTTGTGTCTTCGACTGTGAAGACAGATACAGAATATTTGTTTATAGTCCCCGCCATTTCCTTATTCCACATTATAATTTCACCTGTCTCAGCCTCTAAGGGGCCAATGATTACTTTTGCTATGTCATTCTTTCTGGAGGGCCTTCTGGCCCCTGTGGGTAACGGACCTCTCGTGCAGTGTTGTCACCCTGCTCAAAGCTGGAATCCTGTGTGTGAGACCCTGGGTGACCCTTCCCTGGCTTACTGAGCCACGTGTGCCAGTGCTGAAGCACTTTTCCCACTTTCTGAGGTTCGGAAGGGAATTCAGCTTTAAGCGCTGAAGACTCCCATTTCAGACTTCTTTTTAAAGTGTTAATTTTGTTTTCAAAGGCTGTAAAGGCTGGAAACTGTGGTTTTTCACTTCATTATCATTTTTATTAGTTCAGAAACCTCTAGCCAAGCTGTTCCAGTACAGCTACAAAACTGGCATCTAACCAGCAATGTGGAAAACTGCCCAGGCATGTCCTGCCCACAAAAAGCAGGACAAATCCAACCTGGCCAATTACTGCCCCATCAGTCTATTCTCAATCATCAGCAAAGTGATGGAATGTGTCGTTGACAGTGCTATCAAGCGACACTTACTCACCAATAACCTGCTCACTGATGCCCAGTTTGGGTTCCGCCAAGACCACTTGGCTGCCAACCTCATTATAGCCTTGGTCCAAACATGGACAAAGGAGCTGAATTCCGGAGGTGATGTGAGGGTGACTGCCCTTGACATCAAGGCAGCATTTGGCCGAGTGTGGCATCAAGGAGCCCTAGTAACACTGAAGCCAATGGGAATCGGGCGGGGGGGGGGGGGAAACGCTCCACTGGCTGGAGTCATAGCTAGCACAAAGGAAGATGGTTGTGATGCAGTGTTCAGCGCCTTTCACAACTTCTCAGATAATGAAGCAGTCCATGCCCGCATGCAACAAGACCTGGACGATGTTCATGCTTGGGCTGATAAGTGGCAGGTAACATTGGTGCCACACAAGTGCCAGGCAATGACTATCTCCAACAAGCGAGAGTCTAACCACCTCCCCTTGAATAAAACAAAAGAAGGCATTGCCCTTTTAAAGTATTGCCCTTTTAATTTCCTACAATTCCTAGCAAACTCTATTGCCTCACTCCCAGAGGCTGTTGGAAGCTGGAACGCCTCTTCAGGATGGGAATTCGCCTCCGATGCCTGCACTAACGCCAGCAGGAGGGCGTTACATTGTAAGTTAGCACTGGGCTAAACATCTTAGGGGAAAAATTCAGTTGGTTGCGCCTCCCGTTAGCGCCGTAAGAACGTGGCAAGTGGGGTGCAAAGCAACTAGAGGCCGGGCACGGCCGCTCGCGAAATTAACTAGATATTTTGCGGCAGCGCTAAACACTACCGCCACGATCTCCTGCGCCGGCAGATTGTGATGTCATTCGAGTGCGCAATGCCCCGTTAGCGCCACGGACCGGATATTGAGTGGAGCCCCCTGCCTTACCGCCTGCCGCTAGCAACGACAGGTTGAGGGGAGCATTTTGCTGTCAGAAAGGGACTGGGGGAGCGCTATTTAAATGCAACCGTTTCCTGCCTTTTTTTGTCGGTGACGTTTTTGCACCACGCATTCTGAGAGAGAGAGAGGCTTCTGGAGAGATTCAATGCTGTGTGAAGGAGTTTTGGGTACTGAGCAGCACTTTGCAGGTTTATTTTGATTTGCCCTTCCTTGCTTCACCAGCGCTCTGAGGTAGCGCCTCGCTGCTCGGCCTTTGCGCCTTAAGACAGGTGTGAAGCATCTGATTTAACGCTCCAATCGCCTCCAGGGGCGATAAAAGCCAAGTTTGCTGTCGGAGGCGATAATTAGCGCCAGGCGCTAACCTTTGCGCACCGCCAATAATGGCGCCCCAAATGGGGCGATACTGAATTTTTTTCCCCCTTTGGCCCCCAGCGCGAATTTTCCCGACGTGGTGCTTCGACCATTTTCAGACACCGGCAACTCTCCTGACGGCCATGAGTTTTCCCCCCTAACTTCCTTTATATTTTTGACAAATAACATCAAATGTATTAAAGGCATAATCTTAAACTTAGAGCCATAGGAGTTTGCAGCACAGAAGGTGGCCACTTGGCCCATCATGTCTGCACTGGCTCATTGCGAGATCAATCCAAAATCAATTGCCCTGCCCCCTGCTCTCCTCAGAGCTCTGTATCTTTCTCTGCTTCAATAGTTTATCCAATTGTCCCTGAAGAGCTGCAATAGTTTCTGCTTCAAACATTCCCTGTGGCAAAGCAATCCAACAGCCCTCTACATAAAGAAATTCCTCTCAATCTCACTCCTCACTCTCTTGTCAATTTTAAATTGATTATTTGACATGAATGTGCTGAATAGCTGAAATGGACAGCCCAGGGGCTGATTGAATTGGCAGCGCGGGATGAGTTGCTAATGAAAAATCTGATAGCAAAGAATGTGAGGTATTTCTAAGATACTGGGAGCAGCAAAACGGACCGCAGTGGCCTTTTCCAGATCCTCTGCATTTCTATATTGTCCCTACGACAAAGTTAAGCTTGATGTCCCAATTTGTTTCTGCAACCTCACCTCTCTCAGTCGCTCATTATCCTTCCCATTTTATTTTCACAGGTATCCTTCTCTGTTTTTACTTCCTTTTGCTTTGTTGCTCATTTTTATTGAAACCTTACTACTGTTTTTCTTCTGCGCTTTAACATCAGTGTTTATCGACCCTGAAGGTGAATTGAAGTTCACCCACGGTCCTCGCCGCTTGCACCGTCCATGCTTAACACTATATCGGGCAAATGGTGCAAACTGTTACCCTAGGAGTCAATTACAAAGGTGCTGCTTATAACGTATTAAGCAGACTGACTATACCGGGCAGTTCAATAGGTTCTTACCCTCTGCTTACTCATTTAAAAGGCTCGGCTGAATTCAGGCAAAGTTGGGTCTTCAGGCAGTTTCAGTCAGCTGTTTGCACCTGGTTAAAGCGCGATTTCTTTCGTGACGAGATTCTGGCTGCAACTCCGAACAGTTAGAGGTCATTCCCAAGTGGAGATTACCTGTTTTTCATTAAATATGTTGGTAAGTTCACTTTTTGGTTCTACCGCCCACTGCGTATACACGCCCGCTATACCCGGTGGGGACTGTACCCGTTGGTGGCATTCTGAATAGAGGGCTTCTTACTGATGACACCGATTCGTAAATCCCGTCACAGAGCTGTGGTTTCTGTCTTCATGTTGGGAGCACATGGGAAAGATAAAGTTCCAATAAAATCTGTTCTCAGTCTCAGTGAAGAATCACAGTTTACACAAAGTGAATGTATTGAAGGCAAGAGTTGGCCTTGCCAAATGCCGAGTCTGATTTGAGAACAAATATCGGTATCCTACAGTGCCAGCCTTCACTCAGTGGGTAGCACCCCTGCCTTTGAGTCAGAAGGTTGTGGGTTCAAGTCCCACTCCAGGGCACATAACCCAGGCTGACACTCCCAGTGCAGTGCTGAGGGAGTGCTGCACTGTCGAAGGTGCCGTCTTTCGGATGAGACGTTAAACCAAGGCCACGTCTGCCCTCTCAGGTGGACATAAAAGATTCCCGCGGCCCTATTTCGAAGAAGAGCAGGGGAGTTATCCCCGGTGTCCTGGAGCCAATATTTATCCCTCAATCAACATCACTAAAAACAAATGATCTGGTCATTATCACATTGCTGTTTGTGGGAGCTTGCTGTGTGCAAATTGGCTGCTGCATTTCCTACATTACAGCAGTGACTGCACTTCAAAAGTACTTCATTGGTTTTAAAGTGCTTTGGGATGTCCTGAGCTCATGAATATATAAATGGAAGCCTTTCTTTCCAATCCACGTGGGTGAAGTGAAATTTCTTGCGGGGGGGGGGGGGGTGGGGCAGGTAGCGATTAACGTAACTTACCTGCTGGGACCCGTGTCTGAGGTATACTTGTGCCTTAACACAAAAGGCGAACATGTAGCTTAAACCTCCGGAGCCCCAGAGTTAGGTCCTCGTTGCAGCAAACAGAAGCCCTTTTGTTTCTCGCCTTATTTCGCTTCTGCAGTTTGCAAATGAGTCTCTAGCTAAAGGGATCAAAGGAAAACAGGCTATTCCCCCTGTTGCCCGATCAGCTGAATGGGGCGAGCAGAGTCGCCTTTAAGCGCAATTGAGGAACATCATCTTCCCAAAGAGTAAAAAATTGAATTTTATTCCTGAGTGAGTGAGTGACAGGGAGAGCTGGAATATGTTTTTTTTTTGTTTTCATTAAGATAACGATTAAAAAAAAGAACATGTTTCCGAAATATAATTAGTAGTAAAAAGAGCAGCTGATGACCACCGGTGGTCCCGTTTCCTGAATGCCTCTTATTTTCTGCCTTGGCAGCCATAGCTACACATCAACCAAGTGCCCTGCAGTCATCGCTTGCCAATCGAACTTGTTTACCTCTTGGGAATAATTTTGCTGGAAAGTCACCAGGAAAACGCTGGAAAAAAAAAGCTAAAGGAACACTGGGCTTCTCTTTTGCTCATCCAAACGTCTCATTTGATCTCTTGTCAGCACACACACACACACACACACCGACTCTGCAAATGAACACTGCTAAATAGTCAAAATAAGATCACAGACTTGCACTGCGTACAGTTTGTTCCGTTCGTCTACTCCCTCAGCTAAAAAGGAACGAGTATTTCTCCTGGGAAGTGCATTGCAGACAAGCAACGTGAGTGCACTGTAAAGCAATGGATGGGCAGATCAGTGGGGCTCTGTTAACAGCAGGTACTGTCCCCTGTCTGTTTTCCTCTGTTTGCTCCGCCTGCGTGATGCTTTGTACCTGAGCATTAAAGAGGAATGTCTGTTACTGATACGCTTATCAATTACTTCATAAAAGGTGATGAGTCGAAGAAGAGACGATGAGTCGAAAGAAGAGATGAATAAGGCTTTTATTAGCTAAGAAGAGACCATGCTTCTTCGTGAGTGACTGAACAAGTCTGAACGAAACCCACACAGTGGTGGGTGGAGTCAGCTGAGGCATGCCTCCATACACAGCGCCACCCAGAGGTGGCAATATACAATACAGTGGTTTACCACATTCACCCCTTGTTTAATGTGAAGTCCGGCGGGGTGAAGGGTACTACAAGTTAAGTCTATCAGGAGGCCTTGTCTGACGTCCTGATCGTCGTGGTGGCGGCGGTGGTGTTGCAGCATCCGACGTCGGGTCTGGTGTCTGGGTGGTTGGCGAAGATTCCTGGGGCTTTGGCATGCCGTCTGCAGGGGTTGGGTTGGGAGGGGTGGTGGGGGATAACAGTGGTAAGGGGGATAACGGTGGTAAGGGGGATAACGGTGGTAATTCAGGGGTACCCGAGGGTGCGAGATCTCGTATGGAGACCGTGTCCTCCCGCCCGTCTGGGTATGTCACCCAGGCATACTGGGGGTTGGCGTGTAGGAGGTGCACCCGCTCGACCAGGGGGTCCGTTTTATGCGTCCTCACGTGCCTCCGCAGTAGGACGGGCCCAGGAGAAGTCAACCATGCCGGTAGCGAGGTTCCCGATGTAGACTTCCGGGGGAAAACGAACATTTTCTCATGAGGGGTCGCATTAGTGGCAGTACAAAGCAGTGACCGAATGGAGTGAAGCGCTGCAGGGAGGACCTCCTGCCAGCGGGAGGTCGGAAGGCCCTTAGATTTTAGTGCTAAGAGGACTGCCTTCCAAACCGTCGCGTTCTCCCTTTCCACCTGGCCGTTCCCCCGGGGGTTGTAACTGGTGGTCCTGCTCGTGGCGATACCTCTTGTTAGCAGGTACTGCCGAAGTTCGTCGCTCATGAACGATGAGCCCCTGTCGCTATGTATATAGCTGGGGAACCCGAACAGAGCGAAGATGTCATTCAGACACTTGATGACCGTGGTACTGGTCATGTCTGGGCAAGGGATGGCAAAGGGGAAACGGGAGTACTCATCAACTATGTTGAGGAAGTACACATTGCGGTCAGCGGAGGGGAGGGGCCCTTTAAAATCGACGCTCAGGCGTTCGAAGGGGCGGGTGGCCTTGATCAGGCTTGCTCTGTCCGGCCTATAGAAGTGCGGTTTGCACTCGGCGCAGATTTGGCAGCTCTTGGTCATGGTCCTGACCTCCTCGATGGAGTAGGGCAGGTTACGGGATTTGATAAAATGGAAAAACCTGGTGACCCCCGGGTGGCAGAGGTCATTGTGGAGGGACTGCAGCCTATCACTCTGCGCGTTGGCGCATGTACCACGTGATAGGGCATCTGGGGGCTCATTGAGTTTCCCTGGCCGATACAAGATATCATAATTGTAGGTGGAGAGTTCGATTCTCCACCTCAAGATCTTGTCGTTCTTGATTTTACCCCTCTGCTTATTATTAAACATAAAAGCTACTGAACGCTGGTCAGTGAGCAGGGTAAATCGTTTCCCGGCCAGGTAATGCCTCCAGTGACGCACCGCTTCTACAATAGCCTGGGCCTCCTTTTCGACGGAGGAGTGTCTCGTCTCGGGGCCCTGGAGGGTCCTTGAGAAAAAGGCCACGGGTCTGCCCGCCTGGTTAAGGGTCGCGGCTAGGGCGAAGTCGGAGGCATCGCTCTCCACTTGGAAGGGGATGGACTCATCCACCGCGTGCATTGCGGCCTTCGCGATATCGTTCTTGATAAGAGTGAAGGCTGCACACGCCTCTGGTGTCAGGGGGAAGGAGGTGGCTTTGATGAGGGGCCTGGCTTTGTCTGCATAGAGGGGCACCCACTGGGCGTAGTAGGAGAAAAACCCCAGGCATCTCTTCAGTGCTTTTTGGCAGTGGGGAAGGGGTAGCTCCATTAGGGGGCGCATTCTGTCGGGGTCGGGCCCGATGACTCCGTTCTCCACCACGCAGCCGAGGATGGCCAGGCGCTTGGTGTGAAACATACATTTTTCCTTATTGTACGTTAGGTTCAGCCGTTGGGCCGTACGGAGGAAATTTGCTAGATTAACGTCGTGGTCCTGCTGGTCGTGGCCGCAGATGGTGACGTTATCCAAATAGGGGAAGGTTGCCCGCAGCGCGTTCTGGTCAACCATTCGGTCCATCTCCCTTTGGAAGACCGAAACCCCGTTGGTGACGCCGAAGGGGACCCTAAGGAAGTGGTAGAGGCGGCCGTTTGCCTCGAAGGCAGTATACTGGCGGTCCTCATGGCGGATGGGCAGCTGGTGGTACGCTGACTTAAGGTCGATGGTGGAGAATACTTTGTATTGCGCAATCTGATTGACCATATCAGATATGCGAGGGAGGGGGTACGCGTCCAGCTGGGTGTACCGGTTTATGGTTTGGCTGTAGTCGATTACCATGCGGCGTTTTGCAGTGGTTTTAACGACTACAACCTGGGCTCGCCAGGGGCTAGTGCTACCTTCGATAATGCCCTCCTTCAAGAGCCGCTCCACCTCAGAGCTGATAAAAGCTCTGTCCCCGGCACTGTACCGCCTGCTTTTGGTAGCGATGGGTTTACAGTCGCGGGTGAGGTTAGCGAACAGGGGAGGGGGGGGGACTTTTAATGTGGAAAGGCTGCAGGTGGTTTGCAGCGGGCGATTTAAAAGTTGTTGGTTGCAGACTGTGAGTGGGGGGAGGGGTCCACCGTATGCTAGTGTGACACTCTTAAGGTGGCACTGAAAATCCAACCCTAGCAGGACGGCAGCGCAAAGACGGGGCAGGACTAGCAGTTTAAATTTTTGATATTCAGTGCCCCCTACTGACAGGGTCACCACACAGTAGCCGCTGATGTCCATTGACTGGGACTTGGACGCCATAGAAATGCGATGGTGCGTTGGCAGAATCGTGAGGGAGTGGCTACGTACCGTGTCGGGGTGGACGAAACTCTCTGTGCTCCCGCTGTCGATCAGGCAACTGGTGGCGCGGCCGTTTACCGCGATATCCATCATGGAGCTGGATAGATGGTGAGGGTGGCCTTGATCCAGCGTCACGGAGGCCAGTATGTGGCTTAGTGAGTCACTATAGTCATCCGCCGAGACGGTGGTCGGTTCCGGTGACGAAATGGCGGTTGAGTGCGTTGGATACGATGGCGGCGGATGCCATGCGGCCGGGGGTACACAAAATGGCGGATAAGATGGCTGCTCCCACGGCCCGCACGCTGCGCTGCTGGCTGGCTTCCCCTTGCAGGCGTTAGCGTAATGGCCTTTCTTCCCGCAGCCCGAGCAGGTAGCTGTCTTAGCTGGGCAGTGCGCTCTGGGATGTTTTAACTGGCCACAGAAATAGCATTTTTGGGCCTGGTTACTGGGCATCGAAGCAGTTCTTACCGGAGGCTGCTGTCTCGGTTGGGTCGCTGCAGCGGTTGGTGCCGGGGGCGGCGGTCCCGTGTCCCACGGTTTCGATTGCCATGTCTCGGCGCCGTTACGGGGGTATGCCTCGAGGTTTCGGTGGGCCTCCTCTAACGAGAGCGCAAGGGCAATGGCCGTCTTCAGGTCGGGTTCCTTGCTTTCTAGCAGTCTCTGCCGGGTGTGGTCTGACTGGAGGCCCCTGACGAAGGCATCACAGGCGAGTCCCTGCGCGTGCTCCACAGCCGTTACCGCTTTACAATCGCAGTCTCTGCAGAGTGCCAGTAGCGCCCGTGCAAATGCCCCTACCGATTCTCCCGGTTGCTGCCTGCGGGATCCCAAGAGGTGTCGGGCGTAAATTGTGTTCACTGGGCGCGTATATTGCCCTTTTAGTAGCTCGAGGGCCGCCACGTACGTATTAGAGTCCCGGATTAGCATATATACTTGATGGCTCACCTGGGCGGTCAAAATTTTCAGTTTGTGATCCTCCTCTGTAACCTGTGAGATTGCGAGGAAGGATTCAAAGCAGCTCAGCCAGTGTTCAAACTTGGCTGATGCACCCACATCTTGAGGGTCGAGGTCCAGGCGTGGTGGTCTGAGGGCTCTCAGCAATGTCTGCTGTATCCGTTGCTGTTGTTGCTCCTCAGGTGTCGCCATTTAACTTTTAGCTAATAAAATTGATACGCTTATCAATTACTTCATAAAAGGTGATGAGTCGAAGAAGAGATGATGAGTCGAAAGAAGAGATGAATAAGGCTTTTATTAGCTAAGAAGAGACCATGCTTCTTCGTGAGTGACTGAACAAGTCTGAACGAAACCCACAGTGGTGGGTGGAGTCAGCTGAGGCATGCCTCCATACACAGCGCCACCCAGAGGTGGCAATATACAATACAGTGGTTTACCACAGTTACATAGAATGACATTGAATGCACAGCACGGAAACAGGCCATGTGCTCCAAACGAGCCTCCTCCCACCCCTGCTTCATCTCACCCTATCAGCATAAACCTCTCTTCCTTTCTCCCTCATATATAGAAACATAGAAGATAGGAGCAGGAGTAGGCCATTCGGCCCCTCGAGCCTGCTCCGCCATTTAATGAGATCATGGCTGATCATGCAAATTCAGTAACCTGTCCCTGCTTTCTCCCCATATCCCTTGATCCCTTTAGCCTTAAGAAACATATCTAACTCCTTCTTGAATATATTTAATGAATTGGCCTCCACTGCCTTCTGTGGTAGAGAATTCCACAGGTTCACCACTCTCTGGGTGAAGAAATTCCTCCTCGTCTCTG
The DNA here is from genome assembly GCF_052327205.1 of Somniosus microcephalus. Classification (NCBI taxonomy): domain Eukaryota; kingdom Metazoa; phylum Chordata; class Chondrichthyes; order Squaliformes; family Somniosidae; genus Somniosus; species Somniosus microcephalus. The sequence goes on along the minus strand of NC_140987.1, from coordinate 448,952,594 downwards.
TCCTAAATGGCTTACCCCTTATCCTTAGACTGTGACCCCTGGTTCTGGACTCCCCCACCATCGGGAACATCCTTCCTGCATCTAGTCTGTCTAGTCCTGTTAGAATTTTATAAGTTTCAATGAGATCCCCTCTCATTCTTCTAAGCTCTAGCCTAATCGACCCAATCTCTCCTCATACGTCATTCCTGCCATCCCAGGTATCAGTCTGGTAAATCTTCGCTGCGCTCTCTCCATGGCAAGAACATCCTTCCTTAGATAAGACGACCAAAACTGCACACAATACTCAAGGTGTGGTCTCACCAAGGTCCTGCACAACTGCAGCAAGACATCCTTGCTCCTGTACTCAAATCCTCTCGCTATGAAGGCCAACATACCATTTGCCTTCTTAACCGCCTGCTGCACCTGCATGCTTACCTTCAGTGACTGGTGCACAAGGACACCCAGGTCTTGTTGCACTTCCCCTTTTCCCAATCTATTCCCCTTCAGATAATAATCTGTCTTCCTGTTTTTGCCACCGAAGTGGATAACCTCGCATTTATCCACATTATACTGCATTTGCCATGTTTCTGCCCCATCACCCAACCTGTCCAAATCACAGAAATCACAGAAACCCCACAGTGCAGATAGAGGCCATTTCGGCCCATCGAGCCTGCACCGACACATATCCCACCCGATCCCCGTAACCCCTACACCAACACATATCCCACCCTATCCCCGTAGCCCCACGTATTTAATCCCCCTAACACTAAGGGTCAATTTATCATAGCCAATCAACCTAACCCGCACATCTTTGGACTGTGGGAGGTAACCGGAGCACCTGGAGGAAACCCACGCAAACACGGGGAGAATGTGCAAACTCCACACAGACAGTCACCCGAGGCCGGATTCGAACCCGGGTCCCTGGCGCTGTGAGGCAACAGTGCTAACCACTATGCCACCGTGCTGGAGTTTCTCGGCTTCCTCCTCACAGCACACACGCCCACCCAGCGTTGTGTCGTCTGCAAACTTGGAGATATTACGTCTAATTCCCTTGTCTAGATCATTTATATATATTGTGAATAGCTGGGGTGCTAGCACCGATCCCTGCGGTACCCCACTAGTCACTGCCTGCCACTCGGAAAAAGACCCGTTTATTCCAACTCTTTGCTTCCTGTCTGCCAACCAGTTTTCTATCCAAGTCAGTACCTTACCCCCAATCCCATGTGCTTTAACTTTGCATGCTAATCTCTTATGCGGGACCTTATCGAAAGCCTTCTGAAAGTCCAAATACACCACATCCACTGATTCTCCCTTATCTATTCTATCAGTTACATCCTCAAAAAATTCCAGTAGATTATTCAAACATGATTTACCTTTTGTAAATCCATGTTGACTTTGTCCGATACTTATCTAGCTTCCCCTTAAATGCATCTACACTGTTCGCCACAACTGCTCCCGATGGTAGCGAGTTCCACATTCTCACACTCCCCGAGTAAAGATGTTTATCCTGAATTCCTTACTGGATTTTGTTGGATCCGTGGTTCAGTGGATATGCTGTTATTAAATAATCACACGGATGCTGTACATTAACAATAAACAGGTCTTTACTGCAGGAGGGTAGTCTCAAGACTGGGGGTACAGAGTCATGCGCAAAGCTTATATACCGGTGTGGTCACTGCCGGTACTACAGTATACAGGAGCTGTAAAAGTAGCTCTCTCTTAAAGGTACATACACTACAATTCCTCCCCTTTTAGATTAGTAGTACCCCTAATATTCAAATAACAATTAACATTTCAACATGTACATTAAACAACAAAAGTCCATTTATAGATTCAGTCTTTGGGGCGGCTTCCTGACCCTTTTGGGATAGCGCCTTTCCGGAGGTTCTTGTTCTTGGTGCAGAGGCGATTCTGACCCCTTTTCATCGGGTAGTTCATCGGGTTCCACTGCTACTGGGTCTGAAGTAGATGCTACCGGTATGTCGGGTTCATCCCCAGGTACTCGAGACATGGGGTTGACGCGTTCCTGTGACGCTAAGATCTGATCGACGTGGCGTCTCACAATGTTCTCCCCGACATCCACTGTGTACATTAATGGCCCCTGCCTTGTACATATCGTTCCGGGTTGCCATCTCTCTGTTCGATAGTCACGGGCCAAGACTGGTTGCCCTACATTGAAGTTCCTTGTTGGCTTCTCATTGATGTGCTGGAATTGTTTGCCCTCAACATTTCTTCGCACATTTGGTCTGAGCAAGTCCAGACGAGATCTCAACCTTCGGTTAAAGAACATCATGGCCGGGGTCTGGTTGGTAACTGCATGTGTCGCATTTCGGTAGGCTAATAAGAAACTGTCCATCTTATGCTGTAGTGGAATTTCATCGTCGCGCATGGCCTTTATCGCCTTCTTAAAGGTTTGTATGAACCTCTCAGCCAATCCATTTGTGGCTGGATGATACGGGGCGGATGTGTAATGCCTTACCCCATTCCTTCTCATAAATTTTTGGAACTGATCGGACACAAACTGTGGTCCATTATCAGAGCAAATCTGCTCTGGCAAATATGGTCCGTAGGACTGCAATCGTTTTCTCTGTAGTGGTTGAAGACATTTTTATCACCTCAGGCCACTTTGAATGAGCATCCACTGCTATTAAGAACATTGAGTCCATGAATGGACCAGCGAAATCAATATGCACCCATTGCCATGGAGAGGAGGGCCACTCCCATGGGTGTAGAGGGGCATGTGGTGGTGCATTTTGGACCTTCTGGCATCCTAAGCAGCTCTTGGTTAGGTCTTTGATTTGTTGATTGATTCCCAGCCACCACACATAAGCCCTAGCAAGGCTTTTCATTTTCACTCCCCCCAGATGACCTTCATGTAGCTCATTTAGCACTCTCTCCCTTAACTTGGGTGGAATCACTACTCTGAATCCACATATCACTGTCCCCTGGCATACTGACAGCTGTTCTCTTCTGGATGAGAATGCTGGCAACAGTGAGTCGCCATGTGTTGGCCATCCCTTCACCGTCAATTCATATACCCACGACAGCGTCGGATCATTGCGGGTCTCCTTCTCTATATCCGCGTTCGTTACTGGCAATCATTCAATTATTGACAAATAAAATATCTCGATAGGGTCCACTGCTGGTGCTTCCTCCACAGTAGGCAGTGGCAGGCGCGATAGCCCATCAGCGTTCCCATGCTGTTTCGTGCCTTTATATTCTATTTCATATTGATTCACCCCTAGAAACAGGGACCATCTTTGTAACCGCTGTGCAGTCATCACTGGAACGCCCTTCGTAGGATTAAAGATGGAGACAAGTGGTTGGTGGTCAGTCAGCAAGGTGAACTCCTGCCCATGCAGATAGTGGTTGAATTTTTTTACTCCCCATACTAGGCTGAGGGCCTCCCTGTCAATCTGGGCGTAGTTGCGCTCGGCTGAGGTTAGTGACCGAGACGCAAAGGCTACTGGCCTCTCCAACTCGTCTGGGAATTTGTGCGACAGCACTGCTCCAATACCATAGGGTGATGCATCACATGCCAAACGAATTGGTAGTGCTGGGTTGAAATGGGCCAACACCTCTTTTGACGTGATCAATTCTTTACACTTCTGGAAAGCTCGTCTACGTTCGTCATCCCACTTCCATGGTACCCCTGTTTGCAGTAGGGTGTTCAGTGGGTGTAATACCGTAGACAAATTTGGTAAGAACTTGTGGTAGTAGTTTACAAGCCCGAGGAACAACCTCAGTTGTGACACATTTTCCGGTGCTGGAACCTTGACTACTGCCTCAATCTTGTCAGGGGACTTATGTAACCCCTCTTCATCGATGACGTGGCCACAATACGAGATCTGTTTCTGGAAAAACTCGCACTTGTGGCGATTAGCTCGTAGCTCATACTCCTTTAATCTGGTGAGCACCTTCTCCAAGTTGGCGAGGTGATCACCGTCATTTTAGCCCGTGACCAAGATGTCGTCCAAATAACACTGGGTCCCTGGAATCACTTGCAGGACCTGATCCATCGCCCTTTGCCAGATAGCCGGAGCCGAGGCTACTCCAAACACCAGCCAGTGGTATTGATAGAGACCTTTATGAGTGTTGATCGTAAGGTATTGTTTCGAAGCTTCTTCTACCTCCATTTGCAAGTACGCCTGGGCTAGATCAATTTTGGTGAAGCGTTTACCTCCAGATAGCGAAGCGAAAATATCCTCAATTCGTGGAAGCGGATATTGTACCGTGTGAAGGACTGGGTTCACTGTCACCTTAAAATCCCCACAGATGCGGAGCTTCTTTGGTTCCCCAGGCGTATTACTCAATGACCTCTTCATTACAGGAATGATGGGTGTAGCCAACTCACTCCAGTCCACTTTGGACAGTACTTCTGAACGTTCCTACCCTTCCAGCTCTGCTTCAACCGCTGGTCTGATCACATAAGGCACTGGTCTGGCCTTCAGGAACTTTGGGCTTGCATTTTCCTCTATTTTAATCATTGCTGTTATTCCTTTTAGTGTTCCTAGTCCCTCCTGGAACACTTCTTTTGCATCAGTTAGCATTTTTGACAGTCATCCAGGTGTGACGTCGTCTTCCTTTTTGGCCTCAACCTTCAGTGCCTGTATAGAATGCCAATCTAATTGTATCTTCCGGATCCATTCACGTCCTAGCAGTGGTGGTCCTCCATCTGGCAATACATATATACCCATTTTATGTATTTCCTGGCCTTTATATGTCACTTTCACCCTTATTTTTCCTTTGGGGTAGACTTTTTGCCCCGTATACGTCTTCAAGACAATCTCTGTAGCTTTCAAGGTTATGTGTGAAAATAGCCGCTTGTAGTCTCTTTGATTTATGACTGTTAGAGCTGACCCTGTGTCCAATTCCATTTTCACTTGGACTCCGTCTATCTTGAGTGTAACCCAGATAGTCTGGTGATCCTCCATTTCTGTTACCTTATGTAGTTTCAGACAACCCAGCTCCTTGCTTCCGGAGTCTGTGTCACTTTTCTGTTCGTCTGAACCACTGTCCATCACCTGGTGTACCTTTTTGTACTTCTCCTGTGGAGATTTCTTACTGTTAGTTTTCTTCCCAGACCTGCAGACTCTTGCTATGTGTCCTGCTTTCCCACACTGTCTGCACACTTGGTCCTTGAACCAACAATCTTTCTGGTCATGTGTTGTTCTGCCGCAGCGATAGCACTTCCCTGTTCCATAGGACATTTCATTGGTGCCATATTCTTGCGGTCTCCGTTGTATCCCTGCAGCGCCCCTTGCGGCTGCTTCATGTGATACTGCCATACTGAAAGCTTTGTCCAGCGTAAGGTCCTTTTCTGATCGAAGCCGTTTCTGGGTTCCTTCACTTTGTAGCCCACACACAAACTTGTCCCTTAACGTATCTGCTAGTCCCGCTCCAAACTGGCAGTGTTTCGATAGCTTGCGCAGTTCCATTAGGTACTCAGCATTGCTTTTGTCTTTGTGTTGGTTCCTTTTATGGAACTTAAATTGTTCTGCTATCAGCAGCGGCGTGGGGTTTAAGTGGTCCTGTAGGATTTCTACTATGCTTTCAAAATTCTTGTTTACCGGCTTCTCTGGGGTTATTAGATTTCGCAGTAACCCATAAGTTTTTGCACCCATGGAATTTAACAGAACCAGTGCTTTATTAGCATCTGGCACTTCATTCGCCCTGCAGTACACCGCAATACGTTCCACATATGTCGCCCAATCTTCGACTTCATTGTCGAACGTAGAGATACTGCCACTCTTCGGCATCCTTGGGTGTGAGTTAACTGTCAAAAATGGTGCCTCCCACGCTTCCCCTTCTTCTCCGCTGGCACAAAATGGCGTCTCCCGCGTTTTCCTTCCTTCCCGCGCTCGCCCTTCTTCTCCGCTGCGGCTTCTAAAAATGGCGTCTCCTGCGCTCTTCCTTCTTCTCCGCGGCTCAATGGCGTCTCCCGCGCTCCCCTTTCTTCGCCCCGTGGACCCTCTTCGCCCGTGAGTCCTGGCTGTGCTCTGCGCGTTCTTCTTTTCTTTTTCGACGCCGCTCAGTCTAGAACCTGGCTGTTTCTTTACCCTCTCTCTCTCTGGTTTGTTTTCTTTTTCTCGACGCCGCTCGGTGTTCAACCCCCGGCTGCACCCTGCGCTCTTTACCCTCTGTCTTACCCCGTCGACGCCGCTCGGCTTTCTCTCCGCTGTCGGTCGGCTCCAGCCGCCACTGCTCGGGAAGGGTCTGCACTGGACCTGTCGTCGGTCTCTTGCTGCTCGTCGTGGCTGGGGAACCAAGCCCGGCTCACCACAGCCTCCCCTGCGAAGTTCAATCTCTGCCTGACTGCTGGTCGGTTGCTCGTGGTCGACGCCCGTGTTCCTGGCCTCGACTATTTTTTTTTAATGTTGCAGGTAGATTCGAATCGACACTCGTCGCCACTGTTGGATCTGTGGTTCAGTGGATATGCTGTTATTAAATAATCACACGGATGCTGTACATTAACAATAAACAGGTCTTTACTGGAGGAGGGTAGTCTCAAGACTGGGGGTACAGAGACATGCGCAAAGCTTATATACCGGTGTGGTCACTGCCGGTACTACAGTATACAGGAGCTGTAAAATAGTTCTGACTTAAAGGCACATACACTACAGTTTTATTTGTGACTATCTTGTATTTATGGCCCCTAGTTCTACCCTGCAAGTGGAAACATCGCTACCTCGACCCTAGCAAACCCTTTCATAATCTTAAAGACCTCTACAAGGTCACCTCTCTTTTCTGGAATAAAGAGGCTCCAGCCTGTTCAGTATTTCCTGATATCGAATCTGTTTGTTGATTAATTATAAAAATATTGGAGAAGGGTGTAAAAAATCAGGCCGTTTGACCGAGTGGGGTGGGAGGTCACGTGATGAAGCCTCCAGGAATATGTCCGAGCAGAGTTGGGAACCCTGGGCTTCTCATTTAAGGGAAGTTAAAAAATAAAAAGGAGGGAACTTGCCTTTAGCCCAGTGGCCTCCACTCCTGTACCGCTGGTTAGGCCGCACTTTTTTTCATTTATTTCGTTCACGGGATGTGGGCGTCGTTGGCAAAGGCCAGCATTTATTGCCCATCCCTAACTGCTCTTGAGAAGGTGGACCTGGGAGAACTAGTTTATTCTGCCGGTTTCTGCCGAATTTGGCGTGGAGATCCTGTACCAGGTTCCTGATTAACATATTCAAGAGGCTTTGACGGCAGTGTTGGGCTGACGTTGTGCAGATGTCTCCGGAACCTCCGAGGGGGTTAGGTGGGGGGGGCTGGTGGGAGGAGGGGGATGGATCTCGCGCCCACGGAAATTGGTTCCCCATAGCAACCAACCCGCCCTCCCAATACACCCAGAAATCAGGCATGGCGGGGACGAAATTCTGTCCCACAAAATCCAGGTTCCGTAGCAAAAAAAGACAGGTCCACTCTTCGATGAAGAGGTCCACACTTGAAATGCCTTTTCACTTTACCGGTACTGACGGAACCCGCTGTGTATTTCCAGCAATTTCTCTCACCGTCTGATGCCAGTGCAGTTTTGCTGGGCTGCAATATTGGGGTTGGAATCAATGCCAATGATAATCGGGCAGATCCTATAACAGGCGGCCGATTTTCCCGGCTATTTTTTTGCAGTAATTATCCACCCCATTTCGCCTGGAATAGACCAGTTATAGTCCAGCGGCCTCACTGTTTTAAAAATGAAGTGCAAAGCAAAATTTGGATCGTGATGCAAAAAGTGGAATAATTTGCACCCAGATCAGATTGTTGGCTTTAAGCCATGGGGGAAAAATTCAGTTGTTTGCGCCTCCCGTTAGCACCTTAAGAGGGCGCTAATGGGGTGCAAAGCAACTAGCGCCCGGGCGCGGCAATGTTTGCGCCGCTCGCGAAATTAACTAGACATTTTGCGGCAGCGCTAAACACTACCGCCACGATCTCCTGCACCGGCAGATCGTGACATCAGTCGAGTGCGCAAAGCCCTAATAGCGCCCTGGACCGGATATTGAGTGGCGCCCCCTGCCTTACCGCCTGCCTCTAACAACGACAGGTTGAGGGGAGCGTTTTGCAGTCAGGAAGGGACTGGGGGAGCGCTATTTAAAGGTGACTGCTTCCTGCCTTTTTTTGTTGGTGACATTTTTGCACCACGCATTCTGAGAGAGAGAGAGAGAGACTTCTGGAGAGATTCAACGCTGTGTGAAGGAGTTTTGGGTACTGAGCAGCACTTTGCAGGTTCATTTTGATTTGCCCTTCCTTGTATCGATTTAGAAGAGACTGTGGGGGCTGCACTCTGAGCTCTTTCCCTGGTTCTCTCCATTGTTCTTTCCAGCAGATTTGATGTACAGGTCTCTCCAGGCCGAGATTCAAGGCTGCAATGAGTAGGATGTGGATGGAGAGCAAGATCGACCCTCCCCTTCAAGATAAAAACAGAAAATGCTGGAGAAACTCAGCAGGTCAACCAGCATATGTGAAGAGAGAATCAGAGTTAACGTTTCAGGTCGATGACCATTCGTCAGAACTCCCCTTTAAGAACTGGCCGGCGCCAGTGTGTCTGTGTTCCATTGCTGACTGACATCACATGAGCTTCGCCAGCGCTCTGAGGTAGCGCCTCGCTCCTCGGCCTTTGCGCCTTAAGACAGGTGGGAAGCGCCTGATTTAGCGCTCCAATCACCTCCAGGGGCGATAAAAGCCAAGTTTACCGTCGGAGGTGATAATTAGCGCCAGGCGCTAAACTTTGCGCACGGCCGATAATGGCGCCCCAAACGGGGCGATACTGAATTTTCCCCCCCATAACTTTTAAACAGAGAACAGGTGATGGCGTGGACCTGATACAGCTTACTCACTGAGAAAAAAAGCTCGGTGAGAGAATGCAGGAAGGCGGTGAATAATTTAACAGAAAAAATGCATGTCTTTTTTTTTAATAGAAAAGCCTTTCAGTTAAATGTCTCCAAAGGTTAAGTAGTATGAAATATTTTTTGCTTCATTGATAATTCAACAACTTATCGGTAACTGTGAAATCAGAGCAATTGCAGTTGCTTCGAAATGGGTGGCGCGAGTGAATTCAATTCTTTCTTCTTGGGGTTCGGGCGATACTGGCAAGGTCGCTTTTATTGCCCACCTTGAGTTGCTCTGGGGGCATTAAGATTCAAAGGGGCTGATTTTGATCGTGTCAGCTGTTGCTCAGCGGCACTGCTGTCTCTGAGTCAGAAGTTCGTGGGTTTAAGTCCTACAGCAACAACAACAACAACTTGTATTTATATAGTGCCTTTAATGTGGTAAAACGTCCCCAGGCGCTTCACAGGATTGTTACAACACAAAAATTTGACACCGAGCCACATAAGGAGAAATTAGGGCAGGTGACCAAAAGCTTGGTCAAAGAGGTAGGTTTTAAGAAGCATCTTAAAGGAGGAAAGAAAGGTAGAGAGAGGTGGAGAGGTTTAGGGAGGGAATTCCAGAGCTTAGGACGCAGGCAGCTGAAGGCACGGCCACCAATGGTGGAGCGATTATAGTCAGGGATGCTCAAGAGGGCAGAATTAGAGAAGAGCAGATATCTCGGGGGGTTGTGGGGCTGAAGGAGATTACAGAGATAGGGAGGGGCGAGGCCATGGAGGGGTTTGAAAACAAGGATGAGGATTATGAAATCGAGCCATTGCTTAACCGGGAGCCAATGTAGGTCAGCGAGCACCGGGGTTGACGTAAGAAAACTACTAGGCACTTGGCCTAAGTATTAAACAAGGCTTTGGGAGGGCTGTCCCACAGACTAGTCAAGCAACAGCCTGACGTAGTCAAACTCACAGAATCATACCTTTCAGCCAATGTCCCAAACTCCTCCATCACCATCATCAACTGTTTTTCAACCTGGAGATCTAGTTGTGTCCTTCACTAGTTCCTGTTAAAGAATGTCCTGAGCAAGCTGGGCCCATGCCCGAGTATTTATACTCTCCCTGGACAGCGCCACCAGCAGGCCGCCCAGTATCATTTCATAAGTCATTTCCACATGAATGACAAGATTCATGTCAGGGGAGATGGGTGAACGGGACTTGGTGCGAGTTAGGACACGGGCAGCTGGGTTTTGGATGACCTCATGTCTACGTAGGGTGGAATGTGGGAGGCCAGCTAGGAGTATGCTGGAATAGTCAAGTCCAGAGGTTAGAAAGGCATGGATGAGGGCTTCAGCAGCAGATGAGCTGAGGCGGGGCAGAGACGGGCAATGTTACGGAGGTGGAAATAGGCAGTCTCAGTTCACATAATGTTCTTTAGGGAAGGAAATCTGCCGTCCTTACCCGGTCTGGCCTATATTTGACTCCTGTCCCACAGAAATGTGGTTGACTCTTAACTGCTCGCTGAAATAGCCTAGCAAGCCACTCAGTTATAACTAACCGCTATGAAACATAATGGCCCGTATTTTCCGATCGGAGGCTTCCTGCGTGCGGAGGCCTCCGCTCTGGAAAAAATCTACGGATTTACCTGAGGGCTCCCGAGGTCCGGACACTTCCGTTCCTGGGCCTCTCCAACTCGAAATGCGCAGGGCCCACGTATCCCAAAGGCGCAGGCGGTTCGCAGCGTCCCTGGGATCACGTGGGCCATGGGGAGCCAATCAAAGAAGGGAATCTCCCTTTATGCACTTGGCAGTTAGACCTGTCAAATATATGAATGGAGATCACCCCAGAAACATTGTAAAACATTAAATAAATAAATTGTAAAAATCACATTTTTTAAATGAGTTGAAATTACAATAAATTAAATATTTTAAGCAAATTTTAATTTTTTGAAAAAAATAATTGAAGTTTTTTTACAGGGCTAAAAATAACCTTACCTTTCTTTTAAAAGTATTTTTAAATGAGTGAATTTTAATTTTACTTGTTTCAACTCTTATGCTGGTAAAAGCAGGCCTTATTTTACCAGGCGTAAGATTTCTAAGGGTTTTCTGCGGGCGGAGGTTCTGCAGAAAGCGGAACTCTCCCCCCGCAGAGGCCCTTCTCCAGGGCAGGCGTCCAATCTGTCAAGAGCATTCTTGACAGATCGGAAATGCGGGTTTTCAGCGCTTGGCATGCCTGAAACCGACATTTCCGATGTCCCTACAGGTGTGTACACAGCGCGTACACACCCGTAGGGATCGGAATATACGGCCCAATAAGAATGAAACCGGACGGACCACCCGGCATCAACCTCGGCACCGGCTACAGACACGGCAACGGCACACCCAGCCCAGTCAACCCTGCAAAGTCCTCCTCACCAACATCTGGGGACTTGTGCCAAAATTGGGAGAGCTGTCCCACAGACTAGTCAAGCAACAGCCTGACACAGTCATACTCACAGAATCATACCTTACAACCAATGTCCCAAACTCCTCCATCACCATCCCTGGGTATGTCCTGTCCCACCGGCAGGAGAGATCCACCAGGGGTGGCGGCACAGTGGTATACAGTCAGGAATGAGTGGCCCTGGGAGTCCTCAACATTGACTCCGGACCCCATGAAGTCTCATGGTTCCAGGTCAAGCATGGGCAAGGAAACCTCCTGCTGATTACCACCTACCGCCCTCCCTCAGCTGATGAATCAGTACTCTCCCATGTTGAACACCACTTGGAAGAAGCACTGAGGGTAGCAAGGGCACAGAATGTACTCTGGGTGGGGGACTTCAATGTCCATCACCAAGAGTGGCTCGGTAGCACCACTACTGACAGAGCTGGCCGTGTCCTGAAGGATATAGCTGCCAGTCTGGGCCTGCGACAGGTGGTGAGAGAACCAACACGAGGGAAAAACCCACTTGACCTCGTCCTCACCAACCTATCTGTCGCAGATGCATCTGTCCATGACAGTATTGGTAGCATTGACCACCCCACAGTCCTTGTGGAGATGAAGTCCCATCTTCACACTGAGGACACCCTCCATCGTGTTGTGTGGCACTACCACCGTGCTAAATGGGATAGATTCAGAACAGATCTAGCAGCTCAAAACTGGGCATCCATGAGGCACTGCGGGCCATCAGCAGCAGCAGAATTGTACTCCACCACAATCTGTAACCTCATGGCCTGGCATATCCCTCACTCTACCATTACCACCAAGCCAGGGGACAAACCCTGGTTCAATAAGGAGTGTAGAAGAGCATGCCAGGAGCAGCACCAGGCATACCTAAAAATGAGGTGCCAACCTGGGGAAGCTGAAACACAGGACAACATGCATGCTAAAAAGCGGAAGCAACATGCTATAGACAGGGCTAAGCGATCCCACAATCAACAGATCAGATCAAAGTTCTGCAGTCCTGCCACATCCAGTCGTGAATGGTGGTGGACCATTAAACAACTAACGGGAGTAGGAGGCTCCATGAATATCCCCATCTTCAATGATGGTGGAGCCCTGCACGTGAGTGCAAAAGACAAGGGTGAAGCGTATGCAACCATCTTCAGCCAGAAGTGCCGAGTAGATGATCCATATTGGCCTACTCCTGAGGTCCCCACCGTCACAGAAGCCAGTCTTCAGCCAATTCAATTCACTCCACGTGATATCAAGAAACAGCTGAATGCACTGGGTACAGCAAAGGCTATGGGCCCCGACAACATCCCAGCTATCATGCTGAAGACTTGTGCTCCAGAACTAGCTGCGCCTCTAGCCAAGCTGTACCAGTACAGCTACAATACTGGCATCTATCCGACAATATGGAAAACTGCCCAGGTTTATCCTGTCCACAAAAAGCAGGACAAATCCAACCCGGCAATTACCGCCCCATCAGTCTACTCTCAATCATCAGCAAAGTGATGGAAGGTTTCATCTACAGTGCTATCAAGCGGCACTTACTCACAAATAACCTGCTCACCGATGCCCAGTTTGGGTTCCGCCAAGACCACTTGGCTCCCGACCTCATTACAGCCTTGGTGCGAACAAAGAAAAAGGAGCTTAAATCCAGAGGTGAGGTGAGAGTGACTGCCCTTGACATCAAAGCAGCATTTGACCGAGTGTGGCATCAAGGTGCCCTAGTAAAACTGAAGTCAATGGGAATCAGGGGGAAAACGCTCCACTGGCTGGATTCATAGCTAGCACAAAGGAAGATGGTTGTGGTGGTTGAAGGTCAATCATCACAGCTCCAGGACATCGCTGCAGGAGTTCCTCAGGGGAGTGTCCTAGGCCCAACCATCTTCAGCTGCTTCATCAATGACCTTCCCTCCAACATAAAGTCAGAAATGGGGATGTTCGCTGATGACTGCACAGTGTTCAGCGCCATTCAGATAATGAAGCAGTCCATGCCCACATGCAGCAAGAACTGGACGACGTTCAGGCTTGAGCTGATAAGTGGCAGGTAACATTCGCGCCACACAAGTGCCAGGCAATGACTATCTCCAACAAGCGAGAGTCTAACCACCTCCCCTTGACATTCAATGGTATTACCATCACCGAATCCACCACCATCAACATCCTGGGGGTCACCATTGATCAGAATCTTAACTGGACCAGCCACATAAATAATGTGGCAACAAGAGCAGGTCAGAGGCTCGGTATTCTGCGGCGAGTGTCTCACCTCCTGACTCCCCAAAGCCTTTCCACCATCTACAAGGCACAAATAAGGAGTGTGATGGAATACTCTCCACTTGCCTGGGTGAGTGCAGCTCCAACACACTCAAGAAGCTCGACACCATCCAGGACAAAGTAGCCCACTTGATTGGCACCCCATCCACCACATCAAACATTCACTCCCTCCACCACCGGGGTAGCGTGGCTGCAGTGTGTACCATCTACAAGATGCACTGCAGCAACTCACCAAGGCTTCTTCAACAGCACCTCCCAAACCCGCGACCTCTTCCACCTAGAAGGACAAAGGCAGCAGGTGCATGGGAACACCGCAACCTCCATGTTCCCCTCCAAGTCACACACCATTCTGGCTTAGAAGTATATCGCTGATCCTTCATCGTCGCTGGGTCAAAATCCTGGAACTCCCTACCTAACAGCACTGTGGGAGTACCTTCACCACACGGACTGCAGCTGTTGAAGAAGGCGGCTCACCACCACCTTCTCAAGGGCCAATTACGGATGGGCAATAAATGCTGGCCTTGCCAGCGCGCCTACATCCCATAAACGAATAATTAAAAAAGCGTCCTGGATATGTGATCAGAAGTTCATTTCAGGGTCAAATGTGACATCAAGGTTGCAAACAGTGTGGTTCAGCCTCAGACAGATGCTAGGGTGATGGATGGAGTCGGTGGCTAGCGACCGGAGTTTGTGGTGGGGACTGAGGGCAATGGCTTCGGTCTTCCCAATATTTAATTGGAGAAAATTTCTGAACATCCAGTACTGGGTGTTGGACAAGCAGTCTGACAATTCAGAGACTGTAGAGGGGTCGAGAGAAGTGGTGTTGAGTTAGAGCTGGGTGTTGTCAGCGTACATGTAGAAGCTGACGTTATATTTTCGGATGATGTCGCCAAAGGGCAGCATGTAGATGAGAAATAGGAGGGGGCCAAGGATAGATCCTTGGGGGACCCCAGAGGTAATGGTGCAGGAGCAGGAAGAGAAGCCATTGCAGGTGATTTTCTGGCTATGATTAGATAGATAAGAATGGAACCAGGCGAGTACAGTTCCACCCAGCTGGACGATGGTGGAGAGGCGTTGGAGGAGGATGAAGTGGTCAACCATGTTAAAGACTGCAGACAGATCAAGAAGGACGAGGAGGGATAGTTTACCTTTGTCGCAGTCACAAAGGATGTCATTTGTGATTTTGATCAGAGTCGTTTTGGTACTGTGGCAAGGGTGGAAACCGGATTGGAGGGATTCAAACATGGAGTTCTGGGAAAGATGGGCACCAATTTGGGAGGTGACAACGCATTCAAGGACTTTGGAGAGGAAAGGGAGGTTGGAGATGGGACGGTAGTTTGCAAGGATAGAGGGGTCAACGGTTGATTTTTTGGGGAGAGGGGTGATGACGGCAGGTTTGAAGGAGAGGGGGACAGTACCTGGGGAAAGAAAACAGTTAATAATGTCAGCTAACATGGGAGCCAGAAAATGAAGTTGGGTGGTCAGCAGTTTCGTGGGAATAGGGTCGAGGGAGCAGGAGGTGGGTCTCATGGACAAGATGAGCGTGGAGACGTCAAGAGGGGAGATCGGAGAAAAACTGGAGAAAGATGCGAGTTCAGGGCTAGCTCAGGGGGTTATCTTAGAGGAAGCTTGGCCTGCTGGGCTAGGGGAAGGAAGGGAAGTGGCAGAGGCAGCTAAATGGATGGTCTCAATCTTAGAGACAAAGAAGCCCATGAGCTACTCGTACTTGTTGCAAGATGTGAGAGTGGCGGAGACAGGGGAGTGGGGTTTAAGAAGACAGTTAGCAGTAGAGAATAGAAGCTGGGGGTTATCTTTGCATTCCAGAATGATCCAGGAATAGTGAGCAGTTTTGGCAGACAAGAGTAGGACCCGATAATGCTTTATGTGGTCCAGCCAGATCTGGCGGTGAATGACTAAGCCAATTGTCCACCATATCTGTTCAAGCCTGCGTCCCTTGGACTTGAGAGAGTGAAGATGAGGGCCGTACCAGGGGGAGCGGCCAGGGTGAGAGAGAGTAATGGTTTTAATAGGGACTAGGGCAGCAAAGGTGGTGGTGAGGGTGTGGTTGAGCAGATCAGTAGCTGCAGAAACGTCGTGGTGAATGGAGAGCCAAAGCATGCTCCAGAGACTTGAGCACAAAAATCTAGGCTGGACACTCCAGTGCAGTACTGAGGGAGTCCTCCACTGTCAGAGGTGTCACCTTTCAGATGAGACATTAAACCGAGGCCCCGTCTGCTCTCTCAGGTGGAAGTAAAAGATCCCATTGTTAGATCCGTGATTCTGAGAGTATGATGTTTTTCAATAACCACACGGATGCTGTAACTTAACAATCAACAGGTATTTACTGGAGTAGGGTAGTCTCAAGACTGGGGGTACAGAGGCATGCTCAAGGCTTATATACAGGTGTGGTCACTGCCGGTACTACAGTATACAGGAGCTGTAAAAGTATTTCTCTCTTAAAGGTACATACACTACAATTCCTCCCCTTTTAGATTAGCAGTACCCATAATATTCAAATAACAATTAACACTGTAACATGTACATTAAACAACAATAGTCCATTTATAGATTCAGTCTTTGGGGCGGCTTCCTGATCCTTTCGGGATAGCGCCTTTCCTGAGGTTCTTGTTCTTGGTGCGGAGGCGATTCTGGCCTCTTTTCGTCGGTTAGTTCATCGGTTTCCACTGCTACTGGTTCTGAGGTAGATGCTACCGGTATGTCGGGTTCATCCCCAGGTACTCGAGACATGGGGTTAACTCGTTCCTGTGACGCTAAGACCTGATCGACGTGGCGTCTCACAATGTTCTCCCTGACATCCACTGTGTACATTAATGGCCCCTGCCTTGTGCATATCGTTCTGGGTTGCCATTTCTCTGTTCGGTAGTCACGGGCCAAGACTGGTTGTCCTACATTGAAGCTCCTTGTCGGCTTCTCATTGATGTGCTGGAATTGTTTATCCTCAACATTTCTTCACACATTTGGTCTGAGCAAATCCAGACGAGATCTCAACCTTCGGTTAAAGAACATCATGGCCGGGGTCTGGTTGGTGACTGCATGTGTCGCATTTCTGTCGGTAATAGGAAATTGTCCACCTTATGCTGTAGTGGAATTTCATCATTGCACGTGGTCTTTATCGCCTTTTTAAAGGTTTGTACGAACCTCTCAGCCAATCCATTTGTGGCTGGATGATACGGGGCGGATGTGTAATGCCTGACCCCATTCCTTCTCATAAATTTCCGAAACTCTTCGGACACAAACTGTGGTCCATTATCAGAGCAAATCTGCTCTGGCAAGCCATTCCTGGCAAATATGGTCCTCCATCTGGCAATACATATAAGTCCATTTTAGGTATTTCCTCGACGCCGCTCGGTTTTCAACCCCCGGCTGCGCCCTGTGCGCTTCACCCTCTATCTTACCCCGTCGACGCTGCTCGGCTTTTTCTCTGCCGTCGGTCGGCTCCAGCCGCCACTGTCCGGGAAGGGTCTGCGCTGTACCTGGTACCTGTCGTCAGTCTGTTGCTGATCGTCGTGGCTGGGGAACCAAGCCCGGCTCTTCACAGCCTCCCCTGCGATGTTCACTCTCTGCCGGACGACTGGGCGGTTGCTCGTGGTCGACGCCCGTGTTTCTGGCCTCGACTTTCTTCCACCGCCCTCCCGGAGCGAACCCTCGAAGGGAAATGCAGAGTTGCAGGTAGATTCGAATCGACACTCGTCGCCACTGTTAGATCCGTGATTCCGAGAGTATGATGTTTTTCAATAACCACACGGATGCTGTAACTTAACAATCAACAGGTATTTACTGGAGTAGGGTAGTCTCAAGACTGGGGGTACAGAGACATGCTCAAGGCTTATATACAGGTGTGGTGACTGCTGGTACTACAGTATACAGGAGCTGTAAAAGTAGTTCTCTCTTAAAGGTACATACACTACACCCATAGCACTATTTCACAGAAGAGCAGAGTTCTTTCCAGTGTCCTGGGGCCAATATTTATCCCTCAATCAACATAATAAAAGGCAGATTATCTGGTCATTATCTCATTGCGGTTTGTGGGAGCTTGGTGTGAGCAAATTGGCTGCCGCATTTCCCACATTACAACAGTGACTCCACTTCAAAAAGTACTTCATTGGCTGCAAAACGCTTTGGGACGTCCGGTGGTCATGAAAAGCGCTGTGGAAATGCAAGTCTTGCTTTTTTTCCCCTTCCCCTGCTGTTGATGGGGCGATAACGGCCTCAGAATGGCGTCGGCGGCCTCACCGTCTGGTGAACACTGATGATGCGGCTGCTGCCATTTTGAAAGGCGTCCTACCGCCGGGTGTCCAAAGCACCTGCCTGTTTCAGGCAACAGCGCCCTTTCAATATGGAAATTGGGATCCATGACATAAGTAGGACCCCGATCGCTGTATTAGGTCGAGGTTGGTCGCAGCCTGCGCCGTGCTCGCTCCGACCAAACCCCGTGGGCGACGGGACCGAAGAGGCCCGGCCAAAGGGAAGTGTCGAGTAATTCCTGTGGGTCCCGGGAGGAGCGGGAGTGACCCACGTAAATAATCTGAGCCCCGGGGCCCCCACCCTTGGCGATTTACCCCCCACCCACCTCACCCCCCCACCCCCACCCCTCTCGACTTACCTCACTGGCAAGAACTCCGGCCTGATTTTCACGCTTCAATCTAGCGAGCTGCGACTTGAGAGGCTTGTTTGGCTCCCTGTAGCTCGCCTGGCGAGTTTAAATGACACCGCGGCCGCAAAATCTCTCAGGGGTGTTGGGGGGAGGCGGGGGGGGGGGCGGGGGTGGGTGCTGGGTGGGCTCTTCACCAGTCGACCACGCAAGAGTCAAAATCTGTGGGGATGGGTGTCACGTATAGGCCAGGCTGGGTAAGGGGACAGCGGGTTCCCTTCCCTTCACAACAGCGTTAAACCAGTGGGATCTTTGCAACGATTAATGGTCATGTATTTTCTGGTCCCTCTACTGCATATCAATAAATAATGGGAACATCTATTCTGAGCCGCAGTAAGGATCTTAAATACCCATTTGGGTATTGTTTTTTTTTGCAATGCACAGATTTCCTAACAGTGAATAAAATATGAAGCTAAATTGATCCACCTGCCTTTGTTCAATATGTGTAAAAATGCATTAACAAGAACTCTCACTGTAGACAACAGGCCGATTTACGATGCAGCGGAGTTATAAATACGACACATGTATGTGATATTTATGAATGATGTTGTTCACTTGTGTCATTATACCTGACACTTGTACTAAACTGCGGCATAAAATGTGAGAAATGACCATGAGTCACAGAGAAGTGGAATGAAATTAAAATATTGATGCCGTAGGTAAAGTTTAAGTGGAACTTGTAAAAAGAAATACTTCAAATCAAATCAAATCAAATCAAATCAACTTTTATTGCCATTGTTAGTGCACAAGTGCAGTACAACGAAATGTAGGCTTGCGGCTCCCGAGAGTGTACATTTAGATTAAGACATTTAAACATTCAACATACATTTGGCTTGTAATACATTAACATAAACATAACCATAATAAAGTGCATTGGCAGATGTGCAGGCTTTAGAGTTTATTTGTGGAGTTCAGTAGGATGACAGCCCTGGGAAAGAAGCTGTTCCTAAATCTGGTCGTACGGGTGCGAATGCATCTGTAGCGTCTCCCAGATGGCAGGAGGGTGAACAGACTGTGGCTGGGGTGGGTAGGGTCTTTGATGATGGACCGTGACCTCCGTAGACAGCGTTTCTGGTATATGTGCTCTATGGTCGGTAGCCGGGTGCCGGTAATGCGTTGGGCAGTTTTGACTACCCGCTGCAGGGCTTTCCGGTCATAGTAGTTACAGCTGCCATACCATACTGTGATACAGTTTGTCAGGATGCTCTCTATTGTGCAGCGGTAAAAGTTAGAGAGGATCAGGGGTGACAGGTTACATCCCTTCAGCCTCCTTAGGAAATATAGGCGCTGCTGGGCCTTCTTCACCAGAGAGGAGGTATTGAGGGACCAGGAGAGGTCTTCCGTGATGTGGACTCCGAGGAACTTAAAGCTGTCCACCCTTTCCACCACAGCCCCATTGATGTGGATGGGGGTGTGACTTCCGCCTTTAGACTTCCTGAAGTCCACAATGATTTCTTTGGTTTTCTTGATGTTAAGGGCCAGGTTGTTATCGGCGCACCACTTCACGAGATGCTGGACCTCCTCCCTGTAGGCTGACTCATCGTTGTTGGTGATCTGGCCTACTACCGTGATATCATCCGCAAACTTGATGATGGTGTTGGAACTATGAACAGCCACACAGTCATGGGTGAAGAGAGAGTAGAGGAGGGGGCTCAGCACACATCCTTGTGGGGCCCCTGTGTTCAGGGTCAGGGTGGGGAGGTGTGGTTACCTAATTTGACAGACTGGGGTCTGTTTGTTAGGAAGTCCAGGGTCCAGTTGCAGAGGGAAGTGTTCAGGCCAAGAGTTTGGAGTTTGGTGGCCAGCTTGTTGGGGACGATAGTGTTGAACGCTGAGCTGTAGTCTATGAACAGCATTCTGATGTAGGTCTCCTTACCATCTAAGTGATTCAGTGCCGAGTGTAGAGCAGTTGTGATTGCATCCTCCGTTGATCTGTTTGCACGATAGGCAAACTGGTGTTGGTCAAGAGAGGCGGGAACACTGGCTTTGATGTGAGCCAGGACCAGTCTCTCGAAACACTTCATTATGATGGGTGTGAGTGCGACAGGTCGATAGTCGTTCAGGCACGTCACAGCCGTTTGTTTTGGCACAGGAATAATGGTAGCGGTCTTGAAGCATGTATGGACTACTGCCTGGGCCAATGACAGATTGAAGATGGCGGTGAAGACATCAGCCAGCTGATCAGCACATTCCTTAACATTTCTATAGCGGCTTTCACGACCTCAGGGCGTCCCAAAGCGCTTTACAGCCAATGAAGTACCTATTTTGAAGTGTAGTCACTGTCGTAATGTGGGAAACACGGCAGCCAAATTGCGCACAGCAAGCTCCCACAAACAGCAATGTGATAGTGACCAGATAATCTTTTTTTTAGCGATGTTGGTTGAGGGATAAATATTGGCCAGGACACCGGGGATAACTCCCCTGCTCTTCTTCGAAATAGTGCCGTGGGATCTTTTCCATCCACCTGAGAGGACAGACAGGGGCCTCGGTTTAACATCTCATCTGAAAGACAGCGCTCCCTCAGCACTGCACTGGGAGTGTCGGCCTAGATTTTGTGTTCAAGTCCCTGTAGTGGGACTTGAACCCATGATTTTCTAACTCAGAGGCGAATGTATTACATACTGAGCCACTGCTGGCAATGAAGTGCAAGTGTAAGTGTACGAACATGAACATATGAATGATGACGGACAGGTAAAGACACTCTGGTTCATTGAGCTTGGCCCACACAATTACAATACCTTGTGTATCACAATATAAACACTCCCACCCCACCCAGAACCATGCAATCTCCTGGGAGAGGCAAAAAAAAACAGATAAAAATCCCAGGCCAATTTGGGGGAAAAAAATCGGTGAAATTCCTCTCTGACCCATCTAGGCAATCGAAACTAGTCCAGGAGATCAGTCTGGCCCGGAAATCCCTGCAGTACCTGCCTTCTGTAAGAGGTGATCTCTGCCCCAGCCAGAAACAGGCCCAGTTCTCACTTGAAGGAATTCTGCGAATCGGCGTCCAGTGCACCAGAGGGCAGCCTGTTCCAGAGGCCCACTATTCTCTGGGAAAAGAACCACCTCCTGACATCTAACATAGATCCAGACTTAACATTGTGACCCCTGGTCCTCCCTAACCTGTTTAATTGGAACAAACTGTCAACAGGAACACAGTAGAGAAAATAATTCTTACTTTTCCAAATTATGTCCTCCATATAAACTGTGAGTTACACAATATCGCATTTATTACATCTGTGTTGCCTTTGGTTTATGTCTTGTTTGAAAAGACTGAACCATAGAAAACTAATGTGCTTCAAGGCTGAATGTTCATTATCCCATTACATAATTTTACGGCCTCCGTTTCTAATCACTTCTTAAGAAACTTGCCTCAACAGCAAACAATATTCAGTATCATCAGCCTACGTGCCGTTTTCCATTATAAAATAAATATATTTATGCTGCAAGACTAGCATGATCCATATGGAGGTTTACTAGCTACTAGCATTATTATTCTGCGTGTTGTCAATGAATAAAGTAATGCTGTCATATTAGCGTTGATAGAGCAATGAAGAATTTTTAAATGAAACAGTGACTTTCTGGAATAGACTCCCAGTGAAAGTAGCTGAATAAATATCTTGTTAAAAGTGCTGCAATTTGTCACAGATACAGAATAAAATCTTAAAACAAAGAAAGCTAGCCTTGTCTTTGTTTTTTTTTCTGACCTTGTGGAGGTAAGAAACAAAAGAGAGACTTGCATTTCTGTAGCGCCTTTCACCACCTCAGGACGTCCCAAAGCGCTTTACAGCCAATGAGGTACAATTTTGAAGTGCAGTCACTGTTGTAATGTAGGAAACGTGGCAACCAATTTGTGCACAGCAAGCTCCCACGAACAGCAATGTGATGATGACCAGATAATCTGTTTTAATGATGTGATTGAGGGATAAATATTGACCAGAACACCGGAGAGAACTCCCCTGCTCTTCTTTGAAATCGTGCCGTGGGATCTTTAACGTCCACCTGAGAGAGCAGACGGGGCCTCGGTTTAATGTCTCATCCGAAAGTCGGCACCTCCGACAGTGCAGCACTCCCTCAGCACTGCACTGGGGTGTCAACCTAGATTTTTTTGCTTAAGTCTCTGGAGAGGGACTTGAATCCACAACTTTCTGACCTATAGGTGAGAGTGCTACCCACTGAGCCATGGGTGACACTAGCCAATTGGCCTCCTTTTCAGCAGTTGGACCTTACGCCTTTAAAGGGACACATTGCCATCTTAGCAGCAGAATAATTCCCCGTGTGTTACGTAGTATAATGCTGCCATACTTAGGAAACAGTGCAACCTGCAACATGCTGCCAGCAGTGCCACAGGCAGCTGTTAAATATCTAACATCTCTTCCAGCTCTGACGAAAGGTTATCGACCTGAAACGCTAACTCTGTTTCTCTCTCTCTCTCTCCGGAGATGCTGCCTGGCCTCCTGAGAGTTTCCAGCATATTTTCTGTTTTTATTTCGGGTTTCCAGCAGCTGCAATAAGATCATAAGAACATAAGAAATAGGAGCAGGAGTAGGCCAATCGGCCCCTCGAGCCTGCTCCACCATTCAATAAGATCATGGCTGATCTGATCCTAACCTCAAATCTTCTATCACTCTCCATCCCACCCGAACCCATGTGATCTCCTGGGAGAGGCGAAAAACCAGATAAAAAACCCAATGGCCAATTTGGGAGAAAAAATCTGGGAAATTCCTCTCCGACCCATCTAGGCGATCGAAACTCTTCCAGGAGATCACTCTGTCCCTATATTTTCTACAGTACTTACCTTCTGTAAAGGCGATCTCCACCCCAGCCAGGAACAGGAATAAAACCATCTCCTGAAATCTAACACAGAATTAGAACACAAGAAGTAGGAGCAGAACCAGGCTACATGGCCCCTGGGCCCGCTCCACTACCCACAGGGCCACGACCATTCCGAACCTAGACTCATGTCCAATTTCCTGCCCGCTCCCTGTAACCCTTAATTCCCTTTACTTCTAGGAAACTATCTATTTCAGTTTTAAATTTATTTAATGATGTAGCTTCCACAGCTTTCTGGGGCAGCAAATTCCACAAACCTACCACCCTCTGAGTGAAGAAGTTTCTCCTCATCTCAGTTTTGAAAGAGCAGCCCCTTATTTTAAGATTATGCCCCTAGTTCTAGTTTCACCCATCATTGGGAACACCCTCACCGCATCCACCCGATCAAGCCCCTTCACAATCTTATATGTTTCAATAAGATCGCCTCTCATTCTTCTGAACTCCAATGAGTAGAGTCCCAACCTACTCAACCTCTCCTCATATGACCACCCCCTGGCACGGGAGATCTGATAGTTCCTAAAAATAAAACATGGATGCAAATGTTTAAATTGGAATGACATGAAAGCATCCAAATTACTCTAGATTATGTTTGTGTGGGCTTATTTATTTTTTTATCATCGGGCAGCTGAACAGGGGAAACCAAACAGTCTTAATGGAGTCCTATCTCACTATTGCTCCGCTGGTCATCTGCTTACATGCTACCATCTCCAGAACCAAATGAATCAATGAGCTGCAAATGATGGCAGCCCTCTCCATCCAATATCCGAATGTGGCCCTTTCACTAAGATTGATAAGCCAATATCTAACCTCACGACGTCCATTGTGCTGTTTCAATATTTTAGTCAAGACACATTGATGTTTCTCTGCACAATTTAATAACAGGAACACGCTGCTGTCAAGGTGCCAGTTCTGTTATATGTTTCAATAAAAGCAACTCAGGACAAAAAACATTCTGATGTGCACCGTGCCTTTAACGTGGCAAAACGTCCCGAGGCGCTTCACAGGAGCGCAATCTAAATCAAAGTAGAAAAACATGGAAGCGTGTCTCGTGCTGGAGGAGAGAGAGGGAGAGAGAAAAAGAGAGATAGAGCGAGGAGCCCCCTGTCAGGTTCTTTTTTTTAAATTTGCCTTCTCTTAAGGGGTCCTGGACAAATACTAGGTGGGCCCCACTTCTACCATTCGCAGGGTGGTATACCTGGTGCCAACCGGCATGCCAGCTGCCAATGATCCACACCGATACTGAGAGGGGAGGAATGTGCATTTGCAGTCCGCTTGTTTCCAGTAAGATGCGATTAACTGGGCTAAAGGGCAGAACCCAACTTGTGGATCCTAATACAGGAAACTCTCGTTTAAACGGCACTTAAATATCCGGACTTCTCTATTAACCAGCAAAATTCTCACTCCGAAAACAACACCTCAATAACCGGCAATGTTGCCGAGTCCGAGTCTCCCGTGGTGACCGAGTTAGTCAGTGGGGGTAGTTCTCCAAACTGCCACTACTCGGCTTCTTGGCGCTGTCAGGAGTCATTAAAGAGTCATGGATCACCCTCAGTTGGCAGTACTGTACTTAATCAAGCATCTTCCACCATCCATTTAACACAACATTCTGCAGGTGAGTATCCAATTGCTGTATACTGCACATTTCTTGATTTTGTTTATTTTTGTTTGTTAAAAATAGCCTTGGTAGATAACCCTCTCCGTCATCCGGAATTTTTAATCAACCGGCAACACGCCGGTCCCTTCGGTACCGGACACCAAAGAGTTTCCGGTATCTCCTTATGTGGCTCGGTGTCAAATTTTGTTATGATAATCACCCCTGTGAAGCAACTTGGGACATTTTACTACGTTACTGGCACTATAAAACAATGGCCCAGAAATTCGGGTCGGAGGCTTCCCGCGGGTGTAAGCCCCGGACCTGCACTTACCTAGCGCACTGGCCGTTGAGCTGTGGGCCCCCGTGGAATTCTGATCCGGGGCCTGGTCCAGCTGCCGGCGCGCAATGCTTGCGTATCCCAGGGGCACAGTTAGTTCGATGCGTCCCCTGGGATCACGTGGGCCATGGGGAGCCAATCGGAGCAGGGAATGCTCCATTCATAAGTTTGACAGGAAGAGCTGTCACAACTTATAAATACTACGGGCCCCAAAACATCACTAAATCTTCAAATAAATTTTTTTTTAAACCTCATTTTTTAAATAAACTATAAATTACATGAAATAACTATTTTAAACAATAATTTAAATTTTTGAAAAAAATGATTTTATTTTCTAATGGGGCTAAAAATAAACTTTAAAGTATTTAAAAATAATAAACCTGTGGAAATTTTTTTTTAATTTTAATTAATTCACCACTTACCTTGTAAAAAGCAGGCCTTGCGACTACTTTTTAAATGTGTAAATTCTGGAGACTTACCCTCCCGGTAAAACCTGCAAAAAAAACGTAAGTTCGATGCGCACGTGCAGCCTCTCCTGCGCACGCGTTCGAACTCTGAACCCCTTCTTTCAGGGGAACGGAAGTGCCGGTTTCCCGCGCATGCACAGTGCATGCAGGAAACCGGCACTTCCATTGGGCTTACGGGTGAGTACCCCGTGCGTACTGACCCGTGGAGGCCCGAATTTCTGGGCCAATGCCTTCAATGTAGTAAAATGTCCAAAGGTGCTTAAATGCAAGTTGTTGTAGTAAACTAGTGGGGATAATTTTTTCTGTGTGGGAATCCATTCTTTCTAAATGCGTTGACGATATTGCTACTCAGTGAAAGTGGGGAAATGGCCCCTCCCCAATCCTTTGACTTCAATAATCTTTAAATATTTCTGCGTGATACTCCCACGCTTTTCACTAGGAATAATATTTAGCCAATTAACACTGGAATTCAGCTCAATCCCAAATTACCCGCAAATGGACTAATACCCATTCAACTAAGAAATAGCAAGAAAGAAAGAAAGACTTGCATTTATATAGCGCCTTTCACCACCTCAGGACATTCCAAAGCGCTTTACAGCCAATGAAGTACTTTTGAAGTGCAGTCACTGTTGTAATGTAGGGAAACACGGCAGCCAATTTGCGCACAGCAAGCTCCCGCCAACAGCAATGTGATAATGACCAGATAATTTGGCCGGAACTTTCTGGGGTGGGAGCGGGTGCGATCGGTGGTGGGGTCGGGTTTGAAAGTTGTTATTTTGACAGCGGGTCAGGAACCCACGGTCCTTCCGCTCCTACACGCCTTTCCCCCAGGCGCATCTGTCATCGCGGAGCCGACCCAACCGGCAGCGGTGGGCGACCCAATTGAAATCATTACCAGGCAGTTTACAAGCACTTAAGAGCCTTTTTCCCCCCTACATTTTAAATTTCCCTGCATGGCCAACGGATTCACGCAGCTCGAGAACCACGTCTGTCAAACTGAGGCGGGAATTACCTGGCCATTGCTCCAGCTGATTACTTGATAGCATCAAATGTTCAGTAAAAGCTCCCACCTGACAGATGATCCTCAGGCAGAAGCTGTTGCTCAGTCCATTCCCAGCACAGATCCTGCAGGCTGCAAGACTTTCTAGCAAACTCTCCATCCAGTCGCACCTCATTGGAAGAAATCTCTCACCATTGACAGAATGCTTCTGTCATCTGTACTTCACCTGCCATCTATTCCATTAGCATGCGTGCACTTTATACTCCCTCACCTTGGTCCTCAGAATCCGACCATGATCAGCCCCAACACCAGCAGCACCAAGCATACCAGCAGCACCAACAACAACAACAACTTTCTCCGCAATCACCTGATGCTGCACAGGACACAGGACATCATCACCCGACCACATTGAGGACAGGGACGGCCTCACCATGGCCAGATTTACTTCACTTGATGCTGTACACCCTGGTTGCCACATGATGCGCCAGGTTGGCACCACCCCACACCAACATCATAAAGCATCCCTACAATGTCCAAGCCATTCCTTTCACACATAACACCATTGTACTGTTACATGTCGCCATTCACTGCAACTCACTGAGCCACTTCCAAAGTTGCACACAAATCTGCCCAAGAATGCAAAATGCTGAAAATAAAGATTTCAATATTTGACACCAACTTAGCAGAATCTTTACATAAACATTGGATCAAACACCCAAGTACCTACCCTTGTGTGTTGTTAGTTGGTATGATTGCACTAGGATGAGGGTGAGTGTGAGGGGGTTCGCGAGTGAGATGGGGAAGTGAAAATGTAGATAGAAAGGGATGGGTGAAGGTGCAAGATGTTGGTGTGAGTAGGAATGTGCAGGAGTAGGGTAGGGAAGGCAGAGTGATGGGGATGTGATGAGTGGTACAGCAGGATGAAGTTGAGTGTGGATTTGTACTAACATTTCCTAATCTAATGAGATAATTGAAACGTTTGCGGCACTGCACCCGGGTCCTGCTGACCACATCCCTGCTGGTGCCCTACTCTGCAATCTCCAACCAGGCTGTCTTGGTCTCCTGGGGAGGTCTCTTCCGCCCATGGGAAGGGAAGAGGATCTCTTTGCATGCTGTGACTCCCTCCATAAGCATATGGAGGGAGCCATGGGAGAACCTGTGTGCAACCCTGCACCTCTGTGCAGTGTTTGTCAGTGTTTGCAGCACTCCAATGCTGTAGTGCACTGACAGCACTGTGTTAGATTAAACTTCAAATGTAATGTGGCCAGGGTCCCTTTAAAGATCCCGGCTGAAAACGCATCATGAATGATGTCACCAGACAAACTCCATCTCATTGGGCCGGGTAACGTGCTGGGTGGGCTTAATAGGCCCCATTAAGGTAAGTTCATTTTCTGCAGTGGGATGGAGCCAGCAGCGGGGGTTGTGACCCCCCACGGACACCGCCCGTACCAGACCCGCCCAGTTAGGCAAAATTCCAGCCCCTGTTTTAGTGTTGTTGATTGAGGGACAAACATTGGCCAGGGTCTGAGGAGATCTCCTCTGCTCTTCTTCGAAACAGTGCCATGGGATCTTTTGCGTCCACCTGAGAGAGCAGACAGGGCTTCAGTTTAACGTCTCATCCAAAAGACGGCTCCTCTGACAATGCAGCACTCCCTCAGCACTTCACTGGAGGGTCAGCTTAGTTTATAAGCTTAAGTCTCTGGAGTGGGACTTGAACCCTTGACCTTCTGGCTCAGCGTGCTACCCAGTGCAATCCCAGAGTAAAGTCCACCTTACTGACTCGCACAAAGTTAGTTGATGCTGGGGTGGGGAAGGAGCCTGATTGGAGGTTACCACCACATAAGTCAGGGGGCGGCATGGTCTGGCAAAGGGTTGCACCATGGTGAATCTTACGTCCCAGGGGCAGGATGAGGTGTGCAACCAGTTTGGAACAACTCTGGAAAACCCGCAAAGGCAGGATAACAGTAATGGTTCGAGCGCTGGTTGAGTTGCATTTGTAGGATAGTGGCAATCCGGAACTCTCGCCCCCAAAAAAGCTGTTGTGGCTGGGGGTCAAGTGAAAATTTCAATACTGAGATTGATAGATTTTTGTTAGGTTAAGGGTATTAAGTTTTTTTTTATTCATTCCTGGGATGTGGGCATCGCTGGCAAGGCTGTCATTTATTGCCCATCCCTAATTGCCCTTGAGAAGGTGGTGGTGAGCCGCCCTCTTGAACCGCTGCAGTCCGTGTGGTGAAGGTGCTCCCACAGTGCTGTTAGAGAGGGAGTTCCAGGATTTTGACCCAGTGATGATGAAGGAATGGCAATTATGGCCCAGAAATTCGGGTCAGAGGCTTCCCGCGGGTGCAAGCCCCCGACCTGTACTTACCTAGCACGCCGACCGTTGAGCTGTGGGCCCACATGGGATTCCAATCCTGGGCCTCCTCCAACTGCCGGCGCACAGTGCTTGCGTATCCCAGGGGCGCAGTTAGTTCGAAGCGTCCCCTGGGATCACGTGGGCCATGGAGAGCCAATCGTAGCAGGGAATCTGTATTCATAGATTTGACAGGAAGACCTGTCAAATCGATTAATACAATTCAGCCTCAAAACATAACAAAAACTTCAAATAATTTTTTTTTTAAATCACATTTTAAAAATAACTATAAATTACATAAAATAACTATTTTAAACAATAACTTGAATTTTTGAAAAGATTAATTACAGTTTCTAACGGGGCTAAAAATAAACTTACCTTTCTTTAAAGTATTAGAAATAATAAACCTGTGGAAAAAATGTTTTAATTTAACTTAATTCACCACTTACCTTGTTAAAAGCAGGCCTTGTGACTGCTTTTTAAAAGCGTAGCTCCTGGAGACTTACCCTCCCGGAGAACCCTGTAAAAAATGGAAGTTCCAGGCATACGCGCTGCCTCTCCGGCGCACGCGTTCGACCTGTGAACCCCTTCCTTTAAGGGAACGGAAGTTTTGGTTTCCCACGCATGCGCAGTGTGTGCATGAAACCGGCACTTTCGTTGGGCCTACACGTGAGTACCCAGCGCGTACTCACCCGTGGGGACCCGAAGTTCTGGCCCAAGTCGGGGTGGTGTGTGACTTGGAGGGGAACTCGGAGGTGGTGGTGTTTACATACGCCTGCTGCCCTTGTCCTTCTAGGTGGAAGAGGTCGCAGAACCAAGGCGGGTAGATGGAGTCACGATACAGATCAGCCATGATCTAATTGAATGACGGAACAGGTCCAATGGGCTGAATGGTCTACTCCTGATCCTCTTTTCCTATGGACGTCTAATAAAAGGACAAGTAAATGTTGTGGCCTGCCATGCTGGGAGCTGCTTGTAATGCAAGTGACTTGAACCAAACATGGCCTGACAGTTTAAACTAATGGCCTACAAATTTGCAGCCCCGTGCAAATAGGTCAAATCAACCGGTTGCCCTTGTAACGACATATTTGTAACAAAAGCACCTGCTGCCCTAGAAAAGCTACAGTCTCTCAGGAAATGGAGAGGAATGAAAATCAATACACTGTGCAGGCACTGCCCTGTGTTTGAAATGCTGAAAATGAAGGCAAGCCCTTGCCCTATTTATGATATGGCGCAGCAGGATATAAATGAATCATGTTGTCCTGTGAATCCTTACATGTAGTCGATCACGTCAAAACCTGAGAGGTAACTGTGGCAGAAAACTGTTGCGACCTCTCCAATAGTTTATCTGCTTGTTCATGGGGTGTTTGAGAATCAGTAAACCATAGATCCTTCTGGAATAGTGCACTGGTCAACTCTTGCATCCAGGTGGATGTGCTACCATAACTAGTAACTGGGAAACTAAGCCCAGGTGATTGGAATCAACCACGTTAGGATCAAATTCTTATAACCTTTAGGGACAAAAGCAGACCAGTTTCAGTTAGAGGGGAAAAACTAAACCATCTACTACAATTTCACAAATCTTTATAAGTGCCTCCTGGAAATCCTAAAGCTTCCATCAACTCTGCTCTGCTAAGGATGCTTTGAGGTTGTGCACTCACTCCTTCAGATAAAGCCTTCTCCTTGTAATCCTCCGCTTGCGTTCCTGAATCTCCAACTCATCCCGTTCTTTCTCCAAGGTGATGACAGCCACCGTGGTTACAGGAGACACGATGTTACTGCATTTGCCTGTCCCTTCTGTATCACGTTTAGTCTGTGCTGAGGATGCCTTATACTTCCATACATTTCGAACAGAAGGCGCAGCTAAAACGGATTGGATCCACCCATCCCACAACTCGCTTAACTGCCGTTTCCAACCCAAAAGATAGAAAACCTCTGATGCCATTTTAAGTCTGTGTTGGAAAGGGAGAAACAGCCTCAATGCTGTTCAAGTTCATCTTTAAGCCTAGGATTTCATTCTCTGCAGTAAAATACCATTAAAATTACCAAACGGCACAAAATTTCCCTCAAAAGGGATTTTTCTGGGGGTTTCCTCGCCTCATGTCTGGGTCTGTTGTAGACTCATTGAACGAGGTTGATGGCTGTGATTAGTCAACAACTCCATTATCGTTGGATCGTGCGATGACCAGGATGGTAGATAAAAAATCACGGGATTGGGGGTAATATTCTGGCATGGATAGAGGATTGGCTATCTAACAGAAGGCAGAGAGTTGGGATAAATGGTTCATTCTCAGACTGGCAATCAGTAACTAGTGGTGTTCCGCAGGGGTCAGTGCTGGGTCCCCAACTCTTTACAATCTATATTAACGATTTGGAGGAGGGGACCGAGTGTAACATATCAAAGTTTGCAGATGATGCTAAGATGGGAGGGAAAGTAGTGAGTGAGGAGGACATAAAAAACCTGCAAGGGGACATAGACAGGCTAAGTAAGTGGGCAGAGATTTGGCAGGTGGAATACAATACTGGAAAGTGTGAGGTTATGCACTTTGGCAGGAAAAATCGTAGCGCAAGTTATTATCTTAATGGCAAGAAACTGGAAAGTACTGAAGTACAAAGGGATCTGGGGGTCCTGGTGCACGAAACTCAAAAGGTTAGTATGCAGGTGCAGCAAGTGATTAAGAAGGCCAATGGAATGTTGGCTTTCATTGCTAGGGGGATAGAATATAAAAATAGGGAGGTATTGCTTCAGTTTTACAAGGTATTGGTGAGACCGCACCTGGAATACTGCGTACAGTTTTGGTGTCCATACTTAAGAAAGGACATACATGCTCTCGAGTCAGTACAAAGAAGGTTCACTCGGTTAATCCCGGGGATGAGGGGATGGACATATGAGGAGAGGTTGAGTAGATTGGGACTCTACTCATTGGAGTTCAGAAGAATGAGAGGCGATCTTATTGAAACATATAAGATTGTGAAGGGGTTGGATCGGGTGGATGCGGGGAAGATGTTCCCGATGATGGGTGAAACTAGAACTAGGGGGCATAGTCTTAGAATAAGGGGCTGCTCTTTCAAAACTGAGATGAGGAGGAACTACTTCACTCAGAGGGTGGTAGGTCCATGGAATATGCTGCCCCAAAAAGCTGTAGAAGCTACATCATTACATAAATTTAAAACAGAAATAGACAGTTTCCTAGAAGTAAAGGAAATTAAGGGTTACGGGGAGCGGGCAGGAATTTGGACATGAGTCTAGGTTCGGAATGGTCATGGCCCTGTGGGTAGCGGAGCGGGCCCAGGGGCCGTGTAGCCTGATCCTGCTCCTATTTCGTGTGTCTATTTCTGTTAGATTCAGGAGATGGTTCTGTGATAGTGGATTGGCGGTTAGGATCAGATCAGCCATGATCTTATTGAATGGCGGAGCAGGCTCGAGGGGCCGATTGGCCTACTCCTGCTCCTATTTCTTATGTTCTTATGTTCTTATGAACCAGATAGACCTTGGTCTTTTTTCGTCCAACAATTCCTATATTCCTAAATGAGTAATGTATAGTCGACACCTTTTAATTCAAAAATCACTTAATTCAATTATCTGATCATTCAAATTTTTACCAATAAGTTCTCGTTTTGCTGTGTTATTTAAATTGCCTAATTCAAATTATCAGATAATTCCACTTTTTTCAACACAAAAATGATTTTGAATCGTCAGGTGTATAACTCATGATCCCCAAAACATTGATAAAACTCCTAGAATCCCATGCATTAAGAAGGGAATTTGATTTACTGAATCACCTTAAACCAGTGACTATTAACACCCACTTGCATTTATATAGCACCTTTAACGTAGAAAAATGTCTCACGGCACTTCATTGGGGTGCAACCAGACAGAACTGGATGTCGATTTAAAGAATGGGATCTTAGATGGGTTAACAAAAGCTTGGTCAAAGGGGTGGGTTTTAAGGAGGGTCTTAAAGGCGGAGAGAGAGGTAGAAAGGTGGAGGGATTTCGGGAGGGAATTCCAGAACGTGGGGCCTAGGTGGTGAAGGCACGGCCGCCAATGGTGGGGCGAAGGAAGTCGGGGATGCGCAGGACGCTAGAATTGGAAGAATGGATAATTCAGGTGAATGGTTGTAGAGCTGGAGGAGGTTACAGAGATAGGGAGCGGCGAGGCCATGAAGGATGACACTTTTCAAATTGGAGGTGTTGGGGTCTGGGAGCCAATGTAGGTCAACAAGGACAGGACTGATGGGAGGGCAGGATGTGGTGCGGGATATTATATGGGCATAGGGCATAGTTTTGGGCTTGGCATTACATTAACTCCACGGTTAACAGTTTTGCACTGCACTAGAAGATTGTTAGAAACAGACTGGAAATAGAAAAGCAGCTTATTGAAATAAATTGCAGTGAATGTGAGCATGAAAGAATCTAATTTACTTAGTACACTTTAAACTGATTGATTCCAAGGCCTTTGATTTCAAGTGAGTAACAATAAGCTTTAGAACCAAAACTATCATCAATGGTCATCATTAACAGTTTCGAGAATAGCCACATGGAAACCATAATCAGAAAATCACTACTTCATGGCGGTTTCAATTTAATAGCTTTTCCACGGGACAATACACAGTGAGAGGCTTGGCAGTTTGGTAACACAAAACAAAATCATGAATTGGATTTGTCAAGTGGAAATGATGGACAAAAAGAGGAAGGTGCTTTCTTAGTTCGTATCTTCGCACTCGTCCCTTGGAGATCAGAGTGAAGCAGCAGGCGGAATCGCGGGCTGAGGAACAGTCGGACCCGAACGTTCCCTTCATGGTCGTAACCATCTTTATATCAGCCAGTAGGGTGCTTAGTCTGATATGGCGGGAGGGTTTTACGGGCTCTCACAACCCATATGACTGGACGCGAGAATCCCGCTGGATCGCAATCCAGAATTCCGAGCTGAAGCTCTGGTCTCCACTCGCTGGGACTGTCTGGAGTGGGTTTCGAAACCTGTACCTTCTGACTCCGAGGCTTACCACTAAGCCAAAGTCTGGCTCTGCTCCCTTTGTGAGTGAATGTTCTAAAAAGTAACTACAACATCCCTCCAAAACTGAACAAGTTTTTATTTTATTTGCTCCTGTGATGTGGGCGTCGCTGACAAGGATAGCATTTATTGCCCATCCCTAATTGCCCTTGAGAAGGTGGTGGTGAGCCGCCTTCTTGAACCGCTGCAGTCCGTGTGGTGAAGGTACTCCCACAGTGCTGTTAGGGAGTTCCAGGATTTTGACCCAGCGACGATGAAGGAACGACAATATATTTCCAAGTCAGGATGGTGTGTGACTTGGAGGGGAACTTGGAGGTGGTGGTGCTCCCATGCGCCTGCTGCCCTTGTCCTTCTAGGTGGAAGAGGTCGTGGGTTTGGGAGGTGCTGTCAAAGAAGCCTTGGCGAGTTGCTGCAGTGCATCTTTTAGATAGTAAACACTGCAGCCACGGTACGCCGGTGGTGGAGGGAGTGAATGTTAAAGGTGGTGGATGGAGTGCCAGTCAAGCAGGCTGCTTTGTCCTGGATGATGTCGAACTTCTTGAGTGTTGTTGGAGCTGCACTCATTTCGGCAACTGGAGAGTATTCCATCACACTCCTGACTTTTACCTTGTAGATGGTGGAAAGGCTTTGGGGAGTCAGGAGGTGAGACACTCACCACAGAATACCCAGCCTCTGACCTGCTCTTGTTGCCACAGTATTTATGTGGATGGTCCAGTTAAGTTTCTGGTCAATGGTGACTCCCAGGATGTTGATGGTGGGGGATTCGGCGATTGTAATGCTGTTGAATGTCAAGGGGCGGTGGTTAGACTCTTATTGGAGATAGTCATTGCCTGGCACTTGTGTGGTGAGAATGTTACTGCCACTTATCAGCCCAAGCCTGAATGTTGTCCAGGTCTTGCTGTATGTGGGCATGGACTGCTTCATTATCGAAGGAGGTGCGAATGGAACTGCAAGTGAAGCAGGTACAGGGATCCAGGAGGTAGTATTGCAGGAGCCTCAGTCCCTGCATTTGTCCAATAGATTCGAGGTTCTTGCAACCCTTGTCAGCCAGTGCGGGGGCTGCGGGGATGACGAGCAAACTGACCACGGCACCTTGGTACAGGAAGCCATTCAAGTGGGGGGAGTAAAAAGGAAGGTGGTTGTAGTAGGCGACAGTTTAGTTAGGGGAATAGACACTGTTCTCTGCAGCCAGGAGCGTGAATCCTGAAGGCTATGTTGTCTACCCAGTGCCAGGGTAAAGGACATCTCCTCCGGGCTGGAGAAGGACTTGGAGTGGGAGGGGGGGATCCAGTTGTCGTGGTCCACATAGGTATCAACGACATAGGTAGGACAAAGAAAGAGATTCTGCTGAGATAGTTTGAGCAGCTAGGGACTAAATTAAAAAGCAGAACCACAAAGGTCATAATCTCCGGATTATTACCGGCACCTTGAGCAAATTGGCATAGGGTCAATAGGATCAGGGAGATAAATGCGTGGCTCAAACATTGGTGTGGGAGAAGTGGATTTTGATTCGTGGGGCACTGGCACCAGTACTGGGGAAAGAGCGAGGTGTTCCATTGGGACAGACTACACCTGAACCATGCTGGGACCAGAGTTCTAGCAAATCGAATAACTAGGGAGGTAGATAGGACTAAATAAGTGGGGGGAGGGTCCTGGTGGAGAGAAATCTAGAATGCTAAAGAGAAAAGACAAGGAAGCAGTGCAGGAAAGTGATAGGGATAAGGATAACCTCATTGTGTCAGGAAAGGATAGAGCGTACAAACAAAGGAGTGCACTAACAAATAGGGTCCAGGTAAGAAAAAATGGTAATAAGACAAATAGAGCCATAGTGCAAAAAAATTTAAGATGTCTAAAAATGTTAAAAAGACAAATCTAAAGGCACTGTATCTGAATGCACAAAGCATTCGTAATAAGGTAGACGAATTAACAGCGCAAATAGATGTAAACGGATATGATATAATTGTGATTACGGAGACATGGCAGCAGGGTGACCAAGGCTGGGAGCTGAATATCCAAGGATATTCGATATTTAGGAAGGACAGGCAAAAAGGAAAATGAGGTGGGGTGGCCTTGTTAGTAAAGGATGAACTCAGAGCAATAGTGAGAAAGGATATTGGCTCAGAAAATCAAGATGTAGAATCAGTCTGGGTGGAGCTAAGAAGCACCAAGGGGCAGAAAACATTGGTGGGAGTTGTCTATAGGCCTCCAAACAGTAGTGGTAATATAAGGGATAGCATCAAACAGGAAATTAGAGATGCATGTAACAAGGGTACTACAGTAATCATGGGTGACTTTAATCTACATATAGACTGGCCAAACCAAATTAGCAATAATACTGTGGAGGATGAATTTCTGGAGTGTGTATGAGATGGTTTTTTAGACCAGTGCGTTGAGGAGCCAACTAGGGAACAGGCTATCCTAGATTGGGTATTGTGCAATGAGAAGGGGATAATTAATAAGCTTGTTGTGCGGGGTCCTTTAGGGAAGAGTGACCATAACTTGATAGAATCCTTCATTCAGATGTAAAGTGAAGAAGTCCAATCCAAAACACAGGTCCTAAATCTAAACAAAGGAAACTACGAAGGTATGAGGAGTGAGTTGGCTATGATAGATTGGGGAGCTTCATTAAAAGGCATGACGGTGGATAGGCAATGGCTAACATTTAAGGAACGAATGCATGAATTGCAACAGTTCAAAAACACAAAAGGAAAAACGGACCAACCATGGCTAACAAAAGAAATTAAGGATAGTATTAGATCCAAAGAGGAGTCATATAAAGTTGCCTGAAAAAGTAGCAAGCCTGAGGATTGGGAGCAGTTTAGAGTTCAGTAAAAAAGGACCAAGAGATTAATTAAGAGGGGAAAAATAGAGGATGAGAGTAAACTTGCAAGGAACATAAAAGTGGATTCGAGTACAAGAACAAGGATGTCTTGCTGCAGTTGTACAGGGCCTTGGTGAGACCACACCTTGAGTATTGTGTGCAGTTTTGGTCACCTTATCTGAGGAAGGATGTTCTTGCCATGGAAGGAGTTCAACGAAGATTCACCAGGCTGATACCTGGGATGGCAGGAATGACGTATGAGGAGAGATTGGGTCGATTGGGCTTGTACTCGCTGGAGTTTAGAAGAATGAGAGGGGCTCTCATTGAAACTTATAAAATTCTGACAGGACTGGACAGACTAGATGCAGGAAGGATGTTCCCGATGGTCGGGGTATCCAGAACCAGGGGTCACAGTCTAAGGATAAGGGGTAAGCCATTTAGGACAGAAATGAGGAGGAATATCTTCACCCAGAGAGTGGTGAACCTGTGGAATTCTCTACCACAGAAGGCAGTAGAGGCCAATTCATTAAATATATTCAAGAAGGAGTTGGATATATTTCTTAATGCTAAAGGGATCAAGGAATATGGGGAGAAAGCAGGGACAGGGTACTGAATTTTGATGATCAGCCATGATCGCATTGAATGGCAGAGCAGGCTCGAGGGGCCGAATGGTATATTCCTGCTCCTATCTTCTATGTTTCTATGTTTCTATGTAAAAGCTTCTACAAGTATGTAAAAGGAAAAAGATTAGTGAAGACAAAAGTAGGTCCCTTACAGTCAGAAATGGGAGAATTTATAATGGGGAACAAGGAAATGGCTGAGCAATTAAGCAAATACTTTGGTTCTGTCTTCACGGAAGAGAACACAAATAAATTCCCAGAAATGCTACGGAACCAAGGGTCTAGTGAGAAGGAGGAATTAAAGGAAATTAGTATTAGTAAAAAAAATAGTGCTGGAGACATTAAAGGGACTGAAAGCTGATAATTCCCCAGGGCCTGATAATCTGCATCCCAGAGTACTAAAAGAGGTAGCCATGGAAATAGTGGATGCATTGGTTGTCATCTTCCAAAATTCTATAGATTATGCAACAGTTCCTGCAGATTGGAGGGTGGCAAATGTAACCCCACTATTTAAAAAAGGAGGGAGAGAGAAAGCAGGGAACTATAGCCCAGTTAGCCTAACATCAGTAGCAGGGAAAATGCTAGTTCTTTTATAAAGGATGTGATAACAGGACACTTAAAAAATATCAACGGGATTAGACAAAGTCAATATGGATTTATGAAAGAGAAATTGTGTTTGACAAACCTACTGGAGTTTTGTGAGGATGTAACTGGTAGAATAGATAAGGGAGAACCAGTGGATGTGGTGTATTTGGATTTTCAGAAGGCCTTTGATAAAGTCCCACATAAGAGGTTAGTGTGCACAATTAAAGAACATGGGATTGGGGGTAATATACTGGCATGGATTGAAAATTGGTTAACAGACAGCAAACAGAGAATAGGAATAAATGGGTCTTTTTCGGGGTGGCAGGCGGTGACTAGTGGGGTACAGCAGAGATCAGTGCTTGGGCCCCAGCTATTCACAATATATATCAATGATTTGGATGAGGTAACCAAATGTAATATTTCCAAGTTTGCTGACGACACGAAACTAGGTGGGATTGTGAGTTGTGAGGAGGATGCAAAGAGGCTTCAAGGTGATTTAGACAAGTTGAGTGAGTGGGCAAATACATGGCAAATGCAGTATAATGTGGATAAATGTGAAGTTATCCACTTCGGTAGGAAAAACAGAAAGGCAGAGTATTATTTAAATGGTGATAGATTGGGAAATGTTGATGTACAAATGGACCTGGGTGTCCTTGTACACCAGTCACTGAAAGCAAACATGCAGGTGCAGCAAGCAGTTAGGAAGGCACATGGTATGTTGGCCTTCATTGCAAGAGGATTTGAGTACAGGAGCAAGGATGTCTTACTACAGTTGTACAGGGCCTTTGTCAGACCACACCTGGAGTACTGTGTGCAGTTTTGGTCTCCTTAGCTAAGAAAGGATATACTTGCCATAGAGGGAGTGCAGCGAAGGTTCACCAGATTGATTCCTGGGATGGCAGGACTGTCGTATGAGGAGAGATTGGGTCGACTAGGCCTGTATTCACTAGAGTTTAGAAGAATGAGAGGGGATCTCATTGAAATGTACAAAATTCTGACAGGGCTAGACAGACTGGATGCAGAGGATGTTTCCCCTGGCTGGGGTGGTCTAGAACGAGGGGTCACAGTCTCAGTATATGGTGGGTTTTGATAGCTTAAATCTCCAGATTTTATGGCGATGCACTGCACAGAGCTTCAAAGCATTGTGGAGTGGAGCCACACAGAAAATGTCAGGAAAAGACCAATTAGCCCATCCACCCTATCCAATCTACAGCCTACATGCACCATCAATCCATCTTTGCCTACTCACCGTCCCATTCGCTCTCCCATCCCCTTAAATAGCTCCAGGGTTTGGACCCAGGGTCCTCCACGTGGTCCTTTGGAGACCTGGGCCGAGAAATGGAAATGGGTGCCAGCTCGGCGAAGCAGCCTCTCCGCCCAGCAAGTCGTGCCAGTGTGAGGCCTGAACCAAATCCGGGCTCAGGCCTCATATAAATGCAGGTGGCGAGATTGCTGGGTCGTAGGTCATGGGAGGGCAGAAAACCAGCCAGCAGGTCGGGTCAGCGGCAGGGTGAGGGGGCCGGGGTGGGGGGGCATTGGTGGTGAGGCGATCCCAGGGATGACTACTCCTGTTCCTCCTGCGCCCACAAGAATAAAAACTCAAAATTTCTTGGGCCGATTTTTTGAGCGGTCCCTTTAAGAACCGCTGGTTAGGCCACTCAATGCCCGCGACACATACTCTGCCATGTAAGTTGTCACATAAACTTGGCTTAATTTCCATTTACAATTAAAATACTGTTGCCGCATTCATTCTGTACACTCGTCACAAATATCTGAAGGTCTCTTTTACAGTGTTGCTGTGAGTGACAAATGGTTTGGCTATTAATATGCACATTCCAGAAAGTGGAACTGTGTGTGCTTTATCAGCTGTGGACTATGATATATAATCAGTGAGAGACAGTTTGTTACTCTGTGTGTTGTTGTTGATATTG
This sequence comes from Somniosus microcephalus, assembly GCF_052327205.1. NCBI lineage: Eukaryota > Metazoa > Chordata > Chondrichthyes > Squaliformes > Somniosidae > Somniosus > Somniosus microcephalus. The sequence continues at coordinate 448,912,883 of NC_140987.1, read as the reverse complement.
TATCAAATAGAGATGATCAGAAATTACCATTTTTCCCTTTCAGAGGATATTGCAATCGAAAATATAATTAACTTGAGCAGATTCTTGCAGTGATTGGCGCCATAGAATTCACCCTGTGTGTGATTTGCTATTTTAATGTGTTGAACTGCGTTCCTGTTCACTATCAGATACTGGTAACAAATGCTGTGCTAAACAGCCGAATCTTAACTAATCATCTCTATTTATATGCGAACTTTGTATAAAATAGTAACGAATGAGTTGAACTGCAGCAGACAGGTAAGCTGGAAAAGAATGATACAAGCCTGAAAAATTAAGATAAGAAATGTTTTCCATTTAAGTTGTGCATGTATGGAAAAGCATTCATGTTTCAGTGAGGAGATTAAGGCACATTTGTCCTTGTGATGTGTTTTAGCTTGCTACCAAAATGTCTATCTGCAATACTTTACACATGTTCTAGGTTTGAATTGTTGGGGTTATTAATATTGGACCAGCTTCTAGAGAACATCTCTGGTATTCTAATTACTTTGAGTGAACAAACACAATGATAACTTGTACATCAATCCTGTCCTATCTTATAAGAGTTCAATAAGTAATCTATCTCTACGTACTCTTCACTGGCAGGAGGGCCGGTAACCAGAGGACACAGATTTAAGGTAATTGGCAAAAGAACCAGAGGCGAAATGAGAAGAATCTTTTTTTGTGCAGCAAGTTTTGACCTTAGAATCATGGAAATTTACAGCACGGAAGGAGGCCATTCAACCCATCGTGTCCATGCCGACCGACAAAGAGCTAGCCAGCCTAATACCACTTTCCAGCTCTTGGTCCATAGCCCTGTAGGTTACGGCACTTCAAGTGCATATCCAAGTACTTTTTAAATGTGATGAGGGTTTCTGCCTCTACCACCCTTTCAGGCAGTGAGTTCCAGACCCCCACCACCCTCTGGGTGAAAAAAATTCTCCTCAACTCCCCTCTAATCCTTCTACCAATTACTTTGAATCTGTGCCCCCTGGTTATTGACCTCTCTGCTAGGGGAAATAGGTGCTTCCTATCCACTCTATCGAGGCCCCTCATAATTTTATACACCTCAATTTAGTCTCCCCTCAGCCTCCTCTGTTCCAAAGAAAACAATCCTAGCCTATTCAATTTTTCCTCATAGCTATAATTCCCCAGCTCAGGCAACATCCTCATAAATCTAATACAAAAAGAAAATACTGCAGATGCTGGAAATCAGAAATAAAAACAGAAAATGCTGGAGACACTCAGCAGGTCAGACAGCATCTGTGGAGAGAGAAACAGAGTTAACGTTTCAGGTCGATGACCTTTCGTCAGAACTGGAAAAAAGCAGGAAATGGAACAGATTTTCAAGCAAGTTTAGGGGCTGGGAAATGGGGGAGCGGATGAAAGAACAAAATGGAAGGTCCGCGAGAGGATGGAAGGCAGGAGAAGTAAAGAGGCATTAAGAGATATTCAAAGTGAGAGGAGATGGTAATGGGGCAGGTTAAGAAACAAAGGATGGCTCTCGATGAAGTGTGAATTGCGCTGGCAGAATGAAAGACAGCTGCCATGTGGGGGAAAAGAAAAAAAACACAGACAAAAAGTGTGGATAATAAATATAAATATGATAGGGGCCGAGGTTATGACCTGAAATTGTTGAACTCTATGTTGAGTCCGGCAGGCTGCAAAGTGCCCAATCGAAAGATGAGGAGCTGTTCCTCGAGCTTACGTTGAGCTTCAGTGGAACAATGCAAGAGGCCGAGGGCGGTGAGGCCTGAGTGGGAGTGGAGCGGAGAATTAAAGTGACAGGCGACCGGAAGCTCGGGGTCCACCTTACGGGCTGAACAGAGGTGTTCCGCAAAGCGGTCACCCAATCTGCGTTTGGTTTCCCCAACGTAGAGGAGACCGCATCGTGAGCAGCGAATACAGTATACTAGATAGCAAGAAGTACAAGTAAATCGCTGTTTCACCTGGAAGGGGTGTTTGGGGCCCTGGACAGTGGGAAGGGGGGAGGTATAAGGGCACGTGTTGCATCTCCTGCGTTTGCACGGGAAGGTGCCGGGCAAAGGGGAAGGGGTGCTGGGGGTGATAGAGGAGTGGACTAGGGTGTCGCGGAGGGAGCGGTCCCTACAGAATGCTGAAAGGGGAGGTGAGGGGAAGATGCGTTTGGTGGTGGGATCATGCTGGACGTGTTGGAAATGGTGGAGGATGATCCGTTGAATGTGGAGGCTGGTGGGGTGAAAGGTGAGGACAAGGGGAACCCTATCGTGGTTCCAGGAGGGAGGGGCAGGGGTGAGGACAGAAGTGCGGGAGATAGAACTGACACGGTCGAGGGCCGTGTCAACCATGGTAGAGGAGAATCCTCATTTGAGGAAAAAGGAAGACATGTTGGAAGCACTGGTATGGAAGTTGGCATCGTCAGAGCAGATGCGGCGGAGACGGAGAAACTGGGAGAATGGAATAGAGTCCTTACAGGAGGCAGGGTGGGAGGAAGTGTAGTCCAGGTAGCTGTGGGAGTCAGTGGGCTTGTAGTGAATGTTTGTCAATAACCTATCCCCAGAAATGGAGATGGAGAAGTTGAGGAAGGGAAGGTGTTGTGTCTGTGTGTTGATAGAGACACTGAAGACAGGAGTTGGTTTGATAGGTGTTTACTAAACAAAGTCTGTAACTAATGGATACAACACAATATACAGGCTTATATAGCCCGAGTGGCCATTACCGGCATTACAGTACACATGGGGCTCTTAAAGGCACATACACTACAATTCCTCCCCTTTTAGCCAACCAGTACATAATATTTTAAGTAATTATTAATTACATGTTACAAGAAAATAATCTATACATTGCTGCAGTTAATTAATTATAAGTCAGTCTCTCTGGAGGCTTCCTGACTCGGTCTGGATAACGCCTCGGTGGTGTAGTAGTTTCTGGTGGTGTAGTAGGTTCTTTTGGCAAGGCTGATTCGGCTTGAATGCCAGTGTCGGGTTCATCGGGTTCCAGTATCACCGGATCGGAGGTAGATATGGGTATCTCTACTTCATCGTTCGGCGTATAGAGTTGTGGTGTAGGTTGTCCCTTTTCGGATGACTCTATGATTTGGTCAGCATGGCGCCTTATTATGCTTTCTCCGATGTCCACGGTATACATCAGCGGTCCTAGTCATGTGCAGATAGTTCCAGGCTGCCATTTCTCGGTACGGTAGTCCCGGGCCAAAACTTGTTGACCTATCTGGAAGGTTCTAGTTGGCCTTTCATTCATGCCTTGAAATTGCCGGTTCTCCACGTCCCTTCTGATGTTGGGCTTGATCAAACCCAGCCGGCATCTTAGGCTTCTATTGAAGAACATCATGGCGGGAGTTTGGTTTGTAACCATATGTGTTGCATTCCTGTATGCGAACAAGAAGTTATCCACCTTGTGCTGAAGTTTTATGTCTTCATTACCCATGGCCTTTATGGCCTTCTTGAAGGTCTGGACAAACCTTTCAGCCAATCCATTGGTGGCGGGATGGTATGGGGTGGACGTGTAGTGCTTAACCCCATTGTTTTTTAAGAACTTCCTGAATTCTTCGGACACAAATTGCGGTCCATTATCAGAACAGATCTGTTCCGGCAGCCCATTCCTGGCAAATATGGTCCTTAATACTGTGATGGTTTTTTCCGTGGTGGTGGAGGACATCTTTATTACCTCCAGCCACTTGGAGTGTGCATCAACCGCGATTAAGAACATTGAGTCCATAAATGGACCAGCAAAGTCGATGTGTACCCTTTGCCAGGGAGATGAGGGCCACTCCCATGGATGTAGAGGGGCTTGGGGTAGAGCGTTTTGGACCTCCTGGCATCCTAGGCAGCTCTTGGTCATTTCTTCGATGTCTCCATCGATACCTGGCCACCATACAAACGCTCTGGCTAGGTTCTTCATTTTCACTCCACCCAGATGCCCCTCGTGAAGCTCCTTTAGTACTTTATCCTGGAGTTTGGGTGGAATCACCACACTGGATCCACACATCAAGGTTCCTCGGCACACTGACAGCTGTTCTCTTCTTTGCGAGAATGCTGGCAACAGTGGTTCGCCATGTGCTGGCCATCCCTTCACCGTTAAGTCGTAGACTCGTGAGAGAGTCGGGTCATTTCTCGTTTCCTTTTCAATGGCATGATTGGTTACTGGTAGACATTCCACTATGGTTGAGTGGAACATCTCCACTGGGTCTACTGTAGGTGCCTCTTCTACCGTTGGCAACGGTAGGTGCGATAAACCGTCAGCATTCCCATGCTGTTTTGATCCTTTGTATTCTATGTTATATTGGTGTGCCCCTAGAAAAAAGGACCACCTCTGTAGCCTTTGCGCTGTCATAATGGGAACACACTTTTTAGGGTTGAATATGGAGATGAGGGGTTGATGGTCAGTCAACAAGGTAAATTTTTGTCCGTGTAGGTAATGGTTGAATTTCTTCACTCCCCATACCAGGCTGAGTGCTTCCCTGTCGATTTGGGCATAGTTACGCTCAGCTGAGTTCAATGTGCGTGACGCAAAAGCTATCGGCCGTTCCGAGCCATCAGGGAATTTATGCGATAATACTGCTCCTATGCCGTAAGGGGATGCATCGCACGCCAGTCTGATTGGCAGTGATGGGCTGTAATGAGCCAAAACTTCTTTGGACGTGATTAAGTCTTTGCATTTATGGAAGGCACGTTTACAGTCTTCGCTCCATTTCCAAATTACTCCTGTTTGTAGCAGTTCATTAACAGGGTGTAGGGGAGTTGATAAGTTCGGTAAAAATTTATGATAGTAATTTATTAATCCCAGGAACGACCTTAATTGTGAAACATTTTCAGGTGCTGGGGCTTTTATGACCGCTTCAATTTTTTCAGGTGACTTATGCAACCCTTCCTTATTAATTGTGTGGCCACAATATGATATTTGATTTTGGAAAAATTCGCACTTTGGGCGATTTGCTCGTAGGCCCCATTCTCTCAGCCGAGTGAGCACCTGCTCCAAATTGGCAAGGTGCTCATTGTCGTTTTCTCCTGTTACAAGGATGCCGTCTAGGTAGCATTGAGTCCCCGGAATCCCTTGGAGGACTTGCTCCATAGCTCTTTGCCAGATAGCTGGAGCGGATGCTACTCCGACAACCAGTCGATTGTACTGGTACAGACCTTTGTGTGTATTTATCGTGAAATATTTTTTAGAGGCATCTTCAACCTCCATCTGTAGATATGCCTGTGCCAGGTCAATTTTGGTGAAACATTTCCCTCCGGATGGTGAGGCGAAAATATCTTCTATCCTCGGAAGAGGATACTGTACCGTGTGAAGGACCGGGTTTACAGTCACCTTGAAGTCTCCACAGATGCAAATTTTTCTCTGTTCTTCAGATTTATCATTATTTAATGCTTTCTTCATGACTGGGGCGATGGGTGTTGCCCACTCGCTCCAATCTATTTTAGATAATACGCCTGCCTTTTCCAAATTCTCCAGCTCTGCCTCGACTGCTGGACGAATTGCGTATGGCACCGGTCTTGCCTTAAAAAACTTGGGAATTGCTGCACCTTCCACTTTTATTGAGGCGGTGATGCCTTTCAAGGTTCCTAGTTTCTCTTGAAACACTTCCTTGACGTTGGCCAAGATGTCTTTTAATCGTTCAGGTATGACGTCATAATTTTTTTCCTTACTGGTCACCGTCAGTGCCTGAATGGAGTGCCAGTCTAAACGTATTTTCCTGATCCATTCACGTCCCAACAGCGGTGGACCACCATCTTGTAGAACATATAAATACAACTTCTGTATTTCCTTGCCGTTGTATACAACAGGCACCCTTATTTTTCCTTTGGTGTATACTTTCTGCCCCGTATATGTTTTCAAGATAATGGATGTGTCTTTTAAAGGTATATGCGGAAATAGCCGCTCATAATCCAGTCGATTTATGACGGTCAGAGCTGATCCTGTATCTAGCTCCATTTTAACTGGGGACCCTGCTATTGTGAGGGTAACCCAAATGGTCTGGTAATCTTCTTTGGCAATTACATTATGTAATTTGAGAGAGCTTAGTCTCTTGTTTCCGGAGTCGCTATCGCTCTTCTGGTCTTCGGAGCTACTATCCGTCATCATTTGTACCTTTCTGTGTTTTTCCTTATTGATTTTTTTTATGTTAGTGGATTTTTTTTTCCCAGATCGGCATACACGTGTAATGTGTCCCATCTTTCCGCATTGCCTGCATGCTTTGTCCTTGAACCAGCAGTCCCTCTGGTCATGGGTGGATCTGCCGCAGCGATAACATCTCTCGAAACCCCGTGTCAATTCATGGGTGCCGAAGTCCTTTGGCTTTTGCTGTATCTCTGTAGCTCCTCTTACACTGAAAGCCTTGTCCAGTGTTAAATCTTTCTCAGAAAGTAGCCTTTTTTGTGTTCCTTCACTTAGGGGACCGCAGACGAATTTGTCTCGTAGAGAATCTGCCAGTCCAGCCCCGAATTGGCAGTGTAGGGTATCAACAATCTCCTTAAAATTCTTGTCCATTGGTTCGGCTGGAGTGATTAAGTTTCGTAACAGCTTGTATGTCTTTGCGCCCATTAGATTTAGAAGTACTGAAGCTTTTTTTTAATCTTCTATTCCATTTGCGGTGCAATATACCTCCACTCTTTCCACATATATGGTCCAATCCTCTTTCTCGTTATCAAAAGCATCAATATTGCCAGAATTAGGCATCCTAGAAAAAAATGGCGCTTCCCGCGCTTTTCTTTCTTTTCTGCAGAAAAGATATGGCGCTTCCCGCGCTTCCCTGCCGCTGCTGCCGATGACAACGCCGTTTCCCGCGGTTTCTGTTCTTTTTATTTATTTATTTACAGTTGGAGACTCGTTCCCGCCGGACTCTCTTTCTAGGTCCAAACGCCGACCTGCTTGCCGCGCCGGCCGTCTCCCGAGTGCTCCCTCCCCGCCTACTACTGCCTGCCTTCGCCTTAGCTGCTTGGCCTAGCTGCAGAGCCAGCCGCTGGAGCCCCAGCCTGACGCCCAGGAAGGATTACCGCAGTACCTGCCACCAGCTTCTTTCACTTTCTTGATTCTTCCTCAACTCTGGACGCCAGAGGAATCAATGTCCTTGAGGTGCTGCCGAATTGCAGGTAAGTCCGTTTCCACCTCATCACCACTGTTGTGTCTGTGTGTTGATAGAGACACTGAAGACAGGAGTTGGTTTGATAGATGTTTACTAAACAAAGTCTGGAGGGTAACTAACGGATACAACACAATATACAGGCTTATATAGCCCGAGTGGCCATTACCGGCATTACAGTACACATGGGGCTCTTAGAGGCACATACACTACAGAAGGGAAGAGTCAGAGATGGATAATGTGAAGGTGAGGGAAGGGTGGAAATTGGAAGCAAAGTGAATGAAATTATCTAGTTCAGGGTGAGAGCAGGAAATGGCACCGATACAGTCATCAATGTACCGGAAAAAGAGGAGAGGGAGGGGGCCCGAGTAGGACTGGAACAAAGAGTGTTCCACATATCCCACGAAAAGGCAGGCATAGCTAGGACCCATGCGGGTACCCATAGCAACACCTTTGATTTGGAGGAAATGAGTGAAGTCAAAGGAGAAGTTGTTCAATGTGAGGACAAGTTCAGCCAGGCGGAGGAGGGTGGTGGTGGATGGGGACTGGTTGGACCTCTGTTCAAGAAAGAAGCAGAGCGCCCTCAGGCCATCCTGGTGGGGGATGGAGGTGTAGAGGTATTGGACATCCATGGTGAAAAGGAAGCGGTTGGGGCCAGGAAACTGTTAAAGTGCCGGAGGGCGTCGGAAGAGTCACGGATGTAGGTGGGAAGAAACTGGACAAGGGGAGATAAAATAGAGTCAAAATAGGAAGAGATAAGTTCCGTGGGGCAAGAACAGGCTGGAATGATGGCACTACCAGGGCAGTTCTATTTGTGGATCTTGGGAAGGAGGTAGAAACGGGCTGTGCAGGGTTGGGGAACTATGAGGTTGGCGGCCGTGGGGGGAAGATCTGCAGAGAAGATGAGGTCAGTGACAGTCTTGGAAACGGTGGCTTGATGTTTGGTAGTGGGGTCATGGTCCAGGTGGAGGTAGGAGGAGGTGTCGGAGAGTTGGTGTTCAGCTTCCGCTAGGTAGAGGTCGGTTCACCAATCAACAACAGCACCACCCTTGTCAGCAGGTTTAATGATAATGTTGGGGTTGGATCTGAGAGAATGGAGTGCTGCAAGTTCAGAGGGAGGTAGGTTGGAGTGAGTGAGGGGAGCAGAGAAATGGAGACGGCCAATATTACGGCGGCAGTTAGCAATGAAAAGATCTAGAGAGGGTGAGAGGCCAGAGGGAGGGGTCCAGGTAGAACGAGAATTCTGAAAGCAGGAGAAAGGGTCAGCTGTGCGGAGGGAAGACTCCTGGCCAGAGAAGTGGGCACAGAGACGAAGGCAGCAGAAAAAGAGCTCAGCATCGTGCCGAGCTCGAAATTCATTGAGGTGGGGGCATAAGGGGATGAAGCTCAGGCCTTTGCTGAGGACTGATTGTTTGGGGTCAGAGACGGGAAGGTCAGTGGGGATAGTGAAAACGCGGCAGGGGGTGTGTAGGGGGTGGCGTGCGCCCAGTCAGTTATGCCCCTGACTGCCTGTGAATGGTTCGAATCGCTCCCACACCCCTGGGTTCTCGACACCGGACTTAGGTACAGGCGGCGATACAGAAAACGAGTAGAGAAGTGGTTTGCATGTGAGAAAACCAAGATTTTATTAAAACAGAAGTAAGAATTACAAATACTGGAAAAGTCACTATGTAGTTACAGGCTTGTCAAAAGAATATACTCAAAAGGGAATGGGGAACACGCGGCACATCGAGGGAACAACACACATTAACAAAATCCCTTAACCCTTATCCCACCTATAATACCTAACTACATTAAGCTAAGAGGGGCCAGGAATTCATGCTCACCAAGTCAAAATCTGCTGAGTTATAACGGTTGTGGGGTTTTAGGGTTCGCTCTTTGTGTTCTCTGGAGCTTGCCGTCGTCACATGGTCTCAGGGCGCGGCAAGGGCGTCATCCCGGTAATGTACCCCGAGATTAAAGTCTTTGCTTGGGTACTTTACCTCGGAGGGATGATGGTTCTTCTTCTTCGGGTGGCGGTTGAATGTTGCATGAAGATAGTCGAAGGTCGGCTGGATTGAAGACCCGATTATTCGAAGCGTTCTTCAATCTTCTTCGAAATCATCTCGTCTGATTTCATCTCATCTCATCTCGTCTCGTCTCATCTCGTCTCGTCGCCTGGCCTGGCCTGGCCTGGCCTGGTCTGCCCGTGTTCGCCTGGTGCCCAGCGTCCCTGATGGATTTGGGGAAGCCATAGGCAGTGGCTAGGTGGCAAGCGCAGGAGGAAGAGAGAGCAAGCGCAAAACAGAACGTGGCTACCAATGGGCCTATAATTATACTCCCATTGAAAACCCTTATCTGCACGCCAAATCAGGTTAGTCTATTGTCCAACTTTTGGCGGGCTGTTTTAAATGATTATCCCAATCTAAGTTAACTGGCATTTGATGGCCATTTATCGCACCTAATGGCCCCGATATCCGGGCTGTATTGTCATTAATGCATTTTAATCGGCCTGTCCAGCCTTGGTGGCTCCCTTGAGTTGTTTCCGATTATTTATGCGGGCAAACTAATGGCTTTACACTTAGGCCTAACTGGGCTGATCTGTTTCGATCTGATGCAATGCATATTCAATGTTTGCCTGGCTGTCTGGCTTTTCAAACACAAAGTCCTTTTCACAGAAATGCATTTTAAGTTTCGATTTCCCAAAGCTGCCTGTTGGTGCTACTGAGTCCAAGCTTTTAAAATCTTACAGGCTTTTGGGTCACGAGATGTGGACACCATCTTTTGTGTACCCTTTTTAAATTGTCCATACAGGGTCCCTTTTATTAATAACCTTGGGGGAAATGTGGGAATTTTGTGAACCTTACAGGTGAGATTGGGAGAAGGGATGGGGTCAGAGGAAAGTGATGGGGAAGAAGGGGCGTTGGTGTCCAAGAGTTGTTGAAGCTTGCGATCTTTGACACCTGAAAGGAAGAAAAAAAGTTTTTTGTTGAAGCGCCGGATGAGGCGAAGGATGAAATGGAACTGCGGACCAGGACAGCTTTGAGACAGAGTGAGTTGGTGCTGCTGAAGAGAGAGGTTGAGAGTGTTCATGTGGCATTGCATGGCATTCAGCATGGATCTCAGGATACGGCGAGAGCAGTGGTTCAAGGAACGCTGAATATCTTGGAGGTATCTGTAGTCCTGGGTGGATCCAAAACACGAAGGGTGGAATTTCAGTTGAAATCCACGTGGGGTAAGTCGGAGCCGGAGACAGTTGCTGAGGAAAGATATGTGGATATGTGGCTGTGAAAGCGAGTTTTGGTAGATACCTGACCAATCACGAGAAGGGAGACAGAAAGCAAGGAAGATGAACAAGGTAAAAGTGGCAAATGGAAATCCCGTCAAAGAGAAGAGCAGAACGTCTTCAAGGTGGGCATTCCTGGAAGAGAAGTGGCAGAGAATTAAACACTAATACAATAGCAAAATACTGCAGATGCTGGAAATCTGAAAAAAAAACAGAAAATGCTGGAGACACTCAGCAGGTTAGGCAGTATCTGTGAAGAGAGAAACAGAGTTAACGTTTCAGGTCGATGACCTTTCGTCAGAACTGGAAAAAAGCAGGAAATGGAACAGATTTTAAAGCAAGTTTAGGGGCTGGGAAATGTCGTAAATCTCCTCAGTACCCTGTCTAATGCAATCACATCTTTCCTGTAATGTGGTGACCAGAACTGTACACAGTGCTCTAACTGTGGCCTAACCTGTGTTTTATACTGTTCTAGCATAACCTCCCTGCTTTTATATTCTATGCCTCGGCTAATAAAGGAAAGTATCCCGTATGCCTTCTTAACCAGCTCCAAGGTCCCCCTGTTCCTCTACACTACTCAGTGTCCTACCATTTATAGTGTATTCCCTTGCCTTATTAGCCCTCCCCAAATGCATTACCTCACACTCCTCTGGATTGAATTCCATTTGCCACCTTTCTGCCCACCTGACCAGTCCATTGATATCTTCCTCCAGTCTACAGCTTTCTTCCTCACTATCAACCAATTGGCCAATCTTTGTATCATCTGCAAACTTCTTAATCATGCCCCCTACATTGAAGTGTTAATCATTGATGTATACCACAAAAAGCAAGGGACCTAGCACTGAGCCCTGCAGAACCCCACTGGAAACAGCTTTCCATTCACAAAACCATCCGTCAACCATTACCCTTTGTTTCTTGCCACTGAGCCAGTTTTGGATCCAACTTGCCACTTTCCCTTGGATCCCATGGGCTTTTACTTCTCGGGCCAGTCTGCCATGTGGCCCTCAAAAAATTCAATCACATTAGTCAAACACGATCTTCCCTTAACAAATCCATGCTGACTGCCCTTGATTAATCTGTACCTTTCTAAATGATGATTAATACTGTCCCTCAGAATTTTTTCCAATATTTTTCCATCACCGAGGTTAGGCTGATTGGCCTGTAATTACTCGGTCTATCCCTTTCTCCATTTTTAAACAATGGTACAACATTAGCCATCCTCCAGTCCTCCGGCACCACACCAGTAGCCAGAGAGAATTGAAAAATTATGGTCAGAGCCTCTGCTATCTGGAAGGCGCTGCCTGAAAGGGCGGTGGAAGCAGATTCAATAGTAACTTTCAAAAGGGAATTGGATAAATACTTGAACAGGAAAAAATTGCAGGGCTATGAGGAAAAGGCAGGGGTGTGGAATTAATTGAAGAGCTCTTTCAAACTCCAGCACAGGCATGATGGGCTGAATGGCCTCCTTCTGTGCTGTATCATTCTAGATGATGAGAACGTATAAAACTGGCCAATTGAATTTTTTGAATGACCTCTACTCTATAAGGATTGCTCAGTCATGCAAACGTATCAGGCATTTGGATAACTTTTCCTGAATGAAGCCCTTAGCACTACAATTGTTTCAAATCCTTAAACTGTAATCTTGTAAGGGATTAATTGCAGGGATTCCTAAACTGTCCTCCATGGGCATTTATAATACCTCTGAGCTCAATCATAGTGAAAACTATATTAAAATGAATAAGCCTGGTTTTCAGGGGTGATTTTGTTCATGAAGAAGTCCAGTATACTGTTCCCAAGCTTGAGATCAATGTTGATTTGTGAGCATTGTGAAAAAAATATATAAAAGGATAGGAACCATCGAAATTACATAGCAGGAGGCCATTCAGCCCATAAACCTCTGCTGCCCCCCTTCAACTGGATCTTTCTACTCTCGCCCCATTTCCCCGTCCTTCCCCAGTACTCTCTAGAATAAAAAATCACTATCTCGTCTACACACTGAGGTCCTTGTTTGGGAACCAACACACCTTATGGGATAAGGAACTGAATGACATTAAAATTAAGACTTGCACATTTTGAGCCTGTATAGGTAAATGACACCTAATTAGCATTACCCTGTCATACATTAACCCTGATAGATAACAATTTTATTTTCCAAATTTCATAAATATAGGACCTTCATGACTACAGGCATGTCTAATTAGCTTTATTCATTAATACATTAATAGATTTTTAATTATATTAGACGCCACATTAATATCACTTTGCTATGAGGTTTTGTGTTATAAGGAAACCATTGTTTGGTTATTCTAAGTCTGTTGCCAAATTAGACTAAGTTTTGAGTATCTCATTGAAACCATTGAACAATAGAAGTTTACAGGACAGGAGGAGGCCATGTGGCCTATCATGCCTGTGATAGCTCTTTGCTAGACCAGTCCAAAACGAATCCCATTGCCTTACACTCCTCCCCATAACCTTATATCTTCCTCTGCTTCAAATGTTTATCTACTCTTCCCTTCAAAGATGGAGTGACCACTGCCTCAACTATTCCCACTGGCAAAACATTCCATACTGCAGCAACTCTCTACATAGAGAAATTTCTGTGAACATGTTGCAGTTTTAACTTGAAGCTCCTTCAACACTGACGACCCAGGTAAGAGTAAGCAGTTGTTTTCTTATTCGCCCTATCAAAACCATTTATAATTTAAAAAAATCACTATTAAACCTCCCCTTAGCCTGGTCCAGTGGAATACAATGCCACTTTTCCACTACCTGTAGAATGTTGCAGCAGAGAAACAGACCATCAAGTCTGTGCTAGTGTTTTCCTCCAGATAAGTCACCGAATCTAATCCTGCTCACTCACATAGCCTCTGTGGGTGCTTTTTTAAGTCTGAGGTAATCGCAGTATTTGTCAGCTATGGCTCAGTTAGTCGCACTCGCACCTCTGAGTCAGAAGGTTGCGGGTTCAAGCTCCCACTCTTTGAGCACAAAAATCTAGGCTGACACTCCAGTGTAGCACTGAGGGAGTGCTGCACTGTCAGAGGTGCCGTCTTTCAGATGAGGCGTTAAACTGAGGACCTATCTGCTCCCTCAGGTGGATCTAAAAGATCCCACGGGCACTATTTCGAAGAAGAGCAGGGGAGTTATCCCCGGTGTCCTGGGGCCAATATTTATCCCTCAATCAACATCACTAAAACAGATTATCTGGTCATTATCACATTGCTGTTTGTGGGAGCTTACTGTGCGCAAATTGGCTGCCGTGTTGCCCTACTTCTTCTTCTTAGGCAGTGACTACACTCCAAAAGTACTTAATTGGCTGTAAAATGCTTTGTGACATCCTGAGGTCATGAAAGACGCTATAGAAATGCAAGTCTTTCTTTATTTGAAATGATTAAGGGATTCGATAGAGCATAAACAGAGAATCTATTTCCTTTGATGGGGGAGTCCGGAACAAGGGAGCATAACCTTAAAATTGGAGCCAAGCCATACAGTAGTGAAATCAGGAAGTATTTTTTCATACAAAAAGGCAGTGGAAATCTGGAACTCTCTCCCCCCACAAGGCTCTGGATTGAAGCCTTCCAGGCTGAGATCGATAGATTTTTGTTGGGTAATGGTATCAAGGGCTACGCAACAAAGGTGGGTAAATAGAGTTGAGGTACAGATCAGCTGTGATCTAGGTGAACGGCAGACCAGGTTCGAGGGGCAGAATGGCCTCCTCATGTTCCTATGTGTATTTTAAAAGGGTATGTTATTAAAAGAATCAAGCATTAATTTTTATCCCTTTCTAATAAAGAGTGGTGCAGACTAAGGGATAATTGCACAAGGCTCCTCTGTGAGAGTACCTTCACCACGCGGACTGCAACGGTTCAAGAAGGCAGCCCACCACCACCTTCTGAAGGGGCAACTAGGGATGGGCAATAAATGCTGGCCTTGCCAGCGATGTCCACATCCCCATGAATGAATGAAAGACAGAGCCTCATTGTATTGAGCAAGGGTGGGAGAATAGGGGACTCAGTGTTACAATCGTATCTCTGGCCCAAGTTCATGTCTAGTGGGGCTCCACAGTGGGAGAGTAACCTTGTGAAATTATTCAAAATTGAGCCTAATGCCCCCAAAAATTAAAAAAAAAAGCTATTTACAGTTTATGCGCTGACAACTGTAAATCAAATTCGCAGGGTTCTACTTAACGCTACATTTTAAATCCACACATCCGTGCTAGTTTTGTATTTTATGCAGCAATGATATTAGAACAAACTATTCTTTAAATGTAAGGCATAGCGTAGCTGTAGGCAAGGCTTAACGCCAATTGTTCTCATTCATTGACAGAGTTGCAATTGTTAAATCAATTGATCAATTGGCCACTGTGTCTAGTTGAAAGCCAAGCGCATTTTGGACAAGTGTCTTTGTGCTAACCAATCTGAATTACCCAGAGCCCTTAATCAGTTCACCAGAGGAAGCTTTAGCTCCATTAATCTTGACATAAAACACACTCAGATACTTACATGCCTAAAGAGAGGAGCAGGTAATCGACTCTGATGTACTCTGAATGTTGGAGGTGGAGACGCGTTGTGTCTAAGAGCAGATCTCCCCTGGCATTGTTCAGTTGGACGATACGCTATTTTATAATAAGCATGGATGTGATCAACAAAAGTGTGATTGGGGGAATGTGTAACAGGAAGCAAATGTGAGAGTGACCGAAATGGGCCCTATATACAAAACTGTTAAAATATTACTGCGGGATTATCCGCCGTGTTGCTGATGGGAAGCCAGATGATACGCAAGGAGTGATTTTAATCCTACCCACACCATGGAAACCAGGCAGGTGGCCACTTAAAATCAGCCAAGTTACTTACCCGCCCTGGAGCTAGTGGAAGCTGAACGGTTCCAAATTTTACCTGCTGTTTTGAGGAGGATGCAAGGATACTTGCCCAAAGTCAGACATATACGAGTCAGTTATACCCTATTTATGGTAGCAAACAGGTGCCTTAAATGACTCCTAAGTGTTAACCGTGGCTCAGTGGGCAGCACTCTCATTTCTACATCAGAAGGTTGTGGGTTCAACTCCAACTCCAGAGACTTGAGCACAAAATCTAGGCTGACGGCCTATTGCGGAACCTGATCACTCCAGTCAAACCGATGGCGAAGAGTTTTAACGAAATTGTTGATATCCTACAGGAACACCTAAATCCTACACCGCTGCTGATAGCAGAAAGATTTAAATTCCACAAGAGAAATCAGCATAAAGATGAGAGCAGTGCTGATTACCTTACGGAACTATGCGGGCTATCGAAGCACTGCCAGTTCGGAGCAGGACTGGCAAATACCCTACGGGACAAATTTGTCTGTGGACTCCTGAGTGAAGGAACCCAGGAGAGGTTACTCTCAGAGAAAGAGCTGACGCTAGATAAGGCTTTCAGCGTGGCAGTATCGTACGAAGCAGCAACAAGGGGAGCTGCGGAAATACAGCAAAAGCCACAGGAATACGGCACCCATGAATTGACATGGGGATTTGAAAAATGTTATCGCTGCGGCCGAACAACCCAGGACCAGAAGGACTGCTGGTCCAAGTACAAAACATGCAGGCAATGCGGAAAGATGGGACAAATTGCACGAGATTGCAGGTCTGGGAAGAAGACTAAAGACAACAAAAAGGCTACTAAGGAACAGTACAGGAAAGTACAAAAGATGACGGACAGTAGTTCTGAAGACCAGAAGAGCGATAGTGAATCCGGGAACAAGAGACTAAGCTGTCTCAAACTACACAACATAATCGCAAAAGAGGATCACCGAACCATTTGGGTCACCCTCACGACAGCAGGGTCCCAAGTCAAAATGGAATTGGATACAGGATCAGCCCTGACCGTCATGAATCGACGAGACTACGAGCGGCTATTCTCACACATACACTTGAAAGACACATCCATTGTCTTGAAGACGTATATGGGGCAGAAAGTAAACCACAGAGGGAAAATAAGGGTGCCTGTCGAATACAACGGCAAGGAAATACAGAAATTGTATCTGTACATACTGCAAGATGGTGGACCACCGTTATTGGGATGTGAATGGATCAGAAAGATAAGTTTAGACTGGCACTCCATTCAGGCACTGACTGTGGCTGGTAAAAAGGATGACGACGTCACACCTGGACGATTGTCAAAAATCTTAGCTAACGCTAAAGAGGTATTTCAACAAGGACTGGGAACTCTTAAAGGTGTAACCGCCTCGATAAAAATAGAAGAGAATGCAATTCCCAAGTTTTTCAAAGCAAGACCGGTACCGTATGCAATTCGCCCAGCCGTCGAGGCAGAGCTGGAGAATCTGGAGAGTGCAGGCATGTTATCTAAGGTAGACTGGAGCGAGTGGGCGACACCCATCGTTCCTGTCATGAAGAAAATTTTAAACAATAAGTCTGTGGAGCCAAGGAAGGTTCGCATCTGTGGGGACTTCAAGGTGACTGTGAACCCAGTCCTTCACACAGTACAGTATCCTCTTCCGAGGATATAAGATATTTTCGCCTCACTATCTGGAGGGAAGCGTTTTACAAAAATTGACCTAGCACAAGCATATTTGCAGATGGAGGTTGAAGAATCCTCTAGGAAATATCTCATGATAAACACTCACAAAAGTCTTTACCAGTATAATCGACTGGTATTCGGAGTAGCAACAGCTCCGGCAATATGGCAAAGAGCGATGGAACAAGTCCTGCAAGGGATTCCGGGGACTCAGTGTTACTTGGACGACATCCTAGTGACAGGTGAAAATGACAGTGAACACCTTGCCAACCTAGAGCAGGTGCTCACTAGACTAAGAGAACATGGGCTACGAGCCAATTGCCCCAAGTGCAAGTTTTTTAAGAAACAGATATCGTATTGTGGCCACGTGATTGATGAAGAGGGGTTACATAAGTCCCCTGACAAAATTGAAGCGGTGGTTAAAGCTCCAGCGCCTGAAAATGTGTCGCAACTGAGGTCATTCCTCGGATTGGTGAATTACTGCCATAAGTTTTTGCCGAATTTGTCCACAATTCTGCACCCACTGAATGCCCTACTACAAACTGGAGTAGCATGGAAATGGAGCGATGAATGTAAGCGGGCCTTTCAGAAGTGTAAAGACCTGATCACTTCAAGAGAAGTATTGGCTCACTACAACCCATCACTACCGATAAGACTGGCGTGTGATGCGTCTCCCTGCGGCATTGGAGCGGTACTGTCACATAAATTCCTTGATGGTTCAGAGAGGCCGATAGCTTTTGCGTCACGCTCGTTAACTTCAGCCAAGCTTAACTACGCCCAGATTGACAGAGAGGCCCTCAGCCTGATGTGGGAGGTGAAGGAGTTCAATCACTACCTGCACGTACAGAAATTTACTCTACTAACTGATCTTCAACCTCTTGTCTCCATTTTCAACCCTCAGAAGGGCGTACCGATAATGACAGCACAACGGCTACAGAGGTGGTCCCTTTTCCTAGGGGCACACCAATATGACATCGAGTACAAAGGAACTAAACAGCATGGGAATGCTGATGGATTGTCGCGCCTACCGTTGCCGACGGTGGAAGAAGCACCTGCAGTGGATCCTGTGGAGCTATTCCACTCGACCATAGTCGAATGTCTACCTGTGACGAATGCAAACATAGAAAAGGAAACACGAAATGACCCGACACTCTCCAGGGTCTATGATTTAATGGTGAAGGGATGGCCAGCACATGGCGAACCACTGTTGCCAGCATTCTCACCGAGAAGAGAACAGCTGTCAGTGTGCAGAGGAACCTTGATGTGTGGATCCAGAGTAGTAATTCCACCTAAATTGAAGGATAGAGTGCTCAATGAGCTTCATGAGGGTCATCTGGGAGGGGTAAAAATGAAGAACTTAGCCAGAGCGTTTGTGTGGTGGCCGGGAATCAATAGAGAAATCGAAGAGATGACCAAGAGCTGTACAGGATGCCAGAAGGTCCAAAACGCCCCACCACAAGCCCCTCTACATCCATGGGAGTGGCCCTCATCTCCATGGCAAAGGGTGCACATTGATTTTGCTGGTCCATTTATGGACTCGATGTTTTTAATTGCGGTGGATGCACATTCAAAGTGGCCAGAGGTAATAAAAATGTCCTCAACCACCACAGAAAAAACTATCACAGTCTTACGAACCATATTCGCCAGAAATGGGCTGCCTGAACAGATTTGCTCCGACAATGGGCCACAGTTTGTGTCTGAAGAGTTCTGGATGTTCTTAAAGAACAATGGTGTTAAGCATTACACATCCGCCCCATATCATCCAGCCACCAATGGATTGGCCGAGAGGTTTGTTCAAACATTCAAGAAGGCTATCAAGGCAATGTGTAATGAAGACATACCCCTACAACACAAGATGGATAACTTCTTGTTTGCCTACCGGAATGCGACACATGCGGTTACCAACCAAACCCCAGCCATGATGTTCTTCCATCGAAGACTAAGATGCCGCTTGGATTTGGTTAAGCCAAACATCAGAAGAGATGTGGAGAACAGGCAGTTTCAGAATATGAATGAAAGGCCAACCAGGAGTTTCAAGATAGGTCAACCAGTTTTGGCCCGGGACTACCGCACAGAGAAATGGCAGCCAGGAACGATCTGCACACGGCAAGGACCTCTAATGTATACCGTGGATGTTGGAGAGAGCATTGTAAGATGCCATGCTGACCAGATTCTAGAGTCACTGGAAAACGTCAAATCTACACCACGATCCTATACACCTGGTGATGAAACCGAAGTACCAATTGCACCTACCTCAGAATCGGTGATATTGGAAGCAGACGAACCAAACAACGACGTTGATCCCGAATCAACTTTGCCAGAAGAACCTGATACCCCAGAGAGGTGTTATTCGGACAGAATCAGGAAGCCTCCTCAAAGACTGAATTTATGATTGATTAACTTCAGCTAATGTATATAGCAACTGTAATTGTAAATATGTTATTTAGTTGTTAATCGAATGTTATGTACTGTTTAGCTAAAAGGGGAGGAATTGTAGTATGTAACCTGAAGAAGGAACTATATTCTGCAGCCCCTGAATACTGCAGTACCAGTAGTGACCACCCCTGTATATAAGCCTGTGTAGTAACCTTGCATAGTAGTTCCAGTTTTGTCTCCATTCAGTAAACACCTGTTATAACCAACTCCTGCAGTCCGTGTCTCAATTACACATGGACGTTACAACAGTGGCTCCACTTCAAAAGTACTGGAGGATGCAGTGTTTTAGGAAGGCAATATTCAAGGTGCCTCCATCTTTTCAGAGCCAGTTTGTCTCCTCTCCATAAAAGTAGATTGGGAGGAAACTCACAGCCCTCAGTTGGCTGCATCATTTCCCTCTGCACCAGCGCGAGGTGAAAAAATAGATTTTTAATGAAGCAGGAAATTTTGGCAGGCTGGAAGCTATGAAAACAGACCTTTGTCCAAAACAAGTGTTTTCACAAATCACCATTACTGTTGAAATCACTTTACAAATGCAGAAAACCAATGACGTTGATATTGATGTATAGCATAAATGACTAATTGATATACAGGAATGAAACCGATTAAGTTACCAAAACAAATAACGAATGTCCAATAAATGAACGCAATGTCATTAAAAATATAATGGCCCAGAAAAAAATAACAGCAGCTAAACGACGATTGCCTTTATTGATGCGAAAATTGGCCAGTAACTTGTAGCGAGAAAGAGATACCTGGTGAATTGTGGATTACCACAAGTTACTGGATGATTTGCGCCACTCCGCCATTAGCTTCACGAAAATGGCACCTCGTGCTTAACCTCCCCATGAGTTGCTGCATTTGTGCGTTAATTGCCCATTAAACTCGCCACAGAAAGTTAAGTCTAGTAATTAACAAAAAAAGTACCTTTTTAACAATTTGACAATTGTGAATGATTGTCAATCAATCTCTCTTGCCCAGAAAGTGAACAATTCTAAGTGTGGACTCTCATTCTTTCAGGTTGTGAATTGTTGTTGGAGATTTTTAAAATATCAATGTTTTTCTTACTTTTTTTTCTGTCTTTTTTTCTCTCTCTTAATCCAATCTTTCTTTCCCTCTCTTTATTTATCTTTCTGTAGCTGATTTGACTCTAATTCACTCCTTCCCAGTCCTTCCCCTGTTTATTTCTCAATCCTTTAATCGGATTTGTTAAGGAGACAGACTGTTGGCTCCTATCGTTCACCAAGGTCCAAGATTCCCTGTTGCCCTCACACCTCCAGCAACTTTGTGGGCAAAACATTTTAAAAACTAAATGTGCACCAACAAGCCTAAGTAAAAGGGAGAAGCTTCGCTCCAGCAAAATCTGGCCCAATATAGATTCAATCGTGAAGGAGGTTGTTTCGATAGGGCTATTTTTGCTCTCAGTTTTCATGTTAGCTGCATATTGGAATACTTTACACTGATTAAATAAGAACATTACAGCCTCCTCGATATGCATATGCAGTAGTTATGCCAGCTATGACAGAATGGGAACAGCTTGATTAAGATGAGTAAGAGGCAATGGATTAGTGATTGTAGTGTGGGCATGGTTAGAGTACACTGGGGGCTCTTAAGCCAAAGGACATGATTTGGAAAGCACGTACACAGTTGCTATGAAATACCTGCAGCCTGTCCACAGACAGGAACCACAAAACAGGAAAAAATAATTGCAGAAATATTCCTGAACGAGGAAATTTTAACGAAATGGTTGAATGGTTTATACAGTCCGTGTTTTTTTTTAAGCCAGGGAGATGATAATTGATACTTTGAACAGAGGTTTTGCTGCGGAAACAGTAATGAGGAACAGGAGGGGGAGGCAGCACTTAGAATCATAGAATGATACAGCACAGAGGGAGGCCATTTGGCCCATCGTGCCTGGGCCGGCTCTTGGAGAGAGCTATCCAATAAGTCCCACTCCGCCTGTCCTTATGTACCTTTATACACAGCTGTGAACTCATGTTAATGTGGACATTGTGATCTAGATGTTGGATCTTGCCTGAGTGGGGTGCCATCCCGGTGCAGTGCACTCTGCCCCTGGCTAATGAGACCAATAAAGGACCACTGGAACTGCGGGTGATGGCTGGCACTGACCCACGGATTTTACATGGAGCCAGTTGGCGCACTCCTGTCTGTTCCCAGCTCCACAATAATAATAAGGTATGTACAAACTTAAAACTTACCTCACGGATGGGTGCCTCCAGCCGTCCCTTGAAAGACCTCTGGGTTGGCTGCTGAGCTCCTGAAGAAACTGACCATGGCAAATGCTGCGGCCATTCTCAATTGAATTTCAAAAATTAAGTCCCCAATTTGCACGTGCAGGGAGCCCAACGCCAGTGTCAGGCACATGCCCTCGATGCCTATGGAGGAACTTGAACCAACATGATGGGCGAAATGAACGTGCACACATTGCCCGCCATATTGGACCCTGAGGCGCCCACTCTGCACCAGTAAAGCAGGCACAGTGCGATCCAATTTCCGACAAAGAGTATGCGGCCCAAAACGTTAACACATCTTTTCTCTTTTCACCTGCTGATTGACCTGCTGTCTACTTCCAGCACTTTTGATTTTATTCTATTTGTGCCTTCGTGCTGGTACAGAATCTGCTATTTGGATTTTTTTTTAACTTCAGCATATTCCTTAGAAGTCAACTATTGTCCCATGAATCACAAACACGAGGAGCAATGGCACCCATCATGGGAATCAAGATGAAACCTAATTTTGCCAACATGCCACTAATACATTAAGGCCTCGATTTTCATTGAGCCGTGGAGGCGGGCTTGGAGGCATGCGGGGGGTTAAAATCGCAAAAACTGGTGGGCGGGACCCCCCCCCCCGGCCTGGTTCCCGACTCCGAGCAATTTTAACTCACTCGTGTCTGATGGTCCCGAATCCAAGAGGCGGGATAGGCCGTTAAGGCCCTTAACAAGCTCTATATTGCCTCTATAATGCCATTTTGAATGGCCATTGCGATTTTAACCCTTTTCCCATGTGAAACACGCCTGGTGGGAAACACGATTATGAAACCTGGCGGGAGCACTATTGGATTGCTGACTATCAACTGCAGGTCAACCATTAAAGAGATTTGGTCAGCCATGATTTGCAAGTGGCAGGACTTAGTGGTCTCAGGTCTGGGGCAACATTTAGAAGGCTTAACCACACCAGTGGAAGGTTGGAGCCTCACACCCATCTCCAGTGTGACCTCCTGGGAAGCCCCTCTCACCACCTTCACTCAGCGCTTCCTCAACGGAGGCATATACCAGAAGCATGGGAGCCATTTATTTCCTTCCCATTTGGGCATTAGAGGAGCTCGAGCACCAGCCGCGGCAGCAGCAGAACCAGGAATAACAGCAGCACCAGCAACAGCAGCAGTAGGAACGCCAGGCTGCTGCTCACCCACCTGAGGCAGCAGAGCCCAGAAGGGGCCATCACCTGGAAGCCCGTCGGCGCAGGAGATACCCCCCAAACAGGGTCTACAGATGCAGGGTCAGCTACCTCAACATGTCTGAACAGCAGTGCCAAAGGTGGCTCCGACTTTCGGGAGGGGTAGTGATTGACATCTGCGCAATGCTACAGCAAGACCTGCTGCCCAGAGGACCAGGTGGACAAGCATTACCAGTGGCCATCAAAGTCACCACCGCAATCAACTTTTTTGCCTCAGGCTCATTCCAGGGATCAGCAGCAGACATCAGCGGCATCTCCCAGGCGGCCGCACACACTTGCATCAAGCAGGTAACCGATGCC
Source organism: Somniosus microcephalus (assembly GCF_052327205.1). Lineage (NCBI taxonomy): Eukaryota > Metazoa > Chordata > Chondrichthyes > Squaliformes > Somniosidae > Somniosus > Somniosus microcephalus. The sequence continues at coordinate 448,889,800 of NC_140987.1, read as the reverse complement.
CTCTTTGCCCTCGCGCACAATCACATCCATTTCACCAAGGATCGAGCAAGTGTCACGGCGAGAGTGGTTGGATTAGCTCATCTGGCAGGCTTTCCAAGGGTGCAGGGCATTGTTGACTGCACACATGTGGCCCTTAGGGCACCCCATCGCAATCCAGGTATTTTTGTCAACCACAAGGGCTTCCACTCCCTCAAAGTTCAGCTGGTGTGTGACCACAAGAAGGAAATTTTGCATGTTTGTGCCATGTACCCTGGCAGTTGCCATGACTCCTTCATACTGCGCCAGTCTAGTGTGCCTCCGCTATTCAGTCGGCCAGACCAACTTAACAGATGGCTACTCGGAGACAAGGGCTATCCCCTGAGGATGTGGCTAATGACGCCACTGAGGAGGCCAGCCAACGAAGCTGAGGAGCGCTACAAATCCAGCCACATTTCCACCAGATCCATTATCGAGCAAACCATCGGTTTGCTGAAGATGTGCTTCAGATGCCTGGATAGATCAGGTGGAGCCCTACAGTACTCAGGAGGAGGAGTACGAAAACGAACATCTTGCAGAGGCCCATCAAACAGCGGCAGCATTACGTGAGAATATTGCTGCCCGGGATGAAAGGAACGCACTCATCCTGGCCAGATTTGCTTAGCCTAGTCAATCAAACACTTTTGCCTCGCTGCTTCTTACCAGAGCTTTGACAATGGCCAAGAACCAGAGGATTCCTAGCAGTCTGACCACCATACTGGCAGTTGCAAGTAATCCTAAGTCCTCAATGTGGAAGTCCCAATAGCGTAATGACAGACGCCACAACTGCAACATTTGCCATCAGAATTTTAATGTTCAATAACGATGTGATGACATTTTTACACTAAACACAAAATTGCACCCAAGTGACTACCCTTGTGACTATTTGTGTAGAATTTTCCTCTTACGTGTGCTCCTACGTGGTGCCTCCTCTGTGGCTTCAGCAGATGTGGAGGCCCCTTGCTCACTTTCCTGCTGCTCCTGTCTCGACACCATTGGCGGGCGTCCTCTGGGGTTGCGAGCCTGTGAGGGCTCGTCAACAGTCTGCTGCTCCTGCGGCTGTGCAGGGGTTGAGACGTCTATCTCACTTGGGTGTGGACTCCAGTGGGGCTCTGACTGAGGGCTCTGCAGTGGCATGGAAGTGTGAGCACTTGGAGAGCAGCCCCCACTTCCTTGAGGTCTGCCACCAAACTCCCTCTCATGGGTCAGGTCACCCTCAGCGCCTGCAAGTAGTTGGAGAGCACCTTGCTGCACATCAGGGGGGCCATGGGGGCCCGTATCTGCAATGGCAGTCTTAATCAGAAGGACTTCCATGAAGGTCTGATTTCTCTGTTCAATAGATGCCCATCGCTCCTCAAGAGATGTCATTCTATTCTGAACAATGATGATGTTTTCCATACCCTGGCGACTAAGCTCCTCCATGGCCGTAGCCATCCTCTCCTCTACCGTAGCCATCCTCTCCTCTACAGTAGCCAGCCATACCACAGAGGTAACAATCCTTTCCACGGAGGTAGCCATCCTTTCCATGGTGATGCGTTCATGAGCCAATGACTCCACAAAGGCTCTGCTCATGTTCGCTATGGACTCCTCCATTCATAGAAACATAGAGATAGGAACAGGAGTAGGCCATTCGGCCCTTCGAGCCTGCTCCGCCATTCAATGAGATCATGGCTGATCTTCGTCTGAGATCTTAGCTGATCTTACCAGTTCAGTACCCCGTCCCCGCCTTTTCTCCGTAACCCTTAATCCCCTTAGCCTTCAGAAATATATCCAATTCTCTCTTGAAAATATTTATTGAATTAGCCTTCACAGCCCTCTGTGGCAGGGAATTCCACAGGCTCACCACTCTTTGAGTGAAGAAATTCTTCCTCATCTCTGTTTTAAATGATTTGCCCGCTATTTTTAGACTGTGGCCCCTGGTTCTGTGCTCCCCTGCCATTGGAAACATTCTCTCTGAATTCAGCCTGTCCAGGCCTGCCATAATTTTATATGTTTCGATGAGATCCCCTCTCAATCTTCTAAACTCCAGTGAGTACAAGCCCAATCTATTCAATCTCTCCTCGTAGGTCATTCCCGCCATTCCAGGTATCAGCCTGGTGAATCGCCGCTGCACTCTTTCCATGGCAAGAACATCCTTCCGCAGATGGGGCGACCAAAACTGTACACAATACTCCAGATGCGGTCTCACCAGCACCTTGTACAGCTGTAGTAAGGTATCCCTATTCCTATACTCGAACCCCCTTGATATGAAGGCCAACATACCATTTGCCTTCTTAATCGCCTGTTGCACCTGCATGCTCTCCTTCAGTGACTGGTGCACAAGAACACCCAGGTCCCTCTGCACTTCCCCATCTCCCAATCTATTGCCATTTAGATAATAATCTACCCTCACTCTATCCACACTCACAGCGATCCTAGAGACAAAACCTGCCAGAGACTCCTGCAACTGTGCTTGGAGTTCCATCACCTCTGATCTTATGGATGGACCCAGAGGCAGAGGGTCGACATGCTTCTGAGCCGAGCTGGCAGAGTCCTGTGCCCCCCGACTAGGACTCTCCACTGCTGTCCCTGTCTCCACAATCTGCTGATGCTCACTTGTGAGCTGTGATACACCAGGTGACAACACTACTCTATGTCTCGAAAGTCCCACCGAGGTGTGAGTGTCTGCGCTGGTGCTGGATGCGCTGAATTCTGCTGACGCTGCGCCCTCAGATGTTGCAGCTTCCTCTGAGGAGTCTGGCTGCTCAGCCTCTTCTTCCTGGCTGGGGGGGACGGATGCTTGTGATGGTCCTGTGGGGGATAAAGGAAGGAGCCAGAGATGTGATGCAAAGGCTACATGCACATAGCTTTTTGCCGATGCTCATAAGTCCATCTGTTACAGCTTCACAATCATTATCAGTGACTCATGCAATGTCAAAGAGAGAGATGGGAAACTTTTCTGTCACCAGCTTGCTGTGTTAAGCCCATCTGTCCGTCCCCCACGCGCGAATCATCCTCTATTCCCATAATTTCCAGGACGGTCAGGTAGGCTATTGAGGCTGTCCCTCCTCCTGTCCTGGCTCGCTCTCTTTTGTTGTGAGCTCTCTTTTCATGCAATGAGGGAGACAAGTGGAGGTTGAGTGAGAATGAAGGAGTGAGTGTAGAGATTGCATATCATAGATACTTAGAAGGAGACAAAGATGGAGTGAGGTTGCAAGACCAAGGGCCCTCCCTGTGTGTTGTCAGTTGTGTTCATAGCATCAGAGTGATAGGGAGTGTGAGGGCTGGATGGTCGAATAGTTAGGTGAATGTGAGGATAGAGAGAGAGGGAATGGGTAAGGGTGCATGGATGTCAGTGTCAAGTGGGATGTGGAGGACGAGATTGCTAAAGCTGAGTGCTGGTGAGGAAAGGCAATGGGGATCAGATTGAGGGTGATGGGAAATTCATACTCACTTTTCCAGTGCGCAGAAGGTCAGGAAATTTTTTCCTGCACTGTATCCAGGTTCTGCGGGCGACTCCCAAGGAGTTGACCTCCTCAGCCACCTGCATCCACACTGCCTTGGTCCGAGTGGGAGGCCTCTTCCTCCCTGATGAAGGGAAGAACACCTCCCTGTTGGCCCTAGCCCCATCGATTAATGCCTGCAGTGCCACCTCATCAAAGCGAGGAGCTGATCTTGCCCTCCCACTTGTCATTTTTGCTGCAGCTCCCTCACACTGCACAGTCATCAAGCTTGGCAGTCTGCAGAAGAAGCAAGGCTTGCTGTGGACCTTAAATGCAGCAGCAATGATGACATCATCGGAGGGGACTTTCAGTCATGAAAAACCCATTTGCAAAGGCTTCCCACATGTTGGAAATCAATTGGCCAATTAAGTTATAATTGCATCAGTCTCCCACATCCATTTAGATTCGTGTGGGAAACATCCCGCACCTGAGTTAAAATCTCACACTAAACATTGGGTCATCATTTTCTGCAGGAGTGAATCTAATGGCATCCGCCGTTAGTTAGACTTACCCTTGCACGTTTAGGCTTTTTAACATTTTTTGCGTGGCAAGTTGCTGAAAGTGCAAGCTGGTAATGGCACAGTGAGGGGAAACTGGGCATCTGGGACCTGAGTGAACAGAGAAAGCAACAGGGCATCTCCTTAACCAATCACTTCGAAGAATAAACAGCACAAGGACTGAAAATGAAAATGTAAATTAGAGTGGGTGAATTCAATGTCAAATCAGTGACAGTAAAAGAAATAAAGAAAGGGAAAGAAAGATTGGATTAAGAAACAGAATAAAAAGAGCCAGAAAGGAAAAGTAAAAAAAAAATTACATTTAAAATTTTAAATTTTAAAAATCTCCAACAACAATTAAAACCTGAAGGAATGAGACTCCACACTTGTAATAGTTAATTTTCAGTGTCAGAGAGGTTGATTTTCAGTAATTAACACTTATCACGTTGTTAAAAGTGTACTTATACTGAAATGACAAGAATTAACTTTCTGTGGTGAGTTTAGTCGTAAACACTGCACAAATACAGCAACTTTGCGCTGCTTAATGCACGTCAGTAGTGAGCCAGACAGTGAGATGCCATTTTTGCAAAGCTAATGGTGGAACAACTTGGACAGCAACTACTCCATGTTCAATCACAAATCTGCCGTTGACTGAAGTTGCTGTGGCATTTGTGAATAAATAACGATGAGCGCTAATAGCCTTGCGTTATGTTGACAGCAAATAATGGGCCATTATTTTACTTTCCTGGCAACATAATGGGAGGGAAGTGGGGGCGGGGGACAGTTCTCAGTGGGCTGAGTGACCAGTGGCGATCCAATGTGAATCAGCAATCTGTGTGCAATAACAGCCTATTAGAACAATGCAGCTTGAGACACATACCCTTGGAAGGTCAGGAAATAGGTCACTGCTGGAGAAACATCAAAGCTGGGGCTTTGCGTGGTAAACATTGAAGGAAGTGGGACAACAGCAAGAGGGGAGTTGGCAGAACCATAGGAGGAAGAGGAGGCCATTCAGCCCCTCAAGAATGTTCTGCCCTTCAATTAGATCACGGCTAATCTTTATCTCAAAGCTATTTTTCCACATTTGTTCCGTAACCCTTAATACACTTGCCTAAAAAAAATTCTAGAAATCTCAGTTTTGACATTTTCAATTGACTCCCAGCCTGAGCAGCATTTTGGGGGAAAGAGTTCCAGATTTCCACCACCCTTTGTGCGAAGAAGTGCTTCCTGACATCACCTCTGAAGAGCCTGGCTCTAATCGGTCCCTTGCAGTCCGATTCGGGAGAATATATAATGGAGAATAAGGAAATGGCAGACCAATTAAACTCATACTTTGGTTCTGTATTCACAAAGGAGGACACAAATAACCTCCCAGGAATATCGGCAAACATAGGGACTAATGAGAGGGAGGAGCTGACAGAAATTAGTATCTCTAGGGATATGGTGTTGGGTAAGTTGAGGGGACTGAAGGCCGACAAATCCCCGGGGCCTGATAAACTACATCCTAGGGTACTTAAGGAGGTGGCCCTGGAGATAGCAGATGCTCTAAGGATCATCTTCCGGAACTCCATTGACTCGGGAACAGTACCCGTGGATTGGAGGGTAGCTAATGTTACCCCAATATTTAAAAAGGGGGGTAGAGAGAAAGCAGGGAATTATAGACCAGTAAGCCTTACATCGGTTGTGGGCAAAATGCTAGAGTCCATTATTAAGGATAAAATAGCGGAGCACTTGACAAATGGGGAAAGGATCGGACAGAGTCAACATGGATTTACAAAGGGTAAATCGTGTTTGACTAATCTGCTGGAATTTTTTGAGGAAGTAACTGGTAAAATAGATGGGGGAGAGCCAGTGGATGTGGTGTACCTTGACTTCCAGAAAGCCTTCGATAAGGTTCCACACAAAAGATTATCATGCAAAATTAAGGCTCATGGAATTGGGGGCAAAGTATTAACGTGGATAGAGAACTGGCTGGCGGATAGAAAACAGAGAGTTGGAATAAACGGCTCGTTTTCGGAGTGGCAGGCAGTGACCAGCGGGGTGCCGCAAGGATCTGTCCTGGGACCCCAGCTGTTCACAATATATATAAATGATCTGGATCAGGGAATTGGATGCAATATTTCCAAATTCGCTGACGACACTAAACTAGGAGCAGGGGTGGGCTCTGATGAGGATGTCAGGAGGCTACAGTGCGATTTGGACAGGTTGGGGGAATGGGCGGATACGTGGCAGATGCACTATAATGTGGATAAATGCGAGGTTATCCACTTTGGGGGTAAAAACAGGAGGGTAGATTATTATCTAAATGGCAATAGATTGGGAGATGGGGAAGTGCAGAGGGACCTGGGTGTTCTTGTGCACCAGTCACTGAAGGAGAGCATGCAGGTGCAACAGGCGATTAAGAAGGCAAATGGTATGTTGGCCTTCATATCAAGGGGGTTCGAGTGTAGGAATAGGGATACCTTACTACAGCTGTACAAGGTGCTGGTGAGACCGCATCTGGAGTATTGTGTACAGTTTTGGTCGCCCCATCTGCGGAAGGATGTTCTTGCCATGGAAAGAGTGCAACGGCGATTCACCAGGCTGATACCTGGAATGGCGGGAATGACCTACGAAGAGAGATTAAATAGTTTGGGCTTGTACTCACTGGAGTTTAGAAGATTGAGAGGGGATCTCATCGAAACATATAAAATTATGGCAGGCCTGGACAGGCTGAATTCAGAGAGAATGTTTCCAATGGCCGGGGAGCACAGAACCAGGGGCCACAGTCTAAAAATAGCGGGCAAATCATTTAAAACAGAGATGAGGAAGAATTTCTTCACTCAAAGAGTGGTGAGCCTGTGGAATTCCCTGCCACAGAGGGCTGTGAAGGCTAATTCAATAAATATTTTCAAGAGAGAATTGGATATATTTCTGAAGGCTAAGGGGATTAAGGGTTACGGAGAAAAGGCGGGGACGGGGTACTGAACTGGTAAGATCAGCTATGATCTCAGACGAAGATCAGCCATGATCTCATTGAATGGCGGAGCAGGCTCGAAGGGCCGAATGGCCTACTCCTGTTCCTATCTCTATGTTTCTATGTTTAATCTTAAGGTGATGCCCCCTTTTCTGGACAGAGGAAATCTTCTTCTTAGGCAGTCCCTCGGAACCGAGGATGACTTGCTTCCACATTAAAAATGAGTTCTCAGGTGACTGATGAGACCTACAGTCTCTGTCACAGGTGGGGCAGACGGTGGTTGAAGGGGCGGGTGGGTGGGGTTCTTGTGTTGACGTGCGCTCCTTGCGCTGCCTGCGCTTGGCTTCCGCTTGCTCCCGGCGAAGAGACTCGAGGTATTCGGCGCCTTCCCGGATGCTTCTCCTCCACTTTGTGTGGTCTGAGGCCAGGGATTCCCAGGTGTCGGTGGGGATGTTGCACTTTTTCAAGGAGGCTTTGAGGGTGTCCTTGAAGCGTTTCCTCTGCCCACCTGGGGCTCTCTTGCTGCGTCGGAGCTCCGAGTAGAGTGCTTGTTTTGGGAGTCTCGTATCGGGCATGCGGACGATGTGACCCGTCCATTGGAGCCAATCGAGCGTGGTCAAAGCTTCGACGCTGGGGATGTTGGCCTGAGCAAGAACACAGAGGAAATAGTCTCTCTCTATCTACCCTATCAAGTCCTTTAATCATTTTAAACACCTCACGGCAGAGAGGAGAACCATGATGGTAAGGTCTTGCGGTGCCCATAGGCAGCCGAATTCTGATAAGCGACTGGGTGAAGACGGCTGGTGAATGATTTGGCTTCAGAGGCGGGATAAAGCCCCAACGTGACTGGGCTTATATAACAGGTAAGACCTGTTGCTTGACATTAGAGCAAATATAAAACAATTATACAATTCTATTCTAATATTCTGCTGACATTCATCGGTTGCTCCTAGCAGTCTAAATGATCAATGGCCCAACAGTACATTTTTATACACAAACTGGCTTTTTTTTTGCCAGAGTACAGCCCACAGGCATAATGTAGTTATGCTACTTGTAATTACGGTGCTATCCATTCATTTACCATTTAATTTAATATGGAGGGACGTACTGCACAAGGTCTACGATAGGCTGACTGTGCCGTCTAATTATAGTTATCTGTATGAGCAGAATTGCGTTGGGCAGGGTAGGCATAACCTCGAGGGATATTGAAAACTGAATCTCTTTGAAATTGATGTTCTTGGTGAGACGCAGCACTGCCACGTTGCTACGAAATTGTTTCATCTCCCCCGGAATAAATTTTGACCATTTTCAATCAGCATTTCCCTTTGGGACACAATCTGTCTTCACGCCGTGGCGAATGGAACCTATGAAACCCGAGAGAAACTGATTCGACGGGACAGAAATGCTCTTTTATATATTTTTTGCAATTCTGGAAAGGAATTGACATATGCCGACACAAGAAATGAAAGCAAACTTGTGCTGCGAGCTATTCTAGATCTAACGATCAAAGGCAAGAAAGAGCGAAATAAAGTATTAATTCCAGATATTCAGAAAATTGTAGTCAATTGTTTCTGGTGCTGGCCAAGCTCTGTTGGTGGAGTTTTTTTTAATGTATAAGACGGCCAAAATATATTGGCAGAAAGACTTCAGAAAAGTTTTCCCATGGCGCCCCCTCGTGGCCAGAGCGTGAAACTACACCATGATTGTTGACATAGCAAAATTGAAGGGGAAATGTTGACACAGCAATTTACAAATAGTAAGTGTTAACATAAAAAAGCGTGACCAACAATCACGACAACAGGAAGTAAGGTCTTGTATAGGAAGTGCGAGGAAGCAGAGCGCTATCTCAGGTGCTAACAAGAGGCACAAAACAACCCAATTTTTCCCCACTTAGGATGTTCCAGCACAGCCCAGTGTTCTAATTTTATATTTCATTTTTAGAGATTTTTGTGCATCAGATCAGTCCAATTTCCATACCATTCTGTGGAAAATAAGTGCACAACCTAACCTAAAAGCTGAGTACACACAAGTTGTGGGAATTAATGGGAACTCTGATTCTTCATTTGTTCAGATCATTTTGAAATAAAAAGACTTGCCTTTCACGACCACATAGATGACCAAAGTGCTTTACAGCCAATTGAGTACTTTTTTTGAAGTGTAGTCACTGTTGTATTTCAGGAAACACGGCAGCCAATTTGCGCACAGCAAGCTCCCACAAACAGCAATGTGATAATGGCCAGATAATCTGCTTTTTTAGTGATGTTGATTGAGGGATAAATGTTGGCCAGGATGCTGGGGAAAACTCCCCTGCTCTTCTTCGAAATAGTAGCCATGGGGTATTTCACGTCCACCTGAGAGAGCAGACGGGGCCTCGGTTTAAAGTCTCATCTGAAATACGGCACCTCCCTGCACACTGCACTGGGAGTGTCAGCCGAGGTTTTTGTGCTCATGTCTCTGGAGTGGGACTTGAAGCCACGACCTTCTGACTCAGAAGCGAAAGAGCTGCCAATTGAGCCAAGACTGACATCCAGGCAGGCCTGCAAATGGGCGAGCAGCCCACCCACCTGAAATAGGTGTAAGGCAGGTTTACTACGCAAATCGGGCTCCTACACCATTTAAAGGAGCTGTTGGCAGCTGCTCAAAAAGAAAGCCACAAAACTTTTTGCACCGTATATTTGTGTGATGCCAGATGGATCAGGAGCGCTCATCCAGGCTCCACAGGACTAGTGCCAGCATTGGCTCACCGCCGCCCCCCCCACCCACCCCTTGTCTTTGCCTCCACCGCCAGATCCTAGCTGCGGCCTGGCTTGGCATTGGAACCGGCCAGAATTCATCAAGCCTTGAGCGGCGAGCTGCATCAGGTCGGGACACTCGATCGGCACTGGCAGCCTGCCGCTTCCAGTTCAATGAGGCCTGTTGCCGAATTTGGCCCAAGTCTCGATCCGGCGCAGACTGAGATTACACAGGGTTTACAGCACAGAAACAGGCCATTCGGACTATGCTCCACACGAGCCTCCCGTCCCCCCCCAGCCCCACCTCATCTCACCCAATCAGCTTTGCCGACTTGTTGCCTGTTTTGGGCACAGGTGAAATTCCTCCCCCGTGATCTCATTAAAGGCGATGCAAGGCTGTGGAAAGATGGGAGTATTATGCAATGGAAAAGTCACATCACTAATGTATGAGGTCTCTCAGTTGCACAAACATATTTATAAAGAATTCAGTACATTGCCAAAGTCTGTACTGAGTCTCTGAGCACAGTTTCTAAGAGGGATTGTTGACAAGATCGATGGCTGACGAACAAAATTGTAAATCATTTTAAGGAATGTTGCGAGCAGGTTGCAGTAACATTAAAGCCACCCTGACTTGGTGGCTCTAAGACATATCCTTAAATCAGTTATGCACTCTCTAGATTCAGAACTACAAGAGGTTGAAATATCCTGTTGATGATAGAGGAAGATAATTGGACTTAAGTGGGGGTTGATGGCAGAGAATTTGAGGTGGAACCTGACAAGGCACTGAGCTATAAATAATGTTTATATCCTGGAATTTATATCCAGGGTTATTGGATTGTGATGCAAAAGGCACTTCTTGAACACATTAAAGTCTGAAATGTAAGAATTGCAAGAACTGGAACCAATTACAGCCAAACCTAGCTCGAGCACGACCAAGCTAAATTTAAAATCAATGGGTGGAACATACTAACAGGCTGAAAACAAAAAACAACATCAAGTTATAAAGGGGAAAGGAACCTGGCATTATGTCCCCTATTAAATGTCTTGTGCGTCCCCCCTACCTTTGCCCACCATTGGTCGTTTAGGTACTAAGCGGTGGAATTCCCCCCCTAAACCCCTCCACCTCTTCCCCTTTCCTCTCCTCCTTGAAGACCCTCTTAAAGCCCACCTCTTGCTCACTGTGTGTGCCAGCTCAGTTGGTATCACCCTCATCTCTGAGTCGGCAATGGTTGTGGGTTCACAGTCCTACCCCAGGGACTTGGGTACAAAAATCTAGGCTGACATACTAAATGAAGTACCAAAATAAACACCAGGAGAACGCCTCATGCTCTCCTTCGAATAGTACCCTGGGATCTTTTACATCCACCTGAGAGGGCAGACGGGGCCTCGGTTTAACGTCTCATCTGAAAAATGGTAACTCCAACAATGCAGCACTCCCTCAGTCCTGCACTGAAGTGTCAGCCTTAATTTATCTTCTCAGGTGCTAGACTGGGACTTGAACCCACCACCATCTGATGCATAAGTTTCAGCCTTGGCTCAATGGTGGTACTCTGGCCTTCGATGTCAGAAAGATGTGGGTTCAATCCTCACTCCAGAGAGTTAAACCCATAATCTAGACAGATACTTCAGTGCAGTACTGAGGGAGTGCTGTGTTTTGTTTTCTTTTTGGGTTCAATAAAGACTCATTTCTGAAAGAGAATGTTGTTTAATCTAAAGTCTTGTTCAAGACTTTCTACAGCTTTTTACAGAACACACTATGCTGTGATGCATCTAGAATCAAACTGAAAGTAAAACTGCCAGCCTGCTTGTCTGTCACATGACCTCTGCTGGTCAGGCACAAGTAATCAAAAACACAGACAAATATGCTGTAAGGCATAAGTAATCAAACACAGACAAATATCATCACTATTTGCTGATATCATTACATCTCCCTTTCTTAAAACAAAAGTATTTTACTTTTAACTAACAACATTTAATGAACTTACATTATCATTATCATGATCAAGGTTTTTTACCCTTGCTTTGTGTGTTCACATGAAATATGTCAATACACTAGAACTTGAAGAAAGAATAAGATAACATTACTTCCTTCTTTAACAATAGTCCTTAAATTTGCTCAATGAGTCGCTCAGGAGGCTTCACGTGTCTTGAGGATTTTCTGATTGATTGTCCTTGAATCTAAGTTGTTGCCTCAGATGATTGGTTCTCAGCTGTGTGATCAGGTTGTTCATCAGTATCAGTCTCTTGACCTGCTGTGGCTGGTCCCATGAGAAGATCTCGACGATTTCTTCTCAGAACAGCACCCTCATCTGTCTGAATGGTGTATGATCTTGGTTGAACTTCACTCAGGACAGTTCCCTTCTGAGTCCATGTGTTTGTTTTGTCTTTCAACCTTACTTGGTCACCAGTGTGGAGTTCAGGTAGGTTTTGTGTTCCTCTGTCATAGTAGTACTTTTGCTTTTCTTTCTGTTGCTCTTTGAACTTCCTCACTTTCTCCCCCTCTTTTGTTTTCAGGAGGTTCTCCAGGATGGGCAGGTTTGACCTTAGCCGACGTCCCATCAGGAGTTGGGCTGGTGACATACCACACTCGAGCGGCGTTGTGCGGTATACAAGCATGCTTTGGTAGAAGTCAGTTCCACTGTCTTTTGCCTTGTACATCAGTCTTTTCACTGTCTGGACCGATTTTTCCACTAGTCCATTGGACTGTGGATAGTGAGGACTTGACGTTGTGTGGACAAAGTCCCACTCTTTGGCAAAGTGTCGGAAATTTGCATTGTTAAACTGGGGTCCGTTGTCTGTGAAGACCTCGCTTGCCACGCCATGTCTGGAGAATATGGCTTTCATACTTCTTATCACAGCTTCTGCAGTGGTGGTGTACAGTCTACAAACCTCTGGATACAGGGAGTAATAGTCTGTGACGACAAGATAGTCCTTCCCTTGACATACGAATAGGTCAGCGCCTACCTTCTGGTAAGGTCTGTCTGGTGCTGGGTGTGGCTTTAGTGGTTCTACCGGATTGCTTGCTCGATATTTCAGGCATATTGTGCAGTTTTACACCTCATTTGTCACATCTTGGTTGATTCGTGGCCAGTACATCACCTCTTGTGCTCTTTTCTTACACTTTTCGATTCCCAGATGTCCTCCATGGATCTTTTTTAGCATCTCTCTTCTCAGACTCTTTGGGATAACTATTTTACTTCCTTTGTAGATGATGTCTTCGACCACTGATAGTTCCGCCCTGCAGTTCCAGTACTCTGCTATATCAGGTGAGCAGTCTTGCTTCATGTTGGGCCATCCATCCAAGATGCTTTTTCTCAGTCGTCTCATTGTTTCATCTTTGTTTGTCTCAGTCTTTATGAGCTCCATTTTTGCATCTGCTATGGGCAGTGCACTTGTGATCATGTCCACGTAGGCGTTCACTTTTTCATCCATTGTGGTGTTTGCGGGTTCACTTGGGTCAACAGCTCTGGACAACGTGTCTGCTGTATACATCAGCTTACCCGGTGTGTACGCAACATTCAGTGTATAGCGTTGCAGCCTGATCATCATTCTTTGTATTCTAAGCAGACAGCTATTCAGTGGCTTTTGGAACAATGCAATCAAGGGCTTATGGTCAGTCTCTACACTGATTGCTTGTCCTGCCACAAACTGGTGAAATCTTTCACAGGCGTATGTGATGCTGAGCAGCTCCTTTTCTATTTGAGCATATCGCGTCTCCGCGTCTGTCATTGAGCGCGATGCATATGCAATAGGTTGCCAGTAGTCATATTGTTGCAGAAGAACGGCACCGAGCCCACTCTGTGATGCATCTGATGATATCTTGATGGGTCTCGCTGGGTCATAAAACCTCAGAACTGGTTCCTCTGTGAGCAGTTTCTTTAGATCGCTCCATGACTTCTCATGCTCATGATTCCATTCCCATTCTATGTTCTTTTCAGTTAGTCTTCTCAGTGGCGCTATTTTTTCTGAGAGGTTGGATATGAATTTACCCATGTAGTTGATCATTCCATTAAACCTCTGCACGTCCTTTTTGCATTGTGGCCTTGGCATATTCTCAATGGCGGACACCTTTCTGGGATCTGGTCTGATGCCCTCACTGCTAAGGATATCTCCCACGAATGTCAGTTCTGTCACCCCAAGCTGGCATTTCTCTCTATTCAGCTTCAGGTTTGTTTTCCTTGTTGCTTCCAGCACTTTTTTCAGTCTCTCGTCATGCTCAGTTCTCGTGGTTCCCCATACTATGATGTCATCCATTGATGTATCAACTCCCTCCAGGTGCTCATAGATCATATGGATAGGCTTGTGATACACTTCAGGAGCTGAGGCAATGCCAAATGGTAACCTTAGGAATCTGTATCTGCCAAATGGAGTGTTGAACGTGCACAGTCTTGAACTTGCTTCGTCCAGCTTCATCTGCCAAAATCCTGAGGACGCATCTAACTTGCTGAAATATTTGGCATTTGTAAACTGTGCCATGATTTCCTCACGTGTAGGAAGCTTGAAGTGCTCTCTCTTTATTGCTCTGTTTAGATCTCTTGGATCCAGGCAAATTCTGAGCTTTCCATTCTTTTTGTCCACCACGACGAGGGAAATCACCCACTCAGTTGGCTCATCTATCTTCTGAATCACGTTCAGGCTTTCCATCCTGTCCAACTCTGCCTTCAGTTGCTTTTGAAGAGCAAACGGAACTTTTCTGCATGGATGTATGACCGGTGTCATACTTTTATCTACTCTGATCGTGTGTTCTCCTGGAATGCAGCCTAGACCCTTAAATAGGTCTTTGTGCTCTTTCATGAGTTCATCATAGACTGTCTCTCCTTCACTTTCCACAACGAGGACTCTCTTTACCAGGTTCAGTCTCTCACAGGCTTTTAACCCTAGTATGGCTTGCACACCCTTTGGCACCACGATTAATGCTAGCGTGTGCTCTCTGTCCTTGTGTGTTACTTTGACAATGCATTTTCCTTTCACTGGTATATCAGTATCTGAGTATCCGGTCACTTTCACTTGTATTCCATGTAACTTTGGTCTGGGTCTAATTCTCTTAAAATCGGTCTCTGATATCACATTAACTTGTGCTCCAGTATCCAATTTAAATGGAATGTGTATGTCATTCACTTTTAGTGTCAACATCCAGTCTCTTTCTTTTTTGTTTTCAGACACAACATCTACATTGAATTCCTCTATCTCGCTTTCATCTACTGTATGGACCTTGCTTTGTTGCGCTTCGTTCTTACAGCAACGGGCATAATGGTTGTTTTTGTTGCATCTATTGCATGTTTTACCATATGCTGGACACTTTCTTGGTGGATGCTGTGTACCGCATCGACTACATGACTTCTGATTGTCTCTTTCATTTTCGTTTGCTGGCCACGTCTCTTTTTTCACATTGGCGCTCACTTTGTTAAACGGTTTGTATCCATTCTTTCTCACTGCATCCACGTTGCAGCTACTGTCACTGAACAGCTCCTTTGCCTGCAACTTCACAGTCTCTGTAACCCTACACAGTGCTATGGGTTTTCCCAGGTCTAGATCTTGCTCTCTTAGCAGCCTTTCCCTTAGACCATTATCTGGAATACCACACACCAGTCTGTCTTTTATCAGCGAGTCTGTGAGTCCCCCAAATTCACACGATTTGCTCCGGTTTCTCAGTTCAGTCACATACTGATCAATAGTCTCGCCGATTTTCTGTACACGTGAAAAATTTGTGCCTCTCAAAGGTCACGTTGCGTTTAGGTATGCAGTAGGCCTCAAACTGTTCCATTATTTTATCTAGCTTCATTTTGTCTCCATCAACAGCAAATATGAAATTATTATACACCTCCAACACTGCATCACCCACGACATGTAAGAACAGTGACGATTTCTGTTTATTACTTTTCTTGTCAGCTCCGATTGCCGCTAAATACAACTCGAAACGTTGTTTGAACCTTCTCCAATTTTCAGCCACATTACCTGACAATTGAAGCGTCACTGGTGGGAGTAAACCTTCCATTTTTTCACTTCGTTAGCTATTCTCTAATGGTAAGCAACGATGTTCTCTTCTGGCTTGCTAATATGTGGAGAGCTGATTTCGCTTACTTGCCACAACTGCTTTCACTGTCCCATCAAGTTGCTAACTTCAGATTTTTTCTCTTTCAGCCACTTCTGACATCATGTTTTGTTTTCTTTTTGGGTTCAATAAAGACTCATTTCTGAAAGAGAATGTTGTTTAATTTAAAGTCTTGTTCAAGACTTTCTACAGCTTTTTACAGAACACACTATGTTGTGATGCATCTAGAATCAAACTGAAAGTAAAACTGCCAGCCTGCTTGTCTGTCACATGACCTCTGCTGGTCAGGCACAAGTAATCAAAAACACAGACCAATATGCTGTAAGGCATAAGTAATCAAACACAGACAAATATCATCACTATTTGCTGATATCATTACATGCTGCACTGTCAGAGGTGCCGTCTTTCAGATGAAATGTTAAACCGAGGTCCTGTCTGCTTTTTCAGGTGAACGTAAAAGATCCCATTGCCCTATTTCGAAGAAGAGCAGGTGAGTTATCCCCGGTGTCCTGGGGCCAATACTTATCAACATCACAGAAACAGATGATCTGGTCATTATCACATTGCTGTTTGTGGGAGCTTGCTGTGCGCAAATTGGCTGCCATGTTTTCCACATTACAACACTTCAAAAAAAATACTTCATTGGCTGTGAAGCTCTTTGGGACATCCGGTGGTTGTGAAAGGCGCTATATAAATGCAAGTCTTTCTTTCTTTTCTTTGTTCACTGCCCCGCGTATCTCCATCATCGGCTCATTCGGATCTGTGGAGCACCTTGGGATGTTTTCTTTCATTAAAGGCGCTATATGAATGAAAATTGTTGCTTCATTAATGTTGAGAATAAAATCCTTTGATTCAGATTAAAATGAAAAATTTGGACAGCGCAAGTTTTAGTCTATCTGGATCAGTATGCATCAGCATATTATTGGCCCAGAAATTTGGGTCTCCACGGGTGAGTACACACGGGGTACTCACCCGTAAGCCCAGTGGAAGTGCCGGTTTCATGCATGCACTGCGCATGCGCGGGAAACCGGCACTTCCGTTCCCCTGAAAGAAGGGGTTCAGAGGTCGAACACGTGCGCGGGAGAGGCTGCGCGTGCGCATCGGATTTACGTTTTTTTTCCAGGTTTCTCCGGGAGGGTAAGTCTCCAGAAGTTAGACATGTAAAAAGCAGGCGCAAGGCCTGCTTTTAACAAGGTAAGTGGTTAATTAATTAAAATTAAAACACTTTTTCCACAGATTTATTATTTTTAAATACTTTAAAGAAAGGTAAGTTTATTTTTTAGCCCCGTTAGAAAATGTAATAAATTTTTTCAAAAATTTAAATTATTGTTTAAAATAGTTATTTCATGTAATTTATAGTTTATTTTAAAAATGTGATTTTTAAAAAAAATTATTTGAGGTTTTAGTGATGTTTTGAGGCTTATAGTATTTATAGCTTTGACAGGTCTTCCTGTCAAACTTATGAATGAAGCATTCCCTGCTACCATTGGCTCTCCATGGCCCATGTGATCCCAGGGGATGCTTCGAACTAACTGCGCCCCTGGGATACACAAGCACTGCACGCCGGCAGTTGGAGGAGGCCCAGGATCGGAATCCCACACGGGCCCACAGCACAACGGCCGGCGCGCTAGGTAAATGCAGGTCGGAGGCTTGCACCCGCGGGAAGCCTCCGACCTGAATTTCTGGGCCAATATTATAAATTACAGCACAGTGCTAATCGTAAGGGAAAATATCAAATAGCATTACTTTTAGAGTGATGGTATCAAAACTATTATAATATTTTTAAGTTTGAGAATATTTTTAACTTTAGAAGGCATATGGTGGCGATTTTAACCCTAGTCGCTCAGCAGAAAACTGGCGGGCGGGCAGTTAAAATCGCCCCGGGCTCTTACCTGTCCGAAAGCCGCCACAATCGCAACATCTGCAATTTTAACCCGCTCTCCTGAGGCAGGCAGCGAGGACACCCGCCCGGAGCCAACGGGGTCCTTCTTTACACAGGCATGTTGCGGCCTGATGACATCATTGAGGCCCGACTGCAATTTTAACTCGGGCCTGAGTGGGGAATCCACCTGGAGTTAAAATCGGGGCTGTCACCTCAGGTCTTAAGGATGGTGTAACAAAATACAGAAACAAAATGTCTTGTTAATCTTGCATATCTTTTGCGTAAATCTGCATACACTATACATATATACTCTGTATATATTATTGCGTTAGGTGCGGCTCCATTGGATGTGCTATATCAACATTTCCAATGGGAATTCCAATACTAAAATTTCAACTAATAGTTGCACTGATCTATAATTATAACCTGTCGTGTCACTAGGTGCACGAAGTGCAGTCATGCATTATCTATTCCCTACAAGTCAATCAATCATGCAGTGGTTATGCTACTGGACTAGTAATCCAGAGGCCTGCAGTAATAATCCAGTGAATGTATGTCCAGATCCCACCATTCCAGTTGGCAATTTGAATACAGTTTAAAAAATAAAATCTGGAAATAAAAAGCTGCTATCAGTAAGAGTGACCATGAAGCTGTCGGATTGTCGGGAAAAACCCAACTGGTTCACTCCTGTCCTTTCGGGAAGGAAACCTGCCGTCCTTACCCGGTGTGGGCCTATATGTGACTCCAGTCTCACACCAACTTAACAGACTCTTAACTGCCCTCTGACGTGGCCTAGCAAGGCATTCGGTTGTGTCAAACTGGTTGCAGTGTTTAAAGAAGAAGGCCCATCACCATCTTCTCAGGGCAACTAGGGATGGGCAATAAATGCTGACCTTGCCATCAACGCCCACATCCCCAGAGTGAATGTTAAAAAAATCAAAATGCTTTCTGGAAAAAATTAATAATCTGGCATCTTTTCCTTAGTAACTGAAATTTCTAATGCCCAAAGTAAGGTATTAAAGAACATTTTTAACAATTACATACTTCAGAATAATATGATTAAATATCCATTGAATTGTTAGTTTTTTGTCTTTCAATATCTTCATCAAACATGTTACTTCAAGGCCTCAACTTATTTCAAAAGCCTGGGCTTTTATCTGGACAATTCCACCTCACAATGGTTAGAGTGAGCTTCCAGTACCATCAGTGCATTGTGAGCATGTGCAGTTTGTAGAATTTCCCAACAAGCAGTCTGAGCATGAGCAGGAGTTGAAAGGTTGATAGGAATATAGGAACATAAGAACAGGAGCAGGCCATTCAGCCCCTCGAGCCTGCTCCACCATTCAATTAGATCGTGGCTGATCTGCAATCTAACTCCATATACCCGCCTTTGGCCCATATCCCTCAATACCTTTGGTTGACAAAAAGCTATCAATCTCCGATTTAAAATTAACAATTGATCCAGCATCAATTGCCATTTGCGGAAGAGAGTTCTAAACCTCTACCACCCTTTGTGTGTAGAAGTGTTTCCTAATTTCACTCCTGAAAGGTCTGGCTCTAATTTTTAGACTATGCCCCCAGTCCTAGACTCCCCAACCAGCGGAAATAGTTTCTCTCTATCTACCCTCTCTGTTCCCCTTAATATCTTGAAAACTTCGATCAGATCACCCCTTAACCTTCTAAATTCTAAGGAATACAACCCTAATGTGTTTTAGGAACCAGATTTAGGAACCAGATTTAGGAACAGCTTCTTTCCCAGGGCTGTCATCCTACTGAACTCCACAAATAAACTCTAAAGCCTGCACATCTGCCAATGCACTTTATTATGGTTATGTTTATGTTAATGTATTACAAGCCAAATGAATGTTGAATATTTAAATGTCTTAATCTAAATGTACACTCTCGGGAGCCGCAAGCCTGCATTTCGTTGTACTGCACTTGTGCACTAACAATGGCAATAAAGTTGATTATTATTATTATTATTATAATCTCTCCTCCTAACTTAACTCTTGAAG
The DNA here is from genome assembly GCF_052327205.1 of Somniosus microcephalus. NCBI lineage: Eukaryota > Metazoa > Chordata > Chondrichthyes > Squaliformes > Somniosidae > Somniosus > Somniosus microcephalus. The sequence goes on along the minus strand of NC_140987.1, from coordinate 448,870,169 downwards.
ATCGGGCATCAATCTGGTAAACTTACGCTGCACTCCCTCCAAGGCCAATATATCCTTCCTAAGGTGTGGTGCCCAGAACTGCTCACAGTGCTCCAGGTGTGGTCTAACCAGGGTTTTGTACAGCTGCAGCATAACTTGTACCCACTTGTATTCTAGTCCTCTCGAGATAAAGGCCAGCATCCCATTAGCCTTTTTGATTATTTTCTGTAACTGCTCATGACATTTTAATGATCTTTGTACCTGGACCCTCAAGTCTCTTTGGACCTCCGCTGTTTTTAGCCTTTCACCATTTAAAAAGTACCCTGTTCTATCCTTTTCGGATCCAAAGTGGATGACCTCACATTTGTCTACATTGAAATCCATTTGCCACAGTTTTACCCATTCACTTAATCTGTCGATACCCCTTTGTAATTTTATGCTTCCATCTACACTGCCTACCACATCATCTATCTTTGTGTTATCGGCAAATTTGGATATATGACTTTCCATGCCAACATCTAAGTCGTGAACAAATACTGTAAATAGTTGAGATCCCAACACAGATCCCTGCGGGAGAGCACTAGATGGGTGTGAAGCCCTCGTCCTTTAAGGGGATTTGAGAGGGTTTATTTTACTTTTTTTGAAAGAACTTGAAAAAAAGTGCAGAATGAATTTTAAAAGCTTTTATTTCAGGCAAGTGATGACACTTATATTTAAATATATTAGAGTACCATGCGCGGTTCTGGTCTCCATATTATAAAAAGGATATAGAGGCACTAGAGAAGGTGCAAAAAGATTGACAAGGATGATACCAGAACTGAGAGGTTATACCTATCAGGCAAGATTGAACAGGCTGGTCTCTTTTCTCTCAAAAAGAGAAGGCAGAGGGGTGACCTAATAGAGCTCTTTAAAATAATCAACGTCCTGATATACCGAGCAGACAGGATTTAATAGGGTAGGCGTAGAGAAGATGTTTCCACTTGTGGGGAGACCAGAACTTGGGGCCATAAAAATAAGATAGTCACTAATAAATCCAATGAGGAATTCAGGAGAAGCGTCTTCACCCAGAGTGTGGTGAGAATGTGGAACTCGCTACAACAGGGAGTGGTTGAGGTGACTAGCACAGATGCATTTAAGGGGAAGCTCGATAAGCACAGGAGTGAGAAGGGAATAGAAGGATATGTTGATAGGGCGAGATGAAGAGGGGTGGGAGGAGGCTCGTGTGGAGCATAAACACCGGCACAGAGCAGTTGGGCCGAATGGCCTGTTTCTGTGCCGTACATTTTACATAATTAACATTTCAGATTTCATGCTCTAAGCTCCTCGCAGACAAACGTCACCTGTCAACAGCAAAACCCTTCAAAAGCACCTGAATCGAATTGTAAAATTCTCAGCATGTCAGACACTGCACCTGTGGAGAGCAGCGACAAGTCAGCCTGGTTCTGACTAAGAGCAGTCGCTGACATGTTGCCTTGTCACTCCTCTCCACAGATGCTGTGCATGGCTTGCTGAGCATTTCCAGTCTGTTCTGTTGCTGTTTCAGATTTCCAGCATCTGCTGTGCTTTGTTCCAGAAGTATCTGCTTGGTATATCAGGAAACATAGAAACATAGAAACATAGAAGATAGGAGCAGGAGTAGGTCATTCGGCCCCTCGAGCCTGCTCCACCATTTAATGAGATCATGGCTGATCATCCAAATTCAGTACCCTGTCCCTGCTTTCTCCCCATATCCCTTGATCCCTTTAGCCTTAAGAAATATATCTAACTCCTTCTTGAATATATTTAATGAATTGGCCTCAACTGCCTTCTGTGGTAGAGAATTCCACAGGTTCACCACTCTCTGGGTGAAGAAATTCCTCCTCATCTCTGTCCTAAATGGCTTACCCCTTATCTTTAGACTGAGATCCCTGGTTCTGGACTCCCCCACCATCGGGAACATCCTTCCTGCATCCAGCCTGTCCAGTCTTGTCAGAATTTTATAAGTTTCAATGAGATCCCCTCTCATTCTTCTAAACTCCAGCGAATATAAGCCTAATCGACCCAATCTCTCCTCATACGTCATTCCTTCCATCCCAGGTATCAGCCTGTTGAAGAAGTTGGGAAATGCTAAGAATAAGGTATAATAAATATTTTACCAGACGTGGAAATTTTTAACTGCCATGCAATGAAGGACAATGTTTGAATTTAACTCTTCACTTTCAAAAAATATACATTTGTTGCTTGTAGAATTATGAGAGCACATCTTGAGCTTCTAGCTGGAAGCCACACTTGAAGGGAGTGCTGTGGGGCTGGATTTTGCCAATGGGGAGCTTTTGGAGGCGGGACTCCCACTTGTCAGGTTTTAGTCCCGCCTCCATCGACTTGTGGCCAACCCACGCTATTTTCCCTTGATTGACCTTGTTAAGCCCGCCCAGCAGGAAAGCCGGTTGTGGAGAACATCAACGTATGACGTTTCAGCTGTCAATCTGTGCAGCTATCAAACACTGACATCATGGGCTCGATTTTGCCAGGCCCGAAGAGGCGGGATTGGAGGTGTGTGAGGTGGTAAAATCGCAAAAAAATGGTGGGCAGGCCCGAACCTGCCTCCATCCCGCCTCCGAGCAATTTTCCCAAATGCGTGTTTTCTGACCCCATTTCCATCCCGCCTCCAACAGTTAAGTGCCTCTATAATCCCATTTTGAGAGGCCTTTCTGATTTTAACACATTTCCGCCATGTTGCACGTCTCCTCTGGAACACGCCAGTTAATCCTGGCGGCCTCACAAGTGGATTGCTTACTAACAGCTGCAGCTCCACCATTAAAAAGGAGTTTTCAGCAATCATCATTTGCAGGTGGCAGAACTTTGTTGGCTCAGGTCTGGGGGATCTTTTAGCAGGCATAACCATAGCTGTGGAAGTTTGGAGCCTGACACCCATCTCCAGTGTGACCTCCTAGGAAACCCGTCTCCCCACCTTGACTGAGTGCAGCATCAACTGAGGTATATACCAGAAGCATGGGAACCATTTATTTCCTTTCCTCCTGGACATCAGATTCGGATGAAGACCAGCCGTGGCAGCAGCAGAACCATGAACAACAGCAGCACCAACAGCAGGAGCAACAACAGGAGTGCCAAGCTGCTGCTCACCCACCTGAAGCTGCACAGGCCAGAAGGCGCCAGCGTGCGACCACAATGCTGCCCGGGATGCAAGGGACGCACGCATCTTGGCCAAATTTGCTTAGCCTGCACAATCAAACACTTTTGCCTCGCACCTTCTTATCAGACCATCGACAATGGCCAAGAACCTGCGGACTCCTGACCACCATACTGACAATTGCAAGTCGCCCTAAGCCCTCACTGTGGAAGTCTCATTAGCGAAATGACACACGCCACAACTGCAACAGTTTGCCATCAGAATTTTTTATGACAATAAGCAACTGATGGCTTTTCAAAATTAAACACATTACACCCAAGTGACTGCCCTTGCGACTACTTGTGCATTATCTTCCTCTTACACATGCTCCTACGTGGTGCTTCCCCTGTGGCTTCATCAGATGTGGAGGCCCCTTGCTCACTTTCTTGCTGCTCCTGTCTTGACACCTTTGGCGGGCGTCCTCTGGGGTTGCGAACCTGTGAGGGCTCGGCATCAGTCTACAGCTCCTGCGGCTGTGCAGGGGCTGAGACGCCCATCTCAGTTGGGTGAGGACTCTGGTGGGGCTCTGACCGAGGGCTTTGCAGTGGCATGGTCATGTGAGCGCTTGGAGAGGAGCCCCCACTTCTTTGTTGTATGCCACCAACATCCCTCTCATGGGTCAGCCCCATTTCAGAGCTAGCAAGTGGCTGGACAGCACCTTGCTGCACTGCAGGGGGGCCATGAGGACCCGTTTCTGCACTGGAAGTCCTACTCCAGAGGACTTGCATGAAAGTCTGGTTTGTTTGCTCACTAGCTGACCATCGCTCCTCAATAGATGTCAGTCTATTCTGAACAACTACCATGTTTTCCATACCCTGGCAACTAAGCTCCTCCATGGACGTAGCCATCCTCTCCTCTACCATAGCCATCCTCTCTTCTATGGCAGCCAGCCTTACCATGGAGGTAGCCATCCTTTCCAAGGAGGTTGCCATCCTTTCCGTGGTGATGCGTTCATGTGCCAACGCCTCCACAAAGGCTCTGCTCATGTTGGCGATGGACTCCTCCATTCTCTCCACACTCGCAGCGACCCTGGGGGCAAAACCTGCCAGAGACTCTTGCACCTGTCCCTGGAGTTCCAGCACCGCTCTCCTTCTGGATGGACCCGGAGGCACAGGGTCAACATGCAGCGGAGCCAAGCTGGGAGCGTCCTCTCCACTGCGACGTGGACACTCCATTGCTGTCCCTGTCTCCACCATCTGCTGATGCTCACTTGCGAGCTGTGATACACCAGGTAACAACTCTACTCTATCTCGCGAAGGTCCCACCGAGATGTGAGTGTCTGCGCTGGTGCTGGATGCCCTTAATTCTGCTGAAGGAGCGCCCTTAGAGTTTGCAGCTTCCTCTGAGGAGTCTGGAAGCTCAGGCTGCTCCTCCTGGACAGCGGGGAGGGGGGTTCTCAATGGTCCTGTGGGGGAGTAAAGGAAAGAGTTAGAGATGTGAGGTAAAGGTTGCGTGCACATGGAATTGTGCAGATAATCATAAGTCGATCTGTTAGAGCATCAGATTCATTATCAGTGACTCATGCATTGTCAATGAGAGAGATGCCAAACTATTCTGTCACCAGCTTGCTGTGATGTGCCCAACTCTCCGTCCCCCACTTGGGAATCCTCCTCGATCCCGGCAATTTTCAGGGCGCCTCCTCTGAGGTGGTGAGCTGGGCTACTGAGGGTGGACTTCCTCCTGCCCTCGCTCTTTCCCTCTTATTATGGGCTCTCTTTTCCTGCAATGAGGGACACAAGTGGAGTTTGAGTGAGAATGAAGGAGTTGAGTGCAGAGAATCCATAGCATAGATGTTTAGAAGGAGACAAAGGGCCCTCCCTGTGTGTTGTAAGTTGTTGTCATTGCGTCACAGTGATAGGGAGTGTGAGGGCTGCATGGTCGAATAGTTAATTGAATGTTACCATAGAGAGAGAGGGAATGGGTAAGGGTGCAGGGATGTCAGTGTCAAGTGGGATGTGGAGGAAGAGGTTGGCAAAGCAGAATGCTGGTGAGGAGAGGCGATGGGGTTGAGATTGAGGGTGATGAAAAAGTCATACTCACTTTTCCTGTGCGGAGAAGGTCATGAAACCACTTCCTGCACTGCAGCCAGGTTCTGCAGCACAAAGAGATGGCATTGACCTCCTGGCCCACTTGCAGCCACACAGCTTTAGTCTGCTGGGATGGCTTTTTTCTCCCTGAGGAAGGAATGAGCAGCTCCTTATTAGATCTTGCTCCCTCCACCAGAGCTTGGAGGGAGGGCTCATCAAAGCAAGGTGCACACTTTCGCTTGCTGGTGGACATGGTCGTTAAATGAATTCCTTCATACAATGTCCAAAGTGTTTCCTGTCTCCAGAAGAAGCAAGGCTGCTTGCAGGCCTTAAATCCAGCATCACTGATGATGTCATCAGAGACGACTTTCAGGATGGAAAGACTAATTGGGCCAGTGGTTCCCACACGCTGGAAATCAAGTGCCCAATTAGGGGAAAATCACACTTTTTTCCCACTTCACATCGGAGTCGGGGTCCTGACACGAAAACCAACTGACACGCCCCAGCCCGACCCCAATGGAAAAATCGAGCCCTCTGTGTAGTTTGATGTGGTCTTGTACTCAACGCCTCATCAAACCTCTTTCTTCTGCAGAAATTAGATGGTTGTTGCATTGGAGAATGCAACAGCCATCTGTCATCTCTGCCGCGGAGGTGCGAGACTCTCCGCATACCCACCGACTGAAGCCTGCAGGAAGAAACAAAGGTAAGTAAACTTTTACTAACACTTTGCACTTACCTCAGATACTCACCTCTCCACACTTGCACCCATCACTCACCACCGCAGCACACTTTTGGACCCCTCCGACCCCCGCAGACCCACTACTCGCCTCGGTGACCCTGGTGGGTATCGGCGCCTTCGGAAAGCCCGCACTTGTGTGGGTGAAATGGGGATAGTCCTATTTTCTGCCGGTTAACTACCTGTTAACAGGCAGTTAAGTGGATGTAATCCCTTCCAGCCTCCAAGGAGACGGGACCCAGCGCGGGGCGGCTACCCGCCTCCTGGCAAGACGGCACGAAGGCGGAATCTGCCAATTTCCGGCAGTCCCACCTCCAAACCTGCCTCCTCAGGGCTGTCAAAATTGCCCCCAGAGCTACAATACTGGCTGGGAAGTGGATTAGCCAGCTCCCAGCTTTCAGTGGGAATTCGCATTCAGGCTTGTGGGGTTGTAGGAGGCGGGTGGAGCCAATGCCGGAGACTTCTGATGTCAGGCGTTCCCAGTTCCCCAGTCTCTCTAGATAACTGGCAGATCACTAGGGGTGACACGGCCTATCAGGCCACTGAATGGCAATTGTGGGCCCCACCTGGGGGTCCAAGCTGTGATTATGGTCCGGACCCCCCCAAAGGTCTCACGGGAGAATCTTCCCTTCTGTGTTTTAAGGTGGTTTCCCCGTGAAGGGTGCTGACGAGGCAGAAAATATTTCTGGTGGGGGAAGGGGAGAACCTGGAAATCACTGGAAAAGGCATTCAACGCCTCAGTATGTGGCAAATGGCACGGGCACCCCTAATGGCGGGGCACCCCACTATGGGGAGGCAAAGTAGGGAATCTTCCTCCTGACCCCACCATGGTCAATGGTGGAGATGACCAGTGGTTACATCCCAGCACCAACACCAGGATTCTCCTCCCGCTATTGATTTTCACCCTTTTACATTGTAGTGGAAGTAGGAGAGCAATTCCCATTGCTTCCCATTGACACTGCTGTGATTTCCCAGCCACTTGTTCCCCCTCTTTGCCTCTATTAAGGCTTCTAACATCTGTGAAAAAAAGCAACATCACCTTCAAAACTAGGTCACTAAATCTTTTGTCGTTATACCTTTGGGATCTCCATGATCCAGGAGTAAGTCCCAGGCTGTTATCAGGGAATTTTGTGTCTTGTAGATTAGTCAAAGGAAAACTGTGAGGAAATAAAGACTGAGGTCTGGGGTTCCCGCCCCGATATCAGTGCAAACTGGACGGAATCGGCAGAAATGGCCCAAAAGATTGCAGAACTTAAAATGTAAATTGAGTTAACACGTAACCATCGATGCTCGAGATTCCATTATCTTTAACGTTGGTTCAAAGGTCAATTTGCCTGAAGCAGTCCACGCCCACAAAAACTGGCCACGCCCCGCAGGTCGGCATGGCAAGTTGCTATCGATTGTGCCCGCTCAGAGAGGTGTTCATCACATTGCGCCCAGACATTTGGGCGCACAGAAAGAAAGACTTGCATTTCTATAGCGCCTTTCGCGACCATCGAACGTCCCAAAGCGCTGTACAGCCAATGAAGAATTTTTTGAAGTGTAGTCACTGTTGTAATGTGGGAAACGTGGCAGCCGATTTGCGCACAGCAAGCTCCCACACACAGCAGTGCGATAATGACCAGATAATCTGTTTTAGTGTTGATGATTGTGGGATAAATATTGTCCAGGACACTGGGGAGAACTTCCCTGCCCTTCTTCAAAATAGTGGCCATGGATCTTTTGCATCCAGCTGAGAGAGCTGATGGGGCCTCGGTTTAATGTCTCATCCAAAACACGGCACCTCCGACAGTGCAGCAGTCCCTCAGCAGTGCACTGAAGTGTCAGCCTAGATTTTTTGTTAAAGTCTGGAATGAGACTATGGGGGAAAAATTTGGTTGATTTGTGCCTCCCATTAGCGCCCTAAGAGGGTGCTAATGGGGCGCAAAGCAACTAGCAACTGGGCGCGGTGCCGCTAACGCCTCCCGCGAAATTCAGCGGGAGGTTAGCGGCAGCGGTAACCGTTAGCACCCCGCGGCGCTGCGCCTCCGGCAATGACATCATCGGCCACGATCTTCAGTAGTGCCCCCTGACTTACTGCCGGATGCCATGTCCGACAGAGTCAAGGGGGCCTACCTGTGGCCGGGGCGGCGCAAGTTAAAGGGGAGATACCGGGCGGCCATTTTTGTTGCTGCCGCCTGCCAGCACCTGCCCCCGTTGGTGTCCCCGGCCTCCTGTGCAGCCCTCCCGCGGAGTGCCGATTGCGCTCCGTGAGCCCGGCACTTCTCTTGAGTGCCGGGCTCTTTTGCCGGCACTCCGATCCCTGGTGGCCCAGCTGAGCCCCGGGTCGTGCTGCGCAAGGCCCCTCCCCTTTGAAAGAGGAGGAAGGCCTGCAGTACCGCAGCGCGATGTGCCACAGAGCGTGGCGCTGCTGCACGTAGCGCCGTGATATTCACTCGCAGCGCCCCAAGAGGGGGGCGGGGCACTTTCAGTAGCACCCCGCCTCCCTCTTGGGGCGCTACCAGTAAGTTTCGGGCGCGGGGGTGCTAACTTTTTTGGGGCGCGACCCAATTTTGTTCCCAATTAATCCACAACCTTCTGACTTAGAGGCAAGAGCGCTCCCCACTGAGTCACAGCTGACACAGGTACCCATGGTCACATTAATCCATCGTTAATGAGCTGCAGATGTAGTGACCAGCGGTCAATTGCAGCATCACTCAGGTCTGTTTCTCATACTAATGCTACAATTACTTTAAATTAAGTGTAAATTGATTTACTTCAGTCACCTTGAAGTCCCATTGGCCCGGTTCCAGTCACTACATTTCCAACATTACAACAGTGACAACCCTTCCAAAAGTACTTTGTTGCCTGTAAAGGGCTTTGGGTCACCTTGAGGTCGTGTAAAGCGCTATAGAAATGAAAGACTTTCTTTCTAATAATCGATTGCATTCGATTATGTTGCTCGATTGCGCTAATTCATGGGCGATTTTATGTTGGGGCTTAAGCAAATTAGTTTAAGCGGAAAATTGGCCATAACTTCAACTTGGCAAAACCGACGCAGGGTCCATTGCATTCTCCCGATTGCGGCCGCTAGCAGAAACCCAAGGCCTCCTGCTATAATGTCAAGTGTGTTTTTTTTTTGAACCATCAGGATTAAACGCTCACTGATGTCATATTCACGCCGAGCGTGGAATTAGCTGTGTCTAACTCATGGGTATGCCATATGCTGTGAAAATGTCAATTTCAATATTTTCCTTTCCTTGTCTTGACTTTAGTGGGGGGTGTGATTACTTTGGGATATCTCCTGATGAAGGTCAAAGCTTGAAAAGTCCCAAGATAATCACACTTCAACAACAGTAAATATAACAGAATCCCAGAGAAACTCCCTTATGTTGTACAGTCAATTCCTCATAAGCACACAAGTGGATTGCCAAGGAATTTATGCTTTGATCGAGATTATATTCACATCAGAATATTAATAAAACTGCAGATACAACATTCCAAAATGCAAATATGCCGCTAAATTATTCAGGCAGGAATTTTAAACAAAGCCAATAGGGAATCCTTATCAAAAATATAAAATATTGGTTTGATTTTTCATCTCAGCTTCGTGTGGAAATTTGATAGTTAACTGTCAGTAGGGGGGATTTCTACAATTCAGTTCTCCCGGGTAACGCATCGCAGGACATTCAGGGCTCGCAGCCAATTATTTTCCACCCATTAGGAGGTTTGGATTAGTAATTTTACAAGGAGTAATTGTAAACTGGTATAGCACTTGTTCCAGGCGTTGAATTGTGCTTAAAGGGGTAGCCATTGATCTCAAGCTAAGGGCTGCATTTACAATGTCATGCTTCTGACAGACAAAGGTCCTCCCTGGCCGCACAAAGTTGGAAAAATAATGCTTTAATATGTTCTAGTCGATCTTCTGTGGCATTGCAGATGGTAAGTCAGAGAATAAGACCTCTCGCTCGCCTATTTTGCTGTCTTTCTGTTGCTGTTTCTCTATTGCCCCTCTTTTGTTTCATACACTCTCTTTTCTGCTTCTGTCTTCTTCACTCTCTTTTTGTTTGCTTCTCTCTCTGTCCTTCTTTACTTCTCCATCAGTCTTTTTTTTCTTCTTTTCTTGTGGGTTGGAGGTGCTGGGTGCTATTGAGTGTCACGGCAGGGATAGGAGCCACCATTGGCTTCAGTTCTGGGGATGATGTCAGTGGTTATTGTCCCTTCCTCTTCCTCAAACACCCATGCTGCCCCTACCACCTCACTCCTATCAAGTTCCTTACCCCTTCGCCTTCCCACTACCTATTCCTCTGCATACCATCCCCTTACATCTATCAGTAGCCTTATCCCTTCCTCTGTGAAGCGGTCTGCACAGAGCAGGATTAAAACGGAATGTACTTAAACAGAGGGCTGGATCTTGCCAGTCCTGGGGAGGCGGGTATGGAGGTGGGACTGCCAGGAAAATGGCAGATCTGGGGGTGGGTGCCCAAACCTCCCCCAACCCGCCTCCGTGCCCTCTTGCCAGGAGGTGGGAAGCCATCCCACACCAGGTCCCGTCTCCTTGGAGGCAGGAAGCGGATTAGTGCCACGGATCTGCCTGTTAACAGGTAGTTAACAGGCAGATAAGAGGATTATCCCCATTTTGCCCACACAAATGCGGGCTTCCCGAAGGCTCCGAAACCCGCCAGGGTCACCAAGGGGAGTACTGGGTCTGCGGGGGTCAGAGGGGTCCAAAAGTGCACTGTGAAGGTGAGTGATGGGTGCAAGTGTGGAGAGGTGAGTATCTGAGGTGAGTGGAAAGTGTTAGAAAAAGTTTACTTACCTTTGTATCTCCCTGCAGGCTTCAGTCGGTGGGTATGCGGAGAGTCTCGCACCTCTGCGGCAGAGATGACAGATGGCCATTGCATTCTCCAATGCAGCAACCATCTCATTTCTACAAAAGAAAGAGGTTTGATGAGGTCTTGAATTCAAGAACTCATCAAACTACAGGGAATGTCAGTGTTTGACAGCTTCACAGAGCTGTCAAATGATGACAATTCAGCTGTCAAAAATTTTTGACAGATGAAACGTCATACGTTGACATTCTCTGTAACCGGCTTTCCCTTAATTGGCCTGCTAAGCCCGGTGGGTGGGGCTTAACAAGGTCAATCAAGGGAAAATAGTGTGGGTTGTCCAGAAGTTGATGGAGGCAGGACTGAAACCCGACAAGTGGAACTCCCGCCTTCAAAAGCTCCCCATTGGCAAAATCCAGCCCAGAGTGATTTATGTGGGAATTTGGAAAGAGTGGGAATTTCTGGTAAGTATTGGGTAAGTACTAGATGTAAAAAATTAAATTTAGTTCAACATTTTGATTTTAAACTAGCACTTTAAAAGCTGTAGTTAACAGAAGCTGCCTGCCAGTGGCAGTTAACCATCAGTCAGCTGGAAGTGCGTGTCTTGAATCGGCGCTAATCACCAGGAGCAGGCGAGCTGAGTCAACACTTGTAAATTGGGTGAGGCTCCTAGATTATAAAAGTGTAAGAGTAAACAGGTCTGCAGAGCAAAGAGCGGTCTGCACAGAGCGGGACTATAACGGAGTGTACATAAACAGAGTGTTTTATTTGGGAATGTGGAGAAGAGGGGGAAGGAGTTGCTGGGTTTTGGCTACACTACCTGTAGTGCTTTGTGTTACAGGTAGATATTTAATTTCAGTACCCATAACTTAATCTAGATCAAGTAAGTAGTCAAGAAACTACACTGTAAACTAAGTTACCTAGTTAAAAATTTAATTACGTTTAATTAAATAAATCTAGGACATATAGGGGTGGCAGTGCAGGTGTTGGGCCACAACTGCAGCATGTGGGAGTTTGTGGAGAGCATTGTGATCCCGGACAACCACGTTTGCAGTAAGCGTCTGCATCTTGAGGAACTTCAGCTCAGAGTTTTTGAGCTGGAGTCTGAGGTGCAGACATTGCGGGGCATCAGGGATGGGGAGCGTTACCTGGACACTTTGATCCAGGAGGCAGTCACACCCTTTAGGTTAGGTAGTGGTACAGGTCTGATTAGTGATCAGGGACAGGAGGGTGTGACTGCAACTCAGGCAGGTAAGGGGACCCCAGGTGCAGTGCTGGAGGAGCCTCAGCTTTTGCCCCTGTCCAACAGGTATGAGGCTCTTGCTGCCTGTGTGGATGAGGGAAAAGCCTGCAGGATGGATGAGCAAGCTGACCATGGCACCATGGTGCAGGAGGCCATTCAAGTGGAAGGAGTGAAAGGGAGTGTAGTTGTGGTAGGGGACAGTATAGTCAGGGGGATAGATACTGTTCTCTGCAGCTATGACCAAGAGTTCTAAAGGTTGTGTTGACTGTCCGGTGCCAGGGTTAAAGACATCTCCTCATGGCTGGAGAAGAACTAGGAGTAGGAGGGGACGATCCAGTTGTCGTGGTCCACATAGGAACTAATGATATAGGTAGAACTCGGAATGAGGTTCAGCTGAGGGAGTTGAGCAGCTAGGATCCAAATTAAAAAGCAGAACCTCAAAGGTAATGATCTCTGGATTGTTACCTGAGCCACGCACAAATTGGCATAGGGACAAACCTATTAGAGGTTTAAATGCGTGGCTCAAAGAGTGGTGTGGGAGATGGAGTTTCAGTTCATGAGGCACTGGCTCCAGTACTGGGGAAAGAAGGAGATGTTCCATTGGGATGGGCTCCACTTAAACCGGGCTGGGACAGGGTGAACCGAATAACTAGGGCAGTAGACAGGGCTTTAAACTAATGAAGGGGGGATGGGAGGATTCAGGAAAGAGTAAATTTAAAAGCTGCAAGAGAAATGTCAAGGCTCGAGAGCAGAGTAGAGTTTTGGGTAAAAATAAGCAGAGTGGGTCAGGAAGGGACAGAGAGAGTAACACAGGTAATAGGTCATCAGTGACTAAGGTGACATCAGGGGAACATAGAAATAAGTCAAAGCTAAAGGCACTATATCTGAATGCTCGAGCCATTTGCAACAAAGTAGATGAATTAATAGCGCAGATCGAAATTAATAGGTTTGATCTAACAGCCATTACAGAGACATGGTTGCAACGTGGCCAAGGTTTGGATCTAAATGTTCCAGGATACTTAACGTTTAGAAGAGATAGGCAACATGGATAAGGAGGAGGGGTAGCCCTGATAATAACGGATGGGATAAAGACAGTGGAGAGAAAGGGCTGGATTTTGTCATTGGGGGCGGGATGGGGGCGTGTCAGGTGGTCGGCATGTCAGGACCCCGCCTCCGATGTGAGGTGGGACAAAAGAGCGATTTTGCCCTAATTGGGCACTTGATTTCCAACATGTGGGAACCCTGGCCCAATGAGTCTTTTGAAACTGAAACACGCCTCCGATGATGTCATCTCTTCCAAAATTCTATAGACTATAGACTCTAGAACAGTTCCCATGGATTGGAGAGTAGCTAATGTAACCCCACTATTTAAAAAAGGTGGTAGAGAGAAAACGGGGAATTATAGACCGGTAAGCCTGACATCGGTAGTGGGAAAAATGCTAGAGTCCATTATAAAAGATGTAATAGCAGAGCACTTGGAAAACAGTGACAGGATCAGACAAATTCAACATGGATTTACAAAAGGTAAATCATGCTTGACTAATCTACTGGAATTTTTTGAGAATGTAACTGGTAGAATAGATAAGGGAGAACCAGTAGATGTTGTGTATTTGGACTTTCAGAAGGCTTTCGATAAGGTCCCGCATAAGAGATTAGCGTGCAAAGTTAAAGCACATGGGATTGGGGGTAAGGTACTGACTTGGATAGAGAACTGGTTGGCAGACAGGAAGCAAAGAGTTGGAATAAACGGGTCTTTTTTCGAGTGGCAGGCAGTGACTAGCGGGGTACCGCAGGGATCGGTGCTAGGGCCCCAGTAATTCACTACATATATTAATGATCTAGACGAGGGAACTAGATGTAACATCTCCAAGTTTGCAGATGACACAAAGCTGGGTGGGCGTGTGTGCTGTGAGGAGGATGCAGAGAAACTCCAGTATGATTTGGACAGGTTGGGTAATTGGGCAGATGCATGGCAGATGCAGTATAATGTGGATAAATGCAAGGTTATCCACTTTGGCAAAAACAGGAAGGCAGATTATTATCTGAATGGCAATAGATTGGGAAAAGGGAAAGTGGAATGAGACCTGGGTGTCCTTGTGCACCAGTCACTGAAGGTAAGCATGCAGGTGCAGCAGGCGGTTAAGAAGGCAAATGGTATGTTGGCCTTCATAGCAAGAGGATTCGAGTACAGGAGCAAGGATGTCTTGCTGCAGTTGTACAGGGCCTTGGTGAGACCACACCTTGAGTATTGTGTGCAGTTTTGGTCGCCTTATCTGAGGAAGGATGTTCTTGCCATGGAGGGAGTGCAGCGAAAATTCGCCAGACTGATACCTGGGATGGCAGGAATTGTGTGAAGAGAGATTCGGTCGATTGGGCTTGTATTCGCTCGAGTTCAGAAGAATGAGAGGGGATCTCATTGAAACTTGTAAAATTCTAACAGGACTAGACAGACTAGATGCAGGAAGGATGTTCCCGATAGTCGGGGAGTCCAGAACCAGGGTTCACAGTCTAAGGATAGGCCATTTAGGACAGAAATGAGGAGGAATTTCTTCACCCAGAGAGTGGTGAACCTGTGGAATTCTCTACCACAGAAGGCCGTTGAGGCCAATTCATTAAATATATTCAAGAAGGAGTTAGATATATTTCTTAAGGCTAAAGGGATCAAGGGATATGGGGAGAAAGCAGGGATAGGGTACTGAATTTGGATGATCAGCCATGATCTCATTAAATAGTAGAACAGGCTTGAGGGGCCAAATGGCCTACTCCTGCTCCTATCTCCTATGTTTCTGTTTCTATCTATGCAGCTGCATTTAAGGCCTGCAAGCAGCCTTGGTTCATTTTCAGCCTTACAACTTTATCAACGTACTTCTGAGGGATTCCTACGGCAACTATGTCCAGCACCAGGCTAAAGTGTGCACCCAGATTCGATGAGGCCTCCCTCCAAGCTCTGGTGGAGGGAGCAAGAGCAAACAAGGAAGTGGCCTTTCCTTCCTCAGGCAGGAAAAAGCCTCCACAACAGACCAAAGCTGTGTGGCTGCAAGTGGCACAGGAGGTGAATGCGATATAAATGTGCAGCAGAACCTGGCTGCAGTGCAGTAAGCGGTTTCATGACCTTTTCCGCACAGGAAAAGTGAGTATTCCATCCCCATGACCCTCAATCTGATCCCCATCGCCTCTCATCACCAGCGCTCTGCATTGTCAAACTCCTCCTCCACATCCCACTTGACCCTTACATCCCTGCACCCTTACCCGTTCCCTCTCTCTGTATGTTCACATTCACCTAACTATTCGACTATGCTGTCCTCACACTCCCTATCACTGTGATGCTATGACAACTTACAACACACAGGGAGGGCCCTTGGTCTTGGCACCTCACTCCATCTTTGTGTCCTTCTAAGCATCTATGCTATGGATTCTCTACACTCACTCCTTCATTCTCCCTCAAACTCCACTTGTGTCCCACACTGCAGGAAAAGAGAGCCCACAATAAGAGGGAGAGGGCGAGGACAGGAGAAGGGCCACCCTCAATAGCCCAGCTCACCACTGCGGAGGAGCCATCCCTGGAGATTGTGGGAGTGGAGGAGGATGCGCAAGTGGGAGACGGACAGATGGGTGCATCAGAGCAAGCTGGTGACAGAATAGTTTTCATCTCTCTCATTTACATTGCATGAGTGATTGATATTGATTCTGATGCTCTAACAGATTGACTTACGATCATCTGCACAATTCAATGTGCATGCGATGTTTATCTCACATGTCTAACTCTTCTTTACTCCCCCACAGGGCCAACGACAGCCCCCATCCCCACTGTCCAGGAGTAACTGCCTGACCCCCCCAGACCCTTCAGAGGAAGCTGCAGCGTCAGCAGAACTCAGCGCACCCAGCACCAGCGCAGACACTCACACCTCGGCAGGACCATCGTGAGATACAGTAGTGTTGTCACCTGGTGTATCACAGCTCACAAGTGAGCATCAGCAGATGGTGGAGACAGGGACAGCAGTGGAGAGTCCTCGTCGGAGGGTGCAGGACGCTCCCGGCTTGGCTCCGCTGCATGTCAACCCTGTGCCTCTGGGTCCATCCAGAAGGAGAGCGGTGCTGGAACTCCAGGAACAGGTGCAGGAGTCTCTGGCAGGTTTTGTCTCTCGGGTCACTGTGAGTGTGGAGCGAATGGAGGAGTCCATGGCTAACATGAGCAGGGCCTTTGTGGAGGCGTTGGCGCATGAACGCACCACCACGGAAAGGATGGCAACCTCCGTGGAAAGGGTGGCTATGGTAGAGGAGAGGATGGCTATGGCCATGGAGGAGCTTAGTTGCCAGAGTGTAGAAAACATGGTCATTGTTCAGAATAGACTCTCATCTCTTAAGGAGTGATGGTCAGCTATTGAGCAGAGAAACCAGACCTTCATGGAAGTCCTCTAGAGTAGGACTTCCAGTGCAGAAACAGGTCCTCATGGCCCCCCTGAAGTGCAGCAAAGTGCTGTCAAGCCACTTGCTAGCTCTGAAGTGGGGCTGACCCATGAGAGGGAGGTTGGTGGCAGAGAACAAGGAAGTGGGGGCTTCTCTCCAAGCACACACACGACCATGCCCCTGCAGAGCCCTCGGTCGGAGCCCCACCAGAGTCCTCACCCAACTGAGATCGGCGTCTCAGCCCCTGCACAGCCACAGGAGCAGCAAACTGTTGCCGAGCCCTCACAGGCTCGCAACCCCAGGAGATGCCTGCCAAAGGTGTCGAGGCAGGAGCAGCAAGAAAGTGAGCAAGGGGCCTCCACATCTGCTTAAGCCACAGGGGAAGCACTACGTAGGAGCACGCGTAAGAGGAAGATAAAGCACATGTAGTCACAAGGGTAGTCACTTGGGTGTTCTGTTGTGTTTATTTTTGAAATGCCAGCCGTTGATTGTTGTGATAAAAAATTCTGATGGCAAACTGTAGAAGTTGTGGCCTGTGTCATTTCGCAAATGGGACTTCTACATTGAGGGCTTAGGGCGACTTGCAATTGTCAGTATGGTGGTCAGAGTGATAGGAATCCATAGATTCCTGGCCATTGTCGATGCTCTGGTAAGAAGGTGCGAGGCAAATGTGTTTGATTGGCCAAGCTAAGCAAATCTGGCCAAGATGAGTGCGTCCCTTGCATCCCGGGCAGCAATGTGCTCACGTGCTGCTGCCGCTGGTTGATGCGCCTCCGCAATCTGTTCATTTTCACTCTTCTCTTCCTCCTCCTCCTCCTGCTCCTCCTCCTCATCTGAGGAGGCTATGCGATGAGTTATTTGATGAGCCACCTGCAGCTGCAAGCCACGATGCTGTGCCATGTTGTGAAGTGCACAGCAGATGACAGCGATTCTGGAGACCCTGGCTGCTGAGTACTGCAGGGCTCCACCTGATCTATCAAGGCATCTGAAGTGCATCTTCAGCAAGCCGATGGTTTGCTCGATTATGGATCTGCTGGAAATGTGGCTTGAGTTGTAGGGCTCCTCAGCTTCGTTGGATGGGCTCCTCAATGTTATCATTAGACACGTCTTCAGGGGATAGCCCTTGTCTCCAAGTAGCCATCCAAAAAGTTGGTCTGGCAGACAGAAGAGCAGAGGCACACTAGACTGGCACAAGATGAAGGAGTCATGGCAACTTCCAGGGTACTTGGCGCAAACATGCAAAATTTCCTTATTGTGTCACACACCAGCTGTACGTTGAGGGAGTGGAAACCCTTGTGGTTGACAAAAAGACCTGCATTGTGATGGGGTGCCTTAAGGGCCACATGTGTGCTGTCAACGACACCATGCACCCTTGGAAAGCATGCGCGGTTATACTTGCTTAATCCTTGGAGAAGTTGATGTAATTGTGCGCGATGGCAATAAAGGCATTGGTTACCTGTATGATGCTAGTGTGTGTGGCCATCTGGGAGACACCGCTGATGTCTGCTGTTGATCCCTGGAATGAGCCTGAAGCAAAATAGTTGACTGCAGTGGTGACTTTGACAGCCACTGGTAAGGGATGTCCACCCGTTCCTCTGGGCTCCAGGTCTTGCTGCAGCATTGTGCAGATGTCACCCACTACCTCTCGCGAAAATCTCAGCCTCCTTTGGCACTGCTGCTCAGTCATGTTGAGATAGCTGATCCTCTGTAGACCCAGTTGGAGGGTATCTCCTGCGCCGACGTGCTTCCATGCGCTGGCGCCTTCTGGCCTGTGCAACTTCAGGTGGGTGAGCAGCAGCTTGGAGCTCCTGTTGTTGCTCCTGCTGTTGGTGCTGCTGTTGTTCTGGGTTCTGCTGCTGCCACAGCTGGTATTCATCCGAATCTGAGGTCCAGGACGAAAGGAAATAAACGGTTCCCATTCTTCTGGTATATACCTCAGTTGAGGAAGTGCTCAGTCAAGGTGGGGAGAGGGGTTTCCCAGGAGGTCACACTGGAGATGGATCTCAGGCTGCAAATTTCCACAACAATGAGTAGGCCTGCTAAAAGTTCCCCCAGACCTGAGACAACAAAGTTCTGCCACCTGCAAATGACGATTGCTGAAAATTCCTTTTTAATGGTGGAGCTGCAGCTGTTAGTAAGCAATCCACTTGTGAGGCTGCCAGGATTCACTGGCATGTTCCAGAGGAGACATGCAGCACGGGGGAAAAGTGTTAAATTCAGAAAGGCCTCTGAAAATGGGAGTATAGAGGCACTTAACTGGTTGTTAAAAGCCCTAAGGGCCTATCCTGCCTCTTGGAAGCGGGATGGAAACGGGTTCTGAAACTCTGATTCTGGGAAAATTGCTCAGAGGTGGGCTGGAGGCGGGGTCAGATCTGCCTGCCATTTTTTACAATTTTAACACCTCCTTCGCCTCCAAACCCGCCTCCTCGGGCCTGGCAAAATTGAGCCCAAAGAATCTGAGCTCCCAAAATCAAAAAGTTGAATCAGTTTGGATGGAGTTAAGAAACAGCAAGGGGCAGAAAGCATTGGTGGGAGTTGTTTATAGGCCCCCAAACAGTAGTTGTAATGTAGGGCAATGTATAAATCAGGAAATTAGAGGCGCATGTAACAAGGGTAATGCAGTAATCATGGGGGACTTTAATCTACATATAGACTGGGCAAACCAAATTTGTAGTAATAGTGTGGAGGACGAATTCATGCAATGTATGCAAGATCGTTTTCTAGATCAGTATGTTGAGGAACCAACTAGGGAACAGGCTATTTTAGATCTAGTATTGTGCAACGAGAAAGGGTTAATTAATAACCTTGTAGTAAAGGTGCCTTTTGGGAAGAGTGAACATAATATGAAAGAATTTTATATTGAGTTTGAAAGTGATTTAATTAAGTATGAAACTAGGGTCTTAAATCGAAACAAAGCAAACTATGTAGGTATGAGGGGTGTATTGGCTAAGGTAGATTGGGAAGCTACATTGAAAGGTATGACGGTAGACAAGCAATGGCTAGCATTTAAAGAATTAATACATAATTTACAACAAATATAAATTCCTTTAAGGCACAAAATCCCCACAGAAAAAGTGGTTCAACCGTGGCTAACAAGAGAAGTTAAAGATAGTGTTAGATCAGAGGAAGAGGCTTATAATACTGCCAAAAAGAATAATAAGCCTGAGGATTGGGAGGATTTTAGAATTCAGCAAAGTAGGACCAAGAAATTGATAAAGAAAGGGAAAATAGAATATGAGAGTAAACTAGTGAGAGACATAAAAACAGATTGTAAAAGCTTCTATAAGTATGTAAAAAGGCAAAGATTAGCAAAACTAAATGTGGGTCCCTTATAGGCTGAGACAGGAGAAATTATAATGGGGAGTAAGGAAATGGCAGATAAATTAAACAAATACTTTGGCTGCGATTTTGCTGGTGCTCAGAGAGGCGGGTCAGATGTTAAAGTCCTATTGATTGACGGCGGGTCCCGAACCCGCCGTCAATCCGCCTCCAAACAGCTTTTCCAAGTGTTGGGTCCCTGATTTGCGAATGGACTGGACACCTATCAGCAGGAAACAGATTAAAGACAATTACCTGCCTAGTAACAGGTACTTGTCAACAGTTTTCTACCTATTTTTCGATATTCCCGCTTCTGGGTCGGGTTTCCCAACTTCTGGACACCACACCAGGTAAGTGTGGTGTGTTGTGAGTCTGCTGTAATGTTTCTCGATTGATGACAGCTGCAGAAGTGGTGTGAAGGATCCAATGGTGCACTGGTGAGTCTCAGAGCAAAGGTCATGTTGGTTACTGCATTTTTAAAACATATACATATTTCTTTTGCTTACAAGTTTTTAAATCCATCTATATGTCCAGTGCCACCTCATTGGGAGAACATCTCTCACCAGTGACAGATCGCTTCTGTCATCTCACCTGCAGCTGCCATCTATTCCAGCATATGGAGGCAGTCATTGGAGAGCACGGGTGCAAGAGTTCACCTTTGTGCAGTGATTGTCAGGGCGGATTTAACAAGGTCAATCAAGGGAATATCACATCTGTGGAGTGGAGGCAGCTGGGGGTGGGACCAGAACCCAGAAACCAGCTGACACATACCCATCCCGAAACCGAACACAAACTCATGTCCTTTGTGTCTGTCTTCACGGAAGAAGATGCAAAAAACTTCCCGGAAATAGTGGAGAACCAAGGGTCTAGCAAGAATGAGAACCACAGTTCACAGTCTCACAATAAGGGGCTATCCATTTAGAACTGTGATGAGGAGAAATTTCTTCACTCAGAGGGTGGTGAATCTTTGGAATTCTCTACCCCAGAGGGCTGTGGAGGCTCAGTCGTTGAGTATATTCAAGTCAGAGATCGATAGATTTTTGGCTATTAAGGGAATCAAGGGATATGGGGATAGTGCAGGAAAGTGGAGTTGAGGCAGAAGATCAACCATGATCTTATTGAATGGCGGAGCAGGCTCGAGGGGCCAAATGTCCTACTCCTGCTCCTAATTCTTATGTTCTTATGTGAGCTACTTGCTTACCCCTTGCACAATTCTTTCCCCCTTAACTCCCCATCTATTTCCTCCCTGCTTGTTTCCTCCAAGGGTGGATGGTATCAGGCCAACAGCCCCCTCATCCACAACCTATATCACTCCTCCCTTCCTATTATCCCTTCCATTACCTACATTACAACAGTGACTACACTTCAAAAAGTACTTTATTGGCTGTAAAGCGGATTGGGATGTCTGGTGGTCGTGAAAGCTTTAGTGCTTTAGTCACAAATCTGTAGACTTTTGTATCAGTAACTGGTGAAAATAAAAGATGTGTGTTGTAAGATGTTTCCTTTCTGGTAGCCAGTGGTTTAAGATTCTGACCCAAGAATTATGAGTGAGTAATTGACACAAACACGAATTCTGACTTAACTCAACTTTATTGAGACGTCAGTAGTCAAGGGTTACAACACAATGTCAAAACTAAACTTATTGCAATAAAATGCGTGTCACCACTAACATATGTTGTGGATAGGATATACATACGATCACCCACGGATGGTCAGTTCATGTTGATTGTAGATTCCTTGGGCCAACCGACCAAGTCATACCCCTCTTCCAACTGCAGCAGGTCCTGATAGGCAAGATGACTGGCTAGACCACCTCCTTCCAACTACAGCCCCGATATCTTTTTGGTTATTTTCTTTTATTCTTCACAGCAAATCACTCTGGGTGCTGCAAAGGGGCATTCCCTTCTTTCCCCGGTATGTGGGAAGTGTTGGTCGAGTTGCCATTCTTCCATTGTGTCCTGAGTCCACTGGCTATTGTCAGCTATTAATATCTTTATCTCCTTATCAGACTCGAGGTCACTTAAACAATGTCTGAGAGGGTTGCAAAGTTTGCAGAGGTGATCAGCAACACAAAATGCATTGTGCAAAGGTCCTTAACTTGTGTCCTGTCTCGCAGACCTACTTTCAGCTGCAGATGTCTTGAGTGTAGCAATGTGGCCTCACTCAGTCTGATCTCATTAACTGGTAAGAAGGTTATTCTCAGAATGTTTCAGATCAGCAAGTTTAAAGAGGTTAACCCATGAACACGGCTTTCAGTCTCTTAAGGCATGCTGGTCCATTAAAATTCTGTCAAGCATATTTACAGCCAATCTTAATCAGCAAAAGATGTTTTGCTACAGTGTATAAAATTAAGCAGATTTTAAATGTAATTGTAAAGGGGTGGATTTACAATCTTATGCAAGTTCAGTGGAACAGCTGCAGAAACCCAACCAAACAGTGTAAGTGGTGCTTACAATGTGTCTCTGGGATTTCTGCAGCTCTTCCATTGAAGTTAACAATGGACAAGTGAGAGAACCTCTACAGAAATTCACCCTAAAGCCTCAGACTGAAAAATTTAATTAATCATATGAAAGCAAATTGAACCAGTTGAATGAGTGATGCGAATGAAATTGTTAAGGTTGATGACTTGATTTAACGTGTAACTGAACAATCACAGTATACTCTGAGAAAAACCTGACTAGAAACAACACAAACATTTATTTAAACGGTATATGCCATTTTTTTATAGTGCAGATCAATTCACTGCAATTACTGTTCAGTTGGAAGGCAACAGCCGAGAATGGCCAGTGAAAAATTAACATTTCCCGGTAGCTTTTCAAGTAGAACAGAATCTCCATTGAACTGTTAGCTGATGTAATCCACATGTTTTTATTTTGGTTTGTTTTTCATGCTGTCAAGTAATCAGCTGGAGCAATGGCCACTGAATTCCCTCCTCAGGTTGACAGACGTGGATCCCGAGCTGCGTGAATCCCGTGGCCATGCAGGGAAATTTAAAAAGTGTGGGGGGAGGGAAGGCTCTTACGTGCCTGTAAAGTACCTCATAATGATTTCAATTGGGTCGCCCGCCGTTGCAGGTCGGTTGGGCTCCACGCTGACAGACGCGCCTGTGGGAAAAGTGCGTGGGAGCGATTTGACAACAGGTTCCTGAACCGGTCAAACAAAACAAATTTCCAGCCAACCCGTCACCGATTGCACCCATTACCACCACGGAAAATTCAGCCCAATCTCTCTCACCCACCCTTGACCTCTCTCGTTCAACCAAGTCTCACTCTTTTTCTCCCTCAGCTTAACACACTTTCTGAAGTTTATAGAACACAAAACTAAAGTTACAATGGGTGCAATCAGTGTTCCCCTATTTAACTCTCTTTTGCGCACACACACAGACACACTCTTACTTTTAAAATAAACACTGAATATAAATGTTAACCTGAAAAGTAAAGCTTTTGAAATGTGTTTCCTACATTGTTTGAATACAGTAAGTGCATACAGATGTACGATTGGCAATGTTAACATTAATATTGGTGACAGATCTTTCAATGCCCAAGTCTACATTGAAACAAAAGCAAAATACTGCAGATGCTGGAAATCTGAATTTAAAAGAGAAAATGCTGGAAACACTCAGCAGATCAGGCAGCATCTGTGGAGAGAGAAATGGAGGGATGGATTTTTACCAACCTCGGCAGGTCCATGATGGGCAACGTCGGTGATGGGTCCTGACCCCGCTGTTGGCTCGAGCCCGCTGTCCAACACGATTTTCCCCTGATTGGGCTTGTTAAGCCCGCCCAACGCGTTTGCCGGCCAATTGAAGGAAGCGGGTCTGATGATGTCATTTGATGATGCGTCATCAGCCAGTTTCCTTAAAGGGACCGTGTGCAAATTTACAGTGACAGTGCACCCAGGCACTCCTATGACTCCCTCCACAGCACAGAGGGAGGGTCTTTTCCCTTCCAATGGGCAGAAGAGACCTCCCCAGGATATCAATGCAGCCTGGTTGCACATTGCACAGGAGGACACAAGCAGGGATGTCATAAGGAAGACCAGGCTGCAGTGGCACAATCCTTTCAATGATCTCAGTAGATCATGAAACATTACTGCAAAGCCACACTCAACCTCATCCTGCTGTGCCACTCATCACATCCCCATCACTCTGCCTTCCCTACCCTACTCCTGCACACCCTTACTCAGACCAACTTACCTTGCACCTCCACCCAACCCTCTATATTTACTTTATCACTTCCCCATTTCACTAGCCACCCCTCACGCTCACCCTCATCCTAGTGCAATCGTACCAACTGACAACACACAAGGGTAGGCACTTGGGTGTTTTTGTCAATGTTCCTGTGAAGTTTCTGTTAATGAGCTGTCAAACATTGAAATCTTTATTTTCAACACGTTGCGTTCTTGGGAAGATTTGTGTGAACCTTTGGAAGTGGCTTTGTGAGTTGCAGTGAATGGTGAGACATAATGGTACCCCCTGCAATGATCATGAGTGTGAAAGGAATGGCTTGGGCTTTGTAGGGATGCTTTATGGTGTTGGTGTGGGGTGGTGCCAAACTGGCACAACATGTGGCAGCCAGGGTGTACAGCATCAAGTGAAGTAAATCTGGCCATGGTGAGGCCATCGCTGGCGTCCCAGGCAGCAATGTGGTGGGTGCTGATGCTCTCTCTCCTGTGCAGCATCAGTTGATTGCGGTGAAGGTTGGTGTGGTTGTTGGTGCTGCTGGTGTACCTGGTGCTGCTGGTGTTGGGGCTGATCATGGTGGGATTCTGAGGACCAAGGTGAGATAGTTTTAAGGGCACCGATGCTGATGTAATAGATGGCAGCTGAACTTGAGATGACAGAAGCGATCTGTCAATGGTGAGAAAGGTTATTCCAATGAGGTGACACAGGATAGAGAGTTTACTCCAAACACTTGCAACCTGCATAAAGCTCAATCTGTCTTCCAAATGCAGTAAGCAACAGCTTTTGAGCTTGGAAATTGAACAGCTGTGAGATGGGAGATTTTATAGCAAATTTGCAGCTGTCAAGTAATGAGATGATCCCATGGTCATTCAATTCCCCACCTCCTTACCTGATGTGATCCCTGAGCAGCGTGGACCTCGTGGGCAACATCGTAAAACATAAAAGTGGGTTCAAAAAACTTTTTAATGGGCTGTTAACAAAGTCCTAATGACCTGAATTGCCTCCACCGCCACTGTGTGTCAGGTCTGTTCAGCGTTGACAGACCCAACATCTGGGAAAGTCGCGTGGCGGCGGGTTGACAGCGGGGTCCCGACCCACTGTCAAAAAAAACATTTTCCCACCCGACCTGCCACTGAACACACCCACTGACCCCCACAAAAATAATCCCCCCAGATTTAACATTTCAGCTCAATGACCATGCATTAGAATTGGAAGAAGTTAGAGATGTAACAGTTTTTAAGCAAGTACAGAGGCAGGGAAAGGGTGGGAGGAGGGGAGGAAAGAACAAAAGGGAAGGTCTGTGATGGGGTCGAGGGCAGTAGAGGTTAAATGACAGGAGGGAGGATGGTGCAAGGCAAAAAGGGATCATAATTGGACAACAAGGAAACAGAAGATGTGTCTGGAGGAAATGTAAATGGTTACAGCAGAACCATTACCAGCACCTGCTGTCCAAAAAAATGGGAGCGGTGATTATGGTCCGAAATTGTTGAACTCAATGTTGAGGCCAGAAGGCTTTAAAGTACCTAATCGAAAGATGAGATGCTAATATAAGCAGGTAACATTCTGCACAATCCAATACTTCATATTTCATACAGTTGTATGTTAGATGCTTCCCTACATAAAGAAACATGCGCAAATTTTTACATAATAATCACCTAAAATTATGTTAATATGCGTAAAATGTGCGCCAGGGACCCGGGTTCGAATCCGGCCTCGGGTGACTGTCTGTGTGGAGTTTGCACATTCTCCCCGTGTTTGCATGGGTTTCCTCCGGGTGCTCCGGTTTCCTCCCACAGTCCAAAGATGTGCGGGTTAGGTTGATTGGCCATGATAAATTGACCCTTAGTGTTAGGGGGATTAAATACGCGGGGTTACGGGGATAGGGTGGGATATGTGTTGGTGTAGGGGTTACGGGGATCGGGTGGGATATGTGGCGGTGCAGGCTCAATGGGCCGAAATGGCCTCTATCTGCACTGTGGGGGTTCTGTGATTCTGTGAAAATCAGAGAATAATACAGCACAGCAGGAGGCCATTTGGCCCATCGTGCCTGTGCCAGCTCTTTGAAAGAGCTCTCCAATTAGTCCCACACCCCCCTGCCCTTTCCCCCATAGCCCTGCAAATTTTTGCCACTCAAGCCTTTATCCAATTCCCATTTGAAAGTTACTGCTGATTTTGCTTCCACCACCCTTTCAACTCGCTGCGTAAAAATGTGTTTCCACATCTCACCTCTGGTTCTTTTGCCAATGATCTTAAAATCTGTGTCCTTTGGTTACCGACCCTCCTGCCACTGGAAACAGTTTCTCCTTGTTTACTCTATCGAAACCATTCATGATTTTGAACACCTCTGTCAAATCTCCTCTTAACCTTCTTTGCACTAAGGAGATTCAACCCCAGCTTCTCCACATAACTGAAGTCTCTCATCCCTGCTACCATTCTAGTAAATCTCCACTACATCCTCTCTAAGGCCTTGACATCCTTCCTAAAGCCCCAAATTAGCCACAATACTCCAGCTGGGGCCTAACCAGTGTTTTATAAAGGTTTAGCATAACTTTCTTGCTTTTGTACTCTATTCCTCTATTTATAGTCAAGGATCCCATATGCCTTTTTAACAGCCTTCTCAACTTGTCCTGCCACCTTCTAAGATTTGTGCACACACACCCCCAGGTCTCTCTGTTCTTGCACTCCCTTTAAAATTGTATCATTTAGTTTATATTGCCTCTCCTTATTCTTCCTACCAAAATGAGTCACTTCACACTTTTCTGCGTTAAATTTCATCTGCCATGTGTTTCACCAGTCTGTCTATGTGCTCCTGAAATCTGTTACTATCTTCCCCACTCTTAATTACATTTCCAAATTTCGTGTCATCTGCAAACTTTGAAATTATGCCCTGTATACCCAAGTCCAGGCCATTAATATATATCAAAAAGCGCAGTGGTCCTAATACCGACCCTTAGGGGACACCGCTCTAATCTGAAAAACAACCGTTCACCCCTACTCTCTGCATTCTGTCATTCAGCCAATTCTGTATCCATGCTGCCACTGTCTCTTTAATCCCATGGTTTTCAATTTTGCTAACAAGTTTATTATATGCTACTTTGTCAAACACCTTTTGAAAGTCCATATATGCAACATTAACCGCACTGCCATCATCCACCCTCTCCGTAACTTCACCAAAGAACTCAATCAAGTTAGTCAAACACGATTTGCCTTTAACAAATCCATGCTGGTGGTCATTTATTAAGCCAGACAACGCCTCGGGATTACAACGAGTTAACGTGTGGTAATATTCAAGGACAGAAGCAGACAGAGGAAGAAGGAGCAGGAAGAGAAATGTTTGTTCAGACCACGAGAGAAGGATGAGCAACTCAAACTCTGTTCTTGTTTTGTTGGCATGAGAGGGTTGTACTCGGGAGCTCTTATCTCCCTAAGAAAGAGGCTTTGACATTCTCAAACTAGGAATAATCCACACTCAGAAGTTAGCTGGGAATGAACAGAAAGTGCAATCCACTCATCCATTCATCAGGGAGCACTCTGTAGGATCTTCTGTATCATGACTTCTCCCCAACCTGTATAATCCCCTGAGCAAACATTTTATTCAGTTCCTCCTTGCCCCAAATTTAAATAAAGAAAAAGTTCTACAGCACCTCTCTAACCTTGTATGCTGCATGAGATTTCCTAAAGTGCATTTGCATTACAACTTTACCATTAGTGCGAAGCGGTTTCCGCCTGTGTGTCGTATAAATCAGGTGCTGAGGTCCAAACTGAACCAAAATGAGACCCCCTCCCCAAATGGAGTCCTGACTCCAGATTCATGCTGAATTTACACTATAGGGCTCGATTTTCATCGGGCTGTTGAGGCGGGATTGGAGGCGTGTGGGGGGTTAAAATTGCAAAAACTGGTGGGCGGGCCCAACCCAACCCCACCTCCATCCCGCCTCCAAGCAATTTTAAGTAAATCGTGTCTACTGGTTCCGTCTCCGTCCCACCTCCAAGAGGCGGGATAAGCCGTTAAGGCCTTAACAAGCACTAAATTGCCTCTATAATGCCATTTTGATAGGCCTTGGTGATTTTAACCCTTTTCCGACGTGAAGCATGCCTGTTCTGAAACACGACAGTGAAACCTGGCGGGAGCACAATTGGATTGCTGACTATTAGCTGCAGCTCAACCATTAAATAGGATATTTGATCAGCCATCATTTGTAGTTGGCAGAACTTTGTTGTCTCAGGTCTGGGGAACTTTTAGAAGGCATAACCACAGCTGTGGAAGTTTGGAGCCTGACACCCATCTCCAGTGTGACCTCCTGGGAAACCCCTCGCCACCTTCACTAAGTGCATCCTCAACTGAGGCATATACCAAGTAATCCTAAGCCCTCAATATGGAAGTCCCATTAGCGAAATGACACATGCCACAACTACAGCAGTAGCCATCAGATTTTTATTTACAGTAATCACCTGATAGCTTTTTAACATTAAACATCAAATTTCACCCAAGTGACTATCCTTGTGACTATTTGTGCAGTATCTCTTACGCGTGCTGCTATGTGGTGCTTCCCCTGTGGCTTCAGCAGATGTGGAGGCCCCTTGTTCACTTTCCTACTGCTCCTGTCTCAACACCTTTGGCGGGCATCCTCTGGGGTTGCCAACATGTGAGGGCTCGGCAACGGTCTGCTGCTCCTGCGGCTGTGCAAGGGTTGAGACACCGACCTCAGATGGGTGTGGACTCTGGTGGGGCTCTAACCGAGGGCTCTGCAGTGGCATGGTCATGTGAGCACTTGGAAAGGAGCCCCCACTTCCTTGGTCTCTGCCACCAACATCCCTCTCATGGGTCAGCCCCACTTCAGAGCTAGCAAGTGGCTTGACAGCACCTTGCTGTACATCATGGGGGCATTGGGGACCCGTATCTGTACTGGCAGTCCTACTCAGAAGGACTCCCATGAAGGTCTGGTTTCTCTGTTCAATACATGACCATCGCTCCTCCAGAGATGTAATTCTATTCAGAACACTCACCATGTTTTCAGCACTCTGGTGACTTATCACCTCCATGGAGGTTGCCATCCTTTCCATGGTGATGTGTTCATGTGCCAATTACTCCACAAAGGCTCTGCTCATGTGCGCAATGGACTCCTCCATTCGCTCCACACTCGCAGCGACCCTGGAGACAAAACCTGCCAAAGACTCCTGCATCTGTTCGTGGAGTTCCAGCACCGCTGATCTTATGGATGGACCCAGAGGCAGAGGGTCGACATGCGCCCTCTGACTTGGACTCTCCACTGCTGTCCCTGTCTCCACAATCTGCTGATGCTCACTTGTGAGCTGTGAGACACCAGGTGACAACACTAATCTATCTCGATATGGTCCCACCGAGGTGTGAGTGTCTGCGCTGGTGCTGGGTGCACTGAATTCTGCTGATGCTGCGCCCTCAGAGGTTGCAGCTTCCTCTGAGGAGTCTGGACTCTCAGGCTCTTCCTCCTGGCTAGTGGGGACGGGTGCTTGCGATGGTACTGTGGGGGAGTAAAGGAAAGAGTCAGAGATATGATGCTAAGGTTACCTGCATATTGCATATTGCAGATGATCATAAGTCCATCTGTTAGAGCTTCAGAATCATTATCAGTGACTCATGCAATGTCATTGAGAGAGGTGGAAAATTATTCTGTCACCAGCTTCCTGTGATGCACCCGTCTGTCTGTCCCCCACTTGCGCATCGTCCTCCACTCCCACGATCTCTAGGACTGCATTCTCCCAGGGGGTGAGGTGGGCTATTGAGGGTGGCTCTCCTCCTGTCCTTGCTCTTTCTCTCTTATTATGAGCTCTCTTTTCCTGCAATGAGGGAGACAAGTGGAGTTTGAGTGAGAATGAAGGAGTGAGTGTAGAGAATCCATAGCATAGATGCTTAGAAGGAGACAAAGAAGGAGTGAGGTGGCAAGACCATAAGAACATAAGATCATAAGAAATAGGAGCAGGAGTAGGCCAATCGGCCCCTCGAGCCTGCTCCGCCATTCAATAAGATCATGGCTGATCTGATCCTAACCGCCAATCCACTATCACAGAACCATGTCCTGAATCTAACAGAATTAGACACACGAAATAGGAGCAGGATCAGGCTACGCGGCCCCTGGGCCCGCTCCGCTACCCACAGGGCCATGACCGATCCGAACCTAGACTCATGTCCAAATTCCTGCCCGCTCCCCGTAACCTTTAATTCCCTTTACTTCTAGGAAACTGTCTATTTCTGTTTTAAATTTATGTAATGATGTAGCTTCTACAGCTTTTTGGGGCAGCATATTCCATGGACCTACCACCCTCTGAGTGAAGTAGTTCCTCCTCATCTCAGTTTTGAAAGAGCAGCCCCTTATTCTAAGACTATGCCCCCTGGTTCTAGTTTCACCCATCATCGGGAACATCTTCCCCGCATCCACCCGATCCAACCCCTTCACAATCTTATATGTTTCAATAAGATCGCCTCTCATTCTTCTGAACTCCAATGAGTAGAGTCCCAATCTACTCAACCTCTCCTCATATGTCCATCCCCTCATCCCCGGGATCAACCGAGTGAACCTTCTTTGCACCGACTCGTGAGCAAGTATGCCTTTTCTTAAGTATGGACACCAAAACTGTACGCAGTATTCCAGGTGCGGTCTCACCAATACCTTGTACAACTGAAGCAATACCTCCCTGTTTTTATATTCTACCTAGCAATGAAAGCCAACATTCCATTGGCCTTCTTAATCACTTGCTGCACCTGCATACTAACCTTTTGAGTTTCGTGCACCAGGACCCCCAGATCCCTTTGTACTTCAGTACTTTCCAGTTTCTTGCCATTAAGATAATAACTTGCTCTACGATTTTTCCTGCCAAAGTGCATAACCTCACACTTTCCAGTATTGTATTCCATCTGCCAAATCTCTGCCCACTTACTTAGCCTGTCTATGTCCTCTTGCAGGTTTTTTATGTCCTCCTCACTCACTACTTTCCCTCCCATCTTAGTATCATCTGCAAACTTTGATATGTTACACTTGGTCCCCTCCTCCAAATCGTTAATAAAGATTGTAAAGAGTTGGGGACCCAGCACTGACCCCTGCGGAACACCACTAGTTACTGATTGCCAGTCTGAGAATGAACCATTTATCCCAACTCTCTGTCTTCTGTTAGATAGCCAATCCTCTATCCATGCCAGAATATTACCCCCAATCCCGTGATTTTTTATCTTAAGCAATAATCTTTTGTGTGGCACCTTGTCAAATGCCTTTTGGAAGTCTAAATACACTACGTCCACTGGTTCCCCTTTATCCACCCTATACGTTACTTCCTCAAAGAACTCCAGCAAATTTGTCAAACATGACTTCCCCTTCATAAAACCATGCTGACTTTGTCCTATTAAATTATGATTATCCAAATGTCCTGTTACTGTCTCCTTAATAATGGACTCCAAAATTTTACCTACCACAGATGTTAGGCTAACCGGTCTATAGTTTCCAGCCTTCTGTCTACTGCCCTTTTTAAATAAGGGTGTTACATTTGCAGTTTTCCAGTCTGCCGGGACCTTTACTGAGTCCAGGGAGTTTTGGAAAATTATTACCAATGCATCCACAATCCCTACCGCCACTTCCCTCAAGACCCTAGGATGTAAGCCATCAGGTCCAGGTGATTTATCCGCCTTGAGTCCCATTATTTTACCGAGTACCACTTCCTTAGTGATTTTGATCGTGTTTAGCTCCTCCCCCCCTTTAGCCCCCTGTTTGTCCAGTGTTGGAATATTCTTAGTGTCTTCTACTGTAAAGACTGATGTAAAATATTCATTCAGTGTTTTTGCCATCTCCATATTTCCCACCATTAATTTCCCGGTCCTCCCTGTGTGTTGTCAGTTGTTTTCAAGCATCTTAGTGATAGGGAGTGTGAGGGCTGCATAGTCAAATAGTTAGGTGAATGTGACCATAGAGAGAGAGGGAATGGTTAAGGGTGCATGGATGTCAGTGTCAAGTGGGATGTGGAGGAAGAGATTGCTAAAGCTGAGTGCTGGTGAGGAGAGGCAATGGGGATCTGATTGAGGGTGATGGGAAATTCATACTCACTTTTCCAGTGTGCAGAAGGTCATGAAATCTCTTGCTGCACTGAAGCCAGGTTCTGCAGGTTACTGATAATGAGTTGACCTCCTCTTCCACCTGGATCCACACAGCCTTGGTTTGCTGGGGAGGCTTCTTCCTCCCTGAAGATGGAAAGAGTACCTCTTTATGAGCTCTTGCTCCCTCTACTAGAGCCTGCAGGGCAACGTCATCAAACCTGGGAGCAGACCTAGGTCTCTGGCTGGCCATTCTGCCTCCAGGTCCCTCTAACATGAAGGGCCAAAAGGTTGGCAGTCTGCAGAAGAAGCAAGGCTTGTTGCAGACCTTAAATGCAGCAGCAATGATGACGTCATCGGAGGCGACTTTCAGACTGGAAAAACTCATTTGCCATGGGTTCCCACACGTTGGAACTCAATTGGCCAATTAAGTTAAAATCGCATCATTCCCCCACATCGATTTAGAATCGGGTGGCTAACACGAAATGCGGATTACACGACCCCAGCCCGCCCCTGAATCAAAATCCAGCCCTATAAGTCAAACCCCTTTGCCCAAGTGTGATTACTCCTTTCGACCATTTGTCCTCCTTTCCTTGAAATCGCCATGGTTACAGCAGCTCAAAAAATCATTTTCTTCTCTATGGTGTTATCCTTATAATCCTCTATCCTTATAATCAGTTATCTGGGCCCATACCAGATATTTATCTATCTCTTGTTAAAGGCGCTGTTTGACATGGGATTATTGATGTATCTGGGAATCTGCTACACTTATGATGTGTTCTGTGAGAGAAACGCTCCTTCTAATCTCAAATCTTGTTTGAGTGTTAATTTTAGAATCTAGTATTATGCCGACCATCAAATTTAAACATAAA
This sequence comes from Somniosus microcephalus, assembly GCF_052327205.1. Lineage (NCBI taxonomy): Eukaryota > Metazoa > Chordata > Chondrichthyes > Squaliformes > Somniosidae > Somniosus > Somniosus microcephalus. The sequence goes on along the minus strand of NC_140987.1, from coordinate 448,837,371 downwards.
ATATGGACCATCTATCTTGGTGACCTTTTCTTCAACGCAAATAAATTCAGCTCTTTGTACTTATTTTCATGATTTCGAGTTTCAAATCTCAGAATCGCCCTTCTCACTCTTCTTTGAATCCTCTCCAAACTAAGAACTTGGCTTCATTGGTAGAACGCTCACCTTTGAGGCAGAAGTGTGTTGGTTCAGGAAATGACATGGAAAAGAAAACAAAATAAAGACTTTTGAAGTGTCATCACTGTTGTAATGTAGGAAAGTGCGGCAGCCAAATTGCGCACAGCAAGGTCCCAAAAGAAAACAGCAATGTGATGATGGACAGTTAATCTGCTTTGATCATGCTGGTTGAGAGATAAATGTTGGCAAGGAAACTTGAAAGCTGGTACCAGTAAATGTGACTGACGTAAGAAAACTACTCGGCACTTGGTCTAAGCGTTAAACAAAGCTTTAATCAACTGTTTTACAACATGGAGGTCTAGTTGTGTCCTTCACTAGTTCCTGCTGAGAATGTCCTGCGCAAGCTGGGCCCATGCCCGAGTATTTATACTCTCCCTGCACAGCGCCACCCGAGGCCGCTCAGTATTATTTCATAAGTCTTTCTTTCATGAATGACTGATTCATGTCAGTGACCATGAAGCTACCGGATTGTCGTAAAAACTCAATTGGTTCACTAATGTCCTTTAGGGAAGGTAACCTGCAAAGCCACAGCAATGCAGTTGACTCCTAACAGCCCTCTGAAGTGGTCTAACAAGCCAATCGGCTCTATCAAACCGATACTAAGAAGTATAATAAGAATAAAGCCGGATGGACCACCCGGCATCGACAAAGGCATCGGATTTGTACACAACAAAAGCACACACAGCCCAGTTGACCCCGCAAAGTCCTCCTCACTAACATCTGGAGACGTGCCAAAATTGGGAGAGCTGCCCCACAGACTAGTCAACCAACAGTCTGACATAAACATACTCACAGAATCATACCTTCCAGCCAATGTCCCAGACTCCTCCATCAACATCCCTGAGTGTATCCTGTCCCACCGGCAGAACAGTCCCACCAGAGGTGGCGGCACAGTGGTATACAGTCGGGAGGGAGCGGCCCTGGGAGTCTTCAATATTGACTCCGGACCCCATGAAGTCTCAAGGCTTAAGGTCAATCATCAGCAAGGAAGCCTCCTGCAAATTACCACTTACTGTCCTCACCAATATTCCTCAGTGTTGAACACCACTTGGAAGAAGCATTGTCCATCACCAAGAGTGGCTCGATAGTACAACCACTGTCTGAGCTGGCCGAGTCCTGAAGGACATAACTACCAGACTGGGCTTGCAGAAGATGGCGAGAGGCCAACAAAGGGAAAAACCTATTTGACATCGTTCTCACAAATCTATCGGCTGCAGGTGCATCTGTCCATGACAGTATTGGTAGGAGTGACTACTACACAGTACTTGTGGAGATGAAGCACTACCACCATGCTGAATGGGATAGATTAAGAACAGTTCCCTACATTACAACAGTAAAAAAGTACTTCATTGGCTTTAAAGCACTTTGGGATATCCTGAGGTCATGAAAGGCGTGATATAAATCCAAGTCTTTCTTTCTTTATCTATCACCTCAAAATTGAGCATCCATGAGGCGCTTTGGCCATTAGCAGAAGCAGAATGGTATTCCACCACAATCTGTAAACTCATGGCCTGACATATCCCTCACCCTACCATTATCATCAAGCCAGTTGACCAACCCTGGTTCAATGAGGAGTGCAGAAGAGCATGCCAGAAGCCGCACCAGGCGTACCTAAAAATGAGGCGCCAACCTGGGGAAGCTGCAACACAGGATGACATGCATGCTAAACAGAGGAAGCAGCATGCTGTAGACGGGGCTAAGTGATCCCACAATCAACAGATCAGATCAAAGCTCTGCAGTCCTGCCACATCCAATTGTGAAAGGTGGTGGACAATTAAGTAACTAATGAATGGAGGAGGCTCCATGAATATCCCCATCCTCAATGATGGTGGAGACCAGCACACAAGTGCAAAAGACAAAGCGTTTACAACCATCTTCTGTCAGAAGTGCCGAGTGAATGATCCATATCGGCCTCCTCCTGAGGTCCCCACCATCAAAGATGCCAGTCTTCAGCCAATTCGATTCACTCCACGTGATATTAAGAAATGGCTGAGCGCACTGGATGCAGCAAAGGCTATGGGCCCCGACAACATTCCGGCTGTTGGGCTGAAGACTTGTGCTCCAGAACTAGCCGCGCCTCTAGCCAAGCTGTTCCAGTACAGCTACAACACTGGCATCTATCTGACAATGTGGAAAACTGCCCAGGTATGTCCTGTCCACAAAAAGCAAAGCAAATCCAATCCGGCCAATTACCACCCCATCAGCCTACTCTCAATCATCAGCAAAGTGATGGAAGGCATTGTTGACAGTGCTAGCAAGTGGCACGTACTCACCAATAACCGGCCCACTGATGCTCAGTTTGGGTTCTGCCAGGACCGCTCGACTCCAGACTTCATTACATCCTTGGGCCAAACATGGACAAAGGAGCTGAATTCCAGAGGTGAGGTGAGAGTGACTGCCCTTGACATCAAGGCAGCATTTGAACAAGTGTGGCAACAAGGAGCCCTAGTAAAACTGAAGTCAATGGGAATCAGGGCTAAAACTCTCCAATGGCTGGAGTCATACCTAGCACAAAGGAAGATGGTTGTAGTTGTTGGAGGCCAATCATCTCAGCCTCAGCACATCACTGCAGGAGTTCCTCAGGGAAATGTCCTAGACCCAACCATCTTCAGCTGCTTCATCAATGACATTCCCTCCATCATAAGGCCAGAGTAGGGATGTTCGCTTATGATTGCACAGTGTTCAGTTCCATTTGCAACTCCTCAGATAATGAAGCAGTCCATGCCTACATGCAGCAAGACCTGGACAATATTCAGGCTTGGGCTTGTAAGTGGCAATTAACGTTCACGCCATACAAGTGTCAGGCAATCGCTAGAGAGAGTCTAACCACCGCCCCTTGACATTCAGTGGCATTACTATCACCAAATCCCACACCATCAACATTCTAGGGTCACCATTAACCAGAAACTTAACTGGACCAGCCACATAAATACTGTGGCTACAAGAGCAGGTCAGAGGCTAGGTATTCTGTGGCAACTGTCTCACCTCCTGTCTCCCCAAAGCATTTCCACCATCTACAAGGCACCAGTCAGGAGTGTGATGGAATACTCTCCACTTGCCTGGATGAGTGCAGCTGCAACAACACTCAAGATGCTCGACACCATCAGTGCCAAAGCAGTCCACTTAATTGGCACCCCATCCACCACCTTAAACATTCATTCCCTCCACCACTGGCGTACTGTGTCTGCAGTGTGTCCCATCTACAAGATGCACTGCAGCAACTCGCCAAGGCTTCTTCGGCAGCACCTCCCAAACCCGCGACCTCTACCACCTAGAAGGACAAGGGCAGCAGGTGCATGGGAACACCACCACCTCCAAGTTCCATTCCAAGTCACACACCATCCTGACTTGGAATTATATCGGCTGTTCCTTCATTGTTACTGGGTCAAAATCCTGGAACTCCCTCCCTAACAGCACTGTGGGAGTACCTTCACCACACGGACTACAGCGCTTCAAGAAGGCGGCTCACCACCACCTTCTCAAGGGCAACTAGGAATGGGCAATAAATGCTGGCATTGCCAGTGATGCCCACATCCCAGGAATTAATAAACATTTTTTTTAAAAAGCAGGGATGCTGCGACTTAGATCTGCCATCCAGCCCACAAAGGTCTGTAGGGACAGTCAACTATCTGCCATGCAACTACCGGTGGCCTTGAAGGTTAACACTGCCCTCAACCTTAATCCCTCAGAGCCTGTCCAGGCACTTCCACCAGACATCTCAAGAGTCAGCTACTTTGCTTCTTTACCTTTTGTAGAACTTATGTGTTATTTTCTGCACAATGTAAGGCTGTGGGATGTAATTAAACTAATTTAATTTAATGGTGCGCGTGTGTAATATGTTTTGCTGAAATGCTTTGGGAATCTCTCTGTTTCAGGTGTACAGGCATGCTAATAAACAAGGTCCACCTCAGGGTCGGTCTCATGATCTGGATCTAGAATTGGTTTTGACAGTGAGCATTGAACATGTGGAGCATTCCCTCCTGATGCAATGTCCATCAAACTCCCAAACCACATTGTCACTGACCTCCTGCCTGAACATAGCCCTCCCCCCCGCCCGCCCCAAATCCGGTCACAATTCATGCTATTAAAATACTGTAAAACCAAATGCTATTGAAGATGAATTTATCTATCCATAATATTTATCTATTGATGCGTCTATATTTAAACCCAAGTATGCTCACTGATATCAGTGACACAAAATCGGCATCAAATACCAGATTCTCGGATTACAACAGCATTAAGAGGGGTGAAACAAAAACAGAAGCACAAACAGGCCGTGGAATCACAGATGTAATGGAGCAAGAAGAGGCTTATAATGTACGAGATTCAGATAGACAAGGAGGGCCGCAAGAGCTGACTTTTAAAAGAGGGTGATGAATGTAATAGGTGTGAAGATGGAGAGCTGCGTGACCATAAGCAAACAAATCTCATCATTTCACAGTTGAAAAGGGGCCGGAACAGCTTTACCACTGACACTAATCATCGGGTGCAATGCGAGCTTAATGACACTTCTTTATTTACACCATAATTAAGGCACTAAAATTGGTCATTTAAATTACAGATATAGCCACTGCGTGTAACACTGTTCTACATCTGATTAAGACAGTGAGCGCAAAATTACAGTTATTAATATTCCATGGAAGGTTACTTTCTTGTCAAGCACATTTCAACAAAACCAAAATTTGATTCATTATCTACCTGGCAACTGAATGATTAATGAATTATCGCTTTTGTTTCTGTCCCTATTGTTGTAATCAGATATAATTGACAATGTAGCATAACACTGCATAATTTCTCCTCCTGACTGTCGTTAATAGATTGGGGATGATTTTCTAAATGATATTTCATTGCAGTTTCAGTAAATGGGCTTTTCCAATGCTGCAGTCATTTTCAGTTAGACTGTAATAGCCGTACAAAGTAGGCTATTGTTTGTCTGTTGGCATTTCATAAGCATTTCAGGTTAGTTCCCTCCATGATTCCCAAGCTGGAACTTGCCACAGAATCCTAAAATACTTATTATCCAGGTTGCAAACAGTAAGGCAGTAGTACCAGATTTTTAAAGGTTTTGAGTAAACATTTCACCTACCCATTATCTATAGGAACAGGAGGAGGCGGGCAAGGGTTGTACGGCCCTTAAAGGGTTTAATGGTGATACAACCACCGCATATACAGTGAAGGCTGCTGAACTTCAGCTGGGAGGACCCATCGGTAAGGTCCCAGCGTGGATGCTGATGACCCCCCACCGATGGAAGGGGAATTTTAGGGACTGATGTGTCGGATCAGTATGGCGCGGTAATAGATTACAATCGGGACTGTGTTTGGATGGGATTGAGAAATAATGCAAGCGTGATAGAAATTTCAGATGCTCACTCGATTATTACTATTAATTAAAAAGCCATCCGAGTACGACCCGCCGGGGAGCGAAAGTGAAGCTGTGGCGAAACTAATTCAGGAACACCTAGCGGTGTTTGTCACGTGCAAGCACGATTGTGGAAAAATGACAGGCAAAGAGTCTATTGAGGGACCCCCCAACTCATTCACTAAATAGTACCCCATCCCAAGGGAAAGTCACCCTTACATCCGAGACACCATAAAATCCCTAGTCAAGCAGGGTGTTGTTAGGACAGGCACTTTCACAACCAATTCAACCACATGGCCGGTTAAAAAGCCTGATAGCAGCTGGCGACTGACTATTGATTACAGAAAGTTAAATTCTGTAACGCCAGCCTGCTCACCGGTAGTAAGAGAAGCTCCAACCATATTATCTCAAATTCCTGCTGGTTCCAAGCACTTCTCAACCCTCAACATCGCCAATGGATTCTGGAGTATCCCTGTTAAAAGGGAGGACCAGTTTTGAATGGCGCTGAACACTGTGCAGTCATCAGTGAACATCCCCATTTCTGACCTTATTTTGGAAGGAAGGTCATTGATGAAGCAGCTGAAGATGGTTGGGCCTAGGACACTGCCCTGAGGAACTCCTGCAGCAATGTCCTGGGGCTGTGATGATTGACCTTCAACCATCACAACCATCTTCCTTTGTGCTAGGTATGACTCCAGCCAGTGGACCGTTTTCCCTCCGATTCCCATTGACTTTAGTTTTACTGGGGCTCCTTGATGCCACACTCGGTCAAATGCTGCTTTGATATCAAGGGCAGTCACTCTCACCTGACCTCTGGAATTCAGCTCCTTTGTCCATGTTTGGACCAAGGCTGTAATGAGGTCGGGAGCTGAGTGGTCTTGGCGGAACCCAAACTGGGCATCAGTGAGCAAGTTTTTGGTGAGTAAGTGCCACTTGTTATCACTGTCGATGACACCTTCCATCACTTTGCTGATGATTGAGAGTAGACTGACAGGGCGGTAATTGGCCGGGTTGGATTTGTCCTGCTTTTTGTGGACAGGACATACCTGGGCAGTTTTCCGCATTGTTGGATAGATGCAGGTGTTGTAGCACTTCTGGAACAGCTTGGCCAAAGGTGTAGCTAGTTCTGGAGCCAGGATGTTGTCCGGGCCCATAGCCTTTGCTGTATTCAGTGTGCTCAGCCGTTTCTTGATATCACGTGCTGTGAATCGAATTGGCTGAAGACTGGCTTCTGTGGTGGTGGGGACCTCAGGAGTAGGCCGACATGGATCATCCACTTGGCACTTTTGGCTGAAGATGGTTCCAAATGCTTCAGCCTTGCCTTTTGCACTCACGTGCTGGGCTCCACCATCATTGATGATGGGGATATTCATGGAGCCTCCTCCTCCCGTTAGTTGTTTAATGGTCCACCACCATTCACGACTGAATGTGGCAGGACTGCAGAGCTTTGATCTGATCCGTCCGCTGGGTGGGCAGAGCTCAAGGCAACGGCGTGAAACTTAACAAAAGAAACCTGCATAACAAGGTAACCCCCACAGAGGCAGCATGACTTTCAGGGTGAACAAACCCATCGAAAACCCATCAAAACTCACCATCAAAACTCACCATCGAAACTCACCATCGAAACTCAGAGCCATTAAAAGGTTTTAACAAAACGATTAACTTAATCAGGAAATGACATCGGCCTCTGCAGGCAGATACATGAGTAAGGAAAGCCAAGCAAGAACTGCCATGAAACTAAGACCCAATCCTGGGGTTTTAGCAATTTATACTAGAGACAATAGACTTTAAAAGACATAAAAGAAGGAACCCAAAAGCTCGCTCTCTCTCGCTCGCTCTGTCTCTCTAGATGACCACACGGCAAAGCAGGAAGTCCCCCTTTACAGACCAGACCAAGAAGAAAGGAAGAACACCATGCACTGCCTGACTCAGAGGGAAGTATAACTCTGTTTAAATCTGTAACACATTGGCCCAGAACTTCGGGTCCCCACGGGTGAGTACGCGCTGTGTACTCACACGTGGGCCCAATGAAAGTGTCGGTTTCGTGCATGCACTGCGCATGCGCGGGAAACCGGAACATCCGTTCCCTTCAAGGAAGGGGTTCACAGGTCGAACGCGTGTGCCGGAGAGGCAGCGCGTACGCCTGGAACTTCCATTTTTTTACAGGTTTCTCCAGGAGGATAAGTCTCCAGGAGTTACAATTTTAAAAAGCAGTCACAAGGCCTGCTTTTAACAAGGTAAGTGGTGAATTAAGTTAAATTAAAACATTTTTTCCACAGATTTATTATTTTTAAATACTTTAAAGAAAGGTAAGTTTATTTTTAGCCCCGTTAGAAATTAATTAATTTTTTCAAAAATTTAAATTATTGTTTAAAATAGTTATTTTATATAATTTATAGTTATTTTAAAAATGTGATTAAAAATGTATTTGAAGTTTTAGTGATGTTTTGGGGCTGAATTGTATTCATAGATTTGACAGCTCTTCCTGTCAAATCTATGAGTACAGATTCCCTGCTACCATTGGCTCTCCATGGCCCACGTGATCCCAGCGGACGCTTCGAACTAACTGCGCCCCTGGGATATGCAAGCACTTCGCGCCGGCAGTTGGAGGAGGCCCAGGATCGGAATCCCACGGGGGCCCACAGCTCAACGGCCGGCGCGCTAGGTAAGTGCAGGTCGGGGGCTTGCACCCGCGGGAAGCCTCCGACCCGAATTTCTGGGCCATTACCTCCTTACCTGTTGTAATCAAGTAGAGTCCATTGGAAACCAGTAGACTGTTGTTTTGTCCAATAGGCTATGTGCATGTGTGTGTGTTTAGTAAACTTATTCCAAATTGTTTGAAAAGAATTGGACTTGCTGTCAATTTAATGCCAGTCAAAATAAAAATCTTACAAAGTTCCAGATTTCCAGCACCCTTTTGTGGGAAAAATCTGCTTCCTGGTTTCACTCCTAAATAACCAAGCTCTAATTTTAGGATTATGCCCTGATGTTCTGGATATCCCCACTAGAGGAAATGGATTCTGTGTTTCGAATCCCATAATCATTTCAAATACCTCAATTAGATCACCCCTCAACCTTCAAAACTCAAGGGAGCACAAGTCAAGTTTATGCAACCTATCCAATGTGACAACTTAAAATCTCTGTTAGTAGGAAAGATTCTCAACCTGCAGAAAGGCCTGCAGAAAATAAGACATTTGGATGAGAATTCACCTCTAGTCATTGAAAATTACTGTCTTAACTACCAGAAGATGAGATACTTGATCTAATGAAAAATATCCATTCCCCATTCTGCACCAGCGGTATACAGATAAAAATGAGTGTCACAGCAGGCTAAATTGACTTCACCTACACTTATGAAGCTATTCATAAAAGTACCAGGAATGTGGGTACATGTTATAAGTTAGCAGTCCCAGACCAGAGCATGGCATGACAGGAGTGCACGTTGAGAATTAATCAACAGAAAAACGTACGCCCAACTTAATTCCCGACACGCCACGCTCGGTAAAGGAAGTGCTAAATCACAGCCCAGTAATAGCAGCACCTTTTTTTTTAACACACTGATGCAAAATCTTTAAATCTATGTCAGAAAAGGTTGGAAATTCCTGACAATGGGTCAGAAATATGTATGAAAAAATGACGGCACCTGAACGACGCATGCGCAAATGCAATTGATGCGCAATTTGACCGCCAACTTGTGGCGAGGCAGAGCTACCCCGTGAATTGCAAATCGCCACAAGTTGCTGGGCGATTTGCGCCACTCCGCCTTTAGCTTTGCAAAAAACGGCATCACGCCCTCAACCTCCCCATGAGTTTCATGAAGTTACTGCATTTGCACATTAATTGCTCATTTAACTCACTGCAGAAAGTTAAGTCTAGAAATTAACAGCATAAGTACGCTTTTAACAATATGATAATTATTAATGACTGCCAATCAACCTCTCTGGTCCAGAAAGTGAACAATTAAAAGTGTGGAGTCTTATTCCTTCAGGTTGTGAATTATTGTTGGAGATTTTTTAAATATTAAATTTTAAATTTTTACAATGTTTGTCTGACTTTTCCTTTCTGCCTCACTTAGTCCAATCTTTCGTTCTCTTTATTTCTCTTTCTGTACCTGATTTGATTCTAATTCTTAGCCCTTCCTCTGTTTATTTCTCAATCCTTAAATCTCATTGGTTAATGTTATATCCGTGTATCTTAATGTTGTGTCCTTCAATAATCAGACAACAGACTGCAGGGAACGATCAACAGGTGTTTACTGAATGAGGGTTCAAACTGCAACTGACTGTACAGAGCACTACTCAGGGTTTATATACAGGTGTGGTCACTGCCGGTACTACAGGATACAGGAGCTGTAAAAAGTAGTTCTCCCCCTTAAAGGTACATAAATTACAATTCCTCCCCTTTTAGATTAACAGTACCATAACACTCATTTAACAATTAAATATCAAATTAATTACAATTAACACTTTTAACATGCAACATTAACTGAAAATAGTCTATTTAAGAGTTCAGTCTTTGGGGAGGCTTCCTGATTCTTTCTGGATAACGCCTTTCCCGAGTGTCTCGCTCTTGGTGCGGAGGCGATTCTAACACCCTGTTGGCGGTTGATTCATCAGCTTCCAATACTATTGTTTCTGAGGTAGATGTGACCTGTACGTCGGGTTCCTCACCAGGTACGTATGGCCGAGACATGGGGTTGACTCGTTCCTGTGACTCTAGGATCTGGTCAGCATGGCGTCTCACAATGTCCTCCCCAACATCCACTGTGTACATTAGTGGCCCCTGCCGTGTGCATACCGTTCCTGGTTGCCATTTCTCTGTTCGGTAGTCGCGGGCCAAGACTGGTTGCCCTACATTGAAGCTCCTTGTCGGCTTCTCATTGATGTGCTGGAATTGCTTACTCTCAACATCTCTTCGTACATTTGGTCTGAGCAAATCCAGACGAGATCTCAACCTTCGGTTAAAGAACATCATGGCCGGGGCCTGGTTGGTGACTGCATGTGTCGCATTTCTGTAGGCTAACAGGAAATTGTCCACCTTATGCTGCAGTGGAATGTCGTCATCGCACATGGCCTTTACTGCTTTTTTAAAGGTTTGTACAAACCTCTCAGCCAATCCATTTGTGGCTGGATGATACGGGGCGGATGTGTAATGCCTTACCCCATTCCATTTTATAAATCTTCGAATCTCTTTGGACACAAACTGTGGTCCGTTATCAGAGCAAATCTGCTCTGGCAAGCCGTTCCTAGCAAAAATGGTCCGTAGGACTGCAATAGTTTTCTCCGTGGTGGTGGAGGACATTTTGATCACCTCAGGCCATTTCGAGTGCGCATCCACGGCTATTAAAAACATTGAGTCCATGAATGGACCAGCAAAATCAATATGCACCCGTTGCCATGGAGATGAGGGCCACTCCCATGGGTGTAGAGGGGCATGTGGTGGTGTATTTTGGACCTTCTGGCATCCTGAGCAGCTCTTTGTCAGGTCCTCGATTTGCTGATCGATCCGCAGCCACCACACATAAGCCCTAGCAAGGCTTTTCATTTTCAACCCTCCCAGATGACCTTCGTGAAGCTCATTGAGCACTCTCTCCCTTAGCTTGGGTGGAATTACCACTCGGGATCCACACATCAAGGTCCCCTGGCATACTGACAGCTGTTCTCTTCTGGATGAGAATGCTGGCAACAGTGAGTCGCCATGTGCTGGCCATCCCTTCACCATCAAATCATATACCCGAGAGAGCGTTGGGTCATTTCGGGTCTCCTTCTCTATACCAGCGTTAGTTACTGGCAAGCATTCAATTATAGTCGAATGAAATATTTCGACAGTGGCAGGCGTGATAGCCCATCAGCGTTTCCATGCTGTTTTGTGCCCTTATACTCGATTTCATATTGGTGTGCCCCTAGAAAAAAGGGACCATCTTTGTAGCCGTTGCGCAGTCATCACCGGAACGCCCTTCTTTGGATTAAAGATGGAGACAAGTGGTTGGTGGTCAGTCAGCAAGGTGAACCTCTGCCCGTGCAGATAGTGATTGAACTTTTTCACTCCCCACACTAGGCTGAGGGCCTCCCTGTCAATCTGGGCGTAGTTACGCGCGGCTGAGGTTAGTGACCGAGACGCAAAGTCTACTGGCCTCTCCGAGCCATTCAGGAATTTGTGTGACAGCACCGCTCCAATACCATAGGGTTATGCATCACATGCCAACCGAATTGGTAGTGCTGGGTTGAAATGAGCCAACACCTCTTTTGATGTGATCAATGCTTTGCTCTTCTGGAAAGCTCGTTTACATTCATCACTCCACTTCCATAGTACCTCCGTTTGCAGTAGGGTGTTCAGTGGGTGTAGTACGGTAGACAAATTCGGCAAGAACTTATGGTAGTAGTTCACCAGCCCAAGGAACGACCTCAGTTGTGAAACATTTTCCGGAGCTGGAGCCTTGACTACTGCCTCAATCTTTTCAGGGGACTTATGTAACCCCTCTTTATCAATAACGTGGCCACAATATGAGATCTGCTTCTGGAAAAACTCGCATTTGTGGCGATTAGCTCGGAGCCCATATTCCTTCAATCTAGTGAGCACCTGCTCCAGGTTGGCGAGGTGATCACTGTCATTTTCGCCCGTGACCAGGATGTCGTCCAAATAACACTGGGTCCCTGGAATCCCTTGCAGGACTTGTTCCATTGCCCTTTGCCAAATAGCCGGAGCTGATGCTACCCCGAACACCAGCCGGTTGTATTGGTAGAGAACTTTATGAGTGTTGATCGTGAGGTACTGTTTCGGGGCTTCTTCTACCTCCATTTGCAGGTACGCCTGGGCCAGATCAATCTTAGTGAAGCGTTTCCCTCCAGATAGCGAGGCGAATATATCTTCAATCCGCGGAAGCGGATATTGTACAGTGTGAAGGACTGGGTTCACTGTCACCTTAAAATCCCCACAGATGCGAACCACCTTTGGTTCCACAGGCGTATTACTCAACGACCTCTTCATTACAGGAACGATGGGTGTAGACCACTCGCTCCAGTCCACTTTGGACAGTACTCCTGAACATTCCAAACCTTCCAGCTCTGCTTCGACGGCTGGGCGGATTGCATAAGGCACTGGTCTGGCCTTATAAAACTTTGGGCTTGCATGTTCCTCTATTTTGATCGCTGCTGTTATGCCTTTTAGTGTTCCGAGTCCCTGCTGGAACACTTCTTGTGCGTCAGTTAGCATTTTTGACAGTCGTCGAGGTGTGACGTCATCATCCTTTTTGGCATCTACAGTCAGTGCTTGTATGGAATGCCAATCTATCTGTATCTTCCGGATCCATTCACATCCTAGTAGTGGTGGTCCTCCATCTGGCAATACATATAGGTCCATTTTTGGTGTTTCCTTGCCGTTATATATGACGTTCACCCTTATTTTTCCTTTGGGGTAGACTTTTTGCCCCATGTACGTCTTCAAGACAATCTTTGTAGCTCTCAAGGGTATATGTGAGAATAGCCGCTTGTAGTCCCTTCGGTTTATGACTGTTAGGGCTGATCCTGTGTCCAATTCCATTTTCACTTGGACTCCTGCTATCTTGAGCATGACCCAGATAGTTTGATGATCCTCTGTTTTGATCACATTATGTAGTTTCAGACAACCCAGCTCCTTGCTTCCGGAGTCTGTATCGCTCTTCTGTTCATCTGAACTACTCTCCGTCACCTTATGTACCTTCTTGTACTTCTCCTGTGGAGATTTCTTGCTGCTGGTTTTCTTTCCCGACCTGCAGACTCTTGCTATGTGTCCTACTTTTCCACACTGTCCGCACACTTTGTCCTTGAACCAGCAATCATTATGGTCATGTGTTGTTCTGCCGCAGCAATAGCACTTCACTGTTCCGTATGACATTTCATTTGTGCCATATTCTTGCGGTCTCCGTTGTATCTCTGCAGCACCCCATGCTGCTGCTTCATGTGATACTGCAATGCTGGAAGCCTTGTCCAGCATAAGATCCTTTTCTGATAGAAGCCGTTTCTGGGTTCCTTCACTTTGAAGCCCACACACAAACTTGTCCCTTAAAGTATCTGCTAGTCCCGTTCCAAACTGGCAGTGTTTCGATAGCTTGCGCAGTTCTGTTAAATACTCAGCATTACTTTCATCTTTATGCTGGTTCCTTTTGTGAAACTTAAATCTTTCTGCTATCAGCAGCGGTGTGGGGTTTAAGTGGTCCTGTAGGATTGACACTATGTTTTCAAGATCCTTTTCTACTGGCTTCTCTGGGGTTACTAGGTTTCGTAGTAAGCCATACATTTTTGCACCCATTGATTTCAACAATACCAGCGCTTTCTTGTCATCTGGCACTTCATTCGCCTTGCAGTATACTTCTATGCGTTCGACATATGTCGTCCAATCTTCGACTTCATTGTTGAACGCTGTGATACTGCCACTCTTCGGCATTTTTGGGTGTGGTTAGTCTGGCTTAAAATGGCGTCTCCCGTGCTTTCCTTTCTTCCCCGCTGCAGCTTAAAATGGCGTCTCCCGCGCTTTCCTTTCTTCCCTGCTGCGGCTTAAAATGGCGTCTCCCACGCTGCTGCCAACACCGCTCTCGGCGGTCCTCATGGCAAATGGCGATGCCCTGTGGGTTTCATGCACTGCTCCTGCGCTGCTGCCAATGCCGCGCTCTGCGGTCCTCATGGCAATGGCAGCACCTCGCATTTTCCTGCGCGCCTCTCTCCCCCGTTGATGCTGCTCGGCCCTTGAACACCAGCTGCGCTCTGCTCTCTCTCACCTCTCTCCCCGTTGATGCAGCTCGGTCCTGAACACCGGCTGCGCCCTGTGCACTCTGTCCTCTCTCTCTCCCCCGTCGATGCTGCTCAGCCTTTTTCTGTGCCGCTCGGTCGGTTCTAGCCGCCGCTGTCCGTGAAGGGTCTGTGCAGTACCTGTTGCCAGCCCGTTTCGCTGGACCACCATGACAGGAAAGCCAAGCCTGGCTCTCGACAGCCTCCCCTGCGATGCTCAAATCTCCGCTGGATGACTGGGCGGTTGCCCGTGGTCGACGCCCGTGCTTCTGGACTCGACCCCCTTCCACTGTTCTCCAGGAGTGAATCCCTGGGAGGTGATGCAGAGTTGCAGGTAGGTTTGAATCTGCGTCGTCGCCAATGTTATATCCGTGTATCATAATGTTGTGTCCTTCAATAATCAGACAACAGACTGCAGGGAACGATCAACAGGTGTTTACTGAATGAGGGTTCAAACTGCAACTGACTGTTCAGATCACTACTCAGGGCTTATATACAGGTGTGGTCACTGCCGGTACTACAGGATACAGGAGCTGTAAAAAGTAGTTCTCCCCCTTAAAGGTACATACATTACAATTAAGGAGCTAGCCTGTTGGTCTCATCGTTCACTGAGGTCCCAAGTGCCCTATTGCCCTCTAACTAACTGGGCATGCCGCGAGATGCCCCACTCCAGCAAAATCCAGCTCACCATCCAGGCTAATGGTTGTGGTGGCTGAAAGTTAATCATCACAGCCCCAGGACATCGCTGCAGGAGTTCCTCAGTGTTGTGTCCTGGGCCCAAACATCTTCAGCTGCTTCATCAATGACCTTCCCTCCAACATAAGGCCAGAAGTGGGGATGTTCGCTGATGACTGTACAGTGTTCAGCGCCATTCACAGCTCCTCATATAATGAAGCAGTCCATGCCCACATACAACAAGACCTGGATGACGTTCAGGCTTGGGCTGATAAGTGGCAGATAACATTCGCGCCATAGAAGTGCCAGGCAATGACTATCTCCAACAAGCGAGAGTCTAACCACGACCCCATGACATTCAATGGCATCACCATCACTGAATCCCCCACCATCAACATCCTGGGGGGTCACCATTGACCAGGAACATAACTGGACCAGCCACATAAACAATGTGGCAATAAGAGCAGGTCAGAGGCTGGGTATTCTGCGGCGAGTGTCTCACCTCCTGACTCCCCAAAGACTTTCCACCATCTACAAGACACAAGTAAGGAGTGTGATGGAATATTCTCCACGTGCCTGGATGAGTGCAAATCCAACAAAACTCAAGATGCTCGACACCATCCAGGACAAAGCAGCCAGTTTGATTGGCACTGCATCCACCTTCAACATTCACTCCCTCCACCACCGGCGTACCGTGGCTGCAGTGTGCACCATCTACAAGATGCACTGCAGCAACTCACCAAGGCTTCTTCAGCAGCACCTCCCAAACGTGCGACCTCTTCCAGCTAGAAGGACAAGGGCAGCAGGCGCATGGGAACACCACCACCTCCAAGTTCCCCTCCAAGTCACACACCATCCTGACTTAGAAGTATATCGCCCATCCTTCGTCGTCGCTGGGTCAAAATCCTGGAACTCCCTAACTAACAGCGCTGTGGGCGTACCTTCACCACACGGACTGCAGCGGTTCAAGAAGGTGGCTCACCACCACCGTCTCAAGGGCAACTAGGGATGGGCAATAAATGCTGGCCTTGCCAGCGACACCCACATCCCTTAAGCGAATAAAATAAAAATGAGAACCAGTGTCACCGCTCCCCAGTGGAGACATTGGGGAAAATTGTCATCCTCATCCCCTGGGCTGTAACCTGGGGAGTGGATTGTCCCCTCACTGTGGATAGAATAAAAAATGGGTGGGTTACACAATGGGGGTTTGGGGGGAATGATCCCCTTCCCAGATTACCGCCCAGGTTCTGAAGGTAAAGCTTCACCCTCTTGTGCCAAGAATTTGCTTCCTCCAGGGAGTCAATTCAGCATTGAAATTAGTAAGAGGTAGCAAGCCTTAGACGGATAGAGAGGGTGTAAAAGGTGACAAATTAGGCAATGGCAAAAAATAGTGTCAGGTGCTGAAAGTTAAGAGTATTTTTTCACCAATGTCACAGACTGTGATTGTGCAGGGCATAAATTTCCATGCATACGAGCAACAGCTCTGCAATGTCTTAATTACACCATCTTATCATTGAATACTGAATTATATACATGTAGGCCAGAGCAGATACTGAACTTCACCCCAGCCTGCTGACTCCTTCCTTACCGATTGACATTTCTAACTAAATATCGCACTGAAATGACACTTTAATTACTATCATGCTCCAATTAACAATACGCGCTGCAGTGTGCATTGTACAAAAGGCAACCTTTGATAATACACAGGGAAACAGGGATGATGTTGCAGACGTTGAAGGTAATTTTCCGAGCCCGCCTCTGAGTCAGAAGGCTGTGGGTTCAAGGCCCAATCCAGAGCACATAATCCAGGCTGACACTTCAGTGCTGTACTGAAGAGAAATTATTTGACAATTTAAACCGCTATTAGACTGGGGGGGTGAACTTTCATTGGCCGCAGGGGGACCAGCACTCACCCACTACACTAAATAGAAAACTGTGGGCAGTACACCCGTGATTTTCCCATCTGTGCTAGCAGCACACAAGGTTTCTTGCTGCTAGAAGGAAAGAAAGAACTTGCATTTATATAATGATGTAAGAAAACTACGAGGCACTTGGTCTAAGCGTTAAACAAAGCTTTAATCAACTGTTTTACAACATGGAGGTCCAGTTGTGTCCTTCAGTAGTTCCTGTTAAAGAATGTCCTGCGCAAGCTGGGCCCATGCCCGAGTATTTATACTCTCCCTGGACAGCGCCACCTGCAGGCCGCTCAGTATTATTTCATAAATCTTTCTTTTATGAATGACTGATTCATGTCATATACCACCTTAGGATGCCCAAAAAGCGCATTGGAGACAATGAAGTGCTTTTTGAAGTAGGAAACGCAGCAACAATTTTGCTCACAGCAAGCTCCTACAAACAGCAATGAGATAAATGACCAGATAATCTGTTTTAGTGATCTTGGTTGAGGGGTAAATATTGGCCAGGATTCACCTTGCTCTTCTTAAAAATAGTGCCATGGGATCGTTTACGTCCACTTGAGAGTGCAGACAGGTGGTGGGGGGGCCTCGGCTTTGCGTCTCATCTGATCTTAAAAAACTGCTGCTCGGTTAGTGCAGAACTATCACTGGACTATTTGTGCTCAAGCTTCTGGAGTAGGAAGTTGAACCCACTGTGTCATGACCGAAAAGAAGGAGTGCTGCCCGCTGGGCCACGACTGACTCCTAGGTTGCGATCATACCTCTCGGTGCGAGTTGAGAGCGGGTCAGCTGACTTGCGGGTTCCGGTCCTGCCCCCAATGATGCCCGACGCACAGACATAATTTTATGTCAATTGGCCTTGTTAAGCCCTGCCCTGTGGGCTGGCCGGCTGTAGAAAAAGGGTGGGGGGGTGGTTTTGGGTGTAATGGGGTTATTGTCTCTGGCCAGTCAGAAGTATCTGAGCTGCTCCAGAGACCCGTGCGGTTTCGAATCGCTCCCCTTTTCTGGTTCTGACCGCCGGACTTATTTCAGTAGCGATGTAGACAAAACAAGACTCGTGGTTGGGTGCAAAGAAGACCAGTATTTATTAAAAATAAGGAATAAATTGCTGTACAGTGAAACTAATAGTGAATACAGCATACCTATACTTAATACAGCATATCTATACTTAATACAGCACACCTTTGCTTAATACGGCACACCTTTGCTTAATACAGCACACCTTTGCTTAATACAGCACACCTTTGCTTAATACAGCGCACCTTTGCTTAATACAGCACCCTTTGCTTGATACAGCACCCTTTGCTTAAAACAGCACACTTTGCTTAATACAGCACACTTTTACTTAATAGGGGAGGAGAAACGGACACATCGAGGGAAAATTGACTAAAATTACAATTTAACAAAATCCCCTTTAATACCACTCCTTATACCTATCTAGGTTGCCTTGTAATAGGCCAGAAAGTTTTATGCTCACCAGTAAACGCCTGATCCCTGCCTCTGCGGTCTGTCTTGGATTCTTCACCACCCCGAAGTAGAGACACCCCAGTATTTCAAAAGTAACTGCTGGTATTCCACTTCTTTGGGCGGGCTGTTGAGCTGTTCTCCTTGTAGGCAGGGCACGGAGGTGAGGCGGCAGGGAGAGAGAGAATGGCTTCTGATGGGCTATCTTTATACCCCATTGGGAGCTGTTGTCTTCACACCCAAATTTGGATGTATCTGGGCTATACAAAAGGGACCGAACTGTCCCCATTGACTGTAATGGGTTTGAATGTGTTACCCATTCATTTTAACTGGTTTGCGACCAGTTTGAAATGTCTCACTGAATCCTTAAGTGTTCCGTCAACAGCACTCAAGTGGTTTGTAAACAATCCATTGTCCTGCGGTCACTGCCCAACCGCAACTGATTGACAGCTTTAACTACTTAAGCACTTGAGTCAACATTGTAGAGGGCCTATAAACAAACAACCCTTTGTCCTGTGAGTGAAACTTCCTAAACTGCAGTTGATTGACAGTTTCAAGTACTTCAACATATTCACACAGGCTGGTGTTTTCAAATCCTTTTGTCAGCCAGTGATGAGAGATATTCTGGCAGGCTGTCATTGTCTTCTGCCACGAGGCCTGACAGCCATTTTCATTTTGATACCCTGGGTTTTTAAGGTATATTCCACCCAGGTTTTCTTTAATCAAAAAAATTATCTTCGGGGGCTGTAAAAATTTTCCAAAATTCTTGTGAACCTTACACGGCCAATTAAGAGAAAGCCGGTGTCAGATGGTGTCAGTTGATGACGAGGCATCTGCCAGTTTTCTTAGAGGGGACACGCTCTTTTTTTTTTGACAGGTGATTTTTCAGTGTTTGACAGCATTGAGGTGCTACAAACACTGCCAATCACTGTACAAAGGTGAACCCTTGTCCCCAGGCTCTCCAGAGACTCCCTCCTTAGGCTAGAATAGATGGCAGCTGCAGGTGAGGTTACAGAAGTGATCTGTCACTGGTGAGAAAGGTTCTCCCAATGAGGTGGGACTACACAAACACTTCAAAACTTGTTACTTACAGAAAAGTCAAAATACATTCAAAATGAATTTCCCAACATTTTCTTACCTCTGAAACTCACCAGTGTACCATTGGATCCTTCACACCATGTCTGCAGCTGTCATCAATACACAAACCTTACAGTAGACCCACAGCATGCCACACTTAGCTGGTGTGGTGTCCGGGCATCGGGAAGCCCGCAGTCGACATGGCAAAATTGAAAACACCCTCTTAACTACCTGTTAACAGGCAGTTAAGCGCCTATAATCCTCTTCCCGCTGCTAGGTATCGGGTCCCTGCACAAATCAGGGACCCGACACTTGGGAAGATTGTCTGGAGGCAGGTTGACAGTGGGTTCGGGACCCGCTGCCAATCTTTTCAATTTTGCCAGCAGTCCCGCCTCCAAACCCGCCCTCTGAGCGCCAGCCAAAATCACCCCCCTTCGTGTTGCTGATCCCAATAAGGACATACCTGGCTCAACACATCGCGGAATGGGTTTCTTACTGTCATGATGCGTCTAAAGGCTGTAATGAGATTCTGAATTAAAGAGTAGCGTACTGTGGGGAGAACAGGCTGCTTTGGAAACAATTCAGATGGGGAAATCAATGCTTTTTGAACATGTAAAGCAGCAGACTGCAATAAACATCCACAGTTCAGACTCACCATAATCAGCTTCAGTGGTGATACAAATTTTACAAATTATGTGATAACACTGCACAATAGAAAACATATTAGAGGCATTTATTCGGCTTTCTCAACAGCAAAACACTGTATCTGACATGTAAATGAGTAATTAAAAGTGTAAAGAATGTGCATTTGATTTCCATAATTTAGATATATGCATGCTCCTAATTCCATTCTCGCCATGTAGCTAACTAGATCAGATGCCTCGAAGACAGTTACATTCAATGTAAAAGAAAAATCAGATTACATAAAAATAATTTAAAACAAAACCTCTGGACTTGCAATGCCAGAAAGCTTGCCAGCATCTGATGTTTCTCTGTGATCTTAATAACTTTGAACTTTAGCATCCTGCAAAACCGAGGACAAGAATTAAAAGGGAGCGCCGTCATGCTGTATTTTAGGGCTTTTTTTCTGATGATGGCTGATTCTTAATTCAATAGTTGCCCTTTTTAATTGATCCGAACTCCTTAATACAAACCGTCAAATCACGCTGATGAACTGTGTTAATAGTTCTGTTGGGATATTGGCCTAGAAATTCAGTCGCGTTTGTGCCCACTTATTGGCTATAGAGTGGTTTGCGCCGGAAGTTTTTTAGCGCCCGAAATTCAGTTGGTCCCTAACATCGGCGTTAGCCGGTAGCGCTGCGCCGGCACCGATGACGTCATCGGTGTGCGCAGCGCCCCGGTTCCAATGCTATTCCGTGCCGATGGCCAAATTCAGTTGCGGCCGCCTCGCCCGTAGCGGCCGCAAACAGCGTTTGAAAAACGGTGCCTTGCAGCTCCGAGAGGCCGGCGCATAAAGGTGGAGGGGTGGCCGGCCGCTTTCCCGGCGGCCGCCTGGCCGCACCTCCCTCCCCGGACTCCTGCACCACCCCCCCGCGGCATTGGTGTCTGACTCCCGCGAGCCCGGCACTTCTCCGTGGTGCCGGGCTCATTTGCCGGGGGAATCCAGCGGCGATCTCACGGCTGCAGGCAGCTCCTCCTTAAGAGAAGGAGGAGGCCTGCAGTACCCCAGCCTGCCGCACCGCATCGGGTGCCGCAGCGGCAGCTGGACGCCTGAAACTGACTTTCATCGCCCCAAATGAGGCGGCCAAACCCTGCAATAGCGCCCGCCTCCGTCTTGGGGCGGCGCAACTGAATTTCAGGCGGGCGCTACGGGAATCCGGGCGAGCGCAAAATTTCAGGCACTAAAGACCTGGCGCGGCGATACCGAATTTTTAGCCCTTAAGCTTTTAATTAAATGTCGATAAAACAAGCATTCTGCCTATAAAATGTAATCTATAACCATTTGATTCAGCAATTAGAATACCAGCACCTTTTAATGAATCCTAAAATTACACTGACTGAATAAAAGTTTGGTTATCCTTGATCATATGAAACGCTTCACACACGATGCAATTATCACTCAGTGAAATATTACAACTGCAGGGCAGATAATATCATGGAAAGTAGACAGTACCGGAGTCCCTGGACATCTCCTGTTCAATGTACTTCGAAGCAGAAATGGTCAATAAGGCAATGATTTCAATGGAAATCAATTAACAAGGTAGCGAGAAATTGTAATGTTTCAGAATAGGAGGATTTTCAAGATGTCTGATGTTACTCTCCTGGGTCCGAAAGTGATGCTGCAGAACATTAATGTACTAACCACTTAGTGCATCTTCCCCGTCCAACTATAGCCAGCGAATCTTCATCAATGTCTTCTCTTCTCACCCCCGCACCGTTACCTCTGGAGTCCTCCAACTATCTAACCATGGCCCCCTCCACTTCATAGAAACATAGAAACATAGAAGATAGAAGCAGAAGTAGGCCATTCAGCCCCTCGAGCCTGCTCCGCCATTTAATGAGATCATGGCTGATCATCCAAATTCAGTACCCTGCCCCTGCTTTCTCCCCATATCCCTTGATCCCTTTAGCCTCAATGTTTCTGATCTGTCGAGCAGACATTATGTTACATCGGCCACAGCTGGAGTATTGGGTCCAATTCTGGGCCCCACACTTTAGGAAGGACGTGAAGGCTTTGGAGAGGGTGCAGAAGAGATTTACTAGAATGGTTCCAGGGATGAGGGATTACAGTTGCGTGGATAGACTGGAGAAGCTGCGATTGTTCTCCTTGGAGCAGAGAAGGCTAAGGGGGGATTAGATCGAGGTGTTTAAAATCATGAAGAGTTTAGATAGAGTAAATAAAGAGAAACTGTTTCCAATGGCTGGAGGGTCGATAACCAGAGGGCACAGATTTAAGGTGATTGGTAAAAGAACCAGAGGTGACAGGAGGAAAACCTTTTTATGCAGCGAGTGGTTAGGATTTGGAATGCGCTGCCTGATAGGGCGATGGATACAAATTCAATAGTAGCCTTTAAAAGGGAATTGGATAAATACTTGAAGGAGAAAAGATTGCAGGGTATGAGGCAAGAGCGGGGGCGAGTGGGACTAACTGGATTGCTCTTCGAAAGAGCCGGCGCAGACTCGATGGGCCGAATGGCCTCCTTCTGTGCTGTACTATTCTATGATTCTACGATTAATGAAGGAACAGGTGTAGGCCATTCGGTCCCTCGAGCCTGTTCTGCCATTTCAATTAAATCATGGCCGAGAACTTACCACGTGAACCTGAGTTCCAACCCCAACAAGGCAGTTGGACAATTCAGTTCAGTTTGAAAGAAGCTGAAAATAAGAAGCTGGCACCAGTAAAAGTGACCACGAAGCTGTCAGATTGTCGTTTAAAACCCAACTGGTTCACGCCTGTCCTTCAGGCAAGGAAATCTGTCGTCCTCACCCGATCTGGCCTATATGTGACTTCAGTCCCGTGTCAAAGTGGTTGACGTTAACTGCCCTCTGAAGTGGCCGAGCAAGCCACTGTATCAAACAGGGCAACTGGAGTTGGGAGAAAAGCCAATCTCATCAGCGACGTCCACATCCTGAGAATTAATATATTAAGGGGGAAAAATTCAGTTGGTAGCGCCACCTGTTAGCGCCTTAAGAAGGCACTAAGTGGGGCGCAAAGAAACTAGCGCCCGAGCGCAGTGATATCTGCGCCTCTCGCGAAATTGACCGGACATTTTGCGGCGGTGCTAAACATTACCGCCACGATCTCCTGCGCCGGCAGATCATGATGTCAGTTGAGTGCGCAACGCCCCGTTAGCGCCCCAGACCGGAAATTGAGTGGCGCCCCCTGCCTTACCGCCTGCCGCTAGCAACGATAGGTTGAACAGAGCGTTATGCTGTCAGACAGGGACTAGGGGAGCGCTATTTAAAGGCGACCACTTCCTGCCTTTTTTTGTCGGTGACATTTTTGCACCACGCACTCTGAGAGAGAGAGAGATTTCTGGAGAGATTCAACGCTGTGTGAAGGAGTTTTGGGTACTGAGCAGCACTTTGCAGGTTGGTTTTGATTTGCCCTTCCTTGTATCGATTTAGAAGAGACTGTGGAGGCTGCACTCTGAGCTCTTTCCCTGGATCTCTCCATTGTTCTTTCCAGCAGATTTGATGTACAGATCTCTCCAGGCCAAGATTCAAGGCTGCAATGAGCAGGATGTGGATGGAGAGCAAGATCGACCCTCCCCTTTAAGATAAAAACAGAAAATGCAGGAGAAACTCAGCAGGTCAATCAGCATCTGTGAAGAGAGAAACAGATTTAACGTTTCAGGTCGCTGACCATTCGTCAGAACTGCCCTTTAAAAATTGGACGGTGCCAGTGTGTCTGTGTTCCATTGCTGACTGAAATCACATGAGCTTCGCCAGCGCTGTGTGGTAGCGCCTTGCTCCTCGGCCTTAGCGCCTTAAGAGAGGTGTGTAGTGCCTGATTTAGCGCTCCAATCACCTCCAGGGGCGATAAAAGCCAAGTTTGCCATCGGAGGCGATAATTAACGCCAGGCGCTAAACTTTGCGCACCACCAATAATAGCGCCGCAAATACCGAATTTTTCCCCCTAAGTGTTCACACATTATCACTAACAGTTATTGTTAGGCTTATAAGATCCTACGAGCTAATGAACGAATGCTGCTTCATATATTGCTGGTACTGCGCTAAATAATGCTGCATCCAACCTGTTATACTGTCTCGTGCTTTGGTTTGCTTCAAGGTGTGCTCCGAGTTTCAAAGGAACCCAGAGCATGGAAGGCGAGCAGCCCGCTTAACCTAGTAAGTCCGCTTACTGCTTTGAGTTTCAACCCGCTGACACAGGAGTGGAAAAATGAGGTCTTGTGGCAGTATCTAAGGATAAGGGGTAAGCTATTTAGGACTGAGATGAGGAGGAATTTCTTCACCCAGAGAGTGGTGAACCTGTGGAATTCTCTGCCACACAAGGCAGTTGACGCCAATTCATTAAATATATTCAAGAAGGAGTTGGATATATTTCTTAATGCTAAAGGGATCACGGGTGTAGTGTCCGTGTGTTGATAAAGACACTGGAGACAGGAGTTGGTTCATAGGTATTTACTAAGCAAAGTCTGGGGGGCGGTTCTAAAGGATATACACAATACACAGGCTTATATAGCCCAAGTGGCAATTACTGGCATTACGCACAACTGGGGCTCTTAAAGGCACATACACCACAATTCCTCCCCTTTTAGCTAACCAGTACATCATATTTTAAGTAATTATTAATTACATGTTATATGCAAAATAATATACATTGCTGTAATTAATTAATTATAAGTTAGTCTCTCAGGAGGCTTCCTGACTCGGTCCGGATAATGCCTCGGGGGTGTAGTAGTTTCTGGTGGTGTAGTAGGTTCTTCTGGCAAGGCTGATTCGGCTTGAATGCCAGTGTCGGGTTCATCGGGTTCCAGCATCACCGGATCGGAGGTAGATATGGGTATCTCTACTTCATCGTTAGATGTATAGAGTGGTGGTGTAGGTTGTCCCTTTTCGGATGACTTTATGATTTGGTCAGCATGGCGCCTTATTATGCTTTCTCCGATGTCCACGGTATACATCAGTGGTCCTAGTCGTGTGCAGATAGTTCCAGGCTGCCATTTCTCGGTACGGTAGTCCCGGGCCAAAACCTGTTGGCCTATCTGGAAGGCCCTAGTTGGCCTTTCATTCATGCCTTGAAACTGCCGGTTCTCCACGTCCCTTCTGATGTTGGGCTTGACCAAATCCAGCCGGCATCTTAGGTTTCTATTGTAGAACATCATGGCGGGAGTTTGGTTGGTAACCATATGTGTTGCATTCCTGTATGCGAATAAGAAGTTATCCACCTTGTGCTGAAGTTTTATGTCTTCATTACCCATGGCCTTTATGGCCTTCTTGAAGGTCTGGACAAACCTTTCAGCCAATCCATTGGTGGCAGGATGGTATGGGGCGGACGTGTAGTGCTTTACCCCATTGTTTTTTAAGAACTTTCTGAATTCTTCGGACACAAATTGCGGTCCATTATCAGAACATATCTGTTCCGGCAGCCCATTCCTGGCAAATGTGGTCCTTAATACTGTGATGGTTTTTTCCGTGGTGGTGGAGGACATCTTTATTACCTCCGGCCACTTGGAGTGTGCATCAACCGCGATTAAGAACATTGAGTCCATAAATGGACCAGCAAAGTCGATGTGCACCCTTTGCCAGGGAGATGAGGGCCACTCCCATGGATGTAGAGGGGCCTGTGGTGGAGCGTTTTGGACCTTCTGGCATCCTAGGCAGCTCTTGGTCATGTCTTCGATGTCTCCATCGATACCTGGCCACCATACAAACGCCCTAGCTAGATTCTTCATTTTTGTTCCACCCAGATGCCCCTCGTGAAGCTCCTTTAGCACTTTATCCTGGAGTTTGGGTGGAATCACCACTCTGGATCCACACATCAAGGTTCCTCGGCACACTGACAGCTGTTCTCTTCTTTGCGAGAATGCTGGCAACAGTGGTTCGCCATGTGCTGGCCATCCCTTCACTGTTAAATTGTAGACCCGTGAGAGAGTCGGATCATTTCTCGTCTCCCTTTCAATGGCAGAATTTATCACTGGTAGACATTCCACTGTTGTAGAGTGGAATATCTCTACTGGGTCTACTGTAGGTGCCTCTTCTATCGTTGGCAACGGTAGGTGCGATAAACCGTCAGCATTCCCATGCTGTTTTGACCCTTTGTATTCTATGTTGTATTGGTGTGCCCCTAGAAAAAGGGACCACCTCTGTAGCCTTTGTGCTGTCATAATGGGAACACCTTTTTTAGGGTTGAATATGGAGATGAGGGGTTGATGGTCAGTCAACAAGGTAAATTTTTGTCCGTGTAGGTAATGGTTGAATTTCTTCACTCCCCATACCAGGCTGAGTGCTTCCCTGTCTATTTGGGCATAGTTACGCTCAGCTGAGTTTAATGAGCGTGACGCAAAAGCTATCGGCCGTTCTGAGCCATCAGGGAATTTATGGGATAATACTGCTCCTATGCCCTAAGGGGATGCATCGCACGCCAGTCTGATTGGTAGTGATGGGTTGTAATGAGCCAAAACTTCTTCGGATGTGATTAAGTCTTTGCATTTATGGAAGGCACGTTTACAGTCTTCGTTCCATTTCCAAATCACTCCTGTCTGTAGAAGTTCATTAAGAGGGTGTAGAAGAGTTGATAAGTTCGGTAAAAATTTATGATAGTAATTTATTAATCCCAGGAATGACCTTAATTGTGAAACATTTTCAGGTGCTGGGGCTTTTATAACTGCTTCAATTTTTTCAGGTGACTTATGCAACCCTTCATTATTAATTATGTAGCCACAATATGATATCTGATTTTGGAAAAATTGGCACTTGGGGCGATTTGCTCGTAGGCCCCGTTCTTTCAGCCTAGTGAGCACCTGCTCCAAATTGGCAAGGTACTCGTTGTCGTTTTCTCCTGTTATAAGGATGTCGTCTAGGTAGCATTGAGTCCCCGGAATCCCTTGCAGGACTTGCTCCATAGCTCTTTGCCAGATAGCTGGAGCTGATGCTACTCCAAAAACCAGTCGATTGTACTGGTACAGGCCTTTGTGTGTGCTTATTGTGAGATACTTTTTAGAGGCGTCCTCAACCTCCATCTGTAGATATGCCTGTGCCAAGTCAATTTTGGCGAAACGTTTCCCTCCGGATAGTGAGGCGAAAATATCTTCTATCCTCGGAAGAGGATACTGTACTGTGTGAAGGACCGGGTTTACAGTCACCTTGAAGTCACCACAGATGCAAATTTTTTCTCTGTTCTTCAGAGTTATTTTTATTCAATGCTTTTTTCATGACTGGAACGATGGGTGTTGCCCATTCGCTCCAATCTATTTTGGACAATACGCCTGCTTTTTCCAAATTCTCCAGCTCTGCCTCGACTGCTGGACGTATTGCGTATGGCACCGGTCTTGCCTTAAAAAATTTGGGAATTGCTGCATCTTCCACTTTTATTGAGGCGGTGATGCCTTTCAAGTTTCCTAGTTTCTCTTGAAACATTTCTTTGGCGTTGGCCAAGATGTCTTTTAATCGTTCAGGTATGATGTCATCATTGTTTTTTTCCTTACTGGTCACCGTCAGTGCCTGAATGGAGTGCCAGTCTAAACGTATATTCCTGATCCATTCACGTCCCAACAACGGTGGACCACCATCTTGTAGAATGTATAAATACAACTTTTGTATTTCTTTGCCATTGTATACAACAGGCACCCTTATTTTTCCTTTGGGGTATACTTTCTGCCCCGTATATGTTTTTAAGATAATGGATGTGTCTTTTAGAGGTATATGCGAAAATAGCCTCTCGTAATCTCGTCGATTTATTACGGTTAGAGCTGATCCTGTATCTAGCTCCATTTTAACTGGGGACCCTGCTATTGTGAGGGTAACCCAAATGGTTTGGTAATCCTCTTTGGCAAGTACATTATGTAATTTGAGACAGCTTTTTTTTTTCTGTAGCAAAGATATGGCGCTTCCCGCGCTTTCCCGCCGCTGCTGCCGATAACAACGCTGTTTTACTGCGGTTTCCGTTTATTCACTGTTGGAGACTCGTTCCCGCCGGAGGTCTGAATGCTGACCTGCTTGCCGCGCCGGCCGTCTCCCGAGTGCTCCCTCCCAGTCCGTTATTGCTTGCCTCCGATTTCGCTGCCTGTCTCAGCTGTAGAGCCAGCCGCTGGAGCCCCAGCCTGATGCCCAGGAAGGATTAGCGCAGTACCTGCCGCCAGCTTGGCCAGCTGGTGAAACCACAGTTTCTCTCACTTCCTTGAGTCTTTTGGACGCCCGAGGAATCGATGTCCTTGAGGTGCTGCCGAATTGCAGGTAAGTCCGTTTCCACTTCGTCGCCAATGTAGTGTCCGTGTGTTGATAAAGACACTGAAGACAGGAGTTGGTTCATAGGTATTTACTAGGCAAAGTCTGGGGGGGGGTTCTAAAGGATATACACAATACACAGGCTTATATAGCCCAAGTGGCAATTACCGGCATTACGCACACCTGGGGCTCTTAAAGGCACATACACCACAACGGGATATGGGGAGAAAGCAGGGACAGGGTACTGAATTTGGATGATCAGCCATGATCTCGTTAAATGGCAGAACAGGCTCGAGGGGCCGAATGGCCTACTCCTGCTCCTATCTTCTATGTTTCTATGTTTCTATGTAACTATATTGGCAAAAAATCATTCAGCATTGTGCTGACTCCAGCGGCAGCATTGGAGCTGGCTCTGAATTAGTAACATACCAACAATTAGTCGTCTTCCCTGGAACATATGAGAGGCAATTGGGCACAATTAAGTGATTAAGTGAATGGGCAAAACTGTGGCAAATGGATTTCCATGTCGGCAAATGTGAGGTCATGCACTTTGGACCTAAAAAGGATAGAACAGGGTGCTTTCTAAATGGTGATAGGCTAAAAACAGTGGCGGTCCAAAGAGACTTGGGGGTCCAGGTACAAAGATGATTAAAATGTCATGAGCAGGAACAGAAAATAATCTAAAAGGCTAATGGAATGCTGGCCCTTATAACTAGAGAACTAGATAGTCAGAGTGTGAAAGGCGTAGAGGGTGCGGAATTCTTAAAGTGCATCCAGGAGAGCTTTTTGAGCCAGCATGTAGAAAGTCCTACAAGAGAGGGGGCAGTAGTGGACCTAATTCTAGGGAATGTGGCCGGGCAAGTGGTAGAAGTGTCAGTCGGAGAGCATTTTGGAGACAGTGACCATAATTCGGTGAGAGTTAAGGTAGTCATGGAAAAGGACAAAGATGGACCGGAAATAAAGGTTCTAAATTGGGGGAAGGCCGATTTTAATATGATAAGGCAGGATCTGGTCAAAATAGACTGGGATCAGCTACTTGTAGGAAAATCCCCATCAGAGTAATGGGAGTCTTTCAGAAAGGAAATAGAGAGAGTACAACGCCAACATGTTCCCGTAAAGGCCAAGGGTGGGACCAACAAGCCCAGGGAACCTTGGATGTCAAGGGATATACAAGAATGGATTAGGAAAAAAGGGAAGGCTTTTGGCAAATACAAAGGACTAAAAACAATGGAAGCCCTAGAGGATTATAGAAAGTGCAGGGGGGTACTTAAAAAAGAAATTAGGAGCGCGAAGAGGGGGCATGAAAAAACACTGGCGGGCAAAATAACGGAAAATCCCCAGGTGTTTTATAAGTATATTAAGGGCAAGAGGATAACCAGGGAAAGAGTAGGGCCCATTCGGGACCAAAGTGGCAACCTGTGTGTAGAGGTGGAAGATGTAGGTGAAGTTTTAAATGAATATTTTGTATCTGTGTTCACTATGGAGAAGGGTGATGTAGGCATAGAAATCAGGCAGGGGGATTGTGATATACTTGAACAAATTATTATTGAGGGAGGAGGTACCAGTGGTTTTAGGGGGCTTAAAAGTGGATAATTCCCCAGGCCCTGACGGGGTGTATCCCAGGCTGCTGTGTGAGGCAAGAGAGGGGATTGCAGGGGATCAGACACAAATTTTCAGAACCTCTCTGGCCACAGGGGAGCTGCCAGAGGACTGGAGAACAGCTGAAGTAGTACCATTGTTCAAGAAGGGTAGTAGGGATAAACCAGGGAATTACAGACCAGTGAGCCTAACATCAGTGGTAGGGAAATTATTGGAAAAAATTCTGAGGGACAGAATTAGTCTCCACTTGGAGAGGCAGGGATTAATCAGGAATAGTCAGCATGGCTTTGTCAGAGGAAATCATATCTGACCAATTTGATTGCATTTTTTGAGGGTTTGACTAAGTGTGGATGAGGGTAGTGCAGTTGATGTGATCTACATGGACTTCAGTAAGGCTTTTGACAAAGTCCCGCATGGGAGACTGGTCAAGAAGTTAAGAGCCCATTGGCACATTGGATCCAAAATTGGCTTAGTGGCAGGAGGCAGAGGGTGATGGTCAAAGGTTGTTTTTGTGATTGGAAGCCTGTGTCCAGTGGTATACCACAGGGATCTTTGCTGTTTGCAGTGTACATTAATGACTTCGATAGGAATGTTGGAGGTATGATCAGTAAGTTCGCAGATGACACGGAAATTGGTGGAGTGGTAAACAGCGAGGAGGGAAGCCTCAGGCTATAGGACAATATAGATGGGATGGTTAGATGAGCAGAACAGTGGCAAATGGAATTTAACCCTGAAAAGTGTGAGGTGCTGCATTTTGGTAGGACTAACAAGGCAAGGCTTGAACGGGTGGATGCGGTGAGGATGTTCCCAATGATGGGTGAAACTAGAACTAGGGGGCATAATCTTAAAATAAGGGGCTGCTCTTTCAAAACTGAGATGAGGAGAAACTTCTTCACTCAGAGGGTGGTAGGTTTGTGGAATTTGCTGCCCCAGAAAGCTGTGGAAGCTACATCATTAAATAAATTTAAAACAGAAATAGATAGTTTCCTAGAAGTAAAGGGAATTAAGGGTTACAGGGAGCGGGCAGGAAATTGGACATGAGTCTAGGTTCGGAATGGTCATGGCCCTGTGGGTAGTGGAGTGGGCCCAGGGGCCATGTAGCCTGGTTCTGCTCCTACTGTGTTCTAATTCTGTGTTAGATTTCAGGAGATGGTTTTATTCCTGTTCTTGGCTGGGGTGGAGATCGCCTTTACAGAAGGTAAGTACTGTAGAAAATATAGGGACAGCATGATCTACTGGAAGAATTTCGATCGCCTAGATGGGTCGGAGAGGAATTTCCCAGATTTTTTTCTCCCAAATTGGCCATTGGGTCTTTATCTGGTTTTTCGCCTCTCCCGGGAGATCACATGGGTTCGGGTGGATGCACAGTAATAGAAGATTTGAGGTTAGGATTAGATCAGCCATGATCTTATTGAATGGTGGAGCAGGCTCGAGGGGCCGATTGGCCTAATCCTGCTCCTAATTCTTATGTTCTTATGTTCTTATGTTAAGGGAATACACAATGAATGGTAGGATCCTAGGAAGTACAGAGGATCAGAGGGACCTTGGTGTGCATGTACATAGATCCCTGAAGGCAGCAGGACAGGTAGATAAGGTGGTTAAAAAAGCATATGGGATACTTGCCTTCATTAGCCGAGGCATAGAATATAAGAGCAGGGAGGTTATGATGGAGCTGTACAAAATGCTAGTTAGACCACAGCTGGAATACTGTGTGCAGTTCTGGTCACCACACTATAGGAGGGATGTGATTACATTGGAGAGGGTGCAGAGGAGATTCACCAGGATGTTACCTGGGCTGGAGCGTTTCAGCTATGAAGAGAGACTGGACAGGCTGGGGTTGTTTTCCTTACAGCAGAGAAGGCTGGGTGGGTACCTGATTGAGGTGTACAAAGTTATGAGGGGCATAGATAGGGTAGATAGAAAGGAACGTTTCCCCTCAGTAGAGGGGTCAATAACCAGGGGGCATAGTTTCAAGGTAAGGGGCAGGATGTTTAGAGGGGATTTGAGGAAAAACCTTTTCACCAAGTGGGTGGTTGGAATCTGGAACTCACTGCCTGAAAGGGTGGTAGAGGCAGGCACCCTCACAAAATTCAAGAAGCAGTTAGATGAGCACTTGAAACGCCATAGCATACAAGGATACGGACCAAGTGCTGGAAAATGGGATTAGAATAGACAGGGCTTGATGGCCGGCGCAGACACGATGGGCCGAAGGGCCCCTTTCTGTGCTGTATGACTCTATGACTCTTTGAGAATACAAGGGGGTAGAATTTATGTTGCAGCTATACAAAACCCTGATTGGAACACACCTGGAGTACTGAGAGTAGTTCTGGGCACGACACCTTAGGAAAGATATATTGGCCTTGGAGGATTGCAGTGTCGGTTTACCAGAATGATGGTAAACCTACCCTGATCGCTTTGTTGAACACCTCCATTCAGTCCGTAAGGGTGACCCTGAACTTCCGATTGCCTGTCACTTTAATTCTCCGCTCCACTCCCACTCTGATCTCTCCGTCCTCCGCCTCTTACACTGTTCCACGGAAGCTCAGCGTAAGCTCGAGGAACAGCATCTCATCTTCCGATTAGGCACTTTACAGCCTTCTGGACTCAACATCGAGTTCAACAATTTCAGACCATAACCTCGGCCCCTATCATTTGTTTTTCTTTTTTCTATTTTTTTTCATGATTCTGCCATTGCCATTTACACTTCATCTGGAGTCATCTTTTGTTTCTTAACTTGTCCCATTACCATCTCCTTTTGTCTTTTGTCTTTTAATCTCTCCTGCCTTCCACTCTATCACAGACCTTCCCTTTGTTCTTTCCTCCCCTCCCCCCTTTCCCTTTCTCTGCACTTGCTTAAAAATCTGTTACATCTCTAACTTTTTCTGGTTCTGACGAAGGGTCATCGACCTGAAACGTTAACTCTGCTTCTCTCTCCACGGTGCTGAGTGTTTCCAGCATTTTCTGTTGTTGTTACAAGAATGATACCGGGACTTCAAGGGTTAAATTACGAGGAGAGGTTACACAAATTAGAGTTGTATTCCCTAGAATTTAGAAGTTTAAGGGGTGATCTGATCGAAGTTTTCAAGATTTTAAAGGGGAACAGATAGGGTAGATAGAGAGAAACTATTTCCGTTGGTTGGGGATTCTAGGACTAGGGGGCATCGTCTAAAAATTAGAGCCAGACCTTTCAGGAGTGAAATTAGGAAACACTTCTACACACAAAGGGTGGTAGAAGTTTGAAACTCTCTTCCGCAAATGGCAATTGATGCTAGGTCAATTGTTAATTTTAAATCGGAGATTGATATCTTTCTGTTAACGAAAGATAATGGCCCAGAAATTCGGGTCCCGACGCGTGAGTACGGACGGAGTACTCACGCGTGGACCCGATGGAAGTGCCGGAATCTTGCATGCACTACGCATGCGCGGGAAACCGGCACTTCCGATCCTCTGAACCAAGGGGTTCAGAGGTCGAACGCGTGCGCGCGGGAGTCTGCGCGTGCGCGTTGAACTTCCTTTTTTTTTACAGGTTTTAACGTGCGGGTAAGTCTGTACATTTTAGAAATGTAAAAAGCAGCCGTAAGGCCTGCATTTTCAAAGGTAAGTGGTCAATTATTTAAAATTTAAACATTTTTTCCACAGGTTTTTTACTTTTAAATACTTTAAAGCAAGGGAAGTTTATTTTTAGCCCCGTTTTTTTATAAAATTATTTTTTTCAAAAATTTAAATTTTTGTTTAAAATAGTTATTTAATGTCATTTATAGTTTATTTACAAAGTGTGATGTTTTTTAAAATTTATTTGAAGGTAAAGTACAGTTTTACAGCCTCAGCATTTATACGTTTTGACAGGTCTATCTGTCAAGACTTATGAATGGAGCATTCCCTGCTCCGATTGGCTGCCTGTTGCTCACGTGATCCCAGGGGACGCATCGCACTAACTACGCCCCTGGGACACGCCGGCATAGCACGCCGGCCTCTGGGACAGGCCTCGGAGAGGAATTCCACGCAGGCCAAGAGGTCAACTGCCGGCGCGCTAGGTAAGTGTAGGTCGGGGGCTTGCACCCGCGGGAAGCCCCCGACCCGAATTTCTGGGCCATTAAGGGACATGTGCCAAAGGCGGGTATATGGGGTTAGGTTGCAGGTCAGCCACAATCTCTTTGAATGGCAGAGCAAGCTCGAGGAGCTGAATAGCCTCCTCCTGTTCCTATGTTTCTAGAATGGAAAGAGAGATGAAAAGTATCACAGTAGAGTGCACAGAAGAACGCAGAAAGATTGTCAGATGGGGCCAGTAAAAGAAAGTGCCAATATAGAGAGCCCCGTTGAATTAACAGTTGAACTGCAAATGCCATAATCCCACAGCTAAAATACATAAATAATGCAGTTCTTCTATTCTCGTCTCTATCCGTGTACATTCAATCACTGCGCTACACAGCCTAAGTTCACTGAAGACAGAATATTAATGTTCAGGAAACAAAGACAAATGAGCACAGCCACCACAGTGGAGATATCTAAACTAGGGTTATTAATGCTGCAATTCTCTTCATTTCTCAAAGACATCCACTAATCATTGACTATTTAGATCAAATACTTGAGATTACTTCTGACCTTGAAACAAGCATCACAAAACGGATGGCAAAGTGGAGTCTATAGCGTTGTGGTGGCAATTAGCACATAAAATGTCCGCCTCATTTAGCGGTTGGGTCATTTTACTATGTTAAAGGCACTATATAAATGCAAGTATCAATGCACCGTACCTTAGGAAGGATATATTCGCCTTGGAGGGGGTGCAGTGCAGAATTACCAGAATTATATCGGGGCTAAAAGGGTTAAATAATGAGGCCAGGTTGCACAGTCTAGGCTTACATTCCCTCGAATATAGAAGGTTAAGGGATGATCTTATCAAGGTGTATAAGATGATCAAATGATTTGCTAGAGGTAGATAGAGAGAATCTATTTCCTCTGGTGGGGGGAGTCCAGAACACGGGGGCACAATCTTAAAATTAGAGCTAGGCCGCTCAGGGCTGATGTCAGGAAGCAATTCTTCACACCAAGGGTGGTGGAAATCTGGAACTCTCTGCCCCAAAAAGCTGTTGAGGCTGCGGGTCAATTGAAAATGTCAAAACTGAGAGTGATAGATTTTTGTTAGGCAAGGGTGTTAAGGGTTACGGAGCCAAGGCGGGCAGATGGAGTTACGATACAGATTGGCCATGATCTCATTGAATGGTGGAACAGACTCGAGGAGCTGGATGGCCCACTCCTGTCCCGATGTTCATTCTTAAGTTGTTGTTTGTAGAATCAAAGAATGATACAGTACAGGAGGAGGCCATTCGGCCCATCATGCCTGTGCTGGCTCTTTGGTAGAGCTATCCAATTAATCCATTCCCTTGCTCTTCCCCCATAGCCCTGTCATTTTTTTCTCTTCAAGCATATACAGGAAACTCTTTGGTATCCGGCACCGATGGGACCGATGTGTTGCCGGTTGATCAAATATTCCGGATGACGGAGAGGGTTATCTACCGAGGCTATTTTTAACAAAGAAAAATTTTAAAAATCAAGAAATGTGCAGTATAACTGGGTACTCACCTACAGAATGTTGTGTTAAATGGATGGTGGAAGATGCTTGATTAAGTACAGTACTGCCAGTTGAGGCTAATGCAATGCAGTGACTACCAGCAGCGTGGGAGACACACAGTACCCCTGTAAAATGGCAGATCAGAAGAGACTACCGGCAGCGCGGGAGAGTCAGACTCCTGTTACAGGGGGATTGAGGTGTTCCGACTTCCGACAGCGCCAAGAAGCCGAGTAGTGGCAGTTTGGAGAACTACCCCCACTGACTAACTCGGCCACCGCGGGAGACTTGGACTCGGACTCGGCAACATTGCCGGTTATTGAGGTGTTGTTTTCGGAGTGAGAATTTTGCCAGTTAATAGAGAATTCCGGATATTTAGGTGCCGTTTAAATGAGAGTTTCCTGCATCCAGTTTTTGTTGTTGTTGCACCTTCTTAATCGCATGTCCTTTGGACTTTATCTCATTTTGGAGACAATCCTCAGTGTATAAAGCACGGTAACTGGAATATACCAATTAATCCTGGTGTTCAAGTTATGTAACTGATCTCAGATCCTCACATAGTTTGACTGAGGTTTATTTTTTTCTCCTTCGAGGAGCTTTATCCATCAGCTCATCTGTCTCACCATGCAGAGAGGGAAGAAGCTACAAGGACACTAGATTCTGAAACATCTATAGCTGTCAAGCGTCTCAGCATTAAGTTCTGCCACACTTCTCCATGTGGCGCACTTCTTCGAGAATTTCTGAAGATGCCCTGTCAGCTGTCCTTATTAGTGTCGTGGATCTGCCGTAGCTTTATCCTTTAGTGCAATGTGTCCCGATAAAGGAAGAAAACAAGGGTGTATATTTTTTCCCGCCAGGATCAACTGAGTGGATCAGTGCCACGTTGTGCACCAGGCTTTGAAGACTATGGGGTAGAGTTTGACTTTGTGCGAGTGTGTAAAACGAGTCGGCAGCCTGCTTTACATCGCTCCCCATTTTTATTTCCATTGGAAGTCCATCGGGAATAAAAATCAGCGAGATGGAAAAAGGGCTGCTGATTGACTCACAAAGTCAAGAAAGAAAGAAAGAACTTGCATTTCTATAGCGCCTTTCACGACCACCGGACGTCCCAAAGCGCTTTACAGCCAATGAAGTACTTTTGAAGTGTCGTCTCTGTTGTAATGTAGGAAACACGGCAGCCAATTTGTGCACAGCAAGCTCCCACAAACAGTGATGTGATAATGACCAGATCGCCTGTTTTTAGCGATGTTGATTGAGTGAGAAATGTTTGGCCGGGACGCCGGGGAGAACTCCCCCATGCTCTTCAAGACCTATGCCCCGATGTGTACAGCACATCTAATTTTGCTTGGTATCAATCTTACCAAAGACTGTCAGGCTGAATATGAAAATGGAATAAATTTAATTCACAAAGCTTGCGTTATGGGCTCCAGGCAAGGTATTCAATGTGGAAATTAAATTCAATCTGAGATCTCAAGGTGCACAAGTACAGAAAGAGATATTGTGCCTCACTGTTGCTGTGACAACGATTTTTAAACCTTGTGAAAATAATACCACAGATCAAGATTGTCGCTTTGGTACTGCAAACTTGAACATCCAAGTAAATAAGCAAATTTTAGCGCTATTAATAGTATATTAAAATTAATTGTCATAAAGTAAATGCTGATAATCATGGGCCTTGTTTGAAGTTCAAGGGCATCAAAATAAAAAGAAAACTATTGTACATTGAATGCATGAATGAAGACAGGAAAGAGAATGAAACAGCTTGTTGTAAAAATCCAAGAATTTTTATATTATGGCCACTCTATAAATAGTAATGATTTACTTGCGTTCTGTTAATTGAAAAAACAGCAAAATAGCTCCAGTGCAATGAAATCGGAATATTTGCACCGTGCTCAAGTGGTTATATATATAAACGGGCCTTAAGAATTCTAGCAACAAACAGGTCTTAACATGATCCGTGCTGCTGTGATTTGTAGCAAGTTAGCATTCAAAAAGAAAAGATACACGCACGCTACAGTAACAAAATTAATAAAGAGTAAAATTAGTGCGGTAATTCCCAAGTGTGAACGTTTCTGAGAGTCGGATTGATTCTCTGAGTCTCTTGTTTTCCTTACCAGCTGTCAGACATGACCCAGTGAGTTTAATATCTTGTGAAATACCAAAGGAAGAACGGAAGTCTTTGATGCACTGCATTAAAAAAGAAAGAACAAATTAACATGATTCCATATAGCACCTGTCATAACCGTAGCACATCCGACAGCACATCTCAGCTCATTACTTACTTCTGGAATATTGTTGCTGCTGTTGTGTAAGGAAACGCGGAAGACAATTTGCACACAGCAAGCTCCCACAAACAGCAATGAGATAAATGGCCATTTAATCTGTTCTTGTGCTGTTGTTTGAGAGGGATGAATGTTGGTCAGAACACCAGGAGAACTCCCCCTGCTCTTCTTCGAATAGTACCCTGGGATCTTTTACATCCACCTGAGAGGGCAGATGGGGCCTCGGTTTAACGTCTCATCTGAAAAAATGGTAACTCCAACAATGCAGCACTCTCTCAGTCCTGCACTGAAGTGTCAGCCTTAATTTATCTTCTCAAGTGCCAGACTGGGACTTGAACCTACACCATCTGATGCATACGTTTCAGCCTTGGCTCAATGGTGGTACTCTGGCCTTCGATGGCAGAAGGATGTGGGTTCAATCCCCACTGATGTGCCTCAATAAATCCGAGACTCGATGTTAGCGAAACAAAACAAGGCTTTTATTGACTTAGAAGGTAACACACAGAGGAGAGGTATCTTCCATCCAGAGGTCTGCCGTACTGGATGTGATGCAGGCTGGGCCGGCTTACATAGGGGCCAGGTATGGGCGGAGCCCTACACACAGTACAATACAATGGTGAGGAAACAGAACTGAGGTAAGGGAAATGAAACTGAAACCAACCACAGTCACAGGCAGAGAATACCAATGAGTGATGAATGGAATATTTCATCACACCCACTCCAGTGAGTTAAACCCATAATCTAGACAGACACTTCAGTGCAGTACTGAGGGAGTGCTGCACTGTCAGAGGTGCCGTCTTTCAGATGAAATGTTAAACCGAGGTCCTGTCTGCTTTCCCAGGTGAATGTAAAAGATCCCATTGCCCTATTTTGAAAAAGAGCAGGTGAGTTATCCCCGGTGTTCATCAATCTACACCGCTAAAACAGATGATCTGGTCATTTATTTCATTGCTGTTTGTGGGAGCTTGCTGTGCGCAAATTGGCTGCTGTATTTCCTACATTACAACAGTGTTGACACTTCAAAAAGTACTTCATTAGCTGTAATGCTCTTTGGGACATCCTGAGGTCATGAAAAGTGTGATATAAACGCAAGTCTTTCTTTTTTAATGTGAGATTGCTATCACGGAGCAAATCTGACACTCTCATTGAATCATGTCAAACTGTTAAATAAAAAAAAAGGCCTCCTCTCTGAATTACATTTTGACCTTCAATTAAAGCCATTAGCAAATGTGTTGATCCCACTTGCAAACATCCAGCTGGCTAACGACAGCGAGGGGCTTGGCAGGAAGAGTGGCTTGGTATTGTACCTGTGTAAACTAAAATATAGAAGTGACACTAAATCTCCCAGTTTTGAACCAGGCATTGGCTGTTCTGCACCTTGGGACCTCTTGTTATTTTAAAGGCACAATACAAATAAAGCTTAATATTTAGGCAGGAAAACAGAATTGGACAGGAATTGAGCCTGGAAGTAGTCAGCTTTTGCAACACGTGCTGCTGATGAATTCTTCAACTGAAACATGTGAGAAAACAGAGGGGAAAAGTCGGTAATAATCCAACCTGCAAGTGTCACAGCCTCTTGGCAGCAATAGTCCATAATTATCGTTGAAGCATGAATGTGGCAACTGGCTCAAATTAACTTCTGAATCTTCCACTGGTGGCATTGCCATCATGGAAATCTATCCCCCAGTGGCCTGATAACATAATAACATATGATAATCACCACAGATGATAGTGATAACACACTGCCACTGGCACTTGACTGCACAAACGTCCTCAGCAATACTTCTGTTCACATTTGGTATAATTCACTCTTGTCAGCTGTGGCTCAGTTGGCAGCACTCTTGTCTCTGAGTCAAAAGGTTGTGGGATTCAAGTCCCACTCCAGGGCCTTGAGCACATAAAGCTAGGCTGAAACTCCAGTGCAGTGCTAAGGGAGTGCTGCACTGTCAGAGGTGCCGTCTTTCGGATGAGACATTAAACAGAAGCCCCATCTGCTCTCTCAGGTGGACGTGAAAGATCCCTTGGCACTATTTCAAAGAAGAGCAGGGGAGTTATCCCCAGTGTTCTGGACACTATTTATCCCTCAACCAACATAACCAAAACAGATTATCTGGTCATTATCACATTGCTGTTAGTGGGAGCTTGCTGTGTGCAAATTGGCTGCCGCGTTTCCCACATTACAACAGTGACTCCACTTCAAAATTACTTAATTGGCTGTAAAGTGCTTTGAGACGTCAGCTGGTTGTGAAAGGCATTATAGAAATGCAAGTCTATCTTTCTTTCACTTCAGAGACTCGAGCACAAAAATCTAGGCTGACGCTCCAGTGGGGTACTGAGGGAGTGCTGCACTGTCAGAGGTGCCATCTTTCTGATGAGATGTTAAACCGAGGCCCCAGCTGCCCTCTCAGGTAGACGTAAAAGATCCCGCGGCACTATTCTGAAGAAGAGCAGGGGAGTTTTCCCCGGTGTCCAGGCCAATTGTTATCCCTCAAACAGCAAGAGTAAAAAAATCAGATTATCTGGTCATTACCACCGTGAGGGAGCTTACCGCTTGCAAATTGGCTGCTGCATGTCTTACATTACACCAGTGACTACTATTTAAATGTACTTCATTAGTAATAAAACACTCTGCGACATCCTGAGTTTGCGAAAGGCGCTGTAGAAATGCACAACTTTTCTCTTTTTATTGACGAACAATTTTGTAAAACTAAAGATAGTTTTTGTGGAGCATCTAAATACTGCGAACAACTGAGACAAGGTCAAATACTAAATACTTAATAAAGCTTCCAAACTTCAGCAAACGTCACAGGACTGTCAAAAAAGAAGAAGGGTTTCGACCTGAAACGTCGACTCTGTTTGTCTCTCCACGGATGTTGCCTGGCCTGCTGAGTTTTTCCAGCGTTTTCTGCTGTTATTTCCTCTGTACAATGGTCCATTGCTGCACTTCACCTGCTATTCCGCCTCTCTTTGGTGTGCACCACAACCTGCCGCAGTTCCTCAGCGTGGTCGCACTTTGGTCTTCATGTCTTCTCTGCACGGATCAATTGCCATCGTCTTTGACTTTCACTCCCGTCTATTGCGGACAAAGCTGGGCTTGAGGAATCCACTGGTGAGGGGGAGGGCAGCATCCAGCTAGAGAGAGGAGCCAAGTGGTGGGAAGAAATTGTCACCTGTTGTCCGATTTTGGACAGGGCCCTTGCTGGAGCAATCTCAAATGCTCAGGAGACTCACATCTGAGACCGAGAAGCAAATTAGCATCGCTGGGGAGCTTAAGATAATGCAGGTTATGGAGGAAGTTTGTGAACTGAACTGTAAGTAATGACTTTTTTTTTAATGGAAATCTGATTAACTCTATCTATCCCTGCACAGTTCAAGTGTAGGACTTCTGCCTAAAAGACCCAGAAACTCATTAACTATTGATTCTTTTCCACACATGAGCTGCAGCAAGCCAGGAGTTCCTGACTGTGGTGTGTACCATATATGATCAGTAGTGTCCATATTCTCAATTTAATCAGCTTTAATGCCATCTTCAAACTCCCGCACAAAGACCTGCAGCTCAACAGTCTTTCCAGATTAACTGTAGATCTGTTGGTTCT
The DNA here is from genome assembly GCF_052327205.1 of Somniosus microcephalus. NCBI lineage: Eukaryota > Metazoa > Chordata > Chondrichthyes > Squaliformes > Somniosidae > Somniosus > Somniosus microcephalus. The sequence continues at coordinate 448,796,030 of NC_140987.1, read as the reverse complement.
CCAAAGAAAAGTAATTTCAGTGTTATATCTACCTCCGAAAATACTTTCTTGGTGACTGGTGGAAATGGTGAAAAAAGAAAGAGAGACTTGTGTTTCTATAGCGTTTTTCACGACCACTGGACGGGCTGGATTTTCATTGAGGAGGCGGGTAGGAGGCGGGACTACAACTTTCGGGGTTGTAGTCCCGCCTCCATCGAGTTGTGGCCAACCCACGCAATTTTCCCCTGATTGACCTTGTTGAGCCCGCTCAGCAGGCCAATTAAGGACCACCCGGCAACACGTGACATCAAAGATTGATATTTCATCTGTCAAGAGCTTTTGACAGATGAAATATCAGCGTTTGACAGCTGTTTGAAGCTGTCAAACACTGACAATCTGCACTCCAGGTTAATTCCTTCCTCTCAGGATGCTTTAGAGATCTCTCCAGAACAGAAAGCTGAATGCTGCAATTTTTGACAGCTTGTGGCCATTCTGCTTTCTGTGCCCTCATTCTTGAGATGAGGGACTCCCAAGACCTGAAGGAAGGAAAGCTGTAAAGGTATGTAAAACTTCTTTAAACACTTTACACAGACCAAACACACTTACCTCTGCACTCATGCACCCATCACTCACCTGAACACCGGACATCTCGACCCCTCCAAGCCCTTCAACCCGACGGTCCACCTCCTCTAACTTGGCGTGGTTTGGAGCCGTCGGGAATCCCACACTTCAACATTAAAAATAGGGATTAGGCTAAAAACTGCCTGTTAACTACCTGTTAACAGGCAGTTAATTGGCACTAATCCCCTTCCCGCCTCAGGGAGGAGGGTCCCAGTGCGGGTCGGGTACCCGCCTCCTTTGAAACTGGCATGGAGGCGGGTTGGGGCGGGATTTCGGGATTTTAACCCCCCACGTGCCTGTAATCCTGCCTCCACGGTCCAATGAAAATCCTGCCCAACGTCCCAAAGCGCTTTACAGCCAATGTAGCACCTTTTTTGAAGTGTAGTCACTGTTGTAATGTAGGAAACGCGGCAGCCAATTTGCGCACAACAAGCTCCCACAAACAGCAATGTGATAATGACCAGATCATCTGTTTATTGATGATGTTGGTTGAGGGATAAATATTAGCCCCAGGACACCAGGGATAAATCCCCCTGCTGTTCTTCGAAATAGCGCCATGGGATCTTTTACGTCCACCTGGGAGAGCAGACGGGGCCTCGGTTTAACGTCTCATCCGAAAGGCGGCCCCTCCGACAGAGCAGCACTCCCTCAGCACTGCACTGGAGTGCCAGCCTAGCTTTATGTGGAGGGCCTCATAGGTATTTCGGTCTGGAATACCCATTCATTCTCATGGTCTCAATTTTCCCAACCAGGCCGAACATGGTGAAAATCATCTCATTCAAAAGAGAAGTCCTGTCCATGATCCAAGGGAGGAAATATCTGGATTGTAAATAAATGAGACAATGTCCTAGGCGCACAGGAAGTAACTTATAGAGACCCACTTATATCCTTTTAAAGATGCTGAGGTTGAATATAGTTCGGAACATCCCAGGTCCACTAAAGATGTTCAAGGCAACAAAACCAACCAATGGGACATGATGTTGGCAGGGTCCACTTTAAATATGCAGATCAACCTCCTTTGATGTCACTGGTGCCCAATCTGCTATTTCCTAGAGGAAGAGCAGTGATGGCCTCCCCACCTGGCCAAACCTGCTGGGAGCGATGCATCGAGGGCCAGAAAGGACCCAGTAAGGTAAGTTTTATACAAAACAGGATTGATTCTCCGAGACCCACCAGGAAACCTTGGGCTTCCCATGCCCCTCCTCCTATCGCGATCGCGATCACCCCCACCCCCCACCCTCCACTCCCGCACCTCACCTCCACCCCCCACCCCATCCCCCAACCATCAAACTGACTGCCAGGGACCATTCCTGCAGTGGCCTCCAAGCGGCCCGAATCTACGCACCCGCCTGCTAGCTAGGCGATGATTCCTGCCGGGTTCGGGGTGGGGGGCGTCTGGGGCCTGGATATGAAAATGAGGCCCGGGAGTTCAGATCTCTCTGGGACTCGGCATGCCAGCTTGCTGCTCGCCTTGACTCCTCGCATGGAAGGATCCCGCCCTGCGATTAAAAACAGGGCCAATCATTTTGTTTGTTAGGTTTCGTTCTGAGGCTTTTCTTGGCATGGCAAGCACTTTGCTGTTTGATTTGGAGATTTATTCTATTCGGCTGTGCATCCCTAAGGCTCCTATATTTGAAATGTGTGGCTTTGAAAAACTCAGTCAGCTTATTCCAATTATCCATTAACTGTTACATCCAAATTAAAGATTGATTACTTTAATTTATGTCTGATTACCTTTTTTATTGTCTCAGCACACTTCTGTTGCAGTCTTTTCATTTCTTTTATTTGGTTTCCAAGGCCTCTCTCATAGATTCCCGAGCTATTAATTTTGCTCTCTGCGCTGAGTTCTCAGCTTCCCAAAGAGCTGGTGACTTAATTTTCAGCGTATGATTCAATTTTATATATTCTACTTGATTTTTTTTCTCTGTAGATTGGACTGCTTTTGAATCCTAGAGCAGCTTGCTCATTAACAGAAGACCGGAGGGATTCAGCATCCTGCTCTAAAATACCCAGCTCCATCCATGTCACTGCATCATCAGAAATTAGAACATTATCCACTGCTTGTCCCACTTATTACTGGCATCAATGACTTAGATACTATGTCTGGAGCTCACCATTGAATACACATCACATGGCGGAGGCGCGGAGGGTCTGCAACACAATTAAAGCACTTTTGTCCAATCTTAGAAAGACTTGAACGAAAAAGGAAGGAATTGCATTTATATTACAGAGAGTTACATCGAATTTTGAAACATAGAAAAACATAGAAAAATAGGAGCAGGAGTCGGCCATTCGGCCCTTCGAGCCTACTCCGCCATTCAATATAATCATGGCTGATCCTCTATCTCAATACTATATTCCCGCTCTCTCCCCATACCCCTTGATGCCTTTTGTGTCTAGAAATCTACCTATCTCCTTCTCAAATATATTCAGTGACTTGGCCTCCACAGCCTTCTGTGGTAGAGAATTCCACAGGTTCACCAGCCTCTGAGTGAAGAAATTTCTCCTCATCTCAGTCCTAAATGTCCTATCCCGTATCCTGAGACTGTGACCCCTCGTTCTAGGCCCCCCCAGCCAGGGGAAACACCCTCCCTGCATCCAGTCTGCCTAGCCCTGTCAGAACTTTATATGTTTCAATGAGATCCCCTCTCATTCTTCTAAACTCTAGTGAATTACAGCACAGAAACAGGCCATTCGGCCCATCTATTCTATGCCGGTAATTATGCTCCAAACCAGCCTACTCCCGCCCCTCTTCATCTCACCCCATCAACATAGTTTGAGCTGTCTTATTTCATCAAAGTTCATGATTTATCAACTCGGTCATTAGCAGAGTTATGGGGAGCACCATTCTGACGACCGTAAAATTGGCAGGCTGTGCAAGAGGTTAACAGCATTGACTCACATTTCTGTAGCAGTCCTAAAGCAGAACAATGTCTCACATACTTTACAGGTAAATAGCGTGGACACTGATCCAGGTGAAGGAGAAAAAGAGAGAATAGGAAGTAAAGTACAAAAACAAGATCAAATGAGAAGGGTTGTGTGAAGGATGTTGAAAGCAGAGAGCGTAGGGAATGAAGTGTAATCAGGTGTCGGGAGAGCAAGGGTACTTGAAGGGCACAGTTGGTGGAATGATATGTGTATGGCAGGGCAAATCCACAGGGAGATTTGAAGGTCAGTGAAGTGCAGCACTTCAGACATGTAAATCCTTTTTAAAATACGTTTAGGTCATGCACTGATTGTAGTTAATGGACAGTCAAGTGATTGAACCATCAGAAAGGAGCATCATCATGACTTAAAGAAGTCATAATCAATTGAAGTAATAAGGGTTTGTCACATGGTGACATGAGGTTCGTCAGTGAGGATGTCAGTAAACACACAAAAAATAAATCCCTTTCCACTGTTGAAACAAAATTGTAAAATGGCTACATAGAAACATAGAAGATAGGAGCAGGAGTAGGCCATTCAGCCCCTCGAGCCTGTTCTGCCATTTAATGAGATCATGGCTGATCATCCAAATTCGGTACCCTGTCCCTGCTTTCTCCCCATATCCCTTGATCCCTTTAGCCTTAAGGAATATATCTAACTCCTTCTTTATTGGGCCAGAAATTAGGTTCGGGGGCTTGCCGCGCGTGCAAGCCCCCGATGTGCACTTACCCGGCACGCTGACATTTCAATCCTGGCCCGCATTGCATTTCCTGTCACTGGCCCGCTTCAGGTCCTGCCGCGCTGTGCTTGCATGACCCAGCGGCGTACTTAGTGCGATGAGCCGGCTGGGATCACGTGAGCACTGGGCAACCAATGGGAGGTTGCAAAAGTTCATTCATGAGTTTGATAGTAAGAACTGTCAAACTCATGAAAACTCCTGGCCCCAAAACACTACTTAAACTTGAAAGAAAATTTAAAAAAACATCGCACTACTTAAATAAACTATAAATAACTGTAAAAAACTATTTTAAACAATCATTTTAAATTATGAAAAAAATTATTATATAAAAAATCGGGGCTAAAAATACACTTACCTTACTGTAAAGTCTTCAAAAAAAATGAACCTGTGGAAAAATTTTCTAATTGTACTTAATAGACCACTTACCTGTTAAAAGTAAGTACTTACGGCTGCTTTTTCCACGCGAAAAAACCGGAGTCTTTTCCCCACGGGCAACTCTAATAAAAAAAGGGAAGTTCAGCGCGCACGCGCTGCCTGATACGTCGTACGCGTTCCGCCTCTTAACCCCTTGGGTCAGAGGAGAGGAAATGCCGGTTTTCCCCGCATGCGCTGTGCATGCTGAAAACCGGCAATTCCTCCGGGCCCACGCATGAGTACCCCGTCCGTACTCACGCGTTGGGACAGGAATTACTGGCCCAATATATTTAACGAATTGGCCTCAACGGCCTTATGTGGTAGAGAATTCCACAGGTTCAACACTCTCTGTGTGAAGAAATTCCTCCTCATCTCTGTCCTAAATGGCTTACCCCTTATCCTTAGACTGTGACCTCTGGTTCTGGAATCCCTGCCATCGGGAACATCCTTCCTGCATCTAGTCTGTCTAGTCCTGTTAGAATTTTATACGTTTCAATGAGATCCCCTCTCATTCTTCTAAACTCTAGCGGATATAAGCCTAATCGACCCAATCTCTCTTCATACATCATTCCTGCCATCCCAGGCATCAGTCTGGTGAATCTTCACTGCATTCCCTCCATGGCAAGAACATCCTTCCTCAGATAAGGTGACCAAAACTGCATACAATACTCAAGGTATGGTTTCATCAAGGCCCTGTACAACTGCAGCAAGACATCCTGCTCCTGTACTCAAATCCTCTCGCTATGAAGGCCAACATACCATTTGCCTGCTTAACCATCTGCTGCACCTGCATGCTTACCATCAGCGAATGGTGTACAAGGACACCCAAGTCTCGTTGCACTTCCCCTTTTCACAATCTATTACCATTCAGATAATAATCTGCCTTCCTGTTTTTGCCACAAAAGTGGATAACCTCGCATTTATCCACATTATACTGCATCTGCCATGCATCTGCCCAATCACCCAACCTGTCCAAATCATGCTGGAGTTTCTCTGCATCCTCCTCACAGCACACACGCCCACCCAGCTTTGTGTCATCTGCAAACTTGGAGATATTACATCTAGTTCCCTCGTCTAGATCATTTATATATATGTTGTGAATAGCTGGGGTCCTAAGACCAATCCCTGCGGTACCCTACTAGTCACTGCCCGCCACTCAGAAAAAGACCCGTTTATTCCAACTCTTTGCTTCCTGTCTGCCAACCAGTTCTCTATCCAAGTCAATGCCTTACCCCCAATCCCATGTGTTTAACTTTGCACGCTAATCTCTTATGCGGGACCTTATCGAAAGCCTTCTGAAATTCTAAATACACCACATCCACTGGTTCTCCCTTATCTATTCTACCAGTTACATCCTCAAAAAATTCCATTAGATTCGTGAAGTATGATTTACCTTTTTATAAATCCATTTTGACTTTGTCCAATCCTGTCACTGTTTTCCAAGTGCTCTGCTATTACATCTTTTATAATGAACTCTAGCATTTTCCCCACTACCGATGTCACGCTTACCGGTCTATAATTCCCTGTTTTCTCTCTACCACCTTTTTTAAATAGTGGGGTTACATTAGCTACCCTCCAATCCATGGGAAATTTTCCAGCGTCTATAGAATTTTGGAAGATGACCAGCAATGCATCTACTATTTCTGGGGCCACTTCCTTAATTATCCTAGGATGTAGATTATCAGTCCCTGGGGATTTATCAGCCTTCAATTCCATCAATTTCCCTAACACCATTTCCCTACTAATACTGATTTCATTTAATTCTTCTCATTAGCCATCTCTGGGAGGTTATTTGTGTCCTCCTTTGTGAAGACAGAACCAAAGTATGTATTTAATTGGTCTGCCATTTCTTTGTTCCCCATTATAAATTCCCCTGATTCTGACTGCAAGGGACCTACGCTTGACTTCACCAATCTTTTTCTCTTCACATATCTATAGGAGCTTTTACAGTCAGTTTTTATGTTAACTTCAAGCTTACTCTCATATTCTATTTTCCCCCTCTTAATTAATCGCTTTGTCCTCCTTTGCTGAATCCTAAACTGCTCCCAATCCTCAGGTTTACTGCTTTTTCTGGCCAATTTATATGTCATCTCCTTGAATCTTATGCTATCCCTAATTTCCCTTGTTAGCCACAGTTGAGTCACCTTTTTTGTTTTATTTTTATGCCAAACAGGGATGAACAAATTCTGTAGTTCATCTATGTGATCTTTAAATGTTTGCCATTGCCTATCCACCGTCAACCTTTTAAGTAACACTCCCCAATCCATCCTAGCCAACTCGTGCCTCATAACATCATAGTTTCTTTTATTTAAATTCAGGACTCTAGTCTCTGAGTCAACTACTTCACTCTCTATCTTACGGAAGAATTCTATCATATTATGATCGCTCCACCCCAAGGGGTCTTGCACAACAAGATTGCTAATTAATCCTTTCTTATTACATAATACCCAGTGTAAGATGGCATGATCTCTAGTTGGTTCCTCGACATATTGGTCCAGGAAACCATTCCGTGTACACTCTAGGAATTCCTTCTCCACAGTATTGTTACTAAAATGAAGTCTCAGGTCAGGGGTGGAAAGAAGTTTTGAAGTGCATGGAATAATGTGAAAAAAGGAAGAGGTGCTTCAATTCAAAATGACAATGGTCAGGTATCTAGAGACACTGAGCACTTGAACAAATAGGAACTGATCAGAGAGATTCTGTTTGTTCATTGAGAAATTGGGCTACTATCTGTCCCTGAAAGCGATTTGTTTCAGCAAAGGTTGTGCAAAAAGGATCTTATCTGACTGCTGTCTGTTTAATCCTTTAAGACTTGACTTCAAACTTCAAATTGCTGACTTAGTTCAATAACTCACATTCACTGCTTAACCCCTTCCAGTTATCTAGGACACCAACAGTCTACAATTGACTTTCAAGTATCTCATAAACTGCAAACTTCCCTCAGCAATGGACTCTAATTGACCCAGATGTTTTCCTGTTTACAGCGATTAAACATTGAGACCTTAACACAACATAGAGATTGAACACAGCCACACCTTAGCAGCAGAATGGTACATAGAAACATAGAAGATAGGAGCAGGAGTGGGCCATTTGGCCCCTCGAAGCTGCTCCGCCATTCAATGAGATCATGGCTGATCATCCAAATTCATTACCCTGTCCCTGCCTTCTCCCCATATCCCTTGATCCCTTTAGCCTTAAGAAATATATCCAACTCCTCCTTGAATAGATTTAATGAATTGGCCTCCACTGCCTTCTGTGGTAGAGAATTCCACAGGTTCGCCACTCTCTGGGTGAAGAAATTCCTCCTCATCTCAGTCCTAAATGGCTTACCCCTTATCCTTAGACTGTGACCCCTGGTTCTGGACTCCCTGACCATCGGGAACATCCTTCCTGCATCTAGTCTGTCCAGTCCTGTCAGAATTTTATAAGTTTCAATGAGATCCCCTCTCATTCTTCTAAACTCCAGTGAGTATAAGCCCAATCGACACAATCTCTCCTCATACGTCATTCCTGCCAACCCAGGTATCAGCCTGGTGAATCTTCGCTGAACTCCTTCCATGGCAAGAACATGCTTCCTCAGATAAGGTGACTAAAACTGCACACAATTCTCAAGGTGTGGTCTCACCAAGGCCCTGTACAACTGCAGCAAGACATCCTTGTTCCTGTACTCGAATCCTCTCGCTACGAAGGCCAACATACCATTTGCCTTCTTAACCGCCTTACCTTACATTGTATGAGGCTCCTGTCACTAGAGAGCAGCAGACCAGCCAATTTATCATGAGCAGTAGAATGGGAGACACACAAGGCTTTGCAAAAACGGTCAGAATGCACCTGTTACAAATCCATTGTCTGTATTGGGATGCATCTTAACACTCTAACTGAACAACAACAACTTGCATTTACACAGCGCCTTTAACATAGTTATACGTCTGAAGGCACTTCACTGGAGCGCTATCAAACAAAAATTGACACTGAGCCTCTTAAAGAAATATTAGCACAGGTGACTAAAAGCTTGGTCAAAGAGATGGGTTTTGAGGAGCATCTTAAAGAACATAAGAAATAGGAGCAGGAATAGGCCACTTGGCCCCTCGAGCCTGCCCTGCCATTCAATAAGATCATGGCTGATCTTGGGCTCAAAGCCACGTCCCTGCCCGCTCCCCATAACCCTTCACTCCCTTATTGTCTTGTTTTGCACACTTTGTACAAAAATAATAAATTGCAGGACAACGGAGTATTACAGTTTAACTCTTTTATGAAGCATTAGGTCTGTGATCTTACTCATACAGCACCTTGGGGACAAGATGGAGTTAGGACCCTTAGCCTGGGTCTTCAAAAGAATAGCAGTCCTTACAGATGCCTGCAGGCCAATGACAACTCAGCATGTGATCACATGTGAATATAATAGGTATTCCTTACAGATGCCTGCGGGCCAATGATAATTCAATATGCAAATGTTACATCCCCTTTCTTTTAAAAGAAAAAATGTTATGCATTACTTTTAAACCTTTCTTCTACATAATGTTCTCGGTAGCATAAACATATAAGTAAACTCAGCATTTAACTAGCACTGAAAACATCTCAACGTTTCAATAACGATGTACAGTTTTTTTTAGGGCAGTACAGTTTTTTTTTTAGGGCAGCGATCTGCCTACACCCTTTGACAGTTCACAAGTCAAGGATAACTCTAGGCTTGACCTCTTGTCCCGACCTTGTATGGTATGGAACTGAGCATGCTCCTGAATCGGTCAACAATTCAGGTTCAGGTTTAGGTTCAGGTAAGTATGATGTGTTTTGTGTATTGCTCTGTTCATCACACTCTGTTGAACTGATCCTCTCGTCAGAATGATGGTGTTGTGCCTTGGTGTTCAGGAGGTGCCTGCGATTGCGGCGGTACACCTGTCCTTCTGGGGTGTGGACGTGATACGATCACTCAGTGTCAGCTGACTGGATGATGACTGTTGGCTTCCAGTAGTCATGCTCCTGGATTCTGACGGATTCTCCATTGTGCAGCGGCGGCAGTAGTCTAGCTGACCTGTCATAGCATCACTTTTGATGTTGCTGTCTCTGTACACGTTTTGCATGCACTTGCTTGCAGCTGACGACCTCTGGCTGCAGCTGCTGGTTGGTGCTTGGAAGGATTGAGCGAAGTCTGTGGCTCATCAACAGCTGTGCTGGTGACTTGAAGTTGTCAACCGGAGTGTTGCGGTACTCAAGGAGACTGAGGTAGGGGTCTATTTTGTCCGCTTTGGATTTGTCCATGAGTGTTTTTGCAATCTGGACAGTTTTTTCAGCAAGGCCATTACTTTGAAGGTAATGTGGGCTTGATGTGACATGTGTGAAAGCCCATGCCTTGGCAAACGACTTGAACACTTTTGATTTGTATTGGGGGCCATTGTCTGAGACTAAAGTCTCTACCATGCCATGCCTGGCAAAAGCTGCTTTTAGCTTGTGGATCACAGCTGCAGATGTGGTGCTGTGAAGCTTGTCCAGTTCAAAAAATCTGCTGTAGTAATCAACAGTCACTATGTAGTCCTCGTTGTTCCATGTGAACAGATCCGTTGCCGTGACCTGCCAGGGCCTGTCTGGGATATGGTGAGGTATCATGGGCTCTTTGACATTTGATGGGCGGCATTCTAGACAAATGGAACATTTTCTGACAATGTCCTCAATGTGTTTGCACATTCCGGGCCAAAACCTAATGTCACGTGCGCTTTGTTTGCATTTTTCCATGCCCATATGTCCAGCATCAATTTTTGTCAACATCTCTTCTCTGAGACTGGTAGGAATGATGATTTTCTCCCCTTTGAAGATGATTCTGTTGATTTGTGACAGTTTGTCTCTGTGGTTCCAGAATTCAGATATGCTCTGAGGGCATTTCCTCCTTTCCTCAGGCCATCCTTCATGTATGACTTGCTCAGCAGTGTGAGTTGTGCATCTTTCCCTGTTCCTGTTCGGATCTCCTTCAGTTTTGAGTCACTCACAGGCTACTGTCCTGGTAGCTAAGAGACTTTCTGGAGAGCGTGTCTGCAACAGGAATGTCTTTGCCTGGATGGTGAATGATTGTGAAGTCGTACTTCTGTAGCTGAAGGATCATTCTTTGTAGCCTTGGTGGGGCTGCGGCTAGTGGTTTCCTTATGATTGACTCGAGGGGCCTGTGGTCGGATTCCACAATGACTTGTCGGCCATAGACGTACTGGTGGAAACGCTTAAATCCAAACAGAATTGCATATAGCTGTTTCTCGATTTGAGCATAGTTGATTTCACTGTCTGTGAGAGATCTGGAAGCGTAGCAGATGGGCTTTCCTTCTTGTAGTAATACGCCTAGTCCGTACTTTGACGCGTCCACTTGTAGTCTGAGCTCTTTGTTGGGGTCGAAGTAGGCAAGAACTGGTCCTGGTTCTCTGGTGATTAGGTCTTTCATTTTCTGAAATGCTGTGTCATGTTGCTTGTCCCACAGGAACTCATTGGATTGTTTGAGCAACTGACGCATGGGTGCGTTGATTTTGGAGAGGCTCGGGGCAAACTTGGCTAAGTAGTTAACCATGCCTAGTACTGTCTCTAGCTCTGCGCGGTTCTTCGGTGGCTCCATCTTCTTGATGGGGAAGATTTTCTCTGGATCTGGCTTAACGCCATCAGTTGAGAGGCGATGCCCAAAATAAGTGATCTCGGTGGAGCCGATTATGCTTTTCTTGGGGTTGAGCTGGATACCTTTCTCCCGTGAACTTTGTAGCATCGCAGGGAGGTTCCTGTCAAGTTCCTCTCTATTCCTGCCATAGATGAGGTAGGTAGGCCTCAGAGCGTCAGCGGGTGAAATCTCGGTGGGAATCGCGGAGCAGCGGCTGTACAAAAGGCTCCAAGAGACCAGGTAGGCCTCAGTGCGTCAGTGGGCGAAATCTCGGCGGGAATCATGGAGCGGCGGCAGCACAAAAGGCTCCAAGAGACCAGGTAGGCCTCAGAGCATCAGCGGGCGAAATCTCGGCGGGAATCGCGGAGCGGCGGCAGTACAAAAGGCTCCAAGAGACCAGGTAGGCCTCAGAGCATCAGCGGGCGAAATCTCGGCGGGAATCATGGAGCGGCGGCAGTAGAAAAGGCTCCAAGAGACCAGGTAGGCCTCAGAGCGTCAGCGGGCGAAATCTCGGCGGGAATCATGGAGCGGCGGCAGTAGAAAAGGCTCCAAGAGACCAGGTAGGCCTCAAAGCGTCAGCGGGTGAAATCTCGGCGGGATTCGCGGAGCGGAGACTGTACAAAAGGCTCCCAGAGACCAGGTAGGCCTCAGAGTTTAACAATCTCCAATCTCAGAGGGAAAGAACTAAAAAGCAATCGAAGTGTGACGTCACCAGAAAGCAGGTAAGTGATTGGTTGGTGAGTATTTCTCTCTTTATAAACTTTAACTCTGTGGTTTATAGTTTCTAAAGTCTCTGTGGTGTAGCGGGGACTGTTTATAAACCAGGGCCCTTAAATATGCTATTTAACGGTAGTGTAATTGATTGATTTGGTTTAATTTAATTGCAATTAATTAAAGGGTAAGTCATGGCAGGAGAGCCCGGCCCCGTTGTATGCTCCTCCTGCGCTATGTGGGAACTCAGGGACACATTCCTGTGTCCTTGACAACTATGTGTGCAGGAAGTGTGTCCAGCTGCAGCTACTGGCAGACCGCATTGCGGTGTTAGAGCTGCGATTGGATTCATACTGGACCATTCGCGAGGCTGAGGAGGTCGTGAATAGCACGCTTGATCAGTTGGTCACACCGCAGGCAAAGGTTGGACAGGCGGAAAGGGAATGGGTGACCAACAGACAGAGTACCAGGCACAGGCAGGTAGTGCAGGGGTCCCTTGTGGCCATCCCCCTCTCAAACAGATACACCACTTTGAGTACTGTTGGGGGGGATGGCTTACTAGGGGAAGGCAGCAGCAGCCAACTTCCTGGCACCAGGGGTGGCTCTGCTGCACAGGACGGGAAGAAAAAGAGGGGGAGAGCTATAGTAATAGGGGATTCTATTGTACGGGGAATAGATAGGCGTTTCTGCGGCCGCAAACGAGACTCCAGGATGGTGTGTTGCCTCCCTGGTGCAAGGGTCAAGGATGTTTCAGAGCGGCTGCAGAACATCTTGGTAGGGGAGGGTGAACAGCCAGTTGTCGTGGTACATATAGGTACAAACGATATAGGTAAAAAGTGGGATGAGTTCCTAAAAGCGGAATATAGGGAGTTAGGAGGTAAATTAAAAAATAGGACCTCAAAGGTAGTAATCTCAGGATTGCTACCAGTGCCACATGCTAGTCAGAGTAGAAATAGAAGGATATTTCAGATGAATACGTGGCTACAGGAATGATGCAAGGGGGAGGGATTCAAATTCCTGGGACATTGGAACCAGTTCTGGGGGAGGTGGGACCATTTCAAAGCGGATGGTTTGCACCTGGGCAGGGCCGGGACCGATGTCCTAGGGGGAGTGTTTGCTAGTGCTCTGGGGGAGGGTTTAAACTAAAATGGCAGGGGGTTGGGAACCTGAGCAAGGGGACAGAGGAAAGGGAAACAAGGATAAAAGCAAAAGATAGGAAGGAGAAAAAGAAAAGTGGCAGTCAGAGAAATCAACAGTTTGTAGGGGGTTTCTCTTGCTCGTTCTGGTCTCCTGCCAGGCTTTGTGCAATAATTACCCTTGAGTGGTTCGACCCACTCTCCCCTACGGTTCTAGACCTTGGACTTAGATGCAGAGAACTGTAGTGCAGAGAAAGGACTCAATAGACCAGGTTGAATAGCACGAAATGGATGCTTTTATTTTTAAACAGTTTGAAGCATTACAAAATACATGTCATAGGCACAGATTAAAGTAACTACAATCATGCACAAATTTATGAACTTGACTCTATGGAAATGGGGGCCACACGGCACGTCGAAAAAGGGGAAACACATTACGATTTAACCTTACTCCCTCCCCTAATACCTAAACTAAGTTTCGACTTGAGGAACTCGGGATCATGCTCACCACTATCAGAATCACAAAAAGGAGGGGTTCGCAGCCTTTCTGGCACAGCTTTCCGTCGTCACGTGGATTTGGAAACTTCTGGCGCAGCTTGTTTTTCTCTCTCTCTCAGGCGATGAGGCAGTGGACACAGCCTCGGTGAGCGCTCGTCATGGCTGAAATCCACCAAGTCTGTTGTGGATTTGGGTTCATGGAACAGAACAACACCTTGATGGGATGTTGAGGCACGGAAGTGCTAGGCCCGGAGTGTCCTTTTCTCCGGCCTGGATCGTCGTTTTCCCGAGGGTGTCTTCTCCTTCGGCCTGGGCCGTCGATGATCTCCCGACAACAGCACCCGGGCCACCCTCGTCGTCTTCCCGTCGTGGCCGAGCCTTGTCTGGCTGAACACCGACCACGTTGTCTTTTCACTGAAATTGTCCGTCCGAAGCGTCTTTAAAAGAAGAAGCGTCTTGATCGATTCCGAAGCTACCGAGGTAGAAGAGGCGCTGATGGACTTTTCAAAATCCATATTTATACCCTTTTTGGGCCAGCCTTATCTCCCGCCAGATCATAGTCCAGTCTTTGTAATATTTTGGCGGGCAGAAATCTCTGCAGGGGCGCTTTGTCTTGTAACGGGAGCCGGTGATAACTTAACTGGCCTTCCTGGCCGATAATGTCTTTTAATGTCTTTTACATTGTCACCGTGACTCGGTTCGCATATTGATCGGTCTGGAGATTTCCCTTGACGGCTGTTAAACGGTTTCTCCTTTGTACATTAAATGGGTTTAAGTGTTCATGCATTGTCCGCCCATATCTTGATGGGCCCCATCCTGCTTGCCTGAAACTGTCTTGTACTTAGAATCCATTGAATATGTATGCTGTTTCCCTGAGTTTCGGTTTCCCGATACTGGCTTTCGCGGGCTTACTGTCTTCAATCCACAAGCCTGTCTGGCTTGCAGTAACAGAAACCAAATGGTCCAGAAACTGATCACGAGGCCCGGCGGCTATTTTGTATGCCCTTATATCAAAGGTTTTTCTGTGCAAGCTTACTTTGGTCAATAAACTGTCTTATTTTATCCTGTTTTCTTGCGTGATTATTGCTGAAAATTTCGAATCTTACAAGTTTAAATCAAACATGACCACAGTAAATAATAATTCTAATAGGTGGAAGAGTGTTAAAAAAACATGCCTGAAGGCTTTGTGTCTTAATGCAAGGAGCATTCGTATTAAGTTGGATGAATTAGCTGCACAAATAGAGGTAAACGATTATGATTTGATTGGGATTACGGAAACATGGCTCCAGGGTGGCCAAGGCTGGGAACTCAACATCCAGGGGTATTCAATATTCAGGAAAGATAGGCAAAAAGGAAAGGGAGGTAGGGTAGCATTGCTGGTTAAAGAAGGGATTAACACAATTGTAAGGAAGGATATTAGCTCTGATGATGTGGAATCTGTATGGGTAGAAATGAGAAATGCCAAGGGGCAGAAAACTTTAGTGGGAGTGGTATATAGACCTCCAAACAGTAATGCGGTTGGGGACGGCATTAAAAGGGAAATTAGAGAAGCATGCAATAAGGGCACTGCAGTCATCATGGGTGACTTTAATCTACATATAGTTTGGGCTAACCAAATTAGTAACAATACTGAGGAGGAGGAATTCCTGGAGTGTTTAAGGGATGGTTTCCTGGACCAATATGTCGAGGAACCAACCAGAGATCAGGCCATCTTAGATTGGGTATTATGTAACGAGAAAGGATTAATTAGCAATCTTGTTGTACGAGGCCCCTTGGGTCGGAGCGATCGTAATATGATCGAATTCTTCATTAAGATGGGGAATGAAGTAGTCGAATCAGACACTAGGGTCCTAAATTTAAATAAAGGAAACTACAATGGTCTGAGGCGCGAGTAGGGTAGGATTGATTGGGGAATGTCACTCAAAGGGTTGACGGTGGAGAGGCAATGGCAAACATTCAAAGACCGCATGGATGAACTACAGAATTTGTTCATCCCAGTTTGACATAAAAATAAAACAAAAAAGGTGACTCAACCATGGTTAACAAGGGAAATTAGGGATAGCATAAGATCCAAGGAGAGGACATATAAATTGGCCAGAAAAAGCAGTAAACCTGAGGATTGGGAGCAGTTTAGCATTCAACAAAGGAGGACAAAGGGATTAATTAAGAAAGGGAAAATAGAATATGAGAGTAAACTTGCAGGGAACATAAAAACTGATTGTAAAAGCATTTATAGATATGTGAAGAGAAAAAGATTGGTGAAGTCAAGTGTAGGTCCCTTGCAGTCAGAATCAGGGGAATTTAAAATGGGGAACAAAGAAATGGCAGACCAATTAAATACATATTTTGGTTCTGTCTTCAAAAAGGAGGATACAAATAACCTCCCAGAGGTGTCGGGGAACATAGGGTCTGATGAAAGGGAGGAACTGAAAGAAATCAGTATTTGTAGGGAAATGATGTTAGGGAAATTGATGGGATTAAAGGCCGATAAATCCCCAGGGCCTGATAATCTACATCCTAGGGTACTTAAGGAATTGGCCCTAGAAATAGTTGATGCTTTGCTGATCATCTTCCAGCATTCGATGGAATCTGGAACAGTACCCATGGATTGGAGGGTAGATAATGTTACCCCACTATTCAAAAAAGGTGGTAGAGAGAAAACGGGGAATTACAGGCCGGTAAGACTGACATCAGTAGTGGGGAAAATGCTAGAGTCCATTATAAAAGATGTAATAGCAGAGCACTTGGAAAACAGTGACAGGACTGGACAAAGTCAACATGGATTTACAAAAGGTGAATCGTGCTTGACTAATCTACTGGAATTTTTGAGGATGTAACTAATAAAATAGATAAGGGAGAACCAGTGGATGTGATATATTTGGACTTTCAGAAGGCTTTTGATAAGGTCCCGCATAAGAGATTAGCATGTAAAGTTAAGGCACATGGGATTGGGGGCAAGGTATTGACTTGGATAGAGAACTGGTTGGCAGACAGAAAGCAAAGAGTTGGAATAAACGGGTCTTTTTCCGAGTGGCGAGCAGTGACTAGTGGGGTACCGCAGGGATCGGTCCTTGGGCCCCAGCTATTCACAATATATATTCATGATCTAGACAAGGGAACTAGATGTAATATCTCCAAATTTGCAGACGACACAAAGCTGGGTGGGCGTGTGTGCTGTGAAGAGGATGCCGAGAAACTCCAGGATGATTTGGACAGGTTGGGTGATTGGGCAAAAGCATGGCAGGTGCAATATAATGTGGATAATGCGAGGTTATCCACTTTGGTGGCAAAAACAGGAAGGCAGATTATTATCTGAATGGCAATAGATTGGGAGAAGGGGAAGTGCAACGAGACCTGGGTGTCCTTGTGCACCAGTCGCTGAAGGTAAGCATGCAGGTGCAGTAGGTGGTTAAGAAGGCAAATGGCATGTTGGCCTTCGTAGCGAGAGGGTTTGAGTACAGGAACAAGGATGTCTTGCTGCAGTTTTACAGGGCCTTGGTGAGACCACCTCTTGAGTATTGTGTGCAGTTTTGGTCGCCTTATCTGAAGAAGGATGTTCTTGCCATGGAAGGAGTTCAGCGAATATTCACCAGGCTGATACCTGGGGTGGCAGGAATGATGTATGAGGAGAGATTGGGTCGATTGGGCTTGTACTCGCTGGAGTTTAGAAGAATGAGAGGGGATCTCACTGAAACTTATAAAATTCTGACAGGACTGGACAGACTAGATGCAGGAAGGAGTTTCCTGATGTTCAGGAAGTCCAGAACCAGGGATCACAGTCTAAGGATAAGGGGTAGTCCATTTAGGACAGAAATGAGGAGGAATTTCTTCACCCAGTGAGTGGTGAACCTATGGAATTCTCTACCACAGAAGGCAGTAGAGGCCAATACATTAAATATATTCAAGAAGGAGTTGGATATATTTCTTAAGGCTAAAGGGATCAAGGGGTATGGGGAGAAAGCAGGGACAGGGTACTGAATTTGGATGATCAGCCATGATCTCATTGAATGGCGGAGCAGGCTCGAGGGGCCGAATGGCCTACTCCTGCTCCTATCTTCTATGTTTCTATGTCTATGATTGCGACTACTCCGTCGAGGCCTTCATAGGTTTTGTCGATCTTCCGCTGGAATTCATCCTGAGCTGAGATAAGACCAAATGCTAAACGCAGAATTCGGTAGCGTCCAAATGGTGTGTTGAACGTTGTTAGCTTAGATGACTCTTCCGTGAGCCTGATAGTCCAGTATCCTGATCGTGCGTCCATTACACTGAAGTAACGTGCTCCCACTAGCTTGGGTGTGATGTCATCTTGCGTTGGTAGAGGGTAGTGAGGGCGTTTGATAGCCTTGTTCAAATCTCTGGGGTCGAGACAGACTCTGAGCTTGCCTGTACGTGGTTTCTCAACCACTACTAAAGCGTTCACCCACTCTGTCGGTTCTGTTTCCCGGACGATGATTTCTGTATTCTCCATGCTCTGCAGCTCCTCCTTCAGGCGTCTGCGCAGAGCAAGGGGTATCCTCCTCGGTGGGCAAAACACAGGGGTTGCTGCTGGGTCAAGGTGAATAGTGCATTCACCTGGGAATAGTCCGATTCCTTTGAAAACATCAGCAAACTCCTCCATGACTGTCTGCTTCTCTGCTGGTGCTGTCAATGATAGCACTAGCTTGACGAGGTCCATGTCTAAACATGCCTTTAGACCTAGCACTGGAGGTGCTCGAGTGTCAACAATGTAAAAGTTCAACATCATGTTGCTTTCTTTGTACTTGCATCTCATCACGCATGTGACTTTTACAATGAGCTGCTCACCCCCATAGCTGGTCAGTCTGCGTGAGGTGGGCTGTAGCTCACACTCATCCTTCAAGCTGTGATACTCACTCAGAGGAATTACATTAACCTGAGCTCCAGTGTCTAGTTTAAGCTTAAGCTCTGTGCCCTGTTTTCCTATCTCAATATCAGCAAAGGCTTGCTCAGTCTCAAAAATCTGTTTTTTCTGTGACACAGAATCAATATACAGTTCCTCTGCATTTGGCTCTCTATCTGGCATTTGGCTGTCACTCACTGTGTGCACTGTTGTCCCCAAAACAGTCCTGCAAACGTTAGCAAAGTGGTTCCGTTTACCACATTTAGCACATTGCCTTCCTTTGGCAGGGCAATGCTCCATTTCTCCATGCAACTTGTTTCCACAGTATCCACAGTTTTTGAAGCATTTTATGTCTGTGTCACTCATTTTTAGAACTCTCTCTGTTCTTTCTGTTCTGTAACACGCTCTCTGGGCGGTGTTCTTTGGTGTGTGTCTATTAACTGCGTGCACCGTCTGTTCACGTGAGCTGCTCGTGGTGCCGGTTATGGTTTTCAACTGTGCTTGGGTTATCTCGTGCGATCTAGCTATGTCCATAGCTATGTCCAGCGTTAGCCCGGACCCGACATTCAAAAGTTTCTCTCTCACTTTAGCTGTATGTATTCCAAACACGATGCAGTCTCTGACCATCTCATCTTTATCTGCATATTCAGTCTTTTACCAGCAGTTTTAACTCAGTCACTGTAAAGTCCGCGCCTCAATAATACACGGACTTCGGGAGAACAGTTTAACAGGTACTTTACTGAACAGGAGGGCAACGTCAGACTGAAATACAGAAGCCTGCTGGGGCCTTTTATACAGGGGTGGTCACTGCCGGTACTGCAGTCTAAAACCAGTTCTTCCCTTAAAGGTACATACACAACAATTCCTCCCCTTTTAGATAAACAGTACATAACTTTCATTTAACAACTAAATAATAACTAATTACAATTTTCTGGGTACTATATACATCAACTGAAATAATCATTTATAAGTTCAGTCTTTGAGGAAGCTTCCTGATCCTGACTGGATAGTGCCTTTCTCAAGTATCCTGTTCTTGCGGCGGAGTTGATTCTGGTTCATTGTCATTGGTTTGTTCGTCAGCTTCCAATACCACTGCTTCTGAGGTAGACGCAATCTGTACTTCGGGTTGACTACCAGGTGCACCTGCTCGTGGTATGGGTTTGGCTTGTTCCTGTGACTCTAGAATCTGGTCAGCATGGCGTCTCACGATGCTCTCTCCAACGTCCACTGTGTACATTAGTGGTCCCTGCTGTGTGCATATCGTTCCTGGCTGCCGTTTTTCTGTTCAGTAGTCGCGGGCCAAGACTGGTTGCCCTATCTTGAAGCTCCTGGTTGGCTTCTCATTTATGTGCTGGAATTGCTTATCCTCAACATCTCGTCTTATGTTTGGTTTGAGCAAATCCAAGCGACATCTTAGTCTCCGGTTGAAAAACAGTACGGCTGGAGTTTGGTTGGTTACTGCATGTGTCGCATTCCGGTAAGCAAACAAGAAATTATCCATCTTGTGTTGTAGTGGTATGTCGTCATTATACATTGCCTTTATGGCCTTTTTAAAGGTCTGAACAAACCTCTCAACCAATCCATTTGTGGCTGGATGATATGGGGCAAATGTGTAATGTTTCACCCCATTATTCCTCAGAAACCTCCGGAAATCCTCAGACACAAACTGTGGCCCATTGTCGAAGCAAATCTGTTCTGGCAACCCATTCCTGGCGAAGATGGTCCTTAGGACTGCAATAGTTTTCTCCGTGGTGGTGGAGGACATTTTAATGACCTCTGGCCATTTCGAATGAGCGTCCACAGCGATTAGAAACATTGAGTCCATAAATGGACCAGCAAAATCAATGTGTACCCGTTGCCATGGAGATGAGGGCCACTCCCATGGATGTAGCGGGGCCTGTGGTGGAGCGTTTTGGACCTTCTGGCATCCTGTGCATCTCTTGGTCATATGCTCGATTTCTTTATCGATTCCCGGCCACAACACAAACACCCTGGCTAGGCTCTTCATTTTTACCCCTCCCAGATGACCCTCATGAAGCTCATTGAGCACTCTATCTCTCAACTTAGGTGGAATTACCACTCGGGATCCACACATCAAGGTCCCCCGGCACACTGACAGCTGTTCTCTCCTTGGCGAGAATGCTGGCAACAGTGAGTCGCCATATGCTGGCCATCCCTTCACCGTCAAATCGTAGACCCGAGAGAGTGTCGGGTCATTTCGGGTTTCCTTCTCTATACTTGAGTTTGCAACAGGCAAACATTCGACTATGGTCGCATGGAATATCTCAACAGGGTCCACTGCAGGTGCTTCTTCTACCGTAGGCAACGGTAGGCGCGACAGCCCATCAGCGTTTCCATGCTGTTTCGTACCCTTGTACTCTATGTCGTACTGATGCGCCCCTAGAAAAAGTGACCATCTTTGCAGCCGTTGCTCCGTCATCACTGGAACGCCCTTCTTTGGGTTAAAAATGGAGACCAGGGGCTGATGATCAGTCAGTAGGGTGAATTTCTGCCCGTGCAGATAGTGATTGAACTTCTTCACCCCCCACACCAGGCTGAGGGCCTCCCTGTCAATCTGGGCGTAGTTACGCTCGGCTGAGGTTAGCGAGCGTGATGCAAAGGCTATTGGCCTCTCTGAACCATCAAGGAATTTGTGTGACAGCACCGCTCCAATGCCGTAGGGTGATGCATCACATGCCAACCGAACCGGTAGTGTTGGGTTGTAGTGGGCCAATACTTCTTTCGAACTGATTAGGCATTTACATTCCTGAAAGGCACGCTTACACTCATCACTCCATTTCCATGTTACTCCAGTTTGCAGCAGGGTGTTCAGTGGGTGCAGAATTGTAGATATATTCGGCAAGAACTTATGGTAGTAGTTCACCAACCCGAGGAACGACCTCAGTTGCGATACATTTTCCGGTGCTGGAGCCTTGACTACAGCCTCAATCTTGTCCGGCGACTTATGCAACCCTTCCTCATCAATCATGTGGCCACAATACAGGATTTGTCTCCTGAAGAACTCGCATTTGGGGCAGTTGGCTCGTAGCCCATATTCCTGTAATCTCGTGAGCACCTGCTCCAGGTTGGCAAGGTGTTCACTGTCATTTTCGCCTGTAACCAGGATGTCGTCCAAATAACACTGGGTCCCCGGGATCCCTTGCAGGACGTGTTCCATCGCCCTCTGCCAAATAGCCGGGGCTGATGCTACCCCGAAGACCAGTCGATTGTACTGTTAAAGGCCTTTGTGACTGTTTATCGTGAGGTATTTTCTAGATGCTTCTTCCACCTCCATTTGTAGATACGCTTGGGCCAGATCAATCTTTGTAAAACCTTTCCCTCCAGATAGTGAGCCGAAAATATCTTCTATCCGCGGAAGTGGATATTGTACTGTGTGCAGGACTGGGTTCACAGTCACCTTGAAGTCCCCACAAATGCGAACCTTCTTCGGCTCCCCAGGCGTGCTGCTCAATGCTTTCTTCATTATAGGAACGATGGGTGTGGCCCACTCGCTCCAGTCCACCTTGGACAGCACACCCGAACGCTCCAGACTCTCCAGTTCAGCTTCAATGGTTGGGCGGATCGCGTATGGCACCGGTCTGGCCTTAAAATTTTTTGGGTTTGCGTTATCTTCAATCTTTATGGTTGCCTTTACTCCTTTTAGAGTCCCAAGTCCTTGTTGGAACACCTCTTCCGCATCAGATAAAATTTGTGACAGACGTCCAGGTGCGACATCATCATCCTTTTTGTCAGTCACAGTTAGCGCCTGAATGGAATGTCAATCCAATTGTATTTTTCGGATCCATTCACATCCCAATAATGGTGGTCCTCCATCTCGTAGTATATACATATATAGTTTCTGTGTTTCCTTGCCGTTATATTTAACTGGCACCCTTATTGTTCCTCTGGGGTAGACCTTTTGCCCCGTGTATGTCTTCAATACAATGGACGTGTCCTTTAAGGGTATGTGTGAGAATAAGAACATAAGAACATAAGAACATAAGAAATAGGAGCAGGAGTAGGCCAATCGGCCCCTCGAGCCTGCTCCGCCATTCAATAAGATCATGGCTGATCTGATCCTAACCGCTAATCCACTATCACAGAACCATCTCCTGAATCTAACAGAATTAGACACACGAAATAGGGGCAGGATCAGGCTACACAGCCCCTTGGCCCGCTCCGCTACCCACAGGGCCATGACCAATCCGAACCTAGACTCATGTCCAAATTCCTGCCCGCTCCCCATAACCCTTAATTCCCTTTACTTCTAGGAAACTGTCTATTTCTGTTTTAAATTTATGTAATGAATAGCCGCTCATAGTCTTGTCGATTCATGACAGTTAGGGCTGATCCTGTGTCCAATTCCATCTTTACTGGGGACCCTGCTATCATGAGGGTGACCCAAATGGTTCGGTGACCCTCCTTTGCGATCACGTTGTGTAACTTTAGACAACTTAGTCTCCTGCTCCCGGAGTCCTTATCACTCTCCTGATCTTCCGAACTACTGTCTGTCAGTTTCTTTACTTTCTTGTATTGTTCCTTAGTAGTTCTTGTCGTGTTGGTTTTCTTTCCCGACCTGCAGACTCTTGCTATATGTCCCATTTTTCCACATTGCCTGCATACTTTGTCCTTAAACCAGCAGTCCTTCTGCTCATGGGTTGTTCTGCCGCAGCGATAGCACTTTTCTGCTCCATACGCCATTTCGTTAGCGCTGTATTCTTGTGGTTTCTGTTGTATTTCCGCAGCTCCCCATGCTGCTGCTTCGTAGGATACTGCCACGCTGAAAGCCTGTTCTAGCGTCAGGTCCTTTTTCGAACGTAGTCGTTTCTGGGTTCCTTCACTCTGGAGCCCGCAGACAAACTTATCCCGTAAGGTGTCTGCCAGTCCTGCTCCGAACTGGCAGTGCTTCGATAACTTGCGTAGTTCCGTAAGATAGTCAGCATTGCTCTCATCTTTGTGCTGGTTTCTTTTATGGAACTTGAATCTTTCTGCTGTCAGCAGCGGTGTAGGGTTTAGGTGTTCCTGTAAGATATTAACAATCTCTTCAAAACTTTTCTCCATTGGTTTAGCTGGGGTAATTAAATTCCGCAATAGGCCGTACGTACTCGCACCCATCAGATTTAATAATACCGACGCCCTCTTTCCATCAGCCACCTCATTTGCCTTGCAGTACACTTCAATTCTTTCCACATACGTGGTCCAGTCTTCTACCTCGTAGTCGAAAGCAGTGATACTGCCACTTTTCGGCATCTTGGGTGATTTAAAATGGCGCCTCCCGCGCTTTTTCTTCTTCCCCAATGGAATAAAATGGCGCCTCCCTCGCTTTTCCTTCTTCCCCAACGGGATAAAATGGCGCCTCCCGCGCTTTTCCTTCTTCCCCTTGCTGCCACGCTGCTCCAAGCGTTCTACAGAGTAATGGCGGCGACCCGCAGCTTCGGCACGTCTCGCTTTCCTTCCCCCCCGTTTATTATCTCTCCGCTGCCCGGTTCTTGAGCACCGACCGCGCCCTGTGCGCTCCACCCTCTCTCTCTCTTGTTTTCTTTTCCCGGCAATGCTGCGCGGCCTGTTTTGTAGAGCCGCTCGATCGAGCTTGAGCCCGCCGCAGTCCGGAAGGGTCAGCACGATTTGCTGGAACACCTTAACTGGGGAGCCAAGCTCAGCTCTCCACAGCCTCTCCCGCAATTCTCCGAACACCGATGAATCTTTTGGGCGGTTGCCTGTGGTCGACGCCCGTTGCTCAGACTACGACCTCCAAGAAACCTCCTCTCAGGGTGAGATCCCCGTGAGATGATGCAATACTGCAGGTGAGTTTGAACTTATTCGTCGCCACTGTAAAGTCCGCGCCTCAATAATACACGGACTTCGGGAGAACAGTTTAACAGGTACTTTACTGAACAGGAGGGTAACGTCAGACTAAAATACAGAAGCCTGCTAGGGCCTTTTATACAGGGGTGGTTACTGCCGGTACTGCAGTCTAAAACCAGTTCTTCCCTTAAAGGTACATACACAACAGTCACGAACTGATCAAACGACTCACTAGCTCCTTGTACTTTCTCCTGAAACTTGTACCTGGTGAATATTGTATTTGTCTTGGGCATCACATATGATTCAAATCGGTCAAAATAACTTTTCAGTACCTTTGCTTCATCCGCGGTGAGAGACCATGTGTTAAAAATGTCTCTCCCTTTTTCTCCGATCCACAGGAAGGTAGCTGCATCTTTCTTCCTCCCCTTTGCTTTTCAGTGGACCAGAGAATATCAACTCCATGTGTTGCTTGAACTTGTGCCATTCTCTATGTAAGTTCAAAGATTCCCAATTCATTCGAGGTAAGGGAGCTCCAACGATGTCCATTTCAAATCCCTGTTCTGACACCATGTCTTGTTTTGCACACTTTGTACAAAAATAATAAATTGCAGGACAACGGAGTATTACAGTTTAACTCCTTTATGAAGCATTAGGTCTGTGATCTTACTTATACAGCACCTTGGGGAAAAGATGGCGTTAGGAACCCTAGCCTGGGTCTTCAAAACAATAGCAGTCCTTACAGATGCCTGCAGGTCAATGACAACTCAGCATGTGATCACATGTGAATATAATAGGTATTTCTTACAGATGCCTGCGGGCCAATGATAATTCAATATGCAAATGTTACACTTATCTTGCAAAAATCTGTCTATCTCCACCTTAAATGTGTTTAATGACCCAACCTCCACAGCTCTCTAGGGGAGAGAATTCCACAGATTTTCAAGGAGGAGAGAGAGGTAGAGAGGCGGAGCGGTTTAAGGAGGGAATTCCAGAGCTTAGGGCCGAGGCAGCAGAAGGCACGTCCGCCAATGGTGGAGCGATTAAAATCGGGGATGAGCAAGAGGTCAGAATTGGAGGAGCGCAGAGACCCTCGGAGGGTTGTAGAACTGGAGAAGGTTACAGAGATAGGGAGGGGCGAGGCCATGGAGAGATTTGAAAAGGAAGATGAGAATTTTAAAATTGAGGCATTGCCAGACTGGGAGACAATGTAGGTCAGCAAGCACAGCGGCTGATGGGTGAACGGTACTGAAAGCATGGTATGCAGGCTGGTACATTGGTAGAATAAAAAAAAGGCTTTATTGATAATAAACTGGGACCAGGCGGGTTTTATTGAGGGTAAACACGCGCAAGTGCGCCAATAGTCCTTTTGGCACAGTAAAGGTCTTTGACAGGATGCTTAACATTCCATGCTTTGCACTCTGAGATGTTTTCGGGAGATATTTATTGGAATTCAGCCATCAACTGGAATGAAAGGCGAGTTGCCAGCACTGACCATCTGTTTTCTACCCTTCTGCATATGCAGGATATTCTGAAGGAGGGGCCCATGCAAACATCTTGCCTCTTTAGCAAGGCTAGAGATCCATAAGACTCAAAGCTAATTACAAGAAAAGCTGAAAATTTACCATATAAAGAATGAGTATAGCATTTGGTGGCAGCTTTGGCTCACTGGTACTACACTTGCCTTTTAAGCTGCCCCACTCCGAGGACTTAATCACATATTGTAGGCTGACACTTCTGAGGGAGCGCTGCACTGTCAGAGGGGTCATTTTTCAGATGAAACCGAGGCCCCCTTCTGCTCTTTCAGGTGGGCGTAAAAGATCTCACGGCACTATTCGAAGCAACGCAGGGGGGGTTACTCTTGTGTGCTGGTCAACATTTATCCCACAAATAACACGATTAGAAACAGATTACAAGGTGCTTTATCTCATTGCTGTTGGTGGGCCCTTGCTGTGCTCAAAATTGGCTGCTGATTTTCCCTACATTACAGCAGTACTTCAAAAGTACTTCATTGGATGTGAAACGCTTTGGAACGTGAAAGACGCTATAGGAATACATCTTTCTTTAGAGTGTTAATCATAGCTAAAAACAAAATCATAGGTATTTAGTCACTGAATACTATAGGGGAAAAAGTCAGTATCGCCCCGTTTGGGGCACCATTATTGGCCGTGCGCAAAGTTTAGCGCCTGGCGCTAATTATCGCCTCCGACAGCAAATTTGGCTTTTATTGCCCCTGGAGGTGATTGGAGTGCTAAATCAGGTGCTTCACACCTGTCTTAAGGCGCTAAGGCTGAGGAGCGAGGCGCTACCTCAGAGTGCTGGCGAAGCAAGGAAGGGTAAATCAAAATATACCTGCAAAGTGCTGCTCAGTACTCAAAACTCCTTCACACAGCGTTGAATCTCTCCAGAAGTCTCTCTCTCTCTCTCTCAGAATGCGTGGTGCAAAAATGTCACCGACAAAAAAAGGCAGGAAGCGGTCTCCTTTAAATAGCGCTCCCCCAGTCCCTTTCTGACAGCAAAACACTCCCCCCAACCTGTCGTTGCTAGCGGCAGGCGGTAAGGCAGGGGGGCGCCACTCAATATCCGGTCCAGGGTACTAATGGGGCGTTGCGCACTCGACTGACGTCACGATCTGCCGGCGCAGGAGATCGTGGTGGTAGTGTTTAGCGCCACCACAAAATGTCGAGTTAATTTCGCGAGTGGTGCAAACATCGCCGTGACCGGGCGCTAGTTGCTTTGCGCCCCATTAGCGCCCCCTTAAGGCGCTAACGGGAGGTGCAAACAACTGAATTTTTCCCCATTTATATTTGATAAAATGTGAAATTACACACTCCATTCAGTTAAATATCGTAGGCTTGGGAATGAAAATTATAATATGTTTACCTAAAAATAATTCCGTAATATTGAGGAAGTTATAGTTTTCTGAAAAATGACTTTATAAAAAATATTTTCCTCACCACAAAATACTCATTACATTTTAATTGAGTGCAATTCAGCTGCAGAATTACATACATAAATCACCTTGATTGTTAGGAAGATGTGAGTAATTTCTATCATAACATTCTTGATGGCAAAACAGTTTATAGGTTAGAAAAAATCACAAGATTTTAATTAAGAATGAAACAGAACTGTTTTTAAAAAAAATCAGCAGCGCAAGGAACCAGTAACTCTAAGAAACGTTGAATTTTTAAAAGGCTTCATTATTAGTAGAAAATACTGTCTGTGCTGATTACATGTCCACCTCGAGTTACCAGTATAAAAACACACCTTTGACCTTAGCTATTCTGTTATATCCGAGTAGTAAGGTCCAATTAATTGATATAAGTGAGACTTCAGGAACTCAAAACTTTACTTTTAATTTACACAGAATAAGGAGAGAACAGACCTCTTACAAGCTACAGGCATGCACTTCTAATTCTACTGCACGTTGCATCCAAGATGGATGATCCTATGAGTCATTCTACCCATAATGCAACATTACCTTAAAACTCTGGTAAATGAACCCTTAACATTTGTCTCCCTCTGGTGGATAAGTTAAGCATTACATCCGAGATTACTATATCCCCCCCCTCTTAAGTTACAACAATTCTTAACAACATTCTTAAGAAGTCCATAAGGAAACTCCTTTAACGATAGTCCATCCTGAACAATCTGGCAGGTTGTGATTAATCGCTCTGGCGGCTTGTGAGGCCTTGTTGAACGTCTTACAGTCCAGTCCCTGCTTGGTTGTGGTAGAGCCACCTGCTGCTCCTGAGCAGTACTCAGAGTATCTGACTCTGCTACGATGGTTTCCTCTTGATTAAGGTCTCCAGGTATAACTGTCTCTGTTCATGGTGGTGGCACCACCAGTGCATTTGGATAACTGGGGAACAACTTGTCCTCCAACCTTTCCTCTGGAACCTCCAGTTCGATCTCCCGTTGTCTGGTCAGTATCTGATCCACATGTCTGCGCACTACCTGACCAGTTCCCAACATCAAAACTCTGTCCACTGGAGCTGCACGGATAGGTGTACCTGGTAGTGGAAGACGGCTCAAGGCATCTGCGTTCCCATGGTACTTGCCCGCTTTGTAAACGATGACATACTCATATGCCCTCAACATCACTGCCCATCTCTGGATTTGGGGTGACACCATCTGTGGTACTGCTTTCATCTCATTAAAAAGAGATAGAAGAGGTTTATGATCTGTGCATATGGTGAATTTCCTGCCATATATGTACTTATGAAACCTCTGTAACCCAAACATTACTGCTAATCCCTCTTTATCTAACTGGGAATAGTTTTTTTCCGCTGGGGTTAGAGTTCGAGACATAAACCCGATCGGTCTTTCTGTTCCATCTTCCATACAGTGTGAAAGAACTGCCCCCACCCTGTAAGGTGAAGCGTCACAAGAGAGAATGATGTCTTTCTCTGCATTGTAGTGAACCAGAACATCCGAGGACAGCATCAGTTTCTTGGATTGTTCAAAGGAAACCCTCTGTTCCTCTTCCCACTGCCACTGTGTCTCCTTGCGTAGTAGTTTGTGAACAGGTGCTAACACTGTTGACAAGTTTGGCAAAAACCTGTTATAATAGTTTAGCAGTCCCAGGTAAGCTTTTAACTCAGTCACATTTGTAGGATCTGGGGCCTCCTGCAGTGCTTTTACCTTCTCCTTGATTGGATGGAGCCCAGTGGCATCCACTCTGTGTCCCAGGAACACAGCCTCATTCCCCATGAAAGTACACTTACTCCTCTTGAGCCATAACCCAGCCTTATCCAATCTTTGCAGTACCTCTCTCAGAGTGCTCAGATGCTCCTGGTCGGTTCTTCCCATCACCAGAATATCATCCAGATAAATTGAAACATGTGGAATCCCTTGCAGTACACCCTCGATTGTTCTCTGGAAGATAGCTGGACTAGATGAGACACCAAATGGCAAGTGGTTATAGGTAAACAAACCCTTGTGTGTATTTATGGTTACATACTTCTTGGATTCCTCATCTAGTGTAATCTGCAAGTATGCATGACTCATATCCAGCTTCGTGAATTTCTTCCCTCCAGCCAGGTTTGCAAAAAGATCCTCAGTTTTAGGAATAGGATACTGTTCTAGTTTAGACACCCTATTTACAGTCAATTTATAATCTCCACAGATTCTTACCGAATTGTCTGGTTTTA
The DNA here is from genome assembly GCF_052327205.1 of Somniosus microcephalus. NCBI lineage: Eukaryota > Metazoa > Chordata > Chondrichthyes > Squaliformes > Somniosidae > Somniosus > Somniosus microcephalus. The sequence continues at coordinate 448,766,569 of NC_140987.1, read as the reverse complement.
AAACAGGTACAATTGGAGCTGCCCATTCTGAACATTTCACGGGTTCCAGAATGTTCTCCCGCAAAAGACGATCAAGCTCAGCCTCTACCTTCGGTTTCATGGCATAAGGCACAGATCGTTGTTTAAGAAATCTTGGCAGTGCCTCTTTGTCGACATAAATCTTAGCTGGGGGGCCATTAAATTTTCCAAGTTCTTCCTTGAACACGTTCTCATGTTCAATCAAGACTTCTTGCAACGACAACTGTTTGCTTCCTTCCAATTGATTTATTGCTCCCCAATCTAATTTAAGTTCTCTTATCCAGCCCCGACCTAACAAATTTGGTCCAGAACCCGATACTACAACTACAGGTAGCTGTTCCACGGTGTCCCTGTGGTTCACAGTTACAATAGCTGTACCCAAGGTTGTCACTCATTCACCAGTATAGGTTTTAAGCTTCATAGAGCAAGACTTTAACTCTGGAACTTTTGCACGGTTCCACAATTTTGAATATTCTTCCCTGTTCATTATGGTAATGCCACATCCAGTATCCACCTCAAAGTTGACCTTAGTGTCATTTACTATCAGTTACAAAGTGATAGGATCCACTTTTGGAATGTCCTCTACCATACTATGCAATATGAACACGTCGTCTTCTTTCTCAGCTTCTCCACTGATGTGATGTGCTCCCTGTTTTTTCACTTCTCTTACTAGGTTTTGCTTTTCTCCCCCTTTAGGTTTGTAAACCTCCACGGTAGCTTTAGCTCTGCATGCACATTTTATATGTCCTTTTTTCCCACACTTGTGGCACTTTTCCTCCAGAAACCTGCATTCCCTTGCCAGGTGATCTCCATTGCATCTATAACATGCCTTTAAATGCTCACGTTGTGGTGTACAACTCATATTTAACTTGTGCACCAGTGTCTGACCTGCAACTTGCAACAGTCGCAACCTTGTATTTCTTTTACATCTCGGTTCGCTGTCTCTATTAATTGAGCAAGTTCCAACACTTTTTCATATGTAAGCCCAGTCTCGGACAATAATCTCCTCTGCATTCGAGCATCCATTATTCCGCAAACCAGCCTATCTCTCAGCATGTCTTTCAAGCTGTTCCCGTAATTGCAATCATGTGCCAGTTTTCTCAACACCACTACATAATCCAACACAGTTTCTCCCGGTATTCTGTTCCGTGAATTAAATTTGAAACGCTGTACAATCTCACTCAGTCTGGGATTGAAATGTTCCTTTAGCAAGACCGCTAATTCAGTAAATGATTTATCTCCAGGCTTTACAGGACTGCATAAGTTTCTCAATAAACTATATGTCAGACTTCCCACCGAAATTAGCAAAATAGCTCTCCTTTTTCCAACATCGACAATATCATTTGCTACAAAGAAATGCTCCAATAACTCACAGTACTCTTCCCAAGTTTGATTTTGAACATCAAAAGCAGAAATCTCTCCTACTCGAGTAGCCATGATTCAGATGCAGTGTTCTTGTATTTTCCCTTCTTCAAGTTGAAACAGTTAATCCACGTCGCCAAATGTTATATCCGAGTAGTAAGGTCCAATTAATTGATATAAGTGAGTCTTCAGGAACTCAAAACTTTACTTTTAATTTACACAGAATAAGGAAAGAACAGACCTCTTACAAGCTACAGGCATGCACTTCTAATTCTACTGCACGATGCATCCTATGAGTCATTCTACCCATAATGCAACATTACCTTAAAACTCTGGTAAATGAACCCTTAACATTTGTCTCCCTCTGGTGGATAAGTTAAGCATTACATCCGAGATTACTATATGTTCCATACTGGGATTATTCCCCCTTGTGATGTGAAGACTATTGCGGTTAGGCTACTTTCAAAGTGAAATGAAGAGCGGAAGACAAAGACTAGAACCTGGACATTTATTCTGGGGATGTGGGTGAAGTTGACAAAGCTCTCTTGTGTTCCCCCATCCCTAGTTGCCCTGAGGAGGTGGTGGTTGAGCTGGGGAGTTAGCTCGGTGATAATAAAAACAGAAAATGCTGGAAATACTCAGCAGGTCAGGCAGCATCTGTGGAGAGAGAAACAGGGTCAACATTTCAGGTGATGACCTTTTGTCAGTTATCTCGGTGTCCTGGTCAATATTTATCCCTCAACCAACATCACTAAAACAGATTATATGGTCATTTATGACATTGCTGTTTGTGGGAGCTTGCTGTGCACAAATTGGCTGCCGCGTTTCCTACATTACAACAGTGATTACACTTCAAAAGTACTTCATTGGCTGTAAAGCTCTTTGAGGCATCCTGAGGTCGTAAAAGGTGCTATAGAAATTCAATTTCTTTCTTTCTTTCTTTTATGTTGTTTCTTCATAGGACTGGCAGAGCTGCAGAGTGCTACAATGAAGCACACATGAAGACAAGGATAAGAATTAAACAGGCCGTTGGGAAGCCCAGAGGAAGGTTCCGCTGTCTGGATTGGTCTGAGATACATTCTCGCCAATTGTGATCATGCGTAGTGCGCTTCACAATTTCACAATGAAGAAAGGACCTGATAGAAGATGTCCCAGAGGATGCCAGAGAGCCCAATGGCGACACTGCTGAGGCTGAAGACCCAGCCCATGAAGAACAGGAAACAAGTGCGTTGGCAACGGCTGCTAGACAGACTCATTGGGCAGATGGACAGATTTCACAGATGAAAATGGCATAATTACTTGGAAGTGCCAGCCCATCAAAGATCTGCCTCCTTGCCCCAAACCTCTTAATGGTTCAAGTAAGATCCTTGCTCCACACGTCGGGAAATCACATCCTAATCCTGAGCCTCAACATCAGCCCATTACCTATCATAAAACAGACCCAAACACCAAGTATAGATGTGATGTGGAGATGCCGGTGTTGGACTGGGGTGGACAAATGTGAGAAGTCACACAACACCAGGTTATAGTCCAACAGCTTTATTTGAAATCACAAGCTTTCGGAGCGCTGCTCCTTCACCTGATGAAGGAGCAGCGCTCCGAAAGCTTGTGATTTCAAATAAAGCTGTTGGACTATAACCTGGTGTTGTGTGACTTCTCACACCAAGTATAGAATCATACAACACAGGAGGAGGTGATTCAGCCCCTTCAAGCCTCTGCTGGCTCTCTGAAAAATCTACCAGGTAGTTTTCTTCCCCTTGCTCTTTCCGCATAGCCCTGCAAATGTTTCCTTTTCTAGTATAGATCCAATTCCCTTTTGAAAGTAGCCTTTGCATTAACCAATGCAGTGATTTATTACAACTGTTTACAGGAACATTATTCAGTTCTGTCACCATGCGCACTCTTGTGACCGCACAAGCTTTTCTCTGCCCTATTCTAGCACTTCTGTGTGGCGCCTGGGGTCTAAGGTATAGCTGGCTGTTGCGAGTTGTTATGAGCCCCTAAGGATGAAGATGGCTGTTTTCTCAGAGGCCCCTAAGGTGGAATGTGTAAGGCAGAAGCTGAGTCCTTGGTAGTCTGGATCTGCAATGATGAATGTTTCTGCCGTGGAGCTGAAAGATTGCTCCTCTGTGCTGCCGCCACGAGGGGATGCAGCCTCCGAGGCATGGACGCAAGCTTCACCACTGGTACCGGGAACAGGATTCTGATTACCACCAATCAGTAGCAAAACACAACTCACGCAATCATAAAGATCCTTAAAATCCTGGGGGAGAGAGTCAACCGAATGTCTTTTAGATCCCTCAAAAATGCTGCCTTGAATAATTTGCAATTGGATTGACAGTGACTTCTCCAAGATGGTCCCTCAAGACCTACAGTCCTTCACTCAATGCCTCCACATTGAGTTGACTGACTTGCCTGCATCGCTCATGAAGCAGAGGATGGGATGCAGATGCCCCTGCAGCTGACACTTTCTTCAGGGGTTCCTTCAATGAATTGAACGCCTCTCGCATGTTGGCTCACCACAGAGCACGTCCACTGCTGTCCCAGCGATCTGCTGCACGTTTTGGGAGAGGCCGTGTACCTATTCCACGTGAATTCCAACTGAAATTTCACCCTTCGTGTTTCAGATCCACCTAGGATTACAGATATCTCCAAGATATTCAGCGTTCCTCAAACCACTGCTCTCGCCACATCCTGAGATCCACGCTCAACGCCAAGCATCGTCACATGAACACTCTTGACCTCTCTTTTCAGTATCACCTATCTCACTCTATCTCAAAGCTGTCCTGGGCCACAGTTCCATTTCATCCTTCATCTCATCCGGCGCTTCAACAAAAAACTTTTCTTCTTCCTTTCTGATGTCAAGGATCGCAAGCTTCAAAAACTCTTGGACACCAACGCCGCTCCAGCACCTTCTTTCCCTTCCCTTTCCTCTGACCCCATCCCTTCTTCCAATCTCATCCCCTGCCGATGTTTTCATCATCCCCTCTGACCTTCCCCTCTCTGAATCTGAACGATCAGTCCTCAGCAAAGGCCTGAGCTTCATCCCCTTACGGCCTATCTCAATGAATTTCGAGCTCGGCACGACGCTGAGCTCTTTTTCTGTTGCCTTCATCTCCGTGCCCACTTCGTTGGTCAGGAGTCTTCCCCCTGCACAGCTGACCCTTTCTCCTGCTTTCAGAATTCTCGTTCTACCTGAACCCTTCCCTCTGGCCTCTTACCCTCTCTAGATCTTTTCATTGCTAACTGCCAGCATGACATTGGGCGTCTCAATTACTCTGCTCCCCTCACTCACTCCAACCTACCTCCCTCTGAACTTGCAGCACTCCGTTCTCTCTGACCCAACCTCAACATTGTCATTAAAACTGCTGACAAGGGTGGTGCTGTTGTTGTTTGGCGAACCGACCTCTACTGTGCGGAAGCTGAACGCCAACTCTCCGACACCTCCTCCTACCTCCCCCTGGACCATGACCCCACTACCAAACATCAAGCCATTGTTTCCAAGACTGTCACTGACCTCATATTCTCTGGAGATCTTCCCTCCATGGCTGTCAACCTCATAGTCCCCCAACCCCACACAGCCCACTTCTACCTCCTTCCCAAGATCCACAAACAGGGCTGCCCTGGTAGACCGATCATTTCAGCCTGTTCTTGCCCCACAGAACTGATTTCTTCCTATCTCGACTCTATTTTTTCTCCCCTTGTCCAGTCTCTTCTCACCTACATCCGCGACCCTTCTGACGACCTCCGCCACTTTAACAGTTTCCAGTTTCCTGGCCCAAACCGTCTCCTTTTCACTATGGATGTCCAATCCCTCTACACCTCCATCCCCCACCAGGATGGCCTGAGGGTGCTCCACTTCTTCCTTGAACAGCGGCCCAACCAGTCCCCATCCACCACCACCCTCCTCCGCCTGGCTGAACTTGTTCTCACATTGAACAACTTCTCTTTTGACTCCACTCACTTCCTCCAGATTAAAGGTGTGGCTATGGGTACCCACATGGGTCCTAGCTTTGCCTGCCTTTTGTGTGATATGTGGAACATTCTTTGTTCCAGTCTTACTCAGGTCCCCTCCCTCATCTTTTCTGGTACATTGATGACTGTATTGGTGCCGTTTCCTGCTCTCGCCCTGAATTCGAAAATCTCAATCACTTTGCTTCCAATTTCCACCCTTCCCTCACCTTCACATGGTCCAGTTCCGACTCTTCCTTTCCCTTACTCGACTTCTCTGTCTCCATTTCTGGGGATAGGCCATCGGCAAACATCTACTATAAGCCCACTGACTCCCACATCTACCTGGACTACACTTCCTCCCACCCCGCTTCCTGTAAGGACTCGATTCCATTCTCCCAGTTTCTCTGTCTCCGCAGCATCTGTTCTGATGATGCCACCTTCTACACCAGTGCTTCCAATATGTCTTCCTTTTTCCTGAACCGAGGATTCCCCTCTACCGTAGTTGACACGGCCCGCAACCAATTCCCACACTTCTGCTCTCACCCATTCCCCTCCCTCCCAGAACCATGATAGGGTCCCCCTTGTCCTCACCTTTCATCCCACCAGCCTCCACATTCAACGGATCATCCTCCGCCATTTCCGCCACATCCAGTGTGATCTCACCACCAAACACAAATTCCCCTCCCCCCCTTTTTGAAATTCCGAAGGGGCCGCTCCCTCCGCAGCACCCTGGTCTACTCCTCAATCACCCCCAACAGGCCCTCCCCTCCCCTCCCCACGGTACCTTCTCGTGCAAGCGCAGCAGATGCAACATCTGCCCTTTTACCTCCTCCCTTCCCACTGTCCAGGGCCCCAAACACTCCCTCCAGGTGAAACAGCGAATTACTTGTACTTCTTGCAATTTAGTATACTGTATTCGCTGCTCACGATGCAGTCTCCTCTACATTGGGGAGACCAAATGCAGATTGGGTGACTGCTTTGCAGAACACCTCTGTTCAGTTTGTGAGGGTGACCCCAAGCTTCCGGTCGCCTGTCACTTTAATTCTCCGCTCCACTCCCACTCTGACCTCTCTGTCCTCGGCCTCTTACACTGTTCCAGTGAAGCTCAACACAAGCTTGAGGAACAGCACCTCATCTTTCGATTAAGCACTTTACAGCCCTTTGGACTCAACATCGATTTCAACAATTTCAGACTATAACCCCTGGCCCCATGTTTTCTTATTTCTCTCACATGGCAGCGGTTGATGATTCTGCCATCGCCATTCACACCTCATCTAGACTCATCTTTTATTTCTTAACTTGTCCCATTACTATCTCCTTTTGCCTTGCACCATCATCCCTTTTGTCTTTTTATCTCTCCTGCCTTCCACCCTATCACAGACCTTCTCTTTGTTCTTTCCTCCCCTCCTCCCTTTCCCTGCCCCACACTTTCTCACTCTTGTTTAAAAGTCTGTTACTTCTCCAACATTTTTACCAGTTCTGACGAAAGGTCATCGACCTGAAACGGTGACCCTGCTTCTCTCTCCGCAGATGCTGCCGGAACCGCTGAGCATTTCCAGCATTTTGTGTTGTTTCAGATTTCCAGCATCCGCAGTATTTTGCTATTTCTCCAGATGTGTCTGCTGCTTTGCTAGAATCCCTCTCTTCAGGGTAGGAGCTTTGAGGTCAACATCTGTTTACATATGCAGCCAGAGATCTGACATTTCTTATACCTCCATTAAACTGCGCCAGGCTTCACTTACATGCCCACAGTCCTTGGCTTCCTTCTGCTTTGTGACTCACCATCTGTCAATTTGTCAATTCCTCCTCTGCACGGTCTGACACCAGGGAGAGCTCACCTGCTCTTCTTCCAAATATTGCCATGAAATCTCTTACGCCTCCTTGACAAAGCAGACAGAGCTTCAGTTTAACATCTCATCCGAAAGACAGCACCTCCGACAGAGCAGCACTCCCTCAGTACGGTTAAGAAGGTAAACAGGCGGTTAAGATGGCAAATGGTATGTTGGCCTTCATAGCGAGAGGATTCGAGTACAGGTGCAAGGATGTCTTGCTACAGTTGTACAGGGCCTTGGTGAGACCGCACCTTGAGTATTGTGTGCAGTTTTGGTCGCCTTATCTGAGGAAGGATGTTCTTGCCATGGAGCGAGTGCAGCGAAGATTCACCAGACTGATACCTGGGATGGCAGGAATGACGTATGAAGAGAGATTAGGTCGATTAGGCTTATATTCGTTAGAGTTTAGAAGAATGAGAGGGGATCTCATTGAAAATTATAAAATTCTAACAGGACTAGGCAGACTAGAGGCTGTTCCCGATGGCGGGCGAGTCCAGACCCAGGGGTCACAGTCTAAGGATAAGGGAAAGGATAAGGTAAGCCATTTAGGACTGAGATGAGGAGGGATTTCTTCACCCAGAGAGTGGTGAACCTGTGGAATTCTCTACCACAGAATACAGTTGAGGCCAATTCATTAAATATATTCAAGAAGGAGTTAGATATATTTCTTAAGGCTAAAGGGATCAAGGGGTATGGGGAGAAAGCAGGTACCGGGTACTGAATTTGGATGATCAGCCATGATCTCATTGAATGGCAGAGCAGGCTCGAGGGGCAGAATGGCCTACGCCTGCTCCTATCTTCTATGTTTTTATGTACTGTACTAGAACGTCAGCCTGGGTATTTTAGGATGAGTGTAGCAGGTATCACTTGGCACCCAGCAGTCACTCTGGCACTTGCCTAAGTTGTCAAATTAGACCTGAGGCACTGGACTGACAATATTTAAAGCATCATGATAGGCCCCCAGCATGCCATAAATTCTATGGAAGAAACGCTGCCCATCGTGGCAAATAAGCAGCACGTTTACAGAATGGAAGCCTAATAGAAATATAAGGGTTTGCATTTAGGGCATGAAATGCCACATGGGTCCAATCAATAGCCCCGACAACCCTGAGGAACCTGATACTTCTGAAGGATTTCATGGTCCTCTCAATCATCTGTTATGAGAGCACCATCAAATTGTACAAATTGAGCTTCCCCAGACTCAAAGGGCCATGGTGAGTGCATTATAAAGGAATGAACAGCAACTTGGCAAAGGTTTCCTTTGGCTTCCTGAAATGTGCTAGTGGCATAGGAAATGGGAGCTGTGGTCACTTCCAAAGCCAATGGACATGGTTGGATGCTATGGGCTGGATTTTGATACTTGGAGGCGTATAGGAGGCGGGACTACAACTTTCGGGGTTGTAGTCCTGCCTCCATCGAGTTGTGGCCAACCCACGCGATTTTTACTTGATTGACCTTGTTGAGCCCGCCCAGTGGGCTCAGCAGGCCATTTAAGGGCCACCCAGCAACAGGTGATGTCACAGATTGACATTTCATCTGTCAAGAGCTTTTGACAGATGAAATATCAGCGTTTCACAGCCCTTTGAAGCTGTCAAACACTGACAATCTGTACACTAAGTTAATTCCTTCCTCTCAGGCTGATTTAGAGATCTCTCCAGAACAGAAAGCAAAATGCTACAACTTTTGACAGCTCGCGGTCATTCTGTTTTCTGTGACGGTGAGATGAGGGACTCCCGAGACCTGAAGGAAGGAATGCTGTAAAGGTAAGTAATGGTAAGTAAAACTTATTTAAACACTTTACACACACCAAACACACTTACCTCTGCACTCATGCACCCATCACTCTCCTGAACACCGGACATCTCGAACTCTCCAAGCCCTTCAGCCCGACGGTCCGCCTCGCTAACTTGGCGTGGTTTGGAGCTGTTGGGAATCCCACACTTCAGCATTAAAAATAGGGATTATGCTAAAACTGGCCGTTAACTACCTGTTAACAGGCAGTTAATTAGCACTAATCCCCTTCCCGCCTCGGGGAGGTGGGTCCCAGCACAGGTCCGGGTATCCACCTCCTTTGAAACTGGCATGGAGGCGGGTTGGGGGCGGGATGGGTTTGTGCCCCACGATTTTGCGATTTTAACCCCCTACACACCTCCAATCCCGCCTCAACGGCCCAATGAAAATCAAGCCCTATATCTCCCTACCTAACAGCACTGTGGGAGATAATTTTACCACACGGACTGCAGCGGTTCAAGAAGAAGACCCACCACCACCTTCTCAAGGGCAATTAGAAGTGGGCAATAAATACCGGCCTTGCCAGCGATGTCCATAAAGCAAGAATGAAACAACATAGAGAAGACGTTTCCTCTTGTGTGGGAGTCCAACACTAGGGGCTGTAACTATAAGATAGTCACTAATAAATCCAAAAGGAATTCAGGAGAAACATCAGGCTGAAACCTCACAAGGAGGACTTGAGGCGAATAGTATAGATGCATTTAAGGGGAATCTAGATAAACACATGAGGGAGGAAGGAATAGAAGCTTACGTTGACAGGGTTAGACAAAGGGGTGGGTGAAGGGTTCACCAGCATGGACCAGCTGGGCCGAATGGCCTGTTTCTGTACTGTACGTTCAATGTCATTTTATGTAAAAAAAAAGCTGAAAGCAGCTTAAACTGTAGCACTGCAGGTTTGTGTTGCTTATTTACTTTTTCAATCACAGAGCAGCAGACAGCAAACAGATTGGCAGCTTAGATTGGAATGTGAATAGAACATATGGCTCATTCAGTGCTTTATTAAACATGATATTATTCTTTAACAATAGATGCCAGCTGTTTGAGAGGCAGCAACATTATGGTGAAGGATGCGTTATTATTCTAAGCTGTCAGTTTTTGCTGAAGCGACATAACATAAAAATATGTTGCTGGAGAGGGGAGTAGCTGGCAATGAGTGATGTGAACTGGACTTTTCCCCTCACCCTTCAGATCTTACTATATTTGCACCGCAAATTGCCGGAAATGAGAATTGATAACGGCGCCACGAGGACAACATCGCATCTTGGAGCTCATGAACGTTATTCCCAATGGCCCTATCTCCTTAAACAATGATACAGAAGGCTAGAGAAAGAAACAAAGCCAAGGAGGGAGAAGAACACAGGATAAATTAGAGTCAAATTATAGACAGAGAGGGAAAGAAAGAGAGGGAAAGAAAGAGAGTGGATTAAGAGAGGGAAAAGAGACAGACAGAAAAGTAAGAAAACAATGAAGAAGACATTGTAACCCAGTTGCATTTGGGAATTGTTATGTTGGTACAGTGTCAGCCGTGGCTCAGTGGGCAGCACTTTCGCTGAGTCAGAAGGTCGTGGGTTCAAGCCCCACTCCAGAGACTTAAGCACAAAAATCTAGGCTGACACACCCAGTGCAGTGCCGAGGGAGTGCTGCACTGTCGGAGGTGCCATCTTAGAACATAAAGGACATAAGAACATAAGAAGTAGGAGCAGGAGTAGGCCATACGGCCCCTCGGGCCTGCTCCGCCATTCAATAGGATCATGGCTGATCCGAACCTAGACTCACGTCCACTTCCCTGCCCTCTCCCCATAACCCTTAATTCTTTTAGATGAGACGTTAAACGGAGGCCCCATCTGCTCTCTGAGGTAAAAGATCCCATGGCACTATTTCAAAGAGGAGCTGGGGAGTTCTCCCTGGTGTCCTGGCCAATATTTCTCCCCCAGTCAACGTAACAAAAAATGATTACCTGGTCATTATCACAATGCTGTTTACTGTGCGCAAATTGGCTGCCGCGTTTCCTACATTACAACAGTGACTACACTTCAAAAGTACTTCATTGGCTGTACAGCACTTTGGGACATCCTATGGTGGTGAAAAGCGCAATAGAAATGCAAGTCTTTCTTTCTTTCTTGTAGGGGGTCATCCTTTACCTGGTTTATGGTAATTTACCTGGTCAGGCAGCCTTTTGCCACTGCACTGTGACCAATTCCAATCAGCGGTTTCGAATCGCTAAACCACCCCTTCCAGTTCTGACTGGAGGAACTTATAATTAATGATATATTAAAAACAGACAAATGGTCTGGATGCAAGAAAGTTAAATTTTATTAACTAAAGAAACTACACCACACGATCAAAGTAATCACAGTAAAATTGCTTAAATAGGGGAGGAAAAGCGGACACAACGAGGGAAAATGACTAAAATCACAATTTCGAACAAAATTCCTACTTTACTCCCACCCTTATGCCTATCCTAAGTTGCCTTGTGGAAGTCCAGAAAAATATATGCTCACCACTGCAATGCCAGCTCCGTGCCCTGTGAAACTTAGATCTTCACTGCCCCGAAGTAAAGAAACACCCCAGTGTTTTAAAAGTTAACTGCTAGTGTTCTTACTTCTTCAGACAGACACCCACGCTGTAGAGGCACATGGAGGCAGACCAGAGAGAGTGAGATGTTTCTGAGAAGCTATCTCTTATACCCCAATTTTGGGGCCGAAATGTTCCCGCCCAGATCCAGAGGTTTCTGGGCTAAAACAAAAGGGATCCAACTGTTCCCATTGTCCAGTAATGGGTGATTCAAACCCATTCATTTTAAACTGTTCCTTTCCTCAGTCCAAATGTCTCTTCTGTGCTGAGCTTTGAATGTAAAGCTGCAGTTTTGATATGTCTTCATTCATCCTGATGGGTTTTGAATGGAGTTGTATTACTATGTAGACAGCTTGGGAGGAGTGTAAACAGAAACCCATTGTCTTGTGGTCACTGAAACCGCAGTCAGAAGTGGATAATCCCTTGTGCAAACATCCTTGTAGCAGTTTCTGTAAACAAATCGATTATCTAACTTCCCGAACTGCCTTTGATTGGCAGATTCAAATGGGCTACTCCCCACTGCAAACAAGCAGCTAGTAGGTTACCAGACCCGCCCAATACCACAGGGTGACTGACAGCTTGGGCTCCATTCATATGCTAACAGCCTGCCTGTCCTTTTGAAATTCTGTTTCCATGAGGTCTGTTCAGCCATTTTTATGCCCTGAGCAATTTAAACAGTCCAAACTCAAGAGTACATCTTTTAATAAAATGTACAATCTTAAAGTGTGCGATTTTCACAAAGTTCTTTGATTCCAGTGTCCAAGTGCTGCCTAGCCTACGAGCTTTTTAACGCAGCCCTTTTGCGGTTCTGGGTATGTTTTAAAACATTGTCCAACCCAGAGGCAATTTAAAATCAGACAAAGTCTTCGCCCACGATGTGGATTAATATTTCCCAATCTCTGGGGGCTGAGGGGATTTTGCGAACCCCTACTTTCTTTCTTTCTTTCTTTTTTTCAGGCAGAGGGGGTGCTCCCCTTTACAGTGGAGTACCATCTAAAGGACAAAAGAAAGGGGTGGAAAGATCAATTAATTCAATGGGAAAGATTTGAGACTCCCTTAATTTGTTGGGTTACTATCTGAGTAAAAAGTCAATTGAGTGAAGTGTAGAAATAATCTGTTCGCCTGTTCCTCTTGCATGCCTTTACTAAATGTCATTGATTGTGAAAGAAGTGAGGCTGCTTCAAAATGGAAAACTAAAGAAAAAGTGGTTGGGCTTCATGTGGCGGATTACGCCTAAATGATGTGGGGCAGTTCTGATGCACCATCACTAATTATTGAATGATACAGCACAGAAGGAGGCCATTCGGCCCATCATGCCTGTGCCGGCTCTTTGGTAGAGCTATCCAATTATTCTCTCTCCCCCTGCCCCTTTCCCATGGCCCTGCAAATGTTTCCCTTCAAGTATTTATCCAATTCTCTTTTGAAGGTTACTATTGAATCTGCTTCCACCGCCCTTTCAGGCAGCGCATTCCAGATCACAACAACTCGCCGTGTAAAAAAAATGTTTCCACGTGTCTCTGTTTTTCTTTTGCCAACCACCTTAACTCTGTGTCCTTTGGTTACTGACCCTTCCGCCACTGGAAACAGTTTCTCCCTATCTACTCTATCAAAACCATTCATGATTTTGAATACCTCTATCAAACCTCCCCTTAATCCTTCTCTACTCTAAGGAGAATAACCCCAGCTTCTCCAGTCTCTCCACATAACTGAAGTCCTTCATCACCTGGTAAGTACTAGAAAATCTAGTAATGGTAGTGAACAATAGAACATGTAATCATCTGGCACAATCGTATCATCATATGGCTATGATTTCCCTCATTTATACGGTTGCTAGCTGCGCTAATTTGATATGCCTAAGCATCCATGACCCTTCTCGTAGTCTCCATCTCCATTCTGGCGTCTTACGGTCTCAAGTTGTACAGAAAAATGTCAGTATTTTAGGGTCAATGTGACACAAATAAAGCCATGACACCAACACAATGATATATTGAGTCTCCAGTATGGCGTGACAAAGTGAATCACAATGTAAACCTATGCAAGCCTGGCCCAGAAGCAGGCTGTAGTTAACCTCTGCACAGACATTGTAATGTTAGTTGCTATTGCGGCATTTAATTCTAAGATTTAAATACGGAATATAAAGTGATTTTTTTTTTGCGTAAAATTCGTTTCTTAACTATTTCTCAATCTTAGGGGGTGATTTTGTCAATGGGGGCGCATTGGGGACGGGACTGCTGCTTATCAGGTTTCAGTCCCGCCTCCATCTACTTGTGGTCAACCCACACTATTATCCTTTGATTGACCTTGTTAAGCCCGCCCAGCGGGCTCAGCAGGCCAATTAAGGGGAAGCCGGTTACAGGGAACGTCATTTTTGACAGATGAATTGTCATCGTTTGATGAGTCCTTGGGCTTGATTTTGATTGAGCCGTGGAGGCGGGCTTGGAGGCGTGCGGGGGGGTTAAAATTGCAAAAATTGGCGGGCGGCACCACCCCCCCCTCCCCCGCCTGGTTCCCAACTCCGAGCAATTTTAACTCAGGCATGTCTGATGGTCCCGACTCCGTCCCGCATCCAACAGGCGGGACTGGTCGTTAAGGCCCTTAACAACCACCTCTGTAATCCTATTTTGAAAGGCCCTTGCAAATGTAACCCTTTTCCCACATGAAACATGCCTGGTGGGAAACACGAATGTGAAACCTGGCGGGAGCACTATTGGATTGCTGACTATCAACTGCAGGTCAACCATTAAAGAGGAGATTTGATCAGCCATCATTTGCAGATGGCAGGACTTAGTGGTCTCAGGTCTGGGGCAACTTTTAGAAGGCTTAACCACACCTGTGGAAGGTTGGAGCCTCACACCCACCTCCAGTGTGACCTCCTGGGAAACCCCTCTCACCACCTTCACTCAGCGCTTCCACAACGGAGGCATATACCAGGAGCATGGGAGCCATTTATTTCCTTCCCATTTGGGCATTAGAGGAGCTCGAACACCAGCCGCGGCAGCAGCAGAACCAGGAGCAAAAGCAGCACCAGCAACAGCAGCAGCAGCAGGAGCGCCAGGCTGTTGCTCACACACCTGAAGCTGCACAGGCCAGAAGGGGCCAGCACCTGCAAATGGCTGGAGAGCACCTTGCTGCACATCAGGGGGGCCATGGGGAGCCGTATCTGCAATGGCAGTCCTACTCAGAAGGACTTCCATGAAGGTCTGGTTTCTCTGTTCAATAGATGCCCATCGCTCCTCAAGAGATGTCATTCTATTCTGAACAATGACCACGTTTTCCATACCCTGGCGAATAAGCTCCTCCATGGCCACAGCCATCCTCTCCTCTACCGTAGCCAGTCTTACCACGGAGGTAGCAATCATTTCCACGGAGGTAGCCATCCTTTCCGTGGTGATGCATTCATGCACCAATGACTCCACAAAGGCTCTGCTCATGTTCGCTATGGACTCCTCCATTCGCTCCACACTCACAGCGACCTTCGAGACAAAACCTGCCAGAGACTCCTGCATCTGTGCCTGGAGTTCCATCACCTCTGATCTTATGGATGGACCCAGAGGCAGAGGGTCGACATGCTGCTGAGCCGAGCTGGCAGAGCCCTGCGCCCTCCGACTAGGACTCTCCACTGCTGTCCCTGTCTCCACAATCTGCTGATGCTCACTTGTGAGCTGTGATACACCAGGTGACAACACTACTCTATATCCCGAAAGTCCCACTGAGGTGTGAGTGTCTGCGCTGGTGCTGGGTGCGCTGAATTCTGCTGACACTGCACCCTCAGAGGTTGCAGCTTCCTCTGAGGAGTCTGGCTGCTCAGCCTCTTCTTCCTGGCTAGGGGGGACGGATGCTTGTGATGGTCCTGTGGGGGAGTAAAGGAAAGAGTCAGAGATGTGATGCAAAGGCTACATGCATATAGCTTTTTGCAGATGCTCATAAGCCCATTTGTTACAGCTTCACAATCATTATCAGCGACTCATGCAATGTCAAAGAGAGAGATGGGAAACTTTTCTGTCACCAGCTTGCTGTGTTACACCCATCTGTCCGTCCCCCACGCGCAAATCATCCTCTATTCCCATAATTTCCAGGACGGCCTCCTCCCAGGGGGTCTGGTGGGCTATTGAGGCTGTCCCTCCTCCTGTCCTGGCTCGCTCTCTTTTGTTGTGAGCTCTCTTTTCATGCAATGAGGGAGACAAGTGGAGGTTGAGTGAGAATGAAGGAGTGAGTGTAGAGATTGCATATCATAGATACTTAGAAGGAGACAAAAATGGAGTGAGGTTGCAAGACCAAGGGCCCTCCCTGTGTGTTGTCAGTTGTGTTCAAAGCATCAGAGTGATAGGGAGTGTGAGGGCTACATGGTCAAATAGTTATGTGAATGTGACCATAGAGAGAGAGGGAATGGGTAAGGGTGCATGGATGTCAGTGTCAAGTGGGATGTGGAGGAAGAGATTGCTAAAGCTGAGTGCTGGTGAGGAAAGGCAATGGGGATCAGATTGAGGGTGATGGGAAATTCATACTCACTTTCCCAGTGCGCTGAAGGTCATGGAATCTTTTCCTGCACTGTATCCAGGTTCTGCGGGTGACTCCCAAGGGGTTGGCCTCCTCAGCCACCTGCATCCACACTGCCTTGGTCTGAGTGGGAGGCCTCTTCCTCCCTGATAAAGGGAAGAGCACCTCCCTGTTGGCCCTAGCCCCATCCACCAATGCCTGCAGTGCCACCTCATCAAAGCGAGGAGCTGATCTGGCCCTCCCGCTTGTTATATTTGCTGTAGCTCCCTCACACTGCACAGTTAAGAATCTTGGCAGTCTGCAGAAGAAGCAAGGCTTGCTGTGGACCTTAAATGCAGCAGCAATGATGACGTCATCGGAGGGAACTTTCAGTCATGAAAAACCCATTTTCAAAGGCTTCCCACACGTTGGAAATCAATTGGCCAATTCAGTTAAAATTGCATCAGTCTCCCACATCCATTTAGATTCATGTGGGAAACACGAAATTCGGATAACATGCCACCATCCCGCACCTGAGTTAAAATCCCCTCCCCCTTGTATTCAAGACACATCAAACCTATCTGCTGGGCAGAAATCAGGTGGTTGTTGCATCGGAGAATGCAGCAGCCATCTGTCATCTCAGCCGGTGAGATGCCGGAGTCTCCGGTTCCCCAACTGTTGAAGCCTGCAGGAAGAAACAAAGGTAAGTAATCATTTTCTATCACTTTTCACTCACCTCACCTACTTACCTCTCCACACTTGCACCCATCACTCACCTCCACAGTGCACTTTTGGACCCCTCCGACCCCTGCAGACCCATTGCTCGCCTCGGTGACCCTGGCGGGGTTTCTCGACGTCGGGAAGCCCGCGCCTCTGTTGGAAAAATGGGGATAATCCTCTTAACTGCCTGTTATCAGGCAGTTAAATGGCTGTAATCCCCTTCCCGCCTCGAGGAGATGGGACCCGGCGTGGGTCGGCTACCCGCCTCCTGGAAGGTGGCACGGAGGCGGGCTGGGGGCGGGACGGGTCCCCCCCAGATTCTGCCATTTTCCCGGCAGTCCCGTCTCCCCAGGACTGGTAAAATCGCCCCCTTAATCCCTCACAACTGGGCAAAGGAGACAATGAGAATGTTTTGTAAACAGGATATCCAGCTGCCTCTCTAAGTTGTGATGAAGAATGGAAATAACCTAATTAACTTGGGAAAATAGCCAGTGAAATGATACAGCTGACAGATAGTATAGATGTTCAGGAAACCTAGACTAAAGCAGTTAATTAATTGGTATGCTAGAGATTGTCAATGGGCACCTTAAATATCTGATTCCAATTAAATTAGTATTATTTAGAAGGTCTTTTTCGAGGAACAGCTCTGCTGTTCTCAGGCACTTTACGTAGGACTGGAGTGGAAGCTGTATAACAATAGATCTCCCACTTCCTTCTTAAAATGTACACCCCTGCTGAATTAACCAAGGACCAATATTAACAATGTCTGTGGACATGCCCAGGGAGCCAATTGTCCTTCGAGGTTGTTTGAAGGATTTGTGATCAGTGCGACGGAATAGGGAGAATTCTGCTTCATATTCTAAGCACTGCCAGATATTTAGAGTAAATCCCATTGAACAATTGACTTCAGGGAGTCGTGTCTCTTGGAGGACCTTATTCTTCTGTGACAGTACTGATTAATGCACATAGCTGACTACACAACTAGACCTTGACAGTACGTTCAATGGGAGAAGCCTGACTGAAATGGATTTTCTTTGTTTGGTTCAATGCTTTTGTTGAGAAACTAAATAAGCCAATAGCGGCTTGGTGGTTGGAAGATTTTACTTCATGTTAACATAACCAACAGCAACAACAGTAACTTGTATTTATATCGTGCCTTTAAAGTAATAAAACATCCCAAGGTGATTCACAGGAGCGATTATCAAACAGATTTTGACACTGAGACACATAAGGAGATACTAGGACAGGTGACCAGAAGCTTGGTCAAAGAGCTAGGTTTTAAGGAGCATGTTAAAGGAGGAGAGAAAGGTAGAGAGGCGGAGAGGTTTAGGGAGGGAATTCCAGAGCTTAGGACCCAGGCAGCTGAAGGCACGGCCGCCAGTGGTGGAACGGCGAAAGTCGGGATGCTCAAGAGGCCAGAATTGGAGGAGCGCAGAGATATCGGAGGATTGTAGGGGCTGGAGGAGATGACAGAGATAGGGAAGGGTGAGGCCATGGAGGGATTTGAAAACAAGGATGAGAAGTTTAAAATTGAGGAATTGCTTAACCAGGAGACAATGTAGGTCAGCGAGCATAGGGGTGATGAGTGAACGGGACTTGTTGCGAGTTAGGACACGGGCAGCCGAGTTTTGGATGACTGCAAGTTTATGAAGGGTCGTCAAATAATTAAATGTGACCACGTAGTCTTAGCCTCTACCCTTGGTCTAGTCGTGCAGTACTTTCCACCTTTCAGAAGCAGTAGGAAAGTCTTCCATGTGATTTCCAATAAGTAATATTCCATGATTATCAGCAACAACTTCTTTGCATCTATATAGGGCTTTTAGATGTAGAAAATCATAACTAGCTGCTTCACGGTTTTATAATCAAAACACAAAAAGGATGAGCGTGTAACCGGGACCCTGCAGCGTAGAAGAAGCTTTGCAGTGGAGAGAGTCCCAGGCAGATTGTAACCAAACTGCCCTTGACCCCTTTAGACCATGTTACTGGCGTTGTTGTCCTTATAAGATACCGCATGATTTTCATTTCTATTGATTTCTCGTCTGCACAGAGTGACAGCACTACTCCCGGCCAACATGGAGATGATTGGGTAATTCCCCCGTCAGTCACGCCTGGAGACTGCACTGCTGTAAGTGACTGGGATTGGTTTTACACACATCATTTTCATTGTGTAACCATCCCCCACTCACTGCATTTTTGCCGGAGAAATCACCCCTTTTGTCGAGAGAAGTTGCCATAGTTTCGGTCATGGGTTCAGTTTGCTTTAGTTTGTATGAGGTGTTTGTTAAGTAGATTCTGTAGACTGTTTGCTGCCGTGTGCTGTTTTAAATGAACTTTGTTTGCTGGTTGCTGAGTAAATAGGCTCTGTTTGCTGCAAGGTAGACTGTTTGCTGCGACTCCTGCTGTAAGTTTCACTCTGCGTCCAACGCATTGGCCGACACGGTGGTGTCAATAGACACGCTGCAATTTACGCAACAGGTGACCAGCACGCAACATCAGTTTCACGCCTTGGAGTCAAGTTGAAAAAAGCCTACGTCATGTAACGATTGTGTTACTGAATTAATAATCCAGACAACCTGAGTTCAAATCCCATCATGGCAATTTGAGAATTTGAATTCTGCTGTTATGACAGAAATTTAAGCCTTCCATTGCAATTTCCTTCCAGACTCAAAAAACAAACTGTGAAGAAAAACCACTCAGCTTCTATTCACATTTTCATTAATATTACCAGAGAGATGTAATTGACTTAATAATGTGTTCCTTGTTTATATTGAATTCAGCGCATGTGGCCCCTGATGAATAACAGGCAACTTAGGGAAATAAACTGGATAAACCCAATCAGCATTTACAATTTTGTTATAGTCTATTATTATTCTATATCTATCTATATCATTAAAAGTCAAGCTGCGCATTTATTATTGCCCCTATTTCCAATTTTCCACTATTGGGGGAAAACTGTTGACAACCCCCTTCCCCCCACCCCACCCCGCCCGACTGTGACATATGCCCCACTCCACACAACCCGTTCCGCCTGCCCTGCCCTGCTCGGCCGTCATCCCGATGCAGCCTGATTCGACTTCAAGCCTGCTGGTCCCCTCCACAGAGTGGCAGAAGCCGTATTTTCCCTTTGTCAAGGGCCTGCTTCCAAGTTTTTCAACATGTTTTCTTTTTTCTTAGTATTTTTTAAATCAATCGTGAGAAGAAAGAAAGAAAGACTTGTATTTCTGCAGCGCCTTTCACTACCGCAGGCGACCCCAAAGCACTTTACAGCCAATGAAGTACTTTTTGAAGTGTCGTCACATGTAATGCAGGAAACGTGACAGCCAATTTGTGCACAGCAAGCTCCCACAAACAGCAATGTGATAATGAGCAGATAATCTGTTTTTAGTGATGTTGGTTGAGGGATAAATATTGGCCCCAGGACACCGGGGAGAACTCCCCTGCTCTTCTTCGAAATAGTGGCCGTGAGCTCTTTTATGTCCACCTGAGAGGGCAGACGGGGCCCTCAGTTTAATGTCTCATCTGAAAGACGGCACCTCCGACAGTGCAGCACTCCCTCAGTACTGACCCTCCGACAGTGCAGCACTCCCTCAGTACTGACCCTCCGACAGTGCAGCACTCCCTCAGTACTGACCCTCCGACAGTGCAGCACTCCCTCAGTACTACACTGTAGAGCCAGCCTAGATTTTTGCGCTCAAGTCTCTGGAGTAGGACTTGAACCCACGACCTTCTGATTCAGAGAGGAGAATGCTGCCAACTGAGCCATGGCTGGCACATAGCTTAGATATTGGTAATGGCTAGGAATGTTGCTTTTTGCCAGTGGACTTGAGGCTTGAGATCATGTCAGAGGTCATGGGGCATTGAGCCAGCCTGACTTTAATGAGCTCCAAGGTGGGTGTGATTGTGGAGAAAAGTGACAGACTGTCAACCATCCTGGTGATGCACCTAAGGTGTCACAGAGGTAAAAAAACAACAATGCCCCCTACCTTAGAGGGGGCACCACACAAGTCCCAGGCAATGAATATCTCCAACAAGAGAGCGTCTAGCCACCGTCCCTTGACATTCAATGGCATTACCATCACCGAATCCCTCGCCATCAACATCCTGAGGGTCACCATTGACCAGAAACTTAACTGTACCAGCCACATAAATACTGTGGCTACAAGAGCAGGCCAGAGACTGGGTATTCTGCGGCGAATGTCTCACCTCCTGACTCCCCAAAGCCTTTCCACCATCTACAAGGCACAAGTCAGGAGTGTGATGGAATACTCTCCACTTGCCTGGATGAGTGCAGCTGCAACAACACTCAAGAAGCTCGACACTGTCCAAGACAAATCAGCCCACTTGATTGACACCCCATCCACCACCTTAAACATTCACTCCCTCCACCACCGGCGTACCGTGGCTGCAGTGTGTACCATCTACAAGATGCACTGCAGCAACTCGCCAAGGCTTCTTCGGCAGCACCTCCCAAACCCGCGACCTCTTCCACCTAGAAGGACAAGGGCAGCAGCCACATGGGAACACCATCATCTGCAATTCCCCCTCCAAGTTACACACCATCCTGACTTGGAAATATATCACCATTCCTTCATCGTCGTTGGGTCAAAATCCTGGAACTCCCTCCATAACAGCACTGTGGGAGCACCTTCACCACATGGACTGCAGCGGTTCAAGGTGGCGGCTCACCACCACCTTCTCAAGGGCACCTAGGGGTGGGCAATGAATGCTGGCCTTGCCAGCGATGCCCACATCCCATGAACGAATAAAAATAGAACAATCTTGGAAGACTCAATCAGAGGGTGGATAGGTAGGTTTAATCATGAAAAACATGGGAGACAGGCATGACAGAAATAGACGTCACATAAAATTGTTACAGGAAGTAAGTATTAATTGATAGGAAGTGCACAAATATGCAAGGCTTTTAATGTATTATAGATAAATGGCAGGTGTTTTGCTCATCAGACTCCAGATGTCACATGTCACATGTCACACACAAGACATTGTTAACAGTCTTAAAAAGTAATTTACTGCTGGGTTCTTATGACCTGGAACTTGAAACTTACAAGTATTTGTCAAAACAATTAAACTCTGATTGACCTAAGGCCCTGTTTAATTAACAACAATTAGAATTGGTAGCCTTAACGAGTCACGGCTCCGCCTTACAACTCTCTTTTAAACAATGTTACATAGGATTACACAGGATATACGACACTGAAACAGGCCATTCAGCCCAACCAGTCCATGTCGGCGTTTATGCTCCACTCGAGCCTCCTCACGTCTTTCATCATCTAAATCTATCAGCATAACCCTCTGTTCCCTTCTCCCTCATATGTTTGTCCAGCCTCCCCTTAAATACATCGATACTATTCGCCTCAACTACTCCCTGTGGTAGCGAGTTCCACATTCTCATCACTCTCTGGGTAAAGAAGTTTCTTCTGAATTCCCTATTTGATTCCTTGGTGACTATCTTATATTGATGGCCTCTAGTTATGCTCTTCCTTACAATTGGAAACACTCTCTCTCTATCAACTCTATCAAAGCCTTTCATAATTTTAAAGACATCTATTAGGTCACCCCTCAGCCTTCACTTTTCAAGAGGATCTGACTTGCTGTGAGAACCAGTAAGTCTCGTATTTAACCCGTGTCTGTCACACCCTATTATTTGAAACCATTATCAGGTATTTGCAGCAGGTTTCCTATTTTCGCGGTGTGTACGTGGATGATCTCCTGTAATACTCTGCTGGGAAAACAGCCTCTTATCATCTATCCTTTGCATTTTGCAGTGGCCTGGATTTTTGACAGTATCCTTTCTTTTAAGGTTGCCTGTGAAAACCATGCCAGTCATGAATTGATCTGAAATAAAAAAGAATGCTAGAGATTGTATCTTCGCAGGATTACAGGCAACATATCAAGTTTGCAAAATTATCAAACATTTGCACGTTATTTTTTTTTAAAAATTGACAGTAAAAAAATGAACTGTTTGCTTAGCTCAATTGCAATCACTAAGACTGCCTATTTCCACCTCCAGAACATCACCCTATTCCACCCCTGCCTCACCTCATCCGCTGCTGAAACCCTCAGCCATGCCTTTGTTAGCTCTAGACTTGACTGTTCCAATGCACTCCTGGCTGGCCTCCCATCGTCCACCATCCATAAACTTGAGGTCATCCAGAACTCGGCTGCCCGTGACCTAGCTCGTACCAAATCCCGTTCACCCATCACCCCCTGTGCTCGCTGACCTACATTGGCTCCCGGTTAAGCAACGCCTCGATTTTAAAATTCTCCTCCTTGTTTTCAAATCCCTCCCTGGCCTCGCCCCTCCCTATCTCTGCAATCTCCTCCGGCCCCACAACCCCTCCGAGATACAGGAAACTTTGGTTTATCCGGAGGTTGTATGCCCGGAAACCTCGATCTACCGGCAGAAATCAGGAGCCGTTTTGTTAGGTTTTTTTTCTTCTCGTGGCTTTGTTTTCAACAGTCGGGCTCTGGAAAGTCTCTCTGAAGCTGTTGCTAAGCTACAGAGACACTTCCAAGGTACGGGCCGACTGTTTACAAGCTGTTGCTAAGCAACAGTGTTTGTTGTCAGATAAGGAGGTGAAAACCTCTGTATCCTTCAACATTAACTTTGTATGTCCGGCAGTTTTGATAGATCGGCAACAGCTTGGCCCCATCGGTGCCGGATATAACAAAGTTTCCTGTAATGTGACTCAGAGTCAAATTTTGTTTGATAATCGTTCCTGTGCAGCGCCTTGGGACATTTTACTATGTTAAAGGCGCTATATAAATACAAGTTGCTGATGTTACTGTTAAAGCTTGAATGAATAGCAAGTCTCACCTGAAAAAGCTAAGTGGTATTATATGAGGGAATATATGTTTGCTATGACTTGATGGATGTGGAGGATATACAATAATGTTGGCCATTTATGTTTAATTGTATTAAATGGTTACATGATTGGTTTTAATTTTAATTTTATAACTGGCCTTTAGTCTCTGATACGTCAGAAGGCTTTGCTGTCCTATGATCCAAAGGGTAAACCCAGTATAGAACGGAGGCATACAGACCAGGAATCCCCAGGTTTGATCTCCGACCTGTTTTGAGTTAGATGTTCTCAGCTGGGATGGAAGCAGTACGAGAGCTGCAATATCCCTTGGGGAAAAGAAGTCAGTCGTGGTTCCTACCTCTATTCATTATCCTTCGCCCCCGCCCCAGGGCGGAAAGTGTTTGATTGGCAACTTTATTTGGTTGTTGAATTCAACAGACGGTTATTTAAATTCCGCTTGGTCCCAGCAGACTGGTTGAAGGTATTTGCCAGTCAGTCTTTTTTCAAACCAGCTAAGGGGAAAGGACAGAAGCAGGCTTCGCTGCCATGTTTCCACGCTTGGATACTCTGCTGCTACACAGGGGGTGAAATTCCACTTGGGCCGGGACACCAAACGGACGGCATCGCATCTGCTGCCTGTTATACGTCCCGTCCAATATTCAATTCCATTGACTTTAATCGCAATGTAGGCCGTAAAGCTGGTGTCAGATGCAATACCAACAACTGCAACACCTTGGATCTATAAAGCGCCTTTAATGTAGTAAAACTACGTTCACTAATGCCCTTTCGGGAAGGAAATCAATTTAGAAATATATCGCCGATCCTTCATCGTCACTGGGTCAAAATCCTGGAACTCCCTCCCTAACAGCACTGTGGGAGTACCTTCACCACACGGACTGCAGCGGTTCAAGAAGGCGGCTCACCACCACCTTCTCAAGGGGCAATTAGGGATGGGCAATAAATGCTGGTCTTGCCACATCCCGTGAAAGAATTTTTTTTTTAAATGTCCAAGTCAGGATGGTGTGTAACTTGGAGGGGAACGTGGATGTGGTGGTGTTCTCATGTTCCCGCTGTCCTTGTCCTTCTAGGCGGTACCGGTTGTGGGTTTAGGAGGTGCTATCGAAGAAGCCTTGTTGAGTTGCTGCAGTTCATCTTGTGGATGGTAAAGACTGCAGCCACGGTGTTGGAGGGAGTGAATGTTTAACGTGCTGGATGAGGTGCCAATAAAATGGGCTGGATGGTGCCCTGGATGGTGTCGAGCGTCTTGAGTGTTGTTGGAGCTGCACTCATCCAGGCAAGTGGAGAGTATTCCATCACACTCCTGTCTTGTGCCTTGTAGTTCTACCCAAAATTCACAAAAATATGCCCGGAATTCAGAAATTTGAATGACGACCAAAAACTCCC
Source organism: Somniosus microcephalus (assembly GCF_052327205.1). Classification (NCBI taxonomy): domain Eukaryota; kingdom Metazoa; phylum Chordata; class Chondrichthyes; order Squaliformes; family Somniosidae; genus Somniosus; species Somniosus microcephalus. The sequence goes on along the minus strand of NC_140987.1, from coordinate 448,741,617 downwards.
ATACCTACTAGGGGAAGAGAGAAATTGTGTAACCTTAGTGGCGCACTATGTTACAGCTTGCCATAAACAGAGGGACAACCAGTAAATATAAGAAAAGAGTATATACAAATTATATGAATGTATATTTATACACTCAGGGATATATCTGTTTATACACTGTATGGATAGATCTGTATTTATGTGTTCAACCATGAATGTTTTTCGATGCTTTGGCAACATAAGATGTACCTTGTCATCATGCCAATAAAGCGATTTGAATTGAATTGAATTGAAAAAAGGTGGGGGAGAGGCTTTGGGAAATCAGGAGGTGAGTCACTTGTGCAGAATACCCAGCCTCTGACCTGCTCTTGTTGCCACAGTATTTATGTGGCTGGTCCAGTTCAGTTTCTGGTCAATGGTGACCCCCCAGGATGTTGATGGTGGGGGGATCGGCGAAGGTAATGTCATTGAACGTCAAGGGGAGGTGGTTAGACTCTCTCTTGTTGGAGATAGTCATTGCCTGGCACTTCTATGGCACGAATGTTACTTTGCAGCACACAAGTGTGCCCGAATGGTGCCCACAGCTCGAATTGGCATCGTTCAAATGAGACCCCAACCTGAAGGGGCAGAAATGGAAATCCCCCCCCTCCACCCACACACACACACCCCAACCCCTGCCACCTCCATCTTTCCAATTGCAGCAAGCTTTGTGTTTTGAAGTGTTGCTGAATTGAGCCTGTAATGCAAACCAAACATTAAAGTGACATCAACTGCAAAAGTTTGAATTTTTAGACATCTGTGGTTTCATTTGCAAGAGTTTTTTCAGTGTAGAAATAATTATAAAGAAAATTCAGTGGCTCAGTTGTAACTCCTCTGATGCCCTGCAACTTTGTAACATAATGGGCCAGAAATTCGTGACCAAATGCGTGAGTACGGTCGGGGTACTCACGCATCTGGCCGTTGGAAATGCCGGTGTTCAGCATGCACAGCGCATGCGGGGAACGCCAGCATTTCCAGTCCTCGGAACGAAGGGGTTCATAGGCACAGCGCGTGCGACTGCACAGGCAGCGCTTGCGCAGTGAACTTCGTAGATTTCATTCATGGATTCAGTGAGGGTAAGTCCTTACAAGTTACACTTGAAAAAAGCAGGTGTGAAGTTGTTCCAAGGCTGCGGAGGAAGATATATTTTATCGTGGAGCTTCTGAAAGGCAATATTTTTGTTTGGGAAAGGGAGGGAAGTTATTTTAAGAAATTTTAAGTAAGTTTTAAAGTTTAAATTTTTTTTTTTTTTTAAACGGGTTTTCAGAACGGTAGGTAGAAGGAGCAATTGTGGCTGTGTGAATGGAATGTGAAAATGAGTGTTCTAAAATGAGTAATGTAACATTTCCAGCACTTTTAAGAAAGAAACTTTTCATCAGTAATAAGTAATTATGTATGTATGTCCGCATATATTCCTTTACGTATATGTATGTATGTTTTATATATTCCTTTACTTATGTGTATGAATGTATGTTTTTAATTATGATTTTCCAATAAGTTACTTTCTCTGAAAGTCATAATTAAATAATACATTCATACACATAAGTAAAGGAATATATACATAACACGCAAAGGAATACATACAGACATACATACTTTCAGAAGCTCCACGATAAGAAATATCTTCCTCCGCAGCCTCTGGAGCAACTGTACCCATGCTTTTTTTCATGTGTAAGTTGTAAGGACTTGACCTCACTGAAAGCATGAATGAAAGCGGCGAATTTTACTGCGCACGCGTTCTGCCTCTGAACCCCTTCGTTCAGATGACAGGAAATGCCGGTTTTCCCCGCATGCGCTGTGCATGCTGAAAACCGGCATTTCCTCCGGCCAGACGCGTAAGTACCCCGACCGTACTCGCGCATTTGGAAGGGAATTACTGGGCCAACATTTTACATGTCAATAAAATGAAAAATTTAACAATTGCACGATTTGCCCCCTCGCATCTGCAACTGAGGGTCCAAGGAGGTGCATTGCGCAAGAGGTCATCGTCGTACATATCCTCACACTGTTCCCTTTCGGGAACTGTATGAAGTGGTGGAAGGATTTATGGCCGTGATTAACGCTCATTCCGTGACCATAACCATCTTTGAACCAGCCATTAGGGTGGTTAGTCCTATGGCATGAGGGTTTTACGGGCTCCCACAACCCATCTGAGGGGGGGGGCCACCCACACCCACGGACGCAAGTATCCCGCTGGATGTCCACCCAGAATTTATAGTTGGAGCTCCGACTCCACTTGCCGGGACTGTCTGGACTGGGGTTCGAAACCCTACTCCTTCTGGCCCAGCGGCGGGGATGCTTACTGCTACGCAAAAGGCCCACTCCGCACAAAAGGTGACACCCATCTGTTTCCTGCGCCTTTTCCCTCCCCGTGACTGGAGCCCTATGCTGCCACTTGAAAGACCAAGCTATCATCTGCCCTTTTTGCGGCACCTTTGACTTCTCATTACCAATGATGAGCAGGCGCTGCGCCTCCACCTCCTTGAGGAGATTGCTGAGGTCATCATCAGTTCAATTGTGAGTTCCTTTAATGCCGTGAATTGTGCTCATTCCAGCCATTTCACGTTGCTAATCGGATTGGGCCTTTGGCATAGCAGTAGGATCCCCGCCGCTGGGCCAGATCAGGATAGGGTTTCGAACCCCGCTCCAGACAGTCCCGGCAAGTGGAGTCGGAGCTCCGGCTCTAAATTCTGGGTTGACACCCAGTGGGATATTTGCGTCCGTGGGTGTGGGTGGCCCCCACTCCTTGTATAGCTTGTGGGAGCCCGTAAAACCCTCCCGCCATAGGACTAACCGCCCTAATGGCTGGTTCAAAGATGGCTACGGCCACGGAATGAGCGTTAATCATGGCCATAAATCCTTCCACCACTTCATACAGTTCCCCAAAGGGAACAGTGTGAAGACACGTATGACGACGACATTGCTAAATAAATAAATGGAATTTTAAAAATTCTTTTAGGGCTTTTAAAAGTCTTTAAATTGCTTTAATTCTGTTTAAAACTACTTCAGATTCTTCAAAATAATGTAAACATTTTTAAAAGTTTATAAAAGTTACCAAAATCTTCAAAAAACTTCCAAAAACCTATTTAAACTGCTGCTTTGCCTGTAAAAATGCTTAGCAGCTTGGCAGAAACATTGGGGGCGTGTCCAGTGAAACTGAGACCTCAAGGGGTGTGTCTCAGTTGCACAGCGCGCTACAGGCTTCGCGCTGGCTGCAGTCCTGGGCGGCGTGACGTCAGACGCTGCCCGGGATTCTTCTTTTTGAAACATGAATTCCAGGCGTCCCTGGAGGTGATCGGCAGGCGCGTCGGGTAAGTGCAAATCGGGACCTTGCACGCGCGGCAAGCCCCGTTCACGAATTTCTGGCCCTTTATATATTTCAATTCCAGATTAATGATGGGATTTGCTGTTTATTGTAATGTAAATGTCTGCTGCATTGGTGAGTAGCCAAGCAACAACAACTTGCATTTATATAGCGCCTTTAATGTAGTAAAACAACCCACTTCGCTTCGCAGGAGCGTAATCAGACAAAGATTTGAGATAGAGCTCAAGAAGGAGACTTTAGGACCAGTGACCAAAAGCTTAATCCTTGGGGGACTCCAGAGGTACCGGTGCAGGAGCGGGAAGAGAAGCCGTTGCTGCAGATTCTCTGGCTGCGACTGGATAGGTACGAGTGGAACCAGGTGAGGGCAGTACCTCCCAGCTGGGCAACAGAGGAGAGGCATTGGAGGAGGTTGGTGTAGTCAACCGTGTCAAAGGCTGCAGACAGGTCGAAGATGTGAATGCATTGCAAATGGCTAGCAAAAGAACTTAAAAGGTCGCTAAGTCTTCCTTTTTAATTTTTGCAGACAGTTCAAGCGAAAATCTCAAAAATGGTTTGTCGTGAGGAACAGAGGAATGCCCTGAAGAGATCTTTGAAAACTCTGTGCTGGATTTTGCCAATAGGGAGCTTTTGGAGGCAGGACTCCCACTGGTCAGGTTTCAGTCCTGCCTCCATCAACTTCTGGCCAACCCACGCTATTTTTCCTTGATTGACCTTGTTAAGCCTGCCCAGCGGGCTTAGCAGGCGAATTAAGGGAAAGCCGGTTACATAGAACGTCAGCGTATGACGTTTCACCTGTCAAAAATTTTAGACAGATGAATTGCCATCGTTTGACAGCTCTGTGAAGCTGAGAAACACTGACATTCTCTCTAGTTTGATGAGTTCTTGAATTCAAGACTCATCAAACCTCTTTCTTTTGCAGAAATTAGATGGTTGCTGCATTGGAGAATGCAACCACCATCTGTCATCTCTGTGGCGGAGGTGCGAGACTCTCCGCATACCCACCGACTGAAGCCTGCAGGAAGAAACAAAGGTAAGTAAACTTTTACTAACACTTTCCACTTACCTCAGATACTCACCTCTCCACACTTGCACCCATCACTTACCTTCACAGCACACTTTTGCACTCCGCCGACCCCCGCAGACCCACTGCTCGCCTCGGTGACCCTGGCAGGGTTTGCAGCCTTCGGGAAGCCTGCACTTGTGTGGGTAACATGGGGATAATCCTCTTATTATGTTAACAGGCAGTTAAGAGGCTGTAATCCCCTTCCCACTTCCAAGGAGACGGGACCCGGTGCCGGTTGGCTACCCGCCTCCTGGTAAGATGGCACGGAGGCAGGTTGGGGGCGGGTCGGGCACCCGCCTCCAAATGCTGCCATTTTCCTGGCAGTCCCGCCTCCATACCTGCCTCCCCAGGGCTGGCAAGATCGCCCCCTATTAGTCCTCCTGTTGCACACTGGCTGCCACATTCAGTTGCGAGTTTTAAAATACAACTTCACATTTAGCTACAAAGAACTGTTGCATTTTGGTTTCCTTCAAAGCACAAAGTTATTTTCAGATCAGACTCACCGCTGGAAGAAGCAGAGAGTGAACTAGTTTCGGGAAAATTCTCAGGGTCGCCAGTTATTTATAAACGAGTGGAGGAATAGTCAGTTTTGTGACAGATGCATAAATCTACCAACAACATTCGATCATTCAGCTGCTAACGCTCCGCATTGTGAAATACTGGCACAGTAAAATACCTCATTATAAAAACGGACCCACGGTTTATATGTCTTCAATTTCTTTGCAAGATTCAATTGATTCCAGCATTCTGAATTAACTCAGGAACTGTAAAGCAGGGTGAGGGTGATTGAAATCTGCAAAGAACATCAGCAATATCGACAAGTGATTTTTTAATGAAATGTGTAGGACATTGCTCTCATACTCTTACCAATAAGAACCTCAGCGACAAAATGCCGTGCATTATATCAGGCGATACAGGTATTCTGCCCTTTTAGTGGGTTCCTGTGCCTTTGGAAGCCAACAAAATGGCCCATTTTCTGACCGTTCAGCCTTAACCCAGCTGTGAGATGATCTGAGCTTTCATCATGCACGCTGGCCTGGTTGACGGATGGACAGGATAAGGTCAAAGGCGGTTGCCACATTGATTGCAACAGTAGGGATTTGATAGGTAGACATTGTGGTAAACCACTGTATTGTATATTGCCACCTCTGGGTGGCGCTGTGTATGGAGGCATGCCTCAGCTGACTCCACCCACCACTGTGTGGGTTTCGTTCAGACTTGTTCAGTCACTCACGAAGAAGCATGGTCTCTTCTTAGCTAATAAAAGCCTTATTCATCTCTTCTTTCGACTCATCATCTCTTCTTCGACTCATCACCTTTTATGAAGTAATTGATAAGCGTATCAATTTTATTAGCTAAAAGTTAAATGGCGACACCTGAGGAGCAACAACAGCAACGGATATAGCAGACATTGCTGAGAGCCCTCAGACCACCACGCCTGGACCTCGACCCTCAAGATGTGGGTGCATCAGCCAAGTTTGAACACTGGCTGAGCTGCTTTGAATCCTTCCTCGCAATCTCACAGGTTACAGAGGAGGATCACAAACTGAAAATTTTGACCGCCCAGGTGAGCCATCAAGTATATATGCTAATCCGGGACTCTAATACGTACGTGGCGGCCCTCGAGCTACTAAAAGGGCAATATACGCGCCCAGTGAACACAATTTACGCCCGACACCTCTTGGGATCCCGCAGGCAGCAACCGGGAGAATCGGTAGGGGCATTTGCACGGGCGCTACTGGCACTCTGCAGAGACTGCGATTGTAAAGCGGTAACGGCTGTGGAGCACGCGCAGGGACTCGCCTGTGATGCCTTCGTCAGGGGCCTCCAGTCAGACCACACCCGGCAGAGACTGCTAGAAAGCAAGGAACCCGACCTGAAGACGGCCATTGCCCTTGCGCTCTCGTTAGAGGAGGCCCACCGAAACCTCGAGGCATACCCCCGTAACGGCGCCGAGACATGGCAATCGAAACCGTGGGACACGGGACCGCCGCCCCCGGCACCAACCGCTGCAGCGACCCAACCGAGACAGCAGCCTCCGGTAAGAACTGCTTCGATGCCCAGTAACCAGGCCCAAAAATGCTATTTCTGTGGCCAGTTAAAACATCCCAGAGCGCACTGCCCAGCTAAGACAGCTACCTGCTCGGGCTGCGGGAAGAAAGGCCATTACGCTAACGCCTGCAAGGGGAAGCCAGCCAGCAGCGCAGCGTGCGGGCCGTGGGAGCAGCCATCTTATCCGCCATTTTGTGTACCCCCGGCCGCATGGCGTCCGCCGCCATCGTATCCAACGCACTCAACCGCCATTTCGTCACCGGAACCGACCACCGTCTCGGCGGATGACTATAGTGACTCACTAAGCCACATACTGGCCTCCGTGACGCTGGATCAAGCCCTCCCTCACCATCTATCCAGCTCCATGATGGATATCGCGGTAAACGGCCGCGCCACCAGTTGCCTGATCGACAGCGGGAGCACAGAGAGTTTCGTCCACCCCGACACGGTACGTAGCCACTCCCTCACGATTCTGCCAACGCACCATCGCATTTCTATGGCGTCCAAGTCCCAGTCAATGGACATCAGCGGCTACTGTGTGGTGACCCTGTCAGTAGGGGGCACTGAATATAAAAAATTTAAACTGCTAGTCCTGCCCCGTCTTTGCGCTGCCGTCCTGCTAGGGTTGGATTTTCAGTGCCACCTTAAGAGTGTCACACTAGCATACGGTGGACCCCTCCCCCCACTCACAGTCTGCAACCAACAACTTTTAAATCGCCCGCTGCAAACCACCTGCAGCCTTTCCACATTAAAAGTCCCCCCCCCTCCCCTGTTCGCTAACCTCACCCGCGACTGTAAACCCATCGCTACCAAAAGCAGGCGGTACAGTGCCGGGGACAGAGCTTTTATCAGCTCTGAGGTGGAGCGGCTCTTGAAGGAGGGCATTATCGAAGGTAGCACTAGCCCCTGGCGAGCCCAGGTTGTAGTCGTTAAAACCACTGCAAAACGCCGCATGGTAATCGACTACAGCCAAACCATAAACCGGTACACCCAGCTGGACGCGTACCCCCTCCCTCGCATATCTGATATGGTCAATCAGATTGCGCAATACAAAGTATTCTCCACCATCGACCTTAAGTCAGCGTACCACCAGCTGCCCATCCGCCATGAGGACCGCCAGTATACTGCCTTCGAGGCAAACGGCCGCCTCTACCACTTCCTTAGGGTCCCCTTCGGCGTCACCAACGGGGTTTCGGTCTTCCAAAGGGAGATGGACCGAATGGTTGACCAGAACGCGCTGCGGGCAACCTTCCCCTATTTGGATAACGTCACCATCTGCGGCCACGACCAGCAGGACCACGACGTTAATCTAGCAAATTTCCTCCGTACGGCCCAACGGCTGAACCTAACGTACAATAAGGAAAAATGTATGTTTCACACCAAGCGCCTGGCCATCCTCGGCTGCGTGGTGGAGAACGGAGTCATCGGGCCCGACCCCGACAGAATGCGCCCCCTAATGGAGCTACCCCTTCCCCACTGCCAAAAAGCACTGAAGAGATGCCTGGGGTTTTTCTCCTACTACGCCCAGTGGGTGCCCCTCTATGCAGACAAAGCCAGGCCCCTCATCAAAGCCACCTCCTTCCCCCTGACACCAGAGGCGTGTGCAGCCTTCACTCTTATCAAGAACGATATCGCGAAGGCCGCAATGCACGCGGTGGATGAGTCCATCCCCTTCCAAGTGGAGAGCGATGCCTCCGACTTCGCCCTAGCCGCGACCCTTAACCAGGCGGGCAGACCCGTGGCCTTTTTCTCAAGGACCCTCCAGGGCCCCGAGACGAGACACTCCTCCGTCGAAAAGGAGGCCCAGGCTATTGTAGAAGCGGTGCGTCACTGGAGGCATTACCTGGCCGGGAAACGATTTACCCTGCTCACTGACCAGCGTTCAGTAGCTTTTATGTTTAATAATAAGCAGAGGGGTAAAATCAAGAACGACAAGATCTTGAGGTGGAGAATCGAACTCTCCACCTACAATTATGATATCTTGTATCGGCCAGGGAAACTCAATGAGCCCCCAGATGCCCTATCACGTGGTACATGCGCCAACGCGCAGAGTGATAGGCTGCAGTCCCTCCACAATGACCTCTGCCACCCGGGGGTCACCAGGTTTTTCCATTTTATCAAATCCCGTAACCTGCCCTACTCCATCGAGGAGGTCAGGACCATGACCAAGAGCTGCCAAATCTGCGCCGAGTGCAAACCGCACTTCTATAGGCCCGACAGAGCAAGCCTGATCAAGGCCACCCGCCCCTTCGAACGCCTGAGCGTCGATTTTAAAGGGCCCCTCCCCTCCGCTGACCGCAATGTGTACTTCCTCAACATAGTTGATGAGTACTCCCGTTTCCCCTTTGCCATCCCTTGCCCAGACATGACCAGTACCACGGTCATCAAGTGTCTGAATGACATCTTCGCTCTGTTCGGGTTCCCCAGCTATATACATAGCGACAGGGGCTCATCGTTCATGAGCGACGAACTTCGGCAGTACCTGCTAACAAGAGGTATCGCCACGAGCAGGACCACCAGTTACAACCCCCGGGGGAACGGCCAGGTGGAAAGGGAGAATGCGACGGTTTGGAAGGCAGTCCTCTTAGCACTAAAATCTAAGGGCCTTCCGACCTCCCGCTGGCAGGAGGTCCTCCCTGCAGCGCTCCACTCCATTCGGTCACTGCTTTGTACTGCCACTAATGCGACCCCTCATGAGAAAATGTTCGTTTTCCCCCGGAAGTCTACATCAGGAACCTCGCTACCGGCATGGTTGACTTCTCCTGGGCCCGTCCTACTGCGGAGGCACGTGAGGACGCATAAAACGGACCCCCTGGTCGAGCGGGTGCACCTCCTACACGCCAACCCCCAGTATGCCTGGGTGACATACCCAGACGGGCGGGAGGACACGGTCTCCATACGAGATCTCGCACCCTCGGGTACCCCTGAATTACCACCGTTATCCCCCTTACCACTGTTATCCCCCACCACCCCTCCCAACCCAACCCTTGCAGACGGCATGCCAAAGCCCCAGGAATCTTCGCCAACCACCCAGACACCAGACCCGGCGTCGGATGCTGTAACACCACCGCCGCCACCACGACGATCAGGACGTCAGACAAGGCCTCCTGATAGACTTAACTTGTAGTACCCTTCACCCCGCCGGACTTCACATTAAACAAGGGGTGAATGTGGTAAACCACTGTATTGTATATTGCCACCTCTGGGTGGCGCTGTGTATGGAGGCATGCCTCAGCTGACTCCACCCACCACTGTGTGGGTTTCGTTCAGACTTGTTCAGTCACTCACGAAGAAGCATGGTCTCTTCTTAGCTAATAAAAGCCTTATTCATCTCTTCTTTCGACTCATCATCTCTTCTTCGACTCATCACCTTTTATGAAGTAATTGATAAGCGTATCAGACATGTCAGATGTCTCTCTACACGCTTTCCACTTCTACCCGGAGACTAGCAAGGTGCTCTGAGTGACATGCCAGCCGTTTCACTGAGCTAATTGGTCTGGGTCGGAGCCACATCCACTTATAGTGCAGCGGTGCATATTTTAAACACAAGAGAACCATAACTGGACACAGAATTAAGTCAGGAAATCCAATTCTGCCACAGTTGCAATAGAATTAAGCTTCTCATTGTTTAAGAAAATGACAGAATCTTTTGAAGAACAGTGCCCTCCGAGTTCTTATTGATCTCGACTGAGCGTTTTGCTCAATCTCACACAACTTCTGTCGGGAAAGTCGTTGAAATGCTTATGCGCCACATCTCTGCCATAGTGTTTTTAACTGAAATCCACTTCGAATCTCTCAGATCGGGATCTGATGATATATGTAGCTGGTGGCGGTAGGACAGAATGGATTTTATACATGACATGGAATGCACAGCACAGGCCATTCGGCCCAACTGCGCCGTGCCGGTGTTCATGCTCCCCAGGAGCCTCCTCCCACCTAACTTCATCTCACACTATCAGTGTTTTCTTCTATTCCTGTCTCCCTCAAGTGCTTATCTAGCTTCATAGAAACATAGAAGATAGGAGCAGGAGTAGGCCATTCGGCCCCTCGAGCCTGCTCTGCCATTTAATGAGATCATGGCTGATCATCCAAACTCAGTACCCTGCAGCTGCTTTCTCCCCATATCCCTTGATCCCCTTAGCCTTAAGAAATATATCTAACTCCTTCTTGAATATATTTAATGAATTGGCCTCCACCGTCCTCTGTGGTAGAGAATTCCACAGGTTCACCACTCTCTGGGTGAAGAAATTCCTCCTCATCTCAGTCCTAAATGGCTTACCCCTTATCCTTAGACTGTGACCCCTGGTTCTGGACCCCCCGGCCATCGGGAACATCCTTCCTGCTTCTAGTCTGTCTAGTCCTGTTAGAATTTTATAAGTTTCAATGAGATCCCCTCTCATTCTTCTAAACTCCACTAATGCATCCATACTATTCGCCTCAACCATTCCCTGTGGTAACGAGTTCCACATTCTAACCACTCTCCGGGTAAAGAAGTTTCTCCTGAATTCCCTATTATTAGTGACTATCTTATCCCTAGTTTAGGATTCCCCCGCAAAAATATTTTCTCTGCTTTTTACACAACTTCCGCCCGCTGAATGACTCAAATTCTTACGCCTGGTAAAAGCAGGCATAAGGCCTGCTTTTACCAGCTTAAAAGTTTTTTAAAAAATAGAATAATGAAATTTGATAACTCATTTATAAATTAAAAATACTCTTCAAAAAGGTAAGTTTACTTTTAGCTTGTAAAAACATTTAATTTTTTTCAAATTAAATTTTTGTTTAAAATATTCAATTAAATGGCATTTTAATTAATTTTAAATATGTAATTTTAAAAAATTTAACATTTTAGTGTGTTTTTAAATGTGATCCCCATTCATACTTTTGACTTCTGTGCGTACAGAACTGTCAAAAGTATGAAGGGGGATTCCCTTCTTTCATTGGTTCACCTGGCCCACGTGATCCCAGGGGCGCTTGTGAACCTGGGATATGTGGGCCTCTGCGCATTTCGAAGAGGAGTGGCCCAAGATTGCAAGCCTCGGGATCTACGGAACCAGCAGGTAAGTTTGTAGATTTTTTTCCAATTGGAGGCATTCGCCCGCAGGAAGCCTGCGATTGGAAATTCACGGCCAATATTGTTCCCTATGAAAGCTTATTCGATCATAGTGACTAACTCTCCTGTTCTTAGTTATTGGAGACCAGAAAGGAGAACCCTCTTTGCTGCCCTTCCTATCGCACTTCCCAGTGCCACTTCGTGTACCTCTCAATGTGGATAAATGTGAGGTTATCCACTTTGGTGGCAAAAACAGGAAGGCAGATTATTATCTGAACGGCAATAAATTGGGAGAAGGGGAAATGCAATGAGACCTGGGTGTCCCTGTGCACCAGTTGCTGAAGGTAAGCATGCAGGTGCAGCAGGCGGTTAAGAAGGCAAATGGTATGTTGGCTTCATAGCGAGAGAATTCGAGTACAGGAGCAAGGATGTCTTGCTGCAGTTGTACAGGGACTTGGTGAGACCACACCTTGAGTAATGTGTGCAGTTTTGGTTGCCTTATCTGAGGAAGGATGTTCTTGCCATGGAGGGAGTGCAGCGAAGATTCACCAGACTGATACCTGGGATGGCAGGAATGACGTATGAAGAGAGATTGAGTCAATTAGGCTTATAGTTGCTGGAGTTTAGAAGAATGAGAAGGGATCTCATTGAAACTTATAAAATTCTAACAGGACTGGACAGACTAGATGCAGGAAGGATGTTCCCGATGGCGGGGGAGTCCAGAACCAGGGGTCACAGTCTAAGGATAAGGGGTAAGCCATTTAGGACTGAGATGAGGTGGAATTTCTTCATCCAGAGAGTGGTGAACCTGTGGAATTCTCTACCACAAAATGCAGTTGAGGCCAACTTATTATTAAATATATTCAAGAAGGAGTTAGATATATTTCTTAAGGCTAATGGGATCAAGGGATATGGGGAGAAGGCAGGGACCGGGTACTGAATTTGGATGATCAGCCATGATCTCATTAAATGGTGGAACAGGCTCGAGGGGCCAAATGGCCTACTCCTGCTCCTACCTTCTATGTTTCTATGTTTCTATCAAACCCTTTCATAATTTTCAATATCTCTTATCAGGTCACCCTCAGCCTTCCCAGCCTGTTCAGTCTTTCCTGATAAGTATACCCTCTCAGTTCTGGCAAATTCATTGTTTGCACCCTCTCTAGTCCTTCTATATTCTTCTTATAATATGGAGACCAGAGCTGTGCACAGTGCTCCAAGTGTGGTCTAAGTAAGGTTTGGTACAAGTTTAACATCACTTCTCTGCTTTTCAATTCTGTCCCTTTAGAAATGGAAATATTGTTTGGTGTTTGTTTTGCTTTGCCCCGCTGTGCATGTGAATAGGGATACCTGGTGTGATGCTCACCAGAGCCGTACTTCACGTTGGACTACCCTCCAGGGTTGCGACTGTACACTTCGTGCTTTCTACTGGAGAAGTCAGGCTGGATTTTATATGTAAATGAGGTTGTCGTTTTGATTTCTCGCTGGGCTGCAGATTCGAAATTTCAGGTAGATTGTCAAGTGGACTTGCGGCTGAGAATATGAACCAGGATTGCAGATGTAAATGAATCATATTCAATTTTGTAAATGTCAAATTGAACCAGGTGGAAGCCTTCAGTGAGTTACATTCTTCAGCAACACAAGTAACTGCGCTTAAAAGGCATATCTGTATCATTGAATCATAGAATAATACAGCACAGAAGGAGGCCATGCAACCCATCGTGCCTGTGCCGGCTCTTTGAAAGAGCTCTCCAATTAGTTCCACTCCCCCGCTCTTTCCCCGTAGCCCTGCAAATTTCTCCCTTTCAAAAATTTATTCAATTCCCTTTTGAAAGTTACTATTGAATCTGCTTCCGCCGCCCTTTCAGGCAGCGCTTTCCAGATCACAACAACTCACTGCATAAAAAACAATGTCCTCATCTCACTCTGGTTCTTTTGCCAATTACTTTAAATCTGTGTCCTCTGGTTACCGACCATCCTGCCACTGGAAAGAGTTTTTTTCTTATTTACTCTATCAAAACTCTTCATGATTTTAAACAGCTCTATCAAATCTCCCCTTAACCTTATCTGCTTTCAGGAGAACAACCCCAGCTTCTCCAGTCTATCGACCTAACTGAAGTCCCGCATCCCTGGTACCATTGTAGTAAATCTCCTCTGCACCCTCTCCAAGGCAGAAGGGTCGGTAACCAGAGGACACAGATTTAAGGTAATTGGCAAAAACTTTGATTGAGTTACAGATGCTGCTGTTCTTTAAAGAAAAGCATATATAGATATATATATATTTATTGGAAATAATTGTTAATAAAAAAAGGAATCATTGATTCTAGAGCAACCGCTGACCTAAAATTGCTCCATGATACCAACTCCCATTGTGGGTTGGCAACATGGAGAGAATACAGGCCAGAAGTTTCTCTGGAAATACAGTTCAGGATGAGCCAAATTTTTCTCCAATTAAATATTGGGAAGACCGAAGCCATTGTTTTCGGTCCCCGCCACGAACTCCGTTCGCTAGCCACTGACTCCATCCCTCTCCCTAACATCTGTCTGAGGCTGAACCACACTGTTCGCCACCTTGGTGTCATATTTGACCCTGAAATGAACTTCCGACCACATATCCGCAGCATAACAAAGACCGCCTATTTCCACCTCCGTAACATCGCCCGTCTCCGCCCTTGCCTCAGCTCATCCACTGCTGAAACCCTCATCCATGCCTTTGCTACCTCTAGACTTGACTATTCCAACGCACTCCTGGTTGGCCTCCCACATTCCACCCTACGTAAACTTGAGGTCATCCAAAACTTGGCTGCCCCATGTCCTAACTCACACCAAGTCCCGTTCACCCATCACCCCTGTGCTCGCTGACCTACATTGGCTCCCGGTTAAGCAGCGCCTTGATTTCAAAATTCTCACCCTTGTTTTTAAATCCCTCCATGGCCTCGCCCCTTCCTATCTCTGTAACCTCCTTCAGCTCCACAACCCCTTCAGCCCCTCTAATTCTTCCCTCCTGAGCATCCCTGATTATAATCGCTCCACCATTGGTGGCCGTGCCTTCTGTTGCCTGGGCCCTAAGCTCTGGAATTCCCTGCCTAAACCTGTCCGCCTCTCTACCTCTCTCTCCTCCTTTAAGACGCTCCTTAAAACCTACCTCTTTGACCAAGCTTTTAGTCACCGCCCTAATTTCTCCTTATGTTGCTCGGTGTCAAACTTTTTATTTTATAACGCTCCTGTGCAGTGCCTTGGGGCGTTTTACTTCGTTAAAGGCGGTATATAAATACAAGTTGTTGTTGTTGTTGGAATGCCTCCCAAAAGCCCACCACCTCTCGCTCTCCTCCTTTAAAGACCTCCTTAAACCCCACCAACCCCTCCCAATATCTCCTGTATCTAAGTGTCCATTTTTAACTAATTACGCATCCCCAAATCGCCTTGGGACATTTTTCTACGTTAAAGACGCTACATAAATGCAAGTTGTTGTTTTATTGGCGTTACTGATATTAGGGGATGGATCTTTAGTGTATCACTCTTTTGTCTCCTATTTTAAAGGAGGCATTTAAGTTATTTAAAATAACCCAGTTATAATAGTAGTCAGAGAAATGTTGTACGATCAGGTTAATTGTTCATCCGCTGATATTACCAAGAGTAATTTCTACCATTTTCTCAAAAGTATGTCAGCCTCACTTCGCCCTTTGTGACCTTACGTAGTCTTATATCAACAACAACAACAACTTGTATTTATATGGCGCCTTTAATGTACTAAAACGGCCCAAGGCTCTTCACAGGAATGTTATCAGACAAAATTCGACACTGAGCCACATAAGGAGAAAAAGCTTGGTCAAATAGATCGTTTTTACGGAGCGGCTTAAAGGAGGAGAGAGAGGTAGAGAGGCGATGAGGTTTAGGCAGAGAATTCTGGAGCTTAGGGCCCAGGCAGCTGAAGGCACGGCCACCAATGATGGAGCAAAGGATGTGTGGGATACACAAGAGGCCAGAATTGGAGGGGCGCAGAGATCTCGGAGGGTTGTAAGGCTGGGGGAGGTTACAGAGACAGGGAGGGACGAGGCCATGGAGAGATTCGAACACAAGGATGATCATTTTAAAGTTGAGGCGTTGCTGGACCGGGAGCCAATGTAGGTCAGCGAGCACAGGGTGATGGTGATCAGTTCCTCTTTATGCTAGCTTCTGTATAAGAGCATCGAACACAATGTCTGCTGAAGTTTGTTACTAACTGAATTATTCCACATGGTTCATTTGACACTTTTCTTCTTATGTAGTCAAGCTTGAGCACTGCCACACACGTTATTTTTTTTTTGGTTGAATAGAGTTGTCTGTCACCAGATCGCAAAATAATTACAGCCAGCACGGTGCCTGGAGAAACCAAAAAGTGGGGCCAATTTTCCTTTTCAACGTGCTTGGGGGATGCTCAGTCCCAAGCTAGAAGGATGCCTGGTTTCTTCACCCATTAAACTCCTCAGCGATTTCCGGAGTAACCCCCTAAAGGAGAGGCAGATTGCTTGTGCCTTAAGCAGATACAACTAAAGGGCAGCCATGAGAGTAAAGCCATGGAGGGGGCTTTACTGTCTGGCTGAGCAAGATTAAGAATTCTTGAGGCCCTGGACACCAGTGATTAGGCCCCGTGAGTTAAGCCACCACTACCGTCTAGAAGGGGGCAAGACTGACCCTTCCTCAAAACTGAAAGCTTGTCGATTTTTAGGGGCTCCCATCAGAGGGTAAGGGAACAAAGGCTCAAGGATCCAAAATGGTAAGGGATTGGGGGGGTGTGTGTGAGGAGGGACGGCAGCAGTTGGCACTGGGGGCATCTGGGTACAGTCTTTGGACAGCAGCCACAAGACCTTGATATCTGAAGCCATTACTGCTACTGCAAGACTCCTGGGTCTGCAGCAAGTGGCTGCATTTCCACACACCCTTCTTTCCTGGTACAAGGCCCAGCCAGGAGCAGGCCCTGACCCGAGGTGCATTGGGCCTAGTTTAATGCCCTGAATCTGCAAATGCACCTTTAGTTCAGGCCAGGTCAGGTGGAGAAAAAAAAGACTTGCATTTCTACAGCGCCTTTCATAACCTCAGGACATCCCAAAGCGCTTTACAGCCAATTAAGTGTTTTTTGGAGTGTAGTCACTGTTGTAATGCAGGAAAAGCAGCAGCCAATTTGTGCACAGCAAGCTCCCAGAAACAGCAATGTGATAATGACCAGATAATCTGTTTAAGTGATGTTGGTTGTGGGATAAATATTGGCCCAGGACACTTCAAGTGCTTTCTGTTTGACTTGCCCCAGGCAGGGGGAGGTAAATTATCCCCAATATCTCCACATTTTTCCATTTTCGTATTATCAATTTCCTCTCGTCTCAGACAATTTCAGCCTTGCCCATCTAATGCTATTCCTTGCTACTACTTTTAATTTAAAAAAAATCAGGATAAAAAAACTTCTTGAAAAATCCTGCTCCATTATATTACAGTGAAACCTGTATAAACCGAGACTTCCCAAAAACAGACACTTATTGAGAGATCCAAATATCCTCCATGGTAAAATATACAAGAGGCACTCTGAATCCACGGACACTCGCATATTCCAAAGTATGGACAGCCTTCAATGCACCGAGCCCTTTTGCAACTTAAAACATGGCACACAGTAAGTAAGCGCACTGTATCCGAGTCTGAAGATTGTGATGTCCGATGGATTGTTCCTGGATTCCTTTTTGTCCCAGTCCGTCCCTGGGGTTAGAATCACTCCAACGGCCACTGTCCCTGCTTCCAGCAGCAACCTTGTGAGCAACACACAGCAGAAGGTGCACACTCACCTGGCTCCACGCGGACCCAGAAGATAAATGCAGACTCGACCAAACATGGACCCAAAAGATAAACACGGACTCGGCCAAACGCAAACCCAGTGGATAAACGCAGACCCAACCAAATGTGGAACCAGAAGATAAACGCAGACCCGCCCAAACACGGAACCAGAAGATAAACGCAGACCCGCCCAAACACGGAACCAGAAGATAAATGTGGACCCAACCAAACACGGAACCAGAAAGAAAGAAAGACTTGCATTTATATAGCCTTCCATAACCACCAGACGTCCCAAAGCGCTTAACAGCCAATTAAGTAATTTTGAAGAATGTTTTCACTGTTGTAATCAGGGAAACATGGAAGCCAATTTGCGCACAGCAAGGTCCCACAAACAGCAGTGAGATAATGACCAGATAATCTGTTTTTAGTTATGTTAATTGAGGAATAAATATTGGCCAGGACAACGGGGAGAACTCCCCTGTTCTTCTTTGAATAGTGCCATGGGATCTTTTACATCCACCTGAGAGCAGACCAGGCCTCGGTTTAACGTCTCATCTGAAAGGTGGCACCTCAGACAGTGCAGCACTCCCTCAGCACTATACTGGGAGTGTCAGCCTAGATTTTTGTGCCCAAGTCTCTGGAGTGGGACTATGAACCCATAACCTTCTGACTCAAAGGCAAGGGTGCTACCAACTGAGCCACAGCTGACACACACTGACAGAAAATAAACACGGACCTGACCAAACGGAGAACCAGAAGCTAAAAGCGGAGCCGATCAAACGCGAGCCCGGAAGATATGAGCCCGACCAAACGCGAGCCCCGAAGATACGCACTCGACCGTAAGGTCGTCTGAGTCTTTAGGAGCAGGATCCACGGTACAGGTACTGTACTCGGCACAGCAGCTTTGTTGTAATATCGGCTTCCAAACTTAGGTTCTTAGCATTGTTGCAGCTGATTAGTTGCTGATCATAATCTCAGCCAGTTCTTCAAATTTGTTGGGAACATTTTCACCATGCGAACAATGACCATCTTTAAAAGAAGGACAGCTGCACATTAAAAAAAAATGCTCACCTGATGCCAGTCCCTTAGGTGTCCGTCATGTACAGCTTTCGCTGTATTTCAGTTACAGCCGACTATTATGGGATGGGACAGCGATTACCTTTTTTAAAAAAAAGCAAGAGCGAGCGGGCAGGAGCAGCCACCCACGATGGGAGTTCAGGTGATGAGCCGGGCTGTCAGCTTATTAATGACAGGCCTTCACATGTAGGCGGTTTACCCCTGGGGTCAGGGCCTAACTTAGAAAGTGGGCCCTGACTGCACAACCAATCTGGAAGCAGCAAATTCAGCCCCTTGCAAGCAGACAGAGGACCGAGTTTGAGAGAAATGCAACCTCCTTTCTTTTTGCCACTTTAAATGATTTAATAGGCATCCTCGGATGATCTGAAACAAGGACTGATATGCCAGCAGTCTAATTGTTACCATGGTAACACAACCGCTGCTCATACCAAAAGCCGCTTTCTCCTTTCTTCTTATTTTACATGTTTTCGACATTACCTTCAGGAGGGCAAAAATTAGTGTCAGTAACTGTGAGGGCCCTAAGTTAGACACCACTCTGAAATATTTACAGTAATTAAATGAGAGAGTGGAACTGTCTGAACAAGCCAGTCAGTTTGGGTTTCCAGGAGGATAATGCAAAGAATGGAAGAATAAAATCTCAAAAAAAAAACAGCACCAACCTTAGAGGGAAAAATTCAGTATCGCCCCATTTGGGGCGCCATTATCGACCGTGCGCAAAGTTTAGCGCCTGGCACTAATTATCGCCTCCGACAGCAAACTTGGCTTTTATCGCCCCTGGAGGTGATTGGAGCGCTAAATCAGGCGCTTCACACCTGTCTTAAGGCGCAAAGGCCGAGGAGCGAGGCGCTACCTCACAGCGCTGGCAAAGCAAGGAAGGGCAAATCAAAATGAACCTGCAAAGTGCTGCTCAGTACCCAAAACTCCTTCACACAGCGTTGAATCTCTCCAGAAGTCTCTCTCTCTCTCTCAGAATGCGTGGTGCAAAAATGTCACCGACAAAAAAAGGCAGGAAGCGGTCACCTTTAAATAGCGCTCCCCCAGTCCCTTTCTGACAGCATAACGCTCCCCTCAACCTGTCGTTGCTAGCGGCAGGCGGTAAGGCAGGGGGCGCCACTCAATATCCGGTCCGGGGCGCTAACGGGGCATTGCGCGCTCGACTGACGTCACGATCTGCCGGCGCAGGAGATCGTGGCGGTAGTGTTTAGCGCCGCCGCAAAATGTCTAGTTAATTTCGCAAGCAGCGCAAACATCGCCGCGCCCGGGCACTAGTTGTTTTGCGCCCCATTAGCGCCCTCTTAAGGCGCTAACAGGAGGCGCAAACAACTGACTTTTTCCCCCTTAGAATCATAGAATGACACAGCACAGAAGGAGGCCATTCGGCCCATCATGCCCTTGTGCCCGCTCTTTGAAAGAAAAAAAAGAAGAAAGACTTGCATTTCTATAGCGCCTTTCACGTCCTCAGCAGGTCCCAATGTGCTTTACAGCCAATGAAGTACTTTCTGAACTATTACAGTAGCAAAAATACTGCGGATGCTGGAAATCTGAAATAAAAACAGAAAGTGCTGGAGACACTCAGCAGGTCAGGCAGCATCGAGGAGAGAGAAACAGAGTCAACGTTTCGAGTCGAACCCTTCGTCAGAACTTTCTGAACTATAGTCACTGTTGTAATGTGGGAAACGCAGCAGACAATTTGCGCACAGCAAGGTGCCACGAACGGCAGTGTGATAATGACTAGATCATCTTATATTTTTAGTGAAAGCGCTGTCCAACAGGTCCCGCTGCCCTACCCTGAAAAAGGTTTCCCCTTCAAGTATTTATCCATTTCCCTTTTGAAAGTTATTATTGAATCTGTCCCCACCGCCCTTTCAGGCAGCGCGTTCCAGATTTCAGAATCCCACGTAATAAAACCTGAATTTCACTTATTCAGTCAACACAAGCCTTAATTATAAATGGGCGGAATCACGGTTTCCAAACTCGAAACACCAGTAACAACAGGATATGATTTATTAGGACCTGACTTCCCTGCGCCTTTACACCAAGGAATGTTTATTCCCTGGAGGACAAAGTGCAGAAAAATGGACGGAGTCCTCAGCCTCTCAGCCCACAGTAAGTGCGGACTAAGGGCAGCTGCGTTAATGAAGCAGTCGGGGGTCTCCCTCCATCTTCCTCTTCGTTCACCGGCATGGCGGCCATTTTCAGGAGCGCTGAGAAGAAGCGGGGCTCAGGTCCTGCGGCAGCTGCTCTCCAATCAGAGTGTCAGAGAGGGTCGGCTTGGCAACCGCCTCTACTGTGGCTCACTGGGCAGCACTCTCATCTCTGAGTCAGAAGGTTGTGAGTTCAGGTCCCACTCCGTGAGACTTGAGCACAAAACCTGATCTGACACTCCAGTGCAGCGCTGAGGGAGTGCTCCACTGTCGGAGATGTCGTCTTTTGAAAGAGACATTAAACCGAGGCCCCATCTGCCCTCTCAGGTGGATATAAAGGATCCTATGCCACTATTTCGAAGAAGAGCAGGGGAGTTCTCCCCGGTGTCCTGGCCAACATTGCTTCCTCAACCAACATCACTAAAACAGATTGTCGGATTATTATCACATTGCTGTTTGTTTGACCTTGCTGTGCATAAATTGGCTGTCTATGAAAGGTGCTATATAAATGCACAATAGACTTGTTATCAAAATTGAAGCCCATGATATTACAGGGGCAGTGGCAGCATGAATACAAAATTGAGTAAGGGACAGAGAACAGAGAGTAATGATGAACGGTTGTTTTTCAGATTGAAGGGATGTATATCCCAGGGGTCAGTATTGGGACCACTGCTCTTTTTGATATATATTAATGACCTGGACTTGGGTGTACAGGGCACACTTTCAAAGTTTGCAGATGATACGAAGCTCGGAAATGTAGTAAACATTGAGGAGGATAGTAACAGACTGCAGGTGGGCACAGACAGACTGGTGAAATGGGCAGACACATGGCAGATGAAATGTAACGCAGAAAAGTGTGAAGTGATTCATTTTGGTAGGAAGAATGAGGAGAGGCAATATAAACTAAATGGTACAATTTTAAAGGGGGTGCAGGAACAGAGAGACCTGGGGGTGTGTGTGCAGAAATCTTAGAAGGCAGCAGGACAAGTTGAGAAGGCTGTTAAAAAATCATATGTGATCGTGGGCTTTATTGTGTTCAATTCTGGGCACCACACTTTAGGAAGGATGTGAAGGCTTGAAGAGGGTGCAGCAGAGACTTACTAGAATGGTCCCAGGGATGAGGGACTTCAGTGATGTGGAGAGACTGGAGAAGCTGGAATTGTTCTCCTTAGAGCAGAGATGGTTACGAGGAGATGTGATAGAGGTGTTCAAAATCATGAATGGTTTAGATAGAGTAAATAGGGAGAAACTGTTTACAGTGGCAGAAGGGTCGGTAACCAGAGGACACAGATTTAAGGTGATTGGCAAAAGAACCAGAGGCGACACGAGAAAACATTTGTTTATGCAGCGAGTTGTTGTGATCTGGAGTGCGCTGCCTGAAAGGGCGGTGGAAGCAGATTCAATGGTAACATTCCGAAGAGAATTGGATAAATTCTTGAAGGGGGGAGAAAAATTACAGGGCTTTGGGAAAAGAGCGGGGGTGTGGGTCTAATTGGATAGCTTTACCAAAGAGCCGGCAATTGGCCCAGAAATTCGGGTCTCCACGGGTGAGTACGCCCAATGGAAGTGCCGGTTTCCTGCATGCACTGCGCATGCGCGGGAAACCGGCACTTCCGTTCCCCTGAAAGAAGGGGTTCAGAGGTCGAACGCGTACGCGGGAGAGGCAGCGCGTGCACATCGAACTTACTTTTTTTGCAGGTTTTTCCGGGAGGGTAAGTCTCCAGAAGTTAGACATGTAAAAAGCAGGCATAAGGCCTGCTTTTTACAAGATAAGTGGTGAATTAATTAAAATTAAAACATTTTTTCCCACAGGTTTATTATTTTTAAATACTTTAAAGAAAGGTAAGTTTATTTTTAGCCCCGTTAGAAAATAAACTTATTTTTTTCAAAAATTTAAATTATTGTTTAAAATAGTTATTTCATGTAATTTATAGTTTATTTAAAAAATTTGATTTTTAAAAAATGTATTTGAAGATTTAGTGGTGTTTTGAGGCTTATAGTATTTATAAGTTTGACAGCCCTTCCTGTCAAACTTATGAATGAAGCATTCCCTGCTCCGATTGGCTCCCCATGGCCCACGTGATCCCCGGGGACGCATTGAACTAACTGCGTCCCTGGGATACGCAAGCACTGCACGCCGGCAGTTGGAGGATGCCCAGGATCGCAATTCCACGGGGGCCCACAGCTCAACGGCCAGCGCGCTAGGTAAGTGCAGGTCGGGGGCTTGCACCCGCGGGAAGCCCCTGACCTGAATTTCTGGGCCAATGACTTTATGAAGATAATCAGCCCAATGCACTGTTGAAGTTTCAGAGACAGCCAGTGCCTCTCTAGCTACACAGACAGGGACTCAGGCGGAAACCATCCATGCTCATTCCAAGCTCTTCTGTGTCATCTTTTAGGTGTAAACAACATTTTTTCTTCACAAGACAAACTTTGATGCTTCCTTTTCTTCAGGCTTTCTGTAATGCTGCTCAGATCTTGTTGACAATTGCTAGCAATATACTTACAGCTTGTTATCCTGTCATTTTCAGTGCGCTTTTTAAAACCAGGCAAGCACATGATGAAAAAAGAGAGGTGGACAGGAGCTGTTAAATATGCCGCCAATGTTAACGGATTAAAAAAAGCTACAGAACAACGGAAAGTTATAGGAATGTAAGAACATAAGAAATAGGAGCAGGAGTCGGCCATTCGGCCCCTTGAGCCTGCTCCGCCATTCAATAAGATCAGGGCTGATCTTCTACCTCAACTCCGCTTTCCTGCCTGATCCCCATATCCCTTGATTCCCCTAGAGTCCAAAAATCTATTGACCTCTGTCTTGAATATACTCAACGATTGAGCATCACCAGCCTTCTGGGGCAGCGAATTCCAAAGATTCACCGCCCTCTGAGTGAAAAAATGTATTTTCATCTCAGTGTTAAATGGCCGACCCCTTATTCTGAGACTGTGACCACTGGTTCTAGACTCCCCAGCCAGGGGAAACATTGTCCCAGCATCTACCCTGTCAAGCCCTGTAAGACATTTGTATGTTTCAATGAGATCACCTCTCATTCTTCTAAACTCTAGAGAATATAGGCCTAGTCTACTCAATCTCTCCTTATGGGACAACCCCCCCATTCCAGGAACCAGTCTATTTAACTTTCATTACACTCCCTCTAAGACAAGTATATCCTTCCTTAGGCAAGGAGACCAAAACTGTACACAATACTCCAGGTGTGGTCTCACCAGGGCCCTATATAATTGCAGTAAGATATCTTTACTCTTATACTTCAATTCTTTTGTAATAAAGGCCAACATACCATTTGCTTTCCTAATTACTTGCTGCACCTGCATGTTAACATTCAGTGATTTGTGTACAAGGACACCCAGGTCCCCCTGAGCACCAACATTTCCCAATCGCTCACCATTTAAAAAATATTCTGCTTTTCTATTTTTCCTACCAAAATAGATAACTTCACATTTGTCCACATTGTATTCCATCTACCATGTTCTTGCCCACTCAGCTTGTTGATATTCCTTTGCAGCCACTTTGCATCCTCCTCACAACTTACTTTCCCACTTTGCTTTGTATCGTCAGCAAACTTGGATATATTACACTCAGTCCTCTCATTTATGTCCTTGATTTAGATTGTAAATAGCTGGGAATCAAGCACTGATCCTTGTTGTACCCCACTAGTTACAGCCTGCCAACCAGAAAATGACCAGTATTTTCCTACTCTCTGCTTTCTGTTGGTTAACCAATCCTCAATCCATGCTAATATATTATCCTCAATCCCATGAGCCCTAATTTTGTGTAATAACCTTTTCTGTGGCTCCTTATCGAATGCTTTTTGAAAATACATCCACTGGTTCCCCCTTATCTAACCTGCTAGTTACAAACTCAAAAAACTCCAACAGATTCGTCAATCACAATTTCCCTTTCATAAATCCGTATTGACTCTGCCTGATCATTATGGGCCAGAACTTCAGGTCCCCACGGGTGAGTACGCGCTGGGTACTCACGCGTAGGCCCAACGAAAGTGCCGGTTTCGTGCATGCACTGCGCATGCGCGGGAAATCGTAACTTCCGTTCCCTTAATGGAAGGGGTTCACAGGTTGAACGTGTGCGCCGGAGAGGCAGCCCGTACGCCTGGAACTTACATTTTTTTGCAGGTTTTTCTGGGAGGGTAAGTCTCCAGGAGCTACGCTTCTAAAAAGCAGCCGCAAAGTCTGCTTTTAACAAGGTAAGTGGTGAATTAAGTAAAATTAAAACATTTTTTCCACAGGTTTATTATTTTTAAATACTTTAAAGAAAGGTAAGTTTATTTTTAGCCCTGTTGGAAACTGTAATTAATTTTTTCAAAAATTTAAATTATTGTTTAAATAGTTATTTTATGTAATTTATAGGTATTTTAAAAACGTGATATTTAAAAAAAAATTGTTTGAAGTTTTAGTGATGTTTTGGGGCTGAATTGTATTCATAGATTTGACAGGTCTTCCTGTCAAATCTATGAATAGATTCCCTGCTACAATTGGCTCTCCGTGGCCCACGTGATCCCAGGGGACGCTTCAAACTAACTGCACCCCTGGGATACGCAAGCACTGCGCGCCGGCAGTTGGAGGAGGCCCAGGATCGGAATCCCACGCGGGCCCACAGCACAATGGGCGGCGCGCTAGGTAAGTGCAGGTCGGAGGCTTGCACCCGCGGGAAGCCTCCGACCCGAATTTCTGGGCCAATATTATGTTTTACTAAGTGCCCTGTTACCTCATCTCTAATGATAGATTATATCATTTTCCCTACTACTAGGGTGGTTAAATTGGGCCATGTAGCACCCGTTTTTGTAAGCGTTACGCAGCCTCCTAAGGCATCAAAATGGCTGTTAGGAAGCACGTGCACACTTCCAATCATAAATGCGCCGCCCACCATATTGGGAAAGAACAAGTAAGAGGCGTCCTTCACCCACACCTGAAGTAGGCCTTGACCATTTACAGATGCACCCCCACCCCACCCCTTGACTTCCGATCACGGCCTCCACAGCCCACCCGTGTCCCCCGACCTCCGCGATCTGACCCGGCCACTTACCCATGTGGCCTCCTCCCGCAACGCCATCTTCATTGTAATGTGGTCCGAGGTCATAAAACCTCGGTCTCCTTTGGCCTCACCATTTGTCTGCGGGTGTATTAATATGGTGTGGGGGAAGGCCCAAAAATGGGTGCTTCCAAATTTAAACCCCCCCCCCCGCTATTGTTTTAGCAGGGCTACTGAGCTCTCTCAGCAGTGTCAGCCAATGGCTCAGTTGGGAGCACCTTTGCCTCGGAGTCAGAAGGTTGTGGGTCCCACCCCATGAGACTTGAGCACAAAATCTAGGCTGACACACCCAGTGCAGTGCTGAGGGAGTGAGACGCTGAACTGAGGCCCTGTCTGCTCCCTCAGCTAAACGATCCTATGGCATTATTTCGAAGAAGAGCAGGGGAGTTTGTCTTGGCCAACATTTATCCCTCAATCAACCTCACTGAAAAAGATTATCTGGTCATTATCACATTGCTGTTTGTGGGAGCTTGCTGTGTGTAAATTGGTTGTTGTGTTTCCTATATTATATCAGTAACCACACTTAAAAAAGGAACAGCACCTCATCTTCCAATTAGACACTTTACAGCCATCCGGACTCAATATCGAGTTCAACAATTTCAGATCATAACCTCGGCCCCTATTATATTTTTATATATTCTTTATCCACACCTTTGGTTTGTGCCTTTTCCTTTGTCTCTCTCCCACATGGCAGCTGTCTCTCACTCTGCCAGCGCATTTCACACTTCATCGAGAGCCATCTTTTGTCCCTTTACCTGTCCTATTACCATCTCGTCTCGCCTTGAATATCTCTTAATGTCTCTTCACCTCTCCCAGACCTTCCCTTTTGTTCTTTCATCCCCTCCCCCATTTCCCAGCCCCCAAACTTGCTTTTTAATCTGTTTCATTTCCTGCTTTTTTCTCAGTCCTGACGAAGGGTTTCGACCTGAAACATTGACTCTGTTTCTCTCTCCATGGATGTTGCCTGGCCTGCTGAGTTTTTCCTGCGTTTTCTGTTGTATTTTTTTTTTAAAAAGGTACTTCAATGGCTGTAAAGCGCTTTGAGATGTCCGCTGGTTGTGAAAGGCGCTGTAGAAATGTAAGTCTTTCTTTCTTGTCTCTGCCCTCTCTGGTGCCTGGGTGGATTAACACATCAACCAGTGCGGTCCTGATACCATAAAGGACAGGGCGATCCCAGGTTTCATCCTGTTCCGGGCCTGCATCGTTTAATCTGCATTGAGGCAACAGGTAACGTCAGTGCCTCGGAGATCCAGTCCCTGCTGCTCTCCACACACTGCTGTTCGAAAGCTCGCACAGAAGCTCACAGGCTATATGTTAAACTGAGGTCTACACTGCCTGTTCAAAATGGATGCAAAAAGATCCCATGGCACTGTTTGTAGAAGAGCATGGAATAAGTATTATGGCCAGCAATTGTCCCACAGCCAACTCCAGCAAAACAGATTATCTGGACATTGGTCTCATTTTGGGGGAGTTTGCTGTGCACAAATTGGCTGCCGCATTTGTCCACAAAACAACACTTTGAAAGCAATTCATGTTCTGTAAAGCTCTTGAGGAGGTCCTGAGGAAGTGGAAGGCGCTATATAGTTTTTTTTAATTCATTTATGAGATGTGGGCGTCGCTGGCAAGGCCAGCATTTATTGCCCATCCCTACTTGCCCCTTGAGAAGGTGGTGGTGAGCCCCCTTCTTGAACCGCTGCTGTCCGTGTGGTGAAGGTGCTCCCACAGTGCTGTTAGGGAGGGAGTTCCAGGATTTTGACTCAGTGACAATGAAGGATCGGTGATATACTTCTAAGTCAGGATGGTGTGTGATTTGGAGGGGAACTTGGAGGTGGTGGTGTTCCCATGTGTCTGCTGCCCTTGTCCTTCTAGGTGTAAGAGGTCGCGGGTTAATGAGGAGCTGCCAAAGAAGCCTTGGCGAGTTGCTGCAGTGCATCTTGTAGATGGTACACACTGCAGCCACGGTGCGCCGGTAGTGGAGGGAGTGAATATTTAAGGTGGTGGATGGGGTGCCAATCAAGTAGGCTGCTTTGTCCTGGATGGTGTCGAACTTCTTGAGTGTTGTTGGAGCTGCACTCATCCAGGCAAGTGGAGAGTATTCCATCACAATCCTTACTTGTGCCTTGTAGATGGTGGAAAAGCATTGGGGAGTCAGGAGGTGAGACACTCACCACAGAATCCCAGCCTCTGACCTGCTCTTGTTGCCACAGTATTTATGTGGCTGGTCCAGTTAAGTTTCTGGTCAATGGTGACCCCCAGGATGTTGATGGTGGGGGATTCGGCAATGGTAATGCCGTTGAATGTCAGGAGAAGGTGGTTAGACTCTTGCTTGTTGGAGATAGTCACTGCTTGGCACTTCTATGGTGCGAATGTTACCTACTACTTATCAGCCCAAGTCTGAACATCGTCCAGGTCTTGTTGCATGCGGGCATGGACTGCTTCATTATCTGAGGAGTTGTGAATGTCGCTGAACACTGTGCAGTCATCAGCAAACATCCACATTTCTGGCTTTATGTTGGAGGGAAGGTCATTGATGAAGCAGCTGAAGATGGTTGGGCCTAGGACACTGCCCTGAAGAACACCTGCAGTGATGTCCTGAGGCTGTGATAATTGACCTTCAACCACCACAGCCATCTTCCTTTGTATATAAGTGCGACTTCTTTCTCTTGTTGACAGATAGAGTGGATTTTGAAAATGAGCACTCCCCACGCAGAGTTTCGCATGCTTAGAGTGCATGTTGGAAACTTAGGAATGCTTCTCGTCTGACTTTCCATTGGTTAAATTTAAAACTAAGTGGGGTGGGTGCACTGATTCCGAAGCACAAAATCCCCAATGTGCAGTCCCTAACGTATAAAGCTCTGTGCCTGCAAAATCTATTCCAATATCCCCACACAAAAGCATTGCATCGAGGAGGCAAAATGGAAGAGAATGAGACCAAAATTTGCCCTATCAACAATGAGGTTAAGATGACTTCCCAACGTTTCAAAAGTGACCTGGAGTTTCTTTTTAACAGGGAACGTGTCAACATCTGCATGCTGTTGTGAGAACTCAAAATGAATACCATTAATGTACAAGTTCACCAATCACAGTGGCCACTGACCAATCAGATGTATTGGCAATATAATGGAAGATAATGGACAGAGCCAATGTACACGAAAAAAGAGTGACAACACTGCTCAGAATATTGAGCTGTACATCCCCAAACGACAATTAAAATCAAAAATACTACCACAGGAAGGGAAGAAATCTGCATTTGTATCGAATCAGCTGTGGCTCAGTTGATAGCTCCCTTGCCCCTTGAGTCAGAAGGTTGTGGGTTCACGTCCCACTCCAGAGACTTGAGCACAAAAATCCAGGCTGACACTCGAGTGCTATAATGTCGGAGGTGCTGTCTTTCGGATGAGACGTTAAACCGAGGCCCCGTCTGCTCTCTCAGCTGGAGGTAAAAGATCCTGTGGCACTATTTTGAAGAAGAGCAGGGGAGTTTGTCCTGGGGCCAATATTTATCCCTCAACCAACATCACTGAAAACAGGTATTCTGGTCATTATCACATAGCTGTTTGTGGGAGTTTGCTGTGCGCAAATTGGCTGCCGCGTTTCATAGAAACATAGAAGATAGGAGCAGGAGTAGGCCATTTGGCCCCTCGAGCCCACTCCACCATTCAATGAGATCATGGCTGATCATCCAAATTCAGTACCCTGTCCCTGCCTTCTGCCCATATCCCTTGATCCCTTTAGCCTTAAGAAATATATCCAACTCTTTCTTGAATATATTTAATGAACTGGCCTCCACCGCCCTCTGTGGCAGAGAATTCCACAGGTTCACCACTCTCTGGGTGAAGAAATTCCTCCTCATTTCAGTCCTAATTGGCTTACCCCTTATCCTTAGACTATGACCCCTGGTTCTGGACTCCCCGGCCATCAGAAACATCCTTCCTGCATCTAGTCTGTCCAGGCCTGACAGAATTTTATAGGTTTTGATGAGATCCCCTCTCAATCTTCTAAACTCCAGTGAGTATAAGTCCAATCGACACAATCTCTCCTCATACGTCATTCCTGCCATCCCAGGTATCAGCCTGGTGAATCTTCGCTGCTCTCCTTCCATGGCAAGAACGTCCTTCCTCAGGTAAGGCGACCAAAACTGCACACAATACTCAAGTTGTGGTCTCACCAAGGCCCTGTACAACTGTAGCAAGACATCCTTGTTCCTGTACTTGAACCCTCTTGTTACGAAGGCCAACATACCATTTGCCTTCTTAACCGCCTGCTGCACCTGCATGCTTACCTTCAGCGACTGGTGCACAAGAACACCCAGGTCTCTTTACACTTCCCCTTCTCCCAATCTACTGCCACTTAAATAATAATCTGCCTTCCTGTTTTTGCCACCAAAGTGGATAACCTCACATTTATCCACATTATAGTGCATTTGCCATGTTTCTGCCCAATCACCCAACCTGTCCAAATCGTACTGGAGTTTCACGACATCCTCCTCACAGCTTACCCTCCCACCCAGCTTTGTGTCGTCTGCAAATTTGGAGATATTACATCCAATTCCCTTGTCCAGATCATTAATATATATTGTGAACAGCTGGGGTCCTAGGACCGATCCTTGCGGTACCCCAGTAGTCACTGCCTGCCAGTTGGAAAACGACGGAAAATTACAACAGTGACAACACTCCAAAAAGTATTTAATTGGCTGTAAAGCACTTTGGGATGTCCGGTGGTCGTGAAAGGCGCTATAGAAATGCAAGTTTTTTCTTTATTTGATTTTAGATAAGTATTTATTACAACAGTGACTACACTCCAAAAAGTATTTAATTGGCTGTAAAGCACTTTGGGATGACCGGTGGTCATGAAAGGCGCTATAGAAATGCAAGTCTTTTCTTTATTTGATTTTAGATAAGTATTTTTAATACTTTGAGCCCCTGACTATACACTTCACAGAACAACAAAAAAGTAATATTAATCGTTTCACAAATGCTTTCATCCGAGAACAATGACATCTAGAGATTAGAATCTCATGCTTGTGTAACACTGGGGCTCTGACAGTACATATGTTTTGATATTTCATGAGGCCCAACTGCTCTGACAGGTGTTAAATATGGATTGTGTTTAATGCTCAGTCTTGTGAGAATTGATACTTCATTCTTCACAGATTTGGTGAGCCAAAGAAACATCACCTTATTTCATCAGATTAAAATAACTAACGTTTATCAAGCCGCGGCAAGCTGTGTGAAAGGTACAATCATATATTTAAGAAAAGTTTGCTCTTTGTTATGTTTTCACGATTTTAACAAAGCGCAAACATGAACAGATCATTGTGACGGATCCTGTCCAATTCCAATGGTGTAGATCTTGACTTTGCCCGAGACTGTAACACAGACAATAGCGAGTCGGCAGCCTGTTTACATCTCTGCTGATTTAAGTTGACGGATATAAAAATGGGGAGAGATTTAACAGGGGCTGCCGACTCACTATCGCCCATTTTACACTCTGGCGAAAAGTTAAGATCTACCCCATTGAAATTAGATGTGATCCATTCACTTTGCGAGATGCACTCCAATGAGGTTAAGTTGTTTTTTTTTGTTTTATATTAATTCACGGGATGGGGATGTCACTGGCAAGGCCAGCATTTATTGCCCATCCCTAACTGCCCTTAAGTGATTGGCTTGCTCGGCCATTTCAGAGGACAGATTAAGAGTCAACCACACAGGCTGTGGGTCTGGAGTCACATATAGGCCAGACCGGCAGATTTCCTGCCCTGAAGGACATTAGTGAACCAGATGGGTTTTTAACGACAATGTTATGTCTGACAAGGTGATAGGTACTCGATTGCCTTGGCCTGAGCACATGGAGTTTGATAGTGCTGTTATCATTGTCATAGAGTCATAGAGTCATAGAGTTTTACAGCACAGAAAGAGGCCCTTCGGCCCATCGTGTCTGCGCCGCCCATCCATCCCTGTCCAGTCTAATCCCATTTTCCAGCATTTGGTCCATAGCCTTGTATGCAATGGCATTTCAAGTGCTCATCCAAATGCTTCTTGAATGTTGTGAGGGTTCCTGCCTCTACCACCCTTTCAGGCAGTGAGTTCCAGCTTCCAACCACCCTCTGGGTGAAAAAGTTCCTCCTCAAATCCCCCCTAAATCTCCTGCCCCTTACCCTGAATCTGTGCCCCCTTGTTATTGACCCCCCTACTAAGGGGAAAAGTTCCTCTTTATCTACCCTATCTATGCCCCTCATCATTTTGTACACCTCAATCAGGTCCCCCCTCAGCCTCCTTTGCTCCAAGGAAAACAACCCCAGCCTGTAGAGTCTCTCTTCATAGCTAAGGCGCTCCATCCCAGGTAACATCCTGGTGAATCTTCTCTGCACCCTCTCCAGAGCAATCACATCCTTCCTATAGTGAGGCGACCAGAACTGCACACAGTACTCCAGCTGTGGCCTCACCAGCGTTTTGTACAGCTCCATCATAACCTCCCTACTCTTATATTCTATGCCTCTGCTAATGAAGGCAAGTATCCCATATGCCTTTTTAACCACCTTATCTACCTGCTCCGCTGCCTTCAGGGATCTATGTACATGTACACCAAGGTCCCTCTGACCCTCTGTACTTCCTAGGGCCCTACCACCCATTGTGTATTCCCTTGCCTTATTTGACCGTCCAAAATGCATCACCTCGCATTTTTCCGGGTTAAATTCCATTTGCCACTTTTCCGCCCATCTGACCAACCCGTTAATATCGTCCTGTAGCCTGAGACTTTCCTCCTCGCAATTTACCACCCCACCAATTTTCGTGTCATCCGCGAACTTACTGATCATACCCTTTACATTCTCATCCAAATCATTAATGTAGATCACAAACAGCAAGGGACCCAGCACCGATCCCTGAGGTACCCCACTGGACACAGGCTTCCAGTCACAAAAGCAACCTTCGACCATCACCCTCTGCCTCCTGCCACTCAGCCAGTTTAGGATCCAACGCGCCAAGGCCCCCTGGATCCCATGGGCTCTTACCTTCTTGACCAGTCTCCTATGCGGGACTTTGTCAAAAGCTTTACTGAAGTCCATGTAAACCACATCCACAGCATTTCCCTCATCTACACAGCTAGTCACCCCCTCGAAAAATTCAATCAGATTGGTCAGACATGATTTACCCTTGACAAAGCCATGCTGACTATCCCCGATTAATCCTTGCCTCTCCAAGTGGAGACTAATTCTGTCCCTCAGAATTTTTTCCAATAATTTCCCTACCACAGATGTTAGGCTCACTGGCCTGTAATTCCCTGGTTTATCTCTGCTACCCTTCTTGAATAATGGTACTATGTTAGCTGTTCTCCAGTCCTCTGGTACATCCCCTGTGGCCAGAGAGGTTCTGAAAATTTGTGTCAGAGCCCCCGCAATCTCCTCCCTTGCCTCACACAACAGCCTGGGATACATCTCGTCCGGGCCTGGGGATTTATCCACTTTTTGGCCTGCTAAAACCGCTAGTACCTCCTCCCTCTCGATGCTAATATGTGTATAGGTATTCGATTGCTTTTGCCTGGGAGTGTGTGTGTGGAGCAGCCATTAAAAAAGTAACATGAACTGAACTCTGCTTACGGTCTCTGGATTATCTTTGCAAACGCAATATTTGGTGACAAGGATGGCTGAAATCTCTTTTCCACCACCTCCTCCCTTCCTTGCACTACCTGGTGAGCCGCTGATCCCATGGGTTCACTGGTTACAGTCCTTTGAAACCTATCTCATTGCTCTTGGACTAGAAAATGTGAGTACATCACGGAAAAAGGCACTGTTATCCCATTGCTTGGGAGCGGAGGGCCAGCGTGTTCTTGGGACATTATGCACAGCAGACTCAATTCAAACATATGATGAGGCTGTGGCCCTGTTAAGCACACACTTCTCTGTCCCACAAAGTGCCCTCCTGCGGCGATTCATTTTTAGACAGCGTCACCAACTCCCCGGCGAGTCGGTGCATCAATACGTGGTTAATTTGAGGGGGTTAGCTAACTCATGCAAGTTCGGTGCACTACAAGATGAGATGGTGCGTGATCAACTGATAGAGCACACCAACAACGTGAGAGTGCGTGAAAGACTGTTACTCGAGTCCGACAATCTGTCGTTGTCACAGGCAGTCAACATTGCCTTTCAAGTGGAGTCTGCAGCCGAATGTGCAGCGAAACTAGCACACACACCCAGTGACAGTGCCCTCGGCCCCGACAGCTCTGACACGGTAATGCTCGCGCGATGGCAGCAACGCGCACCACTGCGGCAATAGTGTGGAAACTGCGGATCTCGTTCACATGCTACCAGAGCGCAGAATTGCCCCGCGCGCAGCCAAGCCTGTCGCAATTGTGGAAAACAAAATCACTTTGCCAATGTCTGCCGCTCTGCCCCGGTTGCTACAAATGAACACTCTCAATCCTCAAGCACTATAATTCACAACATGAGCTCTGGGCCAGAAGTGGCTTTCAAGTCATGCACAATTAACCTGAATGATGTGTGCATTCCGCTGTTGTTGGATACCGGTGCCAGCGTCTCACTGTTGAATGTGGACACATTCAAACGCTTTTTCAGCTCCCTGCCACTCTCTGCACCCTCCACTGCCCTTTGCGGGTATGGTAATTCGAAAATTGCACTAGTGGGCTCAGTCAACCTCACTGTACGCTATGGAGCAAAAGTTTTGCCAGATTTTTGTTTTCATGTGGCACGCCAAGGAGCTAACCTGATGGGACTGGATCTTTTCACTGACCTGGGTTTTTCTCTCTTGGACACCGGCGGGTCTGCGATTCTGCACGTCGCCTCACCGTGGCGCCAAACATGGCCAGCACTCTTCGAGGGTCTGGGCTGCCTGACTGCCTTCACCCACCAGCCCATGGTTGACTCCACCATTACGCCCGTCATTCAGCCACTGCGCCGCATTCCGCTTGCTCTCCATGACGGGGTCACAGCTGAACTGAAGCAGCTACTGGAAGCTGGCATCATCGAACCAGTTATGCCTCCTCATGGGTCTCCAACCTGGTGGCCGCAATGAAAAAGTCAGGTGGTCTACGCGTCTGCGTCGATCTTCGAGCAGTGAATAAGGCCGTAATCCCTGACAAGTATCCACTGCCCACGTCAGAGGAACTCACAGCGCAGTTCTATGGTTCCATCCTGTTCTCGAAACTGGACCTTCGACAGGGCTATCTACAGGTTCCCCTCCACCCCAGCAGCAGGAAACTCACTGCTTCTGTGACACATGCTGGCGTCTTTCGGTACCAGGATGCCATTTGGACTTAGCTCTGCACCCAGCTGCTTCCAAAAGGTGATGTCCTCTGTGCTTGCGGGCATTCCTGGGGTGGCCATCTACCTGGATGACATTGTCGTGCATGGGCCCTCGTTCTCCACTCACGACGAACGCCTTTACAGAGTTTTCACAGCTCTAGCAAAACACAAGCTCACACCGAATGGCGAAAAGTGTGTCTTTGCTGTTTCAGAGATCGAATTTGTGGGGTTTCGGTTGTCGGCTGACGGTATATCCCCACTCCAGTCAAACGTGGATGCCATTCACAGCATCCCAGAACCCAGCTCTGCAGCACAGGTTGCCTCCTTCCTTGGCATGACTGGGTACTACCTGAAGTTTTTGCCCCAGTAATCAGCCACCACAGCCCCACTGCGCCAGCTCCTGCGAAAGGATGAGCCCTGGGTGTGGTCACAAGCCTGTACGGAAGCTGTTCGCCTCCTCAAATCGCAGCTCACGTCGCCTCCAGTGTTGGCTCACTTTGACATTGCCAGCCCCACCCTCGTCACCTGCGACGCGTTCGCTGCAGCTGTGGGGGCGGTGTTATCGCAGATACAGAATGGAGTGGAGAAACCAATCACCTTTGCCTCCCGAGCCCTTAGCCCCACCGAACAGAAGTACTCAGTAGGCGAGCGTGAGGCGCTGCCGTGCGTCTGGGCATGTGAGCAGTGGCACCTGTACAGGTATGGCCGTGCCTTCACCCTGCGAACCGATCACCAGGCTCTCACTGCCCTGCTGTCGACATCCGGCACGGGCCACAGACCACTGCGTCTACACCGCTGTTCTGACCGCCTCTGCCAATAAAATTTCAGTCTCCAGTTCACACCAGGATGTGACAATGTTGTTGCAGATCAGCTCTCCCGCATTGTCTCTGCCCCAGCCCCACTCGTTGGGTCTGACCATGTGGAACAGGATATCGTCCAGATGCTGCACACGCCTCTCCAAACCACAGTCTCTCTCCAGGAGCTCAAAGAGGCCTCTGAACAGGATCCGGCCCTCTCCCAGCTGTGCACCTTCATCAGAGATGGCTGGCCTCGCAAGGTGCCTGAGGAACTGTCTGCCTACTCCAGAGTTAAAGAGGAGCTCTCCTGCTGGAATGACTCCTGTGTTGCACGTGGGCTCTGCACTGTGGTCCCAAGTGCCCTTTGTGCGCGTGTTTTATCCATGGCGCATGAGGGCCACTTGGGCATAGTGAAGCTCAAACAACGATGCCGAGACCTAGTGTGGTGGCCGGGTATCGACAGGGAAATCGAGGCCCTGGTCAAGGACTGTGCAGCCTGCCTTGTAAGTGGCAAGACTGGCCACCAAGCTCCTCCACCTCTGCAACCCCTTGCCTGGCCCTCTCAGCCCTGGAGCACCTGCAGCTGGACGTCTGCGGGGAGATCCATGGTGTCCCCCACCATCAACGTTTCCTAGTGGTGACCTATGACCTGCACTCAAAATGGCCAGAGGTCACTGCCGTGGTCTCCGTCACCTCTCGGGTCATCATTGATATCCTTGAGTCCCTCTTCTCCCACTGGGGGCATCCAAAGGCCATCACCACAGACAATGGCCCCCAAATGGTCTCTTCGGAACTCTCCTCTTACCTTGAGAGCAAGGGCATCCGTCACATATGCACAGCGTACTACCACCCCGAGTCAAATGGAGGGGTGGAGCGTTTTAACCAGACACTGGAAAATGGCCTCAGAGCACACCTATCCCAGGGGTGTGCATTTGACAAGGCTCTCCTCCACACACTGCTGCACTACAGGGCCTCCCAGCATTCCACTACAGGGGCCTCACCCGCATCCCTCATTCTAGGCTGTGAGCTCATGCAGCCCCTTGGCAGGCTCCGCCCCTCGCTAGCTCAGAGCCCTGCTCCACCAACTCAAGCCACAGTCGCTAGACAGCAGGAGAAGATGAAACTCCGCTTCGACCAGTCGAAGAAGGCCAAGGCGCCCACCATCTCAGTCTCCGATTGGGTCAGAGTCCACAGGCCTCACCGCAACAATCAGATCGCGTCATTCTGGTCCTCCCCTCTCCAAATCAGCTGCCAACTTGGTCCTGCCTCACTGACGGCTTTCGGTGGCATGCCAGCCGCCTTCAGAAGGTGCCAGCACCCCCTGATGCGGGATTATACGGATCTAACCCCCAAGCCTTACCCTCAGAGTGGTGGGATGCACATGTGGCTCAGCCAGCCAACCCTCAAGCAGATATTGTGCCTCAGCCTGCTCCTCACCAGTCCCCACTTTGGCCTGCTCTTCACCAGTCTGTACCTCGGCCTGTTTGTACACGTTCTCGCCCTGGCCACCTACAGGACTTTGTCACTACATTTCATGTTTGAAATTCTGTGAGGGGGGTGGAAATGTTATGTCTGACATTGGTGATAGGTACTCGATTGCCTTGGCCTGAGCACATGGAGTTTGATAGTGCTGTTATCACTGTATTGTGTATAGGTATTCAATTGCTTTTGCCTGGGAGTGTGTGTGTGGAGCAGCCATTAAAAAAGCAACATGAACTGAACTCTGCTTACGGCCTCTGGATTATCTTTGCAAATGCAACAGACAATCCGGTAGTTTCATGGTCACTGATGTAAGAAAACTACTAGGCAATTGGTCTAAGCGTTAAACAAAGCTTTAATCAACTGTTTTACAACATGGAGGTCTAGTTGTGTCCTTCACTAGTTCCTGTTAAGAATGTCCTGCGCAAGCTGGGCCCGTGCCCAAGTATTTATACTCTCCCTGGACAGTGCCACCCACAGGCCACTCAGTATTATTTCATAAGTCTTTCTTTCATGAATGACTGATTCATGTCAGTCACCATTACTGACACTAGCTTTTTATTCCAGATTTATTTCATTAACTGAATTTAAATTCCACAGATGCCGTGGTGGGATTTGAACTCACGTCTCTGGGTATCATTAGTCCAGGCCTCTGGATTACTAGTCCAGTAACACAACCAGTACGCTACCATCCCCTTGTTGTGATACATTAGTGTGCCCAAAACAAAATGTTCTTTCTTCGGTAACACATATATTTATGCAACACCTAGCTTACTGATTTTAAGTTTTTTTCCAAAGAGATTGCAGATAAATAGGGAGAGAATTTTGATTTGGGCCGATTGTATAAAATGGGTGCTTTCGGATCAGCTGCCCATTTCTATGAGGTTATTTACACATTGCTGTTGGCAGATCGTAGGTAGGTATGAGCACTGTGTCTTCTGGTGGTGATCTTTCATTTAATGGAATCACAGTAGGGATGTCGGTAGCCAGGGAAGTGGTGAGAGTTTTCAGCAAATCGTTAATGAGATGCACACCGTGGTCAGGAATGTGATGAAAAGGGCACAGAGTGGAATCCTGCTCAGAGTGTTAGATTGAAGGAAAATTAGACAGGCAGTTAATTTCACTGCGCAAATTTTTGGGGTACCGCCAAAGTTGTCTTTTCCTTTCATGGGTTCAGGTTATCAAACACTGAGCTCCTTTCAGGACAATATTACAGAATGATACGGGGTGGTTAGATTACGAGGACAGGTTGCATAAACTTGACTTTTATTCCTTTGAGTTTAGGAGACTCAGAAGTGATGTGATCGAGGTGTTTTAATATGATAGAAAGGTAGATACAGGGAATCTATTTCCTCTGGTGGGGGGAATCCTGAACAAAAAGAAAAAAGAAAGACTTGCATTTCTATAGCGCCTTTCACAACCACCTGACGTCTCAAAGCGCTTTATAGCCAATGAAGAACTTTTTGAAGAGTGTTTTCACTGTTGTAATCTGGGAAACGCCGCAGCCAATTTGCGCACAGCAAGGTCCCACAAACAGCAATGTGATAATGACCAGATAATCTGTTTTATGTTATGTTAGTTGAGGGAGAAATATTGGCCAGGACACCGGGGAGAACATCGAAATTGTGCCATGGGATCTTTTACATTCACCTGAGAGAGCAGACAGGGCCTCGGTTTAACATCGGAGGGGCCGTCTTTCGGATGAGATGTCAAACTAAAGCTCCGACTGCCCTCTCAGATGGACGCAAATGATCCTGTGGCAGTATTTCGAAGAGCAGAGGAGTTATCCCCGGTGTCTTGGCCAATATTTCTCCCTCAATCAACATAACTACAAAAACAGACTACCTGGTCATTATCACATTGCTGTTTGTGAGAGCTTGCTGTGTGCAAATTGGCTGCTGCGTTTCCCACATTAAAACAGTGACTACACTCCAAAAATACTTTGAGATGTCCGGTGGTCTTGAAAGGCGCTATGTAAATGCAAGTCTTTCTTTCTCATCTGAACGACAGCACCTCTGACAGTGCAGCACTCCCTCAGCACTGCACTGGAGTGTCAGCCTAGCTTTATGTGCTCAAGTCTCTGGAGTGAGACTGTGAACCCACAACCTTCTGACTCAGAGGTGAGTGTGCTACGTACTGAGCCACAGTTGACAAGAGGGCACTATCATAAAATTGGAGCCTGGCCATTCAGGAGTGAAGTCGGGAAGCACTTCTTACATAACATAAGAACATAAGAAATAGGAACAGGAGTAGGCCAATTGGCCCCTCGAGCCTGCTCCGCCATTCAATAAGGTCATGGCTGATCTGATCCTAACCTCAAATCTACTTTCACTCTCCATCCCACCCGAACCCATGTGCTCTCCCGGGAGAGGCGAAAAACCAGATAAAAAACCCAATGGCCAATTTGGGATAAAAAATCTGATAATTCCTCTCCGACCCATCTAGGCGATCGAAACTCGTCCAGGAGATCACTCTGTCCCTGTAATACTTGCAGTACTTACCTTCTGTAAGAGGTGATCTCCACCCCAGCCAGGAACAGGCCCAATTTACTCTTGAAGGACTCCTAGCGGGCAGCCTGTTCCCAAGGTCTGCACTAATCCCTGTGAATAGAACCATCTCCTGAAATCTAACACAGAATTAGAACACAAGTAGGAGCAGGACCAGGCTACACGGCCCCTGGGCCCGCTCCGCCACCCACAGGGCCATGACCGATCCGAACCTAGACTCATGTCCGATTTCCTGCCCGCTCCCCATAACCCCTAATTCCCTTTACTTCTAGGAAACTGTCTATTTCTGTTATAAATTTATTTAATGATGTAGCTTCCACAGCTCTCTGGGGCAGCAAATTCCACAGACCTACCACCCTCTGAGTGAAGAAGTTTCTCCTCATCTCAGTTTTGAAAGAGCAGCCCCTTATTCTAAGATTATGCCCCCTAGTTCTAGTTTCACCCATCATTGGGAACATCCTCACCACATCCACCCGATCAAGCCCCTTCACAATCTTATATGTTTCAATAAGATCGCCTCTCATTCTTCTGAACTCCAATGAATAGAGTCCCAATCTACTCAACAACTCCTCATATGTCCACCCCCTCATCCCCGGGATTAACCGAGTGAACCTTCTTTGTACTGACTCGAGAGCAAGTATGTCTTTTCTTAAGTATGGACACCAAAACTGTATGCAGTATTCCAGGTGCGGTCTCACCAATACCTTGTACAACTGCAGCAATACCTCCCTGTTTTTATATTCCATCCCCCTAGCAATAAAAGCCAACATTCCATTGGCCTTCTTGATCATCTGCTGCACCTGCATACTAACTTTTTGTGTTTCGTGCACCAGGACCCCCAGATCCCTTTGTACTACAGTACTTTCCAGTTTCTTGCCATTAAGATAATAACTTGCTCCATGATTTTTCCTGCCAAAGTGCATAACCTCACACTTTCCAGTATTATATTCCATCTGCCAAATCTCTGCCCACTTACTTAGCCTGTCTATGTCCCTTTGCAGGTTTTTTATGTCCTCCTCACTCACTACTTTCCCTCCCATCTTTGTATCATCTGCAAACTTTGATATGTTACACTCAGTCCCTTCCTCCAAATCGTTAATATAGATTGTAAAGAGTTGGGGTCCCAGCACTGACCCCTGCGGAACACCACTAGTTACTGGTTGTCAATCTGAGAATGAACCATTTATCCCAACTCTCTGCTTTCTGTTAGATAGCCAATCCTCTATCCACACCAGAATATTACCCCCAATCCTGTGATTTTTTATCTTGAGCAATAATCTTTTGTGTGGCACCTTGTCAAATGCCATTTGGAAGTCTAAATACACTACGTCCACTGGTTCCCCTTTATCTACCCTGTATGTTATGTCCTCAAAGAACTCCAGCAAATTTGTCAAACATGACTTCCCCTTCATAAAACCATGCTGACTTTGTCCTATTAAATTATGATTATCCAAATGTCCCGTTGCTGTCTTCTTAATAATGGACTCCAAAATTTTACCTACCACAGATGTTAGGCTAACCGGTCTATAGTTTCCAGCCTTCTGTCTACTGCCCTTTTTAAGTAAGGGTGTTACATTAGCAGTTTTCCAATCTGCTGGGACCTTTGCTGAGTCCAGGGAGTTTTGGAAAATTATTACCAATGCATCCACAATCCCTACCGCCACTTCCCTCAAGACCCTAGGATGTAAGCCATCAGGTCCAGGTGATTTATCCGCCTTGAGTCCCATTATTTTACCGAGTACCACTTCCTTAGTGATTTTAATCGTATTTACCTCCCCCCCACTAGAGCCCCCTGTTTGTCCAGTGTTGGGATATTCTTAGTGTCCTCTACTGTAAAGACTGATACAAAATATTTGTTCAGCATTTTTGCCATCTCCATGTTTCCCACCATTAATTTCCCAGTCTCATCCTCTAAGGGACCAACATTTACTTTAGCCACCCTTTTTCTTTTTATATAACTATAGAAACTCTTGCTATCTGTTTTTATATTTTTTGCTAATTTACTTTCATAATCTATCTTCCCTTTCTTAATCAATCTTTTAGTTATTTTTTGCTGTCTTTTAAAGACATCCAAATCTTCTATCCTCCCACTAGATTTGGCTACCTTATATGCCCTTGTTTTTAGTTGGATACTATCCTTTATTACTTTACTTAGCCACGGATGGCTGTCTTTTCTTTTACACCCTTTTTTCCTCAGTGGAATATATTTTTCTTGAAAGTTGTAAAATAACTCCTTGAATGTACACCACTGATCATGTACCGTCTTACACTTTAATCTATTTTCCCAGTCCACTCTAATCAATTCCGCTCTCATACCTTCATAGTCTCCTTTATTCAAGCTCAGTACATTTGTTTGAGATCCAACCTTCTCACCCTTTAATTGAATATGGAATTCAACCATGTTATGGTCACTCATTCCAAGCGGATCCTTTACTAGGACATTTTTAATTAATCCTGTCTCATTACACAGGACCAGATCTAAGGTTGCTTGCCTCCTGGTCGGTTCAGTTACACACTGCTCAAATTACACAGGACCAGATCTAAGGTTGCTTGCCCCCTGGTCGGTTCAGTTACATACTGCTCAAGAAACCCATCCCTAATACACTCAATGAACTCTTCCTCAAGGATGCCCTGCCCAATTTGATTTGTCCAGTTAATATGAAAGTTAAAACCCCCCATAATTATAGCTGTTCCCTTATTACAAACCCCAACTATTTCCTGATTAATACTCCGCCCAACAGAGTTGCAACTGTTAGGAGGCCTATAGACTATGCCCACTAGTGTTTTTTTCCCCTTATTATTCCTTATCTCCACCCAATCTGTTTCATTATCCTGATCCTTTGACCTAATATCATTTCTCTGTATTGCAGTGATTCCTTCCTTTATTAACATAACCTCCCCTTCCTTCCTGCCTGTCCTTCCTGATTGTTAAATACCCTCGTATGTTTAATTCCCAGTCATGGTCACCCTGCAGCCATGTTTCTGTAATGGCCACAAGATCATACCCATATGTAGTTATTTGTGCCGTCAACTCATCCATTTTGTTACGAATGCTACGTGCATTCAGATAAAGAACTTTCAAATATGTTTTGTGACACTTAGTTCCTGCTTTTGCCCTTTTTATTACTTTACCTTTTACTCCATACCTTCTGCCCCTTCCTGACATGCTCTGGTTTTTAATTTCCCCACTGCTACCTAAGTCTATGACCTTCTCCATTGTCATTTTTATTATTTGCTCTCTAGAAACCTCCCCCACACTAATTAGTTTAAAGCCCTCTCTACAGCCCTAGTTATATGATCCGCCAGGACTCTAGTCCCAGCACTGGCCAAGTGAAGTCCGTCCCAACGGAACAGCTCTCTCCTGTCCCAGTACTGGTGCCAGTGTCCCAGGAAGCAAAACCCATTTCTCCCACACCAGTCTTTGAGCCACGCATTTAACTCTCTAATTTTATTTACCCTAGCCAAATTCACTCGTGGCTCAGGATTATTACCCTTGAGGTTCTGTTTTTTAATTTGACCCCTAGCTGCTCATACTCCTTTAACAGAACCTTCTTCCTTGTCCTATCTACGTCGTTGGTACCAACATGGACCACGACAACTGGATCCTCCCCCTCCCACTCCAAGTTTCTCTCCAGCCCAGAAGAAATGTCCTTAACCCTGGCACAGGGCAGGCAACACAGCCTTCGGGACTCCCGCTCTCGACTGCAGAGAACCCTATCTATCCCCCTAATGATACTATCCCCTACCACTACAACATTTCTATTTACTCCCCCCTCTTGAATGGCCCCCCGTTCCACGGTGCTGTGGCCAGGTTGCTCATCCTCCCTGCAGTCCCCGCTCCCGCCCCCACAGGGAGTAAGAGCCTCGAACCTGTTGGACAAGAGCAAGGGCTGCGGCTTCTCCAACACTACCTCCTGGATCCCCGTACTTGCCTCACTCATAGTCACACCATCCTGACCCTGACCACGGACTACATCTGAATTAATTAATTTCATAGGTATGACTACCTCCTGAAACATAGAGTCCAGGTACTTCTCCCCCTCCCTGATGTGTCGCAGTGTCTGAAGCTCGGCCTCAAGCACATCAACACGGAGCCGGAGTTCCTCTAGCATCAAACACTTACTGCAAATGTAATCACCGTGAGCATCAATGGTGTCCACCAGCTCCCACATTTTGCAGCAGTAACACATCACCTGCTCACCCATTCTATATAATTAATTAAATTTCTTATTATTAGTTATGAAGACCCTCTGCCCCGATATAGATGATGAATATCACACCACTATTTAATAGGACTTACCAACTTATAAAGGTATAAAAGAGAAGGAAGAGGACCTACCAACCAGCTGATCACCTACCTCCCTTTTGAATGCTGTCAGTGGAGCTTATTAGGTTCACACAAAAGCTGGTAGAAATCTGGAACCCCTTCCTCCAAAATTCTGTGGATGCTGCGGAGGGAGGGGGTGGGGAAATTGAAGATTTCAAGACGAGGTCGGTAGAGTTTTTTGTTAGGTAAGGGTATCAAGGGATATGGAGCGAATGTGATCCCGGAGCGGATTGAACACGGGCCGGCAGCTAGCCGCTGTATTTCCTTGGAGCTAGGAGGAGTAAGCCTGCTCCTCCTGACCACGCAAGCATTCTGCCCAAAGAAAAACCCCAGCCATTTTCTTGCGTGGTCCCTTTAAGAGGGTTGCCGGTTAGGTCGTTCATGGCTTGGTATGAGTGGGAGGGAGTTTACACGGCAAAAGGACAACCCAGTTATACCTTGGAAATTGCAAGCGGGCAATACACACCTGAAATGCCATAGCCTGTCTTTTCTCTTGCTGCACATATTTCCAGCCTTTTTTCTGTTTTTATTTTCAGATTTCGAGCAATTTACAATGATTTTCCTTTTAATATTTTCATGGGCTGATATAGCTTCTCAGCTGTGTGAGAAAAAATAATTGACCAACTAAGAGGACAGATTTGGTTTAACATC
This sequence comes from Somniosus microcephalus, assembly GCF_052327205.1. NCBI lineage: Eukaryota > Metazoa > Chordata > Chondrichthyes > Squaliformes > Somniosidae > Somniosus > Somniosus microcephalus. The sequence continues at coordinate 448,697,007 of NC_140987.1, read as the reverse complement.
TCCTCCAAAAGGTGACACTTCAAAAATACTTCAATGGCTTTGAAGTGCTTTGGGACTTCCAGAGGTCATGAAAGATATTACATAATTGCGAGTTCTTTCTTCATTCTGTTCCTACAGAGGAAAGATGAGGGAGTTTCAACTCTACTGAAAGTTTTGATTTGTTACTGAGCAACAACTTGCATTTATACAGTGACGTAAGAAAACTACTAGGCACTTGGTCTGAGTATTAAACAAGGCTTTAATCAACTGTTTTACAACATGGAGATCTAGTTGTGTCCTTCACTAGTTCCTGCTAAAAAATGTCCTGAGCAAGCTGGGCCCATGCCCGAGTATTTATACTCTCCCTGGACAGCGCCACCAGCAGGCCACCCAGTATTACTTCATAAGTCATTCCCACATGAATGACAAGATTCATGTCATACAGCGCCTTTAACATAGTAAAACGACCCAAGGCGCTTCACAGGAGCGATTATCAAACAAAATTTGACATCGAGCCACATAAGGATGTATTAGGACAGATGACCAAAAGCTTCACAGAATCATAGCAATTTACAGCACAGAAGGAGGCCATTAGGCCCATCGTGTCTGTGCCAACCGAAAAAGAGCTCTCCAGCCTCATCCCACTTTCCAGCTCTTGGTCCGTAGCCATTGTAAGTTAACGGCACTTGAAGTGCATATCCAAGCTTGGTCAAAGAGGAGCATCTTAAAGGAAGACAGAGAGGTAGAGAGGCGGAGAGGTTTAGGGAGGGAATTCCAGAGCTTAGGGCCTGGGCAGCTGAAGGCACGGCCACCAATGGTGGAACGATTAAAATCGGAGATGCACAAGAGACCAGAATTGGAAGAGCGCAGAGATTTGGGAGGGTTGTGGGGCTGGAGGAGGTTACAGAGATAGGGAGGGGCGAGGCCATGGAGAGATCTGAAAACAGGGGAAAGAATTGTAAAATCAAGGCGCTGCTTAACCAGGAGTCAATGTAGGTCAGCGAGAACGGGGGTAATGTGCGAATGGGACTTGGTGCGAGTTAGGATACGGGCAGCAGAGTTTCAGATGAGCTCAGTTTATGTAGGGTGGCAGATGGGAGGCCGGTCAGAAGAGTGTTGGAACACCACTCACAAAAGGTGATAAATGTTATCATCCAGGTTCATACGAGGACGGATTGAAGTGATTCACTTTGATGTTTTACATTTTGACACAAGCTTTACTAATGAATTCCTGTGCCCCGCTGTTTGCCTCGGCACCATACTCCTGTGAAAAGGTAAGTAATTAAGAGAGAGCTGATTTGTTGCAGCAGTGATTTGTATTGTCAGCCTGTGTGCAGTTATATACATCAGCTCTCTAAAAATAGATTTCTCATCTCAATTTTACCCGACCGTGGTGTGCTTCATGCCCCACTGCGACCACAAGCACCAGAAGCTGTATTCTGCCAGGAAACTCATCTCCTTCACCCCTCAACTACCATTACATCATCACACAGGAATCATAGAGTCATGGGGGAAAAATTCAGTTGTTTGCGCCTCCCGTTAGCGCCTTAAGAGGGCGCTAATTGGGGCGCAAAGCAACTAGCGCCCGGGCGCGGCGATGTTTGCGCCGCACGCAAAATTAATTAGACATTTTGTGGCGGTGCTAAACACTACCGCCACGATCTCCTACGCCGGCAGATCGTGATGTCAGTCGAGTGCGCAATGCCCCGGTAGCGCCCCGGGACCGGATATTGAGTGGCGCCCCCTGCCTTACCGTCTGCCGCTAGCAACGACAGGTTGAGGGGAGCGTTTTGCAGTCAGAAAGGGACTGGGGGAGCGCTATTTAAAAGTGACCGCTTCCTGCCATTTTTTGTTGGTGACATTTTTGCACCACGCATTCTGAGGGAGAGAGAGAGACTTCTGGAGAGATTCAACGCTGTGTGAAGGAGTTTTGGGTACTGAGCAGCACTTTGCAGGTTCATTTTGATTTGCCCTTCCTTGCTTCGCCAGCGCTGTGAGGTAGCGCCTCGCTCCTCGGCCTTTGCGCCTTAAGACAGGTGTGAAGCGCCTGATTTAGCGCTCCAATCACCTCCAGGGGCAATAAAAGCCAAGTTTGCCATCGGAGGTGATAATTAGCGCCAGGCGCTAAACTTTGCGCACAGCCGATAATGGCGCCCCAAAAGGGGCGATACTGAATTTTTCCCCCATAGAGTCATAACGGCACAGACGGAGGCCATTCGGCCCATCGAGTCCGTGCCAGCTCTCTGTAGAGCAATCCAGTCAGTCCCATTCCCCCGCTCTATCCCCGTAGCCCCGCAAGTTTATTTCCCTCAAGTGCCCATCCAGTCTCAACTTGAAAACATTGAGGGTCTCCGCTTCCACCACTTCCGTCGGCAGTGAATTCCAGGTCCTCACCACTCGCTGCGTAAAAAAGGTTTTCCTCACATCCCCCCTGTATCTCTTGCTCAAAACCTTAAATCTATGTCCCCTAGTCCTTGTGCCATCAACTAGTGGGAACAGCCTTTCCCCGTCTAGCCTATCCAAACCCGTCATAATCTTGCACACCTCTATCAAATCACCCCTCAACCTCCTTTGCTCTAATGAAAACAAATCCAACCTGTTCTTGTAGCTAAGATCCCCCATCCCCAGAACCATTCTGGTAAATCTCCTCTGCACCCTCTCAAGTGCCTTCACATCCTTCCTAAAGTGAGATTACCAGAACTGTACGCAATACTCCAGCTGTGGCCTAACCAGCGCTTTCTAAAGGTTCAGCATAACTTCTCTACTTTTGTACTCAATACCTCTATTTATGAAGCCCAAGATCCCATATGCTTTGCTAACCACTCTCTCAATATGTCCCGCCACCTTCAGGGACCGATGCACATTAACTCCCAGGTCCCTCTGTCCCTGCACACTCTTTAAAACTGTGCCGTTAAGTGTATATTGCCTCTCCCTGTTCCTTCTGCCAAAATGCATCAGTGCAGGAGTTTATTTCATGCTAGTCATTTCTTTTTAACGCATTGCGTTCATTCTCATCACGCAAGGGTGACTGCTGAGTTCCAGCGCGATTGAGATTGTAATAACTGTGCAATTATATTAGTTATGCTTTTAGATTTCTGTCTATTGGAAAAATTGTAATCATATTAATATTCTCATGAATAAGGGCCAAAGGTAGTAACAGCATGCCTTAAAATTCCTAGTTATTGGACAGACAACTCAGAAAGAATGAACCTCCATTTATGTGATGCCTTATCATGTCGAAAAATGCTTTGCACCCAATGAATTACTCCTGAAGTGTAGTCACTGTTGTAGTCAATTTGCAGACACCAAGGTCCCACAAACAGCAAGTGACCAGTCAACCCGTTTTTAATTGAGGGAGGGATATTGGCCAGCGGACACAGCAAACTCCCTTCTTCTTTTCAAATAGTCCAGTGGGATCCTTACCGGGGCTTCAGCTTAATGTTTCATTTGGTAGCGCCTTCGTCTCTGAGTCAGAAGGTCACGGGTTCAAGTTGCACTCCAAAAGATTTGAGCACAGAAATCAAGGGTGACACTCCAGGGCAGTGCTGAGGGAGCGCTGCACTGTCGGAGGTGCCGTCTTTTGGATGAGACGTTAAACCCCATCTGCTCTCTCGGGTGGATGCAAAAGACCCCATGGCCACTATTTCGAAGAAGAGCAGGGGGAGTTCTCTGGAACCCACAACTTTCAGAAGTACAACTGAGAGTGCTACCAACTGAGCCAAACTGGCATTTAAGGGTAAACTTTGTAAATGCACACGCCCAACAATGAGCCTTGCCCAAAGGGAACACCTATCAGAAAAGTGAAGCCATCTCCAGGATTTTTTGTTCATTCAGTGAATGGATTGAAAATCTTTGCCTATGCTTTGTCCATTTGCACATCTGCACATTTCCCACTTCCTTTGAGCAGGTGTCTGTAGTGTATGTGCCTTTAAGGGGAGAACTACTTTTTACAGCTCCTGTATACTGTAGTACCGTCAGTGACCACACCTGTATATAAACCCTGAGTAGGGATCTGTACTGTTTAGTTTTAGAGCAACCCTCATCCAGTAAACACCTGCTGATTGTTCCTCTGCAGTCTCTGTCGATTATTTGAAGGACACACTAGCTAAAGATTCACGGATTCAACATTGGCGACGAGGTGATTCGAACCTACCTGCAACTCTGCAGAAGAAGGCCGATTCCATCAGTGCGGGTGTCGACCATCCTGAGAGGACTTGAGCAGGCAGAGGAGGCTGTGGAGAGCTGGTCTTGGTTCTCCAGCCGCGACGATCCAGCGCAGCGGGCTGGCAGCAGGTACGGCGCAGACCCTTCCCGGACAGCGGCGGCGGGAGCTGACCGACGGCACAGAAAAAGGCCGAGCACCGTCGACGGGTAAGAGAGAGGGTAAAGCGCACAGGGTGCAGCCGGGGTTGAAGACCGAGCGGCGTCAACGAGAGAGGGTGAAGCGCGCAGGGCGCAGCCGGGGTTGAAGAGAAGCGCGCAGGAAAACGCGCAGAGCGCGGCCGGTGTTCAAGGGCTGAGCAGCGTCCACGGGGGAAGAAAAGAAAGCATGGGAGACGCCATTTGGGCCGCAGCGGAGAAGAAAGGGACGCGCGGGAGACGCCATTTTGAGCCAGCGGAGAAGAAGGGAGAGCGCGGGAGTCGCCATTTTGAGCCAGCGGAGAAGAAGGGAGAGCACGGGAGATGCCATTTTTAGCCAGTCTAACCACACCCAGGGATGCAGAAGAGTGGCAGGGTCACAGCGTTCGACAATGAAGTCGAAGATTGGGCGACATATGTAGAACGCATAGAGGTGTACTGCAAAGCGAATGAAGTGCCAGATGCCAGGAAAGAACTGGTATTGTTGAATTCCATGGGTGCAAAAACGTACAGCTTACTGCAAAACCTAGTCACCCAAGAGAAGCCAGTGGAAAAGGATTTTGAAAGCATCGTGGCAATCCTACAGGACCACTTAAACCCCACACCGCTGCTAATAGCAGAAAGATTTAAGTTTCACAAAAGGAACCAGCATAAAGACGAAAGTAATGCTGAGTATTTAACGGAACTGCGCAAGCTATCGAAACACTGCCAGTTTGGAACAGGACTAGCAGATACTTTAAGGGACAAGTTTGTGTGTGGGCTTCAAAGTGAAGGAACCCAGAAACGGCTTCTATCAGAAAAGGATCTTACGCTGGACAAGGCTTTCAACATGGCAGTATCACATGAAGCAGCCGCACGGGGCGCTGCAGAGATATAATGGAGACCGCAAGAATATGGCACAAATGAAATGTCATATGGAGCAGTGAAGTGTTATCGCTGTGGCAGAACAACACATGACCATAAGGATTGTTGGTTCAAGGACCAAGTGTGCAGACAGTGTGGAAAAATAGGACACAAAATAAGAGTCTGCAGGTCGGGAAAGAAAACCAGCAGCAAGAAACCTCCACAGGAGAAGTACAAAAAGGTACATAAGGTGACGAAGAGTAGTTCAGACGAACAGGAAAGTGATACAGACTCCGGAAGCAAGGAGCTGGGTTCTCTGGAACTACATAATGTAACCAAAATGGAGGATCACCAAACTATCTGGGTCACGCTCAAGATAGACGGAGTCCAAGTGAAAATGGAATTGGACACAGGATCAGCCCTAACAGTCATAAACCAAAGGAACGACAAGCGGCTATTCTCACATATACCCTTGAGAGATACAGAGATTATCTTGAAGATGTACATGGGGCAAAAAGTCTACCCCAAAGGAAAAATAAGGATGAACGTGATATACAACGGCAAGGAAGCACCAAAAATGGACTTATATGCATTGCCAGATGGAGGACCACCACTACTGGGACGTGAATGGATCCGGAAGATACAGTTAGATTGGCATTCCATACAAGCACTGACGGTAGAGGCCAAAAAGGATGACGACGTCACACCTGGACGACTGTCAAAAATGCTAACTGACGCACAAGAAGTGTTCCAGGAGGGACTCGGAACACTAAAAGGCATAACAGCGACGATCAAAATAGAGGAAAATGCAAGCCCAAAGTTTTTTAAGGCCAGACCAGTGCCTTATGCGATCCGCCCAGCTGTCGAAGCAGAGCTGGAAGGTTTGGAACGTTCTGGGGTACTGTCCAAAGTGGACTGGAGCGAGTTGGCTACAACCATCGTTCCTGTAATGAAGAGGTCGTTGAGTAATACGCCTGGGGAACCAAAGGAGATTCGCATCTGTGGGGAATTTAAGGTGACAGTGAACCCAGTCCTTCACACGGTACAATATCCGCTTCCGAGGATTGAAGATATTTTCGCCTCGCTATCTGGAGGAAAACGCTTCACTAAGATTGATCTGGCCCAGGCGTACCTGCAAATGGAGGTAGAAGAAGCCTCGAAACAGTACCTCACGATCAACACTCACAAGGTCTCTACCAATACAACCGGCTGGTGTTCGGGGTAGCATCAGCTCCGGCTATTTGGCAAAGGGCAATGGATCAAGTCCTGCAAGGGATTCCAGGGACCCAGTGTTATTTGGACGACATCCTGGTCACGGGCGAAAATGACAGTGATCACCTCGCCAACCTGGAGCAGGTGCTCACTAGATTGAAGGAATATGGGCTCCGAGCTAATCGCCACAAATGCGAGTTTTTCCAGAAGCAGATCTCGTATTGTGGCCACGTTATTGATGAAGAGGGGTTACATAAGTCCCCTGAAAAGATTGAGGCAGTAGTCAAGGCTCCAGCACCGGAAAATGTATCACAACTGAGGTCGTTCCTCGGGCTGGTGAACTACTACCATAAGTTCTTGCCAAATTTGTCTACGTTACTACACCCACTGAGCACCCTACTGCAAACGGGGGTACCTTGGAAGTGGAAAGACGAATGTAAACGAGCTTTCCAGAAGTGCAAAGAATTGATCACATCAAAAGAAGTGTTGGCTCATTTCAACCCAGCACTACCAATTCGGTTGGCGTGTGATGCATCACCCTATGGTATTGGAGCGGTGCTGTCGCACAAATTCCCGGATGGCTTGGAGAGGCCAGTAGCCTTTGCGTCTCGGTCATTAACCTCAGCTGAGCATAGCTACGCCCAGATTGACAGGGAGGCCCTCAGCCTAGTGTGGGGAGTGAAAAAGTTCAACCACTATCTGCACGGGCAGAAGTTCACCTTGCTGACTGACCACCAACCACTTGTCCCCATCTTTAATCCAAAGAAGGGTGTTCCGGTGATGACTGCGCAACGGCTACAAAGATGGTCCCTCTTTCTAGGGGCGAACCAATATGAAATAGAGTATAAGGGCACGAAACAGCATGGAAACGCTGATGGGCTATCATGCCTGCCACTGCCTACTGCGGAGGAAGCACCAGCAGTGGACCCTATCGAAATATTTTATTCGACTATAATTGAACGCTTGCCGGTAACTAACGCGGATATAGAGAAGGAGACCCGAAATGACCTGACACTGTCTCGGGTATATGATTTGACGGTGAAGGGATGGCCAACACAAGGCGACTCACTGTTGCCAGCATTCTCATCCAGAAGAGAACAGCTGTCAGTATGCCAGGGGACCTTCATGTGTGGATCCCGAGTGGTAATGCCACCCAAGTTAAGGGAGAGAGTGCTCAATGAGCTTCACGAAGGCCATCTGGGAGGGGTGAAAATGAAAAGCCTTGCTAGTGCTTATGTGTGGTGGCCGGGGATCGATCAGCAAACCGAGGACCTGACAAAGAGCTGCTCAGGATGCCAGAAGGTCCAAAATGCACCACCTCATGCCCCTCTACACCCATGGGAATGACCCTCCTCTCCATGGCAACGGGTGCATATTGATTTTGCTGGTCCATTCATGGACTCAATGTTCTTAATAGCCGTGGATGCACACTCGAAATGGCCTGAGGTGATCAAAATGTCCTCCACCACCACGGAGAAAACGATTGCAGTCCTACGGACCAGATTTGCCAGGAACGGCTTGCCAGAGCAGATTTGCTCTGATAATGGACCGCAGTTTGTGTCCGAAGAGTTTCGGAAATTTATGAAAAAGAATGGGGTAAGGCATTACACATCCGCCCCGTATCATCCAGCCACAAATGGATTGGCTGAGAGGTTCGTACAAACCTTTAAAAAGGCCGTAAGGGCCATGTGCGATGACGACATTCCACTGCAGCATAAGGTGGACAATTTCCTGTTAGCCTACAGAAATGCGACACATGCAGTTACCAACCAGACCCCGGCCATGATGTTCTTTAACCGAAGGTTGAGATCTCGTCTGGATTTGCTCAGACCAAATGTACGAAGAAATGTTGAGAATAAGCAATTCCAGCTGTAGAAGTACATTAGCGTAGAAATATATATTCACATATACTCTCTTATATTAAAATGGAGTCTGGAACTGTCAGCAGGTCAAAATGGCTTCACACAGTATAACATAAAGGGAAACAGGCAGGTCCATATTAGGAAGCGGTTGAAGGAAGATGATATGACTCCTTTCAGCTTGCAGGCTAGGCAGTTCCACAAACAAGATAAGCATAGCAGAACAAAAAGCATGATTACTGTAAACATTGTATGAATGTCCAGAACCAAAATGAAAGACAAACTGTCTCCATTGTATAAGATTAGTTAACTTTATCTAAAGGTATTCCTGCATCATGACTATTGATTATCTGTTGGCTAACCATATCTTAAGACACTGAGGCTCTGCTGACCCTTTAGTCATCTTCTTGTTGACCTTAAACATTCCTTACTCATTCCTTTCTTTTGTTTTACTTCGTTATTAATTATGTCTCACTACCATGCCATGTGATAGAAGGTTTTGATCTTTGTGTATAAGAAGAGGTGTTTTTGTCCATGTATTCGGAGAAGTCACGATAGCCTTTGCCTACGTGAAGCTCCCCTTGCTAGCAAGTAGTTAATAAAGTCTACCTTTGACGATCACTTTGTTTCACAGAGTCTTATTGAACAGTCGAAACTTCGACACAGCACATCAATGAGAAGCCGACAAGAAGCTTCAATGTAGGGCAACCAGTCTTGGCCCGCGACTACCGAACAGAGAAATGGCAACCAGGAATGATATGCACACGGCAGGGGCCACTAATGTACACAGTGAATGTTGGGGAGAACATTGTGAGACGCCATGTCGACCAGATCCTAGCGTCACAGGAACGAGTCAACCCCATGTCTCACGTACCTGGTAATGAACCCGACATACAGGTAGCATCTACCCCAGAAACAGTAGTATCGGAAGCTGATGAACCAACCGACGACAGGGGGCCAGAATCACCTCCGCACCAAGAGCAAGACACTCAGGAAAGGTGCTATCCAGAAAGGATCAGGTAGCCGCCCCAAAGACTGAATTTATAAATGGACTATTTTCAGTTAATGTTGCATGTTAAAAGTGTTAATTGTTAAATGAATGTTATGGTACTGTTAATCTAAAAGGGGAGGAATTGTATTGTATGTGCCTTTAAGGGGAGAACTACTTTTTACAGCTCCTGTTTACTGTAGTACCGGCAGTGACCACACCTGTATATAACCCTGAGTAGGGATCTGTACTGTTTAGTTTTAGAGCAACCCTCATCCAGTAAACACCTGTTGAGTGTTCCTCTGCAGTCTCTGTCGATTATTTGAAGGACACACTACCTAAAGATTCACGGATTCAACAGTGTCCATTACACTGAGGGACGTATGATTTGATGCAGGTTAGGACACTGGCAGCAGAGCTTTGGGTGAGCTGAAGTATATGGAGGGTGGAGGATGAGAGGCCGGCCAGGAGAGCATTGGAATAGTCATAGAATGAAATCATAGAATAGTACAGCACAGAAGGAGGCCATTCGGCCCATCGAGTCTGCGCCGGCTCTTTCGAAGAGCAATCCAGTTGGTCCCACTCCCCTCGCTCTTTCCCCATATCCCTGCAATTTTTTCTCCTTCAAGTATTTATCCGATTCCCTTTTGACGGCTACTATTGAATCTGTATCCATCACCCTATCAGGCAGCGCATTCCAAATCCTAACCACTCGCTGCGTAAAAAAGTTTTTCCTCATGTTGCCTCTGGTTCTTTAGCCAATCACCTTAAATCTGTGCCCTCTGGTTATCGACCCTCCAGCCATTGGAAACAGTTTCTCTTTATTTACTCTATCTGAACTCTTCATGATTTTAAACACCTCGATCAAATCTCCACTTAGCCTTCTCTGCTCCAAGGAGAACAACCCCAGCTTCTCCAGTCTAGCCACATAGTCGAGTCTGGAGGTGGCAAAGGCATGGATGAGGGTTTCCGCAGCAGATGGGCTGAGGCAGGGTCGGAGGCAGGCAATGTTACATGGGCGGGGTTTATGTGGGATTTGGAGTTTGAAACTCAGCTTGGGGTCGATTCAGAGGCTGAGGTTGGGAACAGCCTGGTTCGACCTGAGACAGTGGCTAGGTTGGATGGAATAAGTGACAAGGGTACGAAGTTAATGGCTGAAGATGATGGCTTGGGTCTTACCGGTGCTTAGATGGAGGAAGTTGTCGCTCATCCAAGACTAGATGCTGAACCAGCTGTCTGACAACACAGAAGTAGTGGAGGGGTCAAGAATGGTGGTGGAGAGGTAGAGCTGGGTGTTGTCAGCATACATATGGAACCTGTCCCCATGTCTGATCACAATCTTATTGCATGCTTTCTGAAAATCCAGAAACACTATGGGGGAAAAATTGGGTCGCGCCCCCTTTGGGGCGTTAACATCCCCGGGGTGCTACTTTCAGCACCCCGAAAAATTTAACGCCCCGTGGTAGCGCCCCAAGAGGGAGGTGGGGCACTACTGGAAACGCCCCGCCTCCCACTTGGGGCGCTGCGAGGGAATATCGCGACGCTACATGCCGCAGCACCACGCTCTGTGACACATTGCGCCGCGGTACTGCAGGCCATCCTCCCCTTTTTAAAGGGAAGGGGCCTAGCGCAGCGCGACCCGGGGCCCAGCTGGGCCACCAGAGGTCGGAGTGCCGGCAAAAGAGCCCGGCACTCCAGAGAGGCGCCGGGCTCACGGAGCGCAGCCGGCAATCCGCAGGGGGGTTTCACAGGGGGCCGGGAACGGCAAAGTGGGCAGGTGCTGGCAGGCGGCCAGCAACAAAAATTGCCGCCCGGCACCTTCCCTTTAATAAGCGCTGCCCCAGCCGCAGGTAGGCCCCCTTGGCCCTGTCGGACATAGCGTCCGCTGTTAAGTCAGGGGGCGCTACCGAAGATCGCAGCCAGGGCGCGAGCGGGGCGCTGCGCACGGCAATGACGTCATCACCGGTGGTGCAGTGCCGCAGGGCGCTAACGGTTACCACCGCCGCCACCAACCTCCCGCTGAATTTCGCAGGAGGCGTTAGCGGCGCCGCGCCCAGGCGCTTGTTGCTTTACACCCCATTAGCGCCCTCTTAGGGCGCAAACAGGAGACACAAATCAGCTGAATTTTCCCCTCTACATCTACGGCATTTCTGTCACCAGTCACCTCTTCCAAAAGCATGACTTGCATTAATAAACCTGTGCTGGTTGTGTTCAATTAAATTCCCACGCCCCTGCAAAAAAAACTCGCCTAACCTCTCTCATCATTCTGTAGGTGGTGCACCTTTAGATATGTGCAAAATCATTGGGATTGTGGGTTTAAACTTTACATGTGACCTTTACGACCTCATTGAATGCATCTAAGTGCCCCATAGTGAGAAAACCCTTTCACCTCTGCTGCAGAACCCCAATGCAAAATCATCAGGTATGAGACAGGCTTGATTGTGCCCTTGGACACCTCCCGCCCTGCCACCCAATGTGCAGGATGCAGCTTGATAAACTGTTGTTCATGAATTCTACCTTAATGTTGCGCCGATTCACCTTGAACTTCAAGAATATTCAACTTTCATAGAAGAGACACACAGTTTGAGATTGACCACACATTATCAGGATGTAAATCAGGCGTGAGTTGAACTGGTAGAAGCATGGCCACGAGGAAAAGATGCCCATACTCAACAACAACTTGCACTTAAATAGCGCATTTATTGTAGTAAAACACCCCAAGGTGCTTCACAGGAGCGTAAACAAAAAAAATTTGACAACAAGCTACATAAGGAGATATTAGGACAAGTGACCAAAAGCTTGGTCAAAGAAGTAGGATTTAAGAAGCATCTTAAAGGAGGAGAGAGAGGTTTAGGAAGAGAATTCCAGAGCTTCAGGTCACTGGGTCTGCTTCTGCGGAAGGTGGGACCTGTACAATTCGGATGGGTTGCACCTGAACTGAAACGGGTCCAACATCCTTGCGGGGAGGTTTGCTAGTACTGTTGCGGGGGGTTTAAACTAACTTGGCAAGGGGATGGGATACAGAGTGGAGCTATAGTAGGGGATGATGCACAGCCAAATATAGAGGAAAATACAAGTCAGCCTGGAAGGCAGAGCAAATATGTAATGGCACAAGGGAGTATGTCAAGGCTGGATGGCATTTATTTTAATGCAAGGAGTCTTACGAGTAAGGCAGATGAATTGAAGGTGTTGATGAACACATGGGAGTATGATATTGTTGCTATCAAAGAGACATGGTTGAGGGAGGGGCAGGACTGGCAACTCAATATTCCGGGGTATAGAATCTTCAGGCGAGACAGAGGGGGTGTAAAAGAGGAGGGCGTGTTGCAATATTAATCAAGGAGTCAATTACTGCTGTAAGGAGGGATGATATCTTAGCAGGTTCCTCTAATGAGGCCATGTGGGTAGAACTTAAAAACAAAAAGGGGGCAAGCACTTTGCTGGGAGTGTACTATAGGCCCCCAAACAGTCAGGGGGAGATAGAGGAACAGATATGTCGGCAAATCTCAGAGAAGTGTAGAAATAATCGGGTAATAATAGTAGGGGATTTCAACTTCCCCAATATTAACTGGGATAGTCAGAGTGTGAAAGGCTTTGAGGGTGCGGAATTCTTAAAGTGCATCCAGGAGAGCTTTTTGAGCCAGCATGTAGAAAGTCCTACAAGAGAGGGGGCGGTACTGGACCTAATTCTAGGGAATGTAGCCAGGCAAGTGATAGAAGTGTCAGTTGGAGAGCATTTTGGTGACAGTGACCATAATTCGGTGAGAATTAAGGTAGTCATGGAAAAGGACAAAGATGGACCGGAAATAAAGGTTCTAAATTGGGGGGAAGGCCGATTATAATATGATAAGGCAGGATTTGGCCAAAGTGGACTGGGATACTTGTAGCAAAATCTGCGTCAGAGCAGTGGGAGTCTTTCAGAAAGGAAATAGAGAGAGTACAACGCCAACATGTTCCCGTAAAGGTCAAGGGTGGGACCAACAAGCCCAGGGAACCCTGTATGTCAAGGGATGTACAAGAGTGGATTAGGAAAAAAAGGGAGGATTTTGGCAGATACAAAGGACTAAAAACAGTGGAAGCCCTAGAGGAGTATAGAAAGTGCAGGGGGGTACTTAAAAAATAAATTAGGAGTGAAGGAGAGAGAGAGAGAGAGAGGGAAGAAAAGAGGGAAGAGGAGAGAGAGAGAGAGAGTGAGGGAAGGAGATAGTTTTCCCGCGGCCGCCATTTTGTGAGGCACTAACGGCAGTTTGAAGGATTAGGCCCCGCCCACACACGCCATGAAAGGACCCCCGTGATGCAGCGTGCTACCCCCGTAGGATTGGTCAACCTTCACGTCACTCAATGCTAATGAGCAGATTTCCCCCGTATGATTGGGCAACCGCTAATGAGCGGATTTTTGAACATTTTTTGTGTACTGTCGGAACAGTTTTTGTCTGACCAAAAAGTAAATACACCTATGACACTCCGCTAATCATAAGCTTTCTTTTGATATAACATATGTGTAGGTACGCTCTATGGGGGAGAAATTCGGTTGGTAGCGCCACCGATTAACGCCTAAAGAGGCCGAGAAGTGGGGCGCTAGCCAATTTCTGGGCGGGCGCAGGGTGCCTAACGCCTCGCCCCATATTGCCCATGCATTTAGCGCCGGTGCAAACTCGTAGCGCCCGCCCATGGGCGCAGGCTGATTATGACGTCATTTCAGTGTGCAACGCCTTTTGTGCACCCCGGATCGGAAATTCAGTGGTGCCCCCCTCCGTAGCGCCTGGCACTATTAGTGACAGCTTACAGGGAACCTTACCCAATCGCTCTCGGTCTGGGGGGGGCGTTATTTAAAGGGGACTGGTGTGGTTTAAAAATGGCAGCCATTTCTGGAGCACAACTTCTTCCTGAGTTACAAAGAGTTGCTGAGCTGCACACAGAGAGCCTTTTGACCACTGAGCCCGCGCAAGCAGAGGAACTTCAGCCTTCTGACCATCGCCTTGCTGCTGGTGAGCTTTTACAATGGGGACACTTCCTGTGCGCGCTTATTATGGGGGCTGCATTGGAGGGGAACGTCCTGCTGCAGCATCATCTAGAAAGGGTACTGAGATGCAGGGAGAGGGGGCCGGCCATGGCCAGACGGAGGGGGGCCAACACATGCCGCCACACCAGACCTTACGCTGCCAGGGTTTTCCGACAGCAGTTTTCCTACATGAACATGTCTGAGGAGCAGTGTCTCAGAAGGCTGCGCTTTAGAAAGGAGGTTGTGAGTGAGCTGTGCCACCTGCTTCGGACAGATCTGCAGCCTCAGATAAGGTGCAGGACATCTCTGTCGGTGGCTGTGAAGATGACTGTTGCCCTGAACTTCTATGCGACCGGCTCTTTCCAGTCCACATCTGGGGACATAGCCAGCATCTCACAGTTCGCGGTGCATTGCTGCATCCGTCAAGTGACTGATGCCCTGTTTCGAAGGAGGTGGCAGTATATCTCCTTTCCAATGACCCCGGACAAGCAGCGGGAGCGCGCAGAGGGCTTCGCAGGAATAGCGGACTTCCCCATGGTGCAGGGTGCCATTGACTGCATGCACGTGGCTCTGCTGTAAGGATTCAGGGGGCTTCTTTTAAACTGGTATTAAGGTAATCTACCTGGCCAGCAGTCTTTTTGCTGCTGCACTCTAAACCAATTTACAAACAGCGGTTTCGAATCGCTACCCCTCCTTTAGTTCTGAGTGGAGGAACTTATAATTATTGATATTAAAACAGACACGTGGTTTGGATGAGAGAAAAAAATCAAGCTTTATTAACTAAAAGAAACTATAATCAAAATATCAAACTATCCCACACGAACACAGTAAAATTGTAAAACTATATAACAGGGGGGTTGCAGACGGCGAAAACGAGGGATACAATGGCTACAATGTTATTTAAACAATCTTAGCAATTCCCTTAAATCACCACCCCAAACTCTTGCTAGGTTGCCTTGTTGAGGAGTCAGAAACTCTGCTCACATGCGGTCCAGCGAAGAGAGAGAGAGAGAGAGAGAGACTCACCTATGGTCCCAGGAAGTCCAGAGAGCGAGCTGGCTTCTCAGCCCTATCTTTATATCTGGTGAGCCCCTCCCGTCCTGCCTTGCAAGGCTGTGTGCAAAATTCCCCACCCAAAAGGGTCCAATACACAAGATAAAGCTGTGATAGGCTAACTCAAAGTGGTTGGATTGAGTTAATGTGATTTTCGGAGCTCCCTGGGCTGAAACAAAAGGGAGATACAACTGCTCTATTGTCCAGTACTGGGTGATTTAAAATCCATTCAAATCTTAATGTTTCCCATTCAAGATACAAAAGGTCTCTTCTGCAGTTTAGATGTATCCACTCGATATACAAACAAATGCTAATAGCATTCAGTTGCTTTGTAAACAAAGCATTGTCCTTTGTCTTCATTGAACCTTACTTCCAGACACAGAAAGCTGCATTCCAAGCCTCTTTGTCTCGGCCATGTGGTGACAGCCATTTTTATCCCTGGAAAATTAAAAGCACAACGCTCAGGGATCCTTTAATCAAAAAATGAATCTTCAGAACTGTAAATTATTGCGAATTCTTACAGTCCGCCCTTAGATACTTCCAGCTTGCTTGTAGTATCCTCTTGAAGAAATGAGCAATGATTTCTGACCCCCCACAAACAACCATCCCCTGTATTTACCTAATAGCTATCTGCCACTGATCCCCGTCCCGTCTATTCCCCTCAAATTCAAGAAAAAAACCATGGTACGGTTGGCATCTTACAGATACTTCAGTTTTCAATAAGGGGTCTCATACCCCTACACGCTTGTAAAATTATACAGTGTAAACCAAATTTACAATCACTTTTTTTTACATCGTAAGTTATTACAAAAATGTTGCAATCTTAGTTACACAATGTAATCAAAATGATCCCAAGCACGGAGAGAGTCCTACGCCTCTGCTCAACTTGGAGTTGTCACAAACTGGTCCCAAGCACGGAGAGGACCTTACGCCTCTGCTCAACTTGGGGCTGCAACACAAAATACAAAAAATAATTAAACAACATGCTTATGAACCCCGATCATCACGTGCCGATGATGGGTCGCGAAATTCGAGTGGGTATTGCTCCTCCCACTCGGGCAGTAAAAGTACCTTTCACCCCTCTTTGACCGGCTTAAACTTTAAAACAGGCAGAATGGATTTAGCGACCAGCCCGCTCCGCCAGCCCCGAACCGTTCCCTTGTCCCTTTGTGGAGGCGGGGTACCCCTCACGTTTAAAATTACCTTGGCACAGACCGAGACCGGGGAGTATGGGATCTCATGACTCCCAGTCCCTCCCCCTCCCGTCTTCCCTCGACTGGCTGCAGAAAATGATGGCTGCCTGTGTGGCGGCTCTCCCTGGCCCCACACTGATCCGGCCACCCACTCCTCCTTCCCAGCCACACTTATCCTCTTTGCCCGTGGGCCCCCGGGTGAGCTCCTCCCTCCCCCGACCACACCCACGCGACTCTTGGGTCTCCCCCTCCTCTGTACAATCTTCCCGGGCCATCACCACCCACCCCCGGGGAACGCGTCCCTATCACAAGGCGCCCGCGCTTCCCCATCGTGACTCCTCAACAGCGAGGTCTCCCGCACATGAACTTCGGTCAGGATAGTGCTGGGTTGGGGGCCATGCCCCACCCAGCTGGGGCCATCTCCTCCCCGTAGGAGGAGTAGGCAAGTTCCTCCGGACTCTGTCCGGTTTTTCCCGAAGATCGCTGCGGGGTCTCCTGGATTCATCCAGTGGCGAGGTGATCCCCAACATTCCGTATCTTCATTCGATATCCAGCTCGGGCTGGGCGAACATGGCTGCTTCATTTTCCCATCTCCTGCAAAAACTTAAAAGGGACATGCAGCCAGGTCTCACTGACCTGCTGCCTTAGGTGGAGACATGGTCGGGTCCCTCGACCTCGGACCAAAATACAAACATTCGGCACACATGTAAACTTAAACTCTTTGCACTTTAACTTAAAACTAGTTTAATCAACAAAACTTAAAATACACCTTAAAAGCACGCTATATACACACACATAGCTATAAATACAAATGCCGCCCATCTCCGGACGGCCAGTCTAATCTCTGGCACTGTCACAGATTGCTGCTGGCTGCAGCGAAGCTGGACTGCCTCCTGTCTCTGGTCCCTCGCAGCTTATGGCTGATGAGTGGGTGCTTCTGTTCTCTGGCTTCTCCCTGGCTCGGGAGTCCGCCCTACTCCACGGTAAAGTGGGTGACCATGCTTTCTTAGGCTGGGGCACCCGCTGAGACCTTCTGAGGGGTGTCTCTATGGGGGAAACTTTGGCTGGCGGACCCTGAGCTTGGGTCACAGCCCCAGCTGGCTGGGAACCTTCTCCCCCATGTCCAAATAGCCCACACTGTATAATGTACCTGGCAGCCTGCCGGTGCAAATCTCTCTCTGGGTTTGTCTGCTTTTCCCTGGAAACAAGTCACAGTTCCTGTTTTTGTAGGCTGTGAACTTGAACTTGCATGGACAGCAAACTCATGTTCCCTCACCCAGGTGGCTTTAAATGGGGAATTTTGGACCTGCCTTTTTCCTGGGGCCAAAACTATCCCCTGTGTGCCTCCCTTGTCCCGGATTTCTGCTACCGGACCTGCTCTACGGGGGTCCCAGAACTCTCCTTTCCTGTTCTCTGGTTTAAACAGCTTACTCTGAATATGAATGGCTCCTCCCCCCACACAAGCCACAGTGCTTGCTTGTGAACTCGAACATGCTGTGGGCTGAGGATTCCTATTCTCAGGCTCACTCCTCACGGGCGGACCGTACCTCCGTTGTTGGAGGGGGTACACTGGTCCTGGTCCCCGCCTGCCTAGCAGGACCTGCTGGTGTTCTACCACCCCATTGTCCACCCCTCCTCGCTGCCAGAGCTCCTCAAGACTCGGAGCTGTGGGCTGCTGTCTTGGGATCTCTAATTCCCAATCCAGCACCGTTCTGGGTGTTGCCTGTGGGATGGTTCTACTTGGGCTGCCAGTAAAGTCCGGCTGACCTGCCTTCAGGCTGATCATGCAAATCATCCCCTTAGATGCATTTAAAGCCATGTTAAGGCTTTCTATCTCTGCCCTACAGGGGCCATGATCTGCTTCCTCAAACCTTAGGGCGCAGGCCAGCTTATAAGCTGCCTTTGCTTCCCTAAACCTTTCCTCCTGCTCTCTCTTCACAACCTTCCTAACCCAGCCACCTATACCCCGATAGGTCAGCCTACACGCTGCTGCTAACATCCGCAGGGCTACCCACATACTGAAAACAACGAGAGAATCAAGAGCTGATGCTTTCTCCAGATCCAGACCACTTATTAAATCAAAAACTGCCTCCACTCCTACCTGGCTCACCATTGTAAGGATTCAGGGGGCTTCTTTTAAACTGGTATTAAGGTAATCTACCTGTCCAGCAGTCTTTTTGCTGCTGCGCTCTAAGCCAATTTACAAACAGCGGTTTCGAATCGCTACCCCTCCTTTAGTTCTGAGTGGAGGAACTTATAATTATTGATATTAAAACAGACACATGGTTTGGATGAGAGAAAAAAATCAAGCTTGATTAACTAAAAGAAACTATAATCAAAATATCAAACTATCCCACACGAACACAGTAAAATTGTAAAACTATGTAACAGGGGGGTTGCAGACGGCGAAAATGAGGGGTACAATGGCTACAATGTTATTTAAACAATCTTAGCAATTCCCTTAAATCACCACCCCAAACTCCTGCTAGGTTGCCTTGTTGAGGAGTCAGAAACTCTGCTCACATGTGGTCCAGTGAAGAGAGAGAGAGAGAGAGAGAGAGAGAGAGACTCACCTATGGTCCCAGGAAGTCCAGAGAGCGAGCTGGCTTCTCAGCCCTATCTTTATATCTGGTGAGCCCCTCCCGTCCTGCCTTGCAAGGCTGTGTGCAAAATTCCCCACCCAAAAGGGTCCAATACACAAGAGAAAGCTGTGATAGGCTAACTCAAAGTGGTTGGATTGAGTTAATGTGATTTTCAGAGCTCCCTGGGCTGAAACAAAAGGGAGATACAACTGCTCTATTGTCCAGTACTGGGTGATTTAAAATCCATTCAAATCTTAATGTTTCCCATTCAAGATACAAAAGGTCTCTTCTGCAGTTTAGATGTATCCACTCGATATACAAACAAATGCTAATAGCATTCAGTTGCTTTGTAAACAAAGCATTGTCTTTTGTCTTCATTGAACCTTACTTCCAGACACAGAAAGCTGCATTCCAAGCCTCTTTGTCTCGGCCATGTGGTGACAGCCATTTTTATCCCTGGAAATTTAAAAGCACAACGCTCAGGGATCCTTTAATTAAAAAAATGAATCTTCAGAACTGTAAATTATTGCGAATTCTTACACTGCGGGCACCTGTTTTCAATCCGGAGGAGTTCTGCAACCACAAGGGGTTCCATTCCTTGAATGTACAGCTGGTCTGTGACCACCGGCAGCTGATCCTCGCAGTCAATGCACAGTTTCCAGGCAGCAGCCACGATGCCTTCATTCTATGCCAGACTTCTGTTGCTGACCTTTTCAAGGCCCCGGCTCACCCAGAAGGCTGGCTTCTTGGGGACAAGGGCTATCCTCTGTACCCGTGGCTGATGACCCCACTCCGGATCGCCAGAACCCCTGCTGAGGAAAACTTCAATGCGAGCCATCTGGCGACGAGGAACATTGTCGAACACACAATCGGCGTGCTGAAGCAGCGGTTCCGCTGTCTCGGCCATTCCGGGGGAGCTCTGCAGTATTCGCCCGAGCGAGTCTCGCACTTCGTCGTTGTTTGCTGCATGCTCCATAACCTCGCCATCCTACGTTCCCAGCCAATGCCAGCAGACATTGATGCACCAGCAGAGGAGGAGGAGGGGGAGCAGGAGGAGGAGGAGGACCAAGGTGGGAGGGAGGGACTTTCTGGAAGGGCCGTGCATCAGAGGCTCATCAGAAGTCGCTTCTAGGCCCCTCTGACGGAATGCTTGTGGCCATTCCAGGAGCAGGATTGGAGCCGCCCTCATACCCCCAAGCCAGTGAGGGGCAAAAATCATGTAAAAACCAGACTTGGTCTTTGCAAATGATTAAAGTGCTTTAATACAAAGAAATTGCTTCATTTCAACATGAAAAAGGAATAACAACAGAAAGCTTAAATAACACAGACACATAATTGGCTCTCCCTCCCGTGAGACTATCCAAACATGAGGTTCTCTCATGGCATCCTCTATGGCCTTGATTCGACCTCAACAGAGGCTTCATCCCCCCCCTTTACTCTTTGCCCCCGGATGGGGATCTCGGTCTCTTGCGGCTCTGGCCCCTTCCCTCCCTGCAGCTCCTCCTTAATGTGACCCCAGTGGCTGCAGCAAGGCTGGGGGAGGCCTGCTGACTGTCCCTGAGCGCAGATGCCCCTGAGGTGCGGCCTGGACGACCTCTGCGCCTAGAGGGCCCAGCTGCTGACTGCTCCACCTGTGCATGGGTGGAAGCAGTCTGTCCTGCAGGTGGTGACAGCTGCAGTGGGGAAGTGCCAGTGGTGGCAGCAGGAATGCTGTCATCTTGAGAGAGGACAGCACCTCCCTGCTCCAGCAACACACTGGCACTCCCACGGGGCAGCGCTTCAGCATCTGGAGCAATCTGCTGGAGCACAGATTGCTGGCCTGCTGTGGTGCTCTGAGGGCCCCGAGTAATCCTGTCTGAGCCATCGAGGGTGGCAGCAGTCACTGGTCGCCTGGCCTCACTCTGCGAATGCAGGACACCAGCGAGTGATTGCGTGGCAGCACTCAGCGCTTGCGTTGCAGGTGCCAGTGCTTCAGCGAAGCCCTGGACAGCCCTTTCCAATGCTGACCCGAAGTCCACTGCACTTCGGGCCTGTGCTGTGCCGATGTCTTGGACACTCCGCGCCAGTGTCCCGATGGTTTCAGACAACCTTCCCACTGCAGCCATGAGCTCAGTGTTCCTCCCGTCAGCCTGGGCGCTCATTCCTCTGAGGGCACGCACCTCCTCTGCGCTCTGTGCAGCAGCACTGGCGGCCTGACTCGCCCTCTGGGGAGACGGCACCCGAGCTTCCCTCACCCCCCTGCGTTGCTGCAGCCCGCTGGTGCCTGGAACTGCCTCCTCCTCAGAGCTGGTCCCCCCGCCCCCCTCCAGGGAAGTAGTGCCCCCAGTCTGGCGTTGGGCTGGTTCGCCTGAGGTTGGTTGGGATGGTCCGGCATCCTCCTGGTCGTCGCCTCCAGAGTCACTCAGAGTGGCAGCTTGAGGGCCCGCAGCCTCACCTGGCGATTCACCATCTGAAAGCAGGGAGGTACAGGAGTGGCTTTAGCGTGAGGACAGGGCGGCAGCGAGGGAGGCATAAGTGCTGCAATGTACTGTAGTGGCTCGGCAGTGGAGAATCATGCTGGTGGGGGAACAATTGGTAGGAGAGAGATCAAAAAGGTGAGAGCCTTACCATCGCTGTCCACTCTGGGGTCGGCAGCTCCAGAGGCGACTGGTCCAGTCAGCCGGTGTCCCACTATCCTCTGCACTCTCAGCTCCAACTCGCTTAGGGTCTGCAGGCGAGGCGGGCCTCCACCGGTGGAAAGCTGCTCTCAGCGGTTCCTCGCCAGCTTCGCCTGCAGGAGAAAGAACGGGAAGTGTTGAAGCATTGTGCAATGAGCTGACATTACATGCCCCCCATGGTAGATTAGCCCTTTCATTATGCATTGAGCTGAATCTGCGTGTGTGTTTCCTGGAAGGGCCATGGGTGCAGGCAGACAGATGGCCTTTGGGGGTTCGGGCACCCTCCAGCCATTAAGTCAGGTGCAGATGGAGGGATGAGGATGATCGTGGAAAAGGCACTCACCCTGACGACCCGAGTGAGGTTGTTGAACTTTTTCCGGCACTGTACGGTGCTCCTGCCCACCACGCTTCTGCAGGTCACTCTGGTGGCCACATCCCTCCATGCTCGCCGGTAATCTGCATGTTGAGCCCTCCTACCATCCTCAGGGTAGAGAATATCATGCCTGCAGTCCACTACGCCTCCAAAGCTTCAAGGGCCTCCTCGGTGAAGCGCTCTGCCCTCTGTCTCGCCCTCTCCATGTTATGACAGGATGGAGCACCTCAGGTAAGTTAGCGCCGAATTTAAGGTGTGCCAGGAAGTGCTGGGTCTGGTGATCCTACTCGACCCGCCCCTTTAAGAGCTGGCCGGCGCCAGTGTGTCTCGGGGTCAGTGATTATTGAAAGCACCTGCGCTGCGCCCCGCCGCCGCTAAATTGGGTTGCGCCCCCGGGATAGCGCCTTAAGAGCCTCGTGCACCGCCTGATTTAGCGCCGCAATCACCCTCAGGGGCGCAATGACCCAATATAGCGCCAGGTGGTGCTAAATCACAACTGGCGTTAGGCTTTGCGCTTCGCCAGATCTAGCACCCCAAACGGGGCTATACCCAATTTCTCCCCCTATAACTTTTGAGTGTATGGCGGACGGGCATACACGCAGACAGACAGACACGCAGACAGACGGACGGATCCTTTTATTTATATATATATACTAGCTGGAGTGCCCGGTGGTGCCGAGGGTTTTTTGAGGGCATGTTGTTATGAAAAAAGTAGAAATAATTTTTATATATATATAAATGAGTTTGTCTGTCTGTCTGTCTGTGTGGGAAAGAGAGAGAGAGAGAGAGGGAAAGAGAGAGAGAGAGGGAAAGAGAGAGGGGGAAGGAGAGAGAAAGAAAGGGGGAAGGAGAGTGAGAGAGACGGGGGAGAAGAGAAAGACAGGGAGAGAGAGACTGGGGGGGAGAGAGAGACTGGGGGACGAGAGAGAGAGAGAATGGGGGGAAGGATATATGTAAATGAGTTTGTCTGTCTGTGTGGGAAGGAGAGAGAGAGAGAGAGGGAAAGAGAGAGAGTGAGGGAAAGAGAGAGGGGGAAGGAGAGAGAGGGAGTGAAGGAGAGAGAGAGAGAGAGAGAGGGAAGGAGAGAGAGAGAGAGAGAGAGGGAAGGAGAGAGAGAGAGGGAAGGAGAGAGAGAGAGGGAAGGAGAGAGAGAGAGTGAAGGAGAGAGAGAGAGAGGGAAGGAGGGAGAGAGAGAAAAAAAGAGAGAGAGAGAGGGGGAAGGAGAGAGAGAGAGAGAGAGAGGGGGAAGGAGAGAGAGAGAGAGAGAGAGGGGGAAGGAGAGAGAGAGAGAGGGAAGTATAGTGTATGTACCTTTAAGAGAGAACTACTTTTACAGCTCCTGTATACTGTAGTACCGGCAGTGACCACACCTGTATATAAGCCTTGAGCATGCCTCTGTACTGTTAGTCTTTAGACTACCCTACTCCAGTAAACACCTGTTGATTGTTAATTTACAGCCTCTGTCTAGTTATTGGAAAACATCATACTTTAAGAATCACGGATTCAACAGTGGCGACGAGGTCGATTCGAATCTACCTGCAAGTCTGCATTTCCTTTCAAGGATTCGCTCCGGGAGGACGGTGGAAGAAAGCGAGGCCAGAAGCATGGGCGTCGACCACGAGCAACCGCCCAGTCATCCGGCAGAGAGTGAACATCGTAGGGGAGGCTGTTGATAGCTGGGCTTGGTTCTCCAGCCACGACGATCCAGCAACAGACTGGCAACAGGTACAGCGCAGACCCATCCCGGACAGCGGCGGCTGGAGCCGACCGACGGCACAGAAAAGGCCGAGCAGCGTCGACGGGGTAAGAGGGAGGGTGAAGCGCACAGGGCACAGCCGGGGGTTGAAAAGCGAGCGGCGTCGACGGAAAACAAAAAAGAGAGAGAGGGTAAAGCAGCAGCCGGGTTCAGGACCGAGTGACGGCAACGAGAGAGGCGCACAGGAGAACGTGCAGAGCACAGCCAGGGCTCAAGGGCTGAACAGCATCCGCGGGGGAAAGAAAGGAAGCGCGGGAGATGCCATTGAGCCGCGGAGAAGAAGGGAGAGCGTGGGAGAAGCCATTTTAGAAGCCGCAGCGGAGAAGAAGGGCAAGCGCGGGAAGAAAGGAAAGCGCGGGAGACGCCATTTTGTGCCAGCGGAGAAGAAGGGAGAGCGCGGGAGACGCCATTTTAGACAGTTTAATCACACCCAGGGATGCCGAAGAGTGGCAGTATCACTGCTTTCGACAATGAAGTCGAAGATTGGGTGACATATGTGGAACGCATTGAGGTGCACTGCAAGGCGAATGAAGTGCCAGATGCTAGGAAAGCACTGGTTTTGTTGAATTCCATGGGTGCAAAAACTTATGGCTTACTGCGAAACCTAATAACCCCAGAGAAGCCAGTATAAAAGAATTTCGAAAGCATAGTGGAAATCCTACAGAACCAATTAAACCCCACACCACTGCTGATAGCAGAAAGATTTAAGTTCCACAAAAGGAACCAGCATAAAGATGAAAGTAATGCTGAGTACTTAACGGAACTGCGCAAGCTATCGAAACACTGCCAGTTTGGATTGGGACTAGCAGATACGTTAAGGGACAAGTTTGTGTGTGGGCTTCAAAGTGAAGGAACCCAGAAACGGCTTCTATCAGAAAAGGATCTTACGCTGGACAAGGCTTTCAGCATGGCAGTATCACACGAAGCAGCCGCACGGGGCGCTGCAGAGATACAACGGAGACCGCAAGAATATGGCACCAATGAAATGACATATGGAGCAGGGAAGTGTTATTGCTGCGGCAGAACAACACACGACCAGAAGGATTGTTGGTTCAAGGACCAAGTGTGCAGACAGTGTGGAAAAGCAGGACACATAGCAAGAGTCTGCAGGTCAGGGAAGAAAACCAGCAGCAAGAAATCTCCACAGGAGAAGTACAAAAAGGTACATAAGCTGATGGACAGTAATTCAGACGAACAGAAAAGTGATACAGACTCCGGAAGCAAGGAGCTGGGTTGTCTGTAACTACATAAGGTAATCAAAATGGAGGATCACCAGACTATCTGGGTCACGCTCAAGATAGATGGAGTCCAAGTGAAAATGGAATTGGACACAGGATCAGCTCTAACAGTCATAAACCAAAGGGACCACAAGCAGCTATTTTCACATATACCCTTGAAAGCTACAAAGATTGTCTTGAAGACGTACACGGGGCAAAAAAGGAGTACCCCAAAGGAAAAATAAGGGTGAACGTGATATACAAAGGCCAGGAAATACCCAAAATGGACCTATATGAATTGCCAGATGGAGGACCACCACTACTAGGATGTGAATGGATCCGGATGATACAATTAGATTGGCATTCCATACAGGCACTGAAGGTTGAGGCCAAAAAGGATGACGACGTCACACCTGGACGACTGTCAAAAATGCTAACTGACGCACAAGAAGTGTTCCAGGACGGACTCGGAACACTAAAAGGCATAACAGCGACGATTAAAATAGAGGAAAATGCAAGCCCAAAGTTTTTAAAGGCCAGACCGGTGCCTTATGCGATCCGACCAGCAGTTGCAGCAGAGCTGGAAGGGTTGGAACGTTCAGGAGTACCGTCCAAAGTAGACTGGAGCGAGTGGGCTACACCCATCGTTCCTGTAATGAAGAGGTCATTGAGTAATGCGCCTGGGGAACCAAAGAAGGGCCGCATCTGTGGGGATTTTAAGGTGACAGTGAACCCAGCCCTTCACACGGTACAATATCCACTTCCACAGATTGAGGATATTTTCGCCTCGCTATCTGGAGGTAAACGCTTCACCAAAATTGATCTGGACCAGGCGTACCTGCAAATGGAGGTACAAGAAGCCTCGAAACAATACCTCACGATCAACACTCATGAAGGTCTCTACCAATACAACCGGCTGGTGTTCGGTGTAGCATCGGCTCCGGCTATTTGGAAAAGGGCAATGGATCAAGTCCTGCAAGGGATTCCAGGGACCCAGTGTTATTTGGATGACATCCTGGTCACGGGCGAAAATGACAGTGATCACCTCGCCAACCTGGAGAAGGTGCTCACTAGATTAAAGGAATATGGGCTACGAGCTAATCGCCACAAGTGCGAGTTTTTCCAGAAGCAGATCTCGTATTGTGGCCACGTTATTGATGAAGAGGGGTTACATAAGTCCCCTGAAAAGATTGAGACAGTAGTCAAGGCTCCAGCACCGGAAAATGTGTCACAACTGAGTTCGTTCCTCGGGCTG
Organism: Somniosus microcephalus; assembly: GCF_052327205.1. Classification (NCBI taxonomy): domain Eukaryota; kingdom Metazoa; phylum Chordata; class Chondrichthyes; order Squaliformes; family Somniosidae; genus Somniosus; species Somniosus microcephalus. The sequence goes on along the minus strand of NC_140987.1, from coordinate 448,670,679 downwards.
GTGAACTACTACCATAAGTTTTTACCAAATTTGTCTACAGTATTACACCCACTGAACACCCTGCTGCAAACGGGGGTACCATGGAAGTGGAATGACGAATGTAAACGAGCTTTCCAGAAGTGCAAAGAATTGATCACATCAAAAGAGTTGTTGGCCAATTTCAACCCAGCACTACCAATTCGGTTGGCATGTGATGCATCACCCTATGGTATTGGAGCGGTGCTGTCGCACAAATTCCCAGACGGGTTGGAGAGGCCAGTAGCCTTTGCATCTCGGTCACTAACCTCAGCCGAGCGCAACTACGCCCAGATCGACAGGGAGGCCATCAGCCTAGTATGGGGAGTAAAAAATTCAACCACTATCTGCATGGGCAGAAGTTCACCTTGCTGACTGACCACCAACCACTTGGCTCCATCTTTAATCCAAAGAAGGGCTTTCCAGTGATAACTGCACAACGGCTACAAAGATGGTCCCTTTTTCTAGGGGCGAACCAATATGAAATAGAGTATTAGGGCACGAAACAGCATGGAAACGCTGATGGGCTATCACGCCTGCCACTGCCTACTGTGGAGGAAGCACCAGCAGTGGACCCTATCGAAATATTTTATTCGTCGATAATTGAATGATTGCCAGTAACTAACGCGGATATAGAGAAGGAGACTCGCAATGACCCGACACTGTCTCGGGTATATGATTTGACGGTGAAGGGATGGCCAACACATGGCGACTCACTGTTGCCAGCATTCTCATCCAGAAGAGAACAGCTGTCAGTATGCCAGGGGACAGTGATGTGTGGATCCCGAGTGGTAATTCCACCCAAGTTAAGGGAGAGAGTGCTCAATGAGCTTCATGAAGGCCATCTGGGAGGGGTGAAAATGAAAAGCCGACAAGGAGCTTCAATGTAGGACAACCAGTCTTGGCCCGCGACTACCGAACAGAGAAATGGCAACCCGGAATGATATGCACACGGCAGGGGCCATTAATGTACACAGTGGATGTCGGGGAGAACATTGTGAGATGCCACGTCGACCAGATCCTAGCGTCACAGTAACGAGTCAACCCCATGTCTCGCGTACCTGGGGATGAACCCGACATACCGGTAGCATCTACCTCAGAAACAGTAGCAGTGGAACCTGATGAACTAACCGACGAAAGGGGGCCAGAATCACCTCCGCACCAAGAACAAGAACCTCAGGAAAGGCGCTATCCAGAAAGGATCAGGAAGCCGCCCCAAAGACTGAATCTCTAAATGGACTATTTCAGTTTAATGTGCATGTTAAAGTGTTAACTGTTATTTGAATGTTATGGGTACTGTTAATCTAAAAGGGGAGGAATTGTAGTGTATGTACCTTTAAGAGAGAACTACTTTTACAGCTCCTGTATACTGTAGTACCGGCAGTGACCACACCTGTATATAAGCCTTGAGCATGCCTCTGTACTGTTAGTCTTTAGACTACCCTCCTCCAGTAAACACCTGTTGATTGTTAATTTACAGCCTCCGTCTAGTTATTGGAAAACATCATACTTTAAGAATCACGGAGTCAACAAGAAGGAGAGAGAGAGAGAGAGAGAAGGAGAGAGAGAGAGAGGGAAGGAGAGAGAGAGAGAGAGAGAGAGAGAGGGAAGGAGAGAGAGAGAGAGGGAAGGAGAGAGAGAGAGAGGGAAGGAGAGAGAGAGAGAGAGAGGGAAGGAGAGAGAGAGAGAGAGAGAGAGAGAAGGAGAGAGAGAGAGAGAGGGAAGGAGAGAGAGAGCGAAGGAGAGAGAGACAGAGAGAGAGAGGGAAGGGGAGAGAGAGAGAGAGAGAGAGGGAAGGAGAGAGAGACAGAGAGGCCTTGGTGACCTGGAGCCCTCATGCGCCGCCGCTCACCTGCTCATTTCCCTCTCCCCCGGGCTCTCGGGCCGTGCGGTTAATACCGCGGGGAAGGGGTAGGCAGTTTATCTCGCGCTCACCTGCTCGCTTCCCTCTCCCCCGGGATCTCGGGTGTTTGATGGGACAGTAAAGGGAGCTTTACTCGGCATCTAACCAATGCTGTCGCTGCCCTGGGAGTGTTTGATGGGGCAATGCAGAGGGAGCTTTACTCTGTATCTAACCCAGGCCCCGCCCACACATGCCATGAAACGCCCCCCGTGACGCACCGCGCTTCCCCCGTAGGGTTGGTCAACCATCACATCACTCAACGCTAATGAGCGGTAGGATTGATCAACCGCTAATGAGCGGATTTAATCCGTTTTTTGAACATTTTTTAAAAGTAAATATGCCTATGACACTCCCCTAATTGGTCAACCATTAATGAGCGGATTTTGTCCGTTTTTTGAACGTTTTTTAAAAGTAAATACGCCTATGACACTCCCCTGATTGGTCAACCGCTAATGAGGTTGGCAATTCACCTCACTGTTTCTCTCAACAACAACAAAACCCCCCCTACCACTCTTACCAGTCATCTGAGATGCCAAAGTTTGTGTCAAAGGCTACCAGATTTGGAAATTGAACAAATGTGGATGAAACTTCACCTTGGGCTTGTTTCACACACTGCTTCAGATTTTTGAAGGAGAAAGCCATTAAAAAAAAAGTGCATTATTATTGCTGGAGAAGAAAAGTGACAGTTAATTCCAAAAATAAAAATGCAAAGCGGAGAGAGCTTCAATGAGCTGCCACAGGAAAGATGGTGGCAGTTTGCCAACGGCCGGCCATTGGGGCGGGGAAGGTGAGAAAAAGCAAGAGCACGAGTGGGCAGCACGCGAGAAACAGGGAGCAAGAAACAGGGAGCGCGCCAGAGTTTGAAATCAAACAAAACCGTTGGAGAAAGCACGTGATCGCTTTCGCCTGCCCGCTCCCTCTCTCCCCGGGCTGGGACACTGAGAGCGGACCGAGTAGGGTGAACCCCATGAGCAGGTTGGGGCGGGGTGTCACGTGGTTCTCGGAGCCGGGTTTGCCAGACTCCTTCCGGCAGTTGCTGGGCTGGGACACTGAGAGTGGACCGAGTAGGGTGATACCCGGGCAGGGGTGTCACGTGATTATCAGTGCTGGGACACTGAGCCAAGCCCCGGGACCGGGCCGAGGGGGGGGAAAGGCCGAGTTCCCGACCCACGGCCGCAAACGGAGCCAAGCCGCGGGACCGGGCCGAGGCGGGGAAAGGCTGAGTCCCCGGCCCGCGGCCGCAAATGGAGCCGAGCCCCGGGACCGGGCCGACGGGGGGAAAGGTCGAGTCCCCGGCCCGCGGCCGCAAACGGAGCTGAGCCCCGGGACCGGGCCGAGGGGCGGAAAGCCCGAGTCCCCGGCCGCAAACGGAGCCGAGGACCGGGCTGAGGGGGGGAAAGGCCGAGTTCCCGGCCCGCGGCCACAAATGGAGCCGAGCCCCGGGACCGGGCCGACGGGGGGAATGGTTGAGTCCCCGGCCCGCGGCCGCAAACGGAGCTGAGCCCCGGGACCGGGCCGAGGGGGGGAAAGCCCGATTCCCCGGCCGCAAACAGAGCCGAGGACCGGGCCGAGGGGGGGAAAGGCCGAGTCCCCAACCCACGGCCGCAAACGGAGCCAAGCCCCGGGACCGGGCCGAGGGGGGGAAAGGCTGAGCTCCCGGCCCGCGGCCGCAAATGGAGCCGAGCCCCGGGACTGGGCTGAGGGGAGGAAAGCCCGAGTCCCCGGCTGGGGCCTCCAGCTCCACAAGGTGGGGAGACCTTCCCTGGAAGACAGCTGAGTTCCTTCATACTTGAAATGGATCACTTCATTTCTAACTGTTCCTAAATACTATTTAAAACTGAATTAATTTGTTCTTTTCCTTAGTTCCTTGTATTAAAGTTCGGGTTTTTAAGCACCCCATAGCTAAGAAGACAACTGCACTACATGATCTGGCATTAAGCCATATAGAACAGGAAGGTGGCAGCTGTTAAAATGTGAATAAAAGTAAAAGCTGGGGTAAAGATGGCTGAATTAACGGCAGTTTGAAAGATTAGGCCCCGCCCACACACACCATGAAAGGACCCCCGTGACACAGTGCACTCCCCCTGTTGGATTGGTCAACCTTCAAGTCACTCAACGCTAATGAGCGGTAGGATTGGTCAACCGCTAATGAGTGGAATTTTGCTGTTTTCTGAACGTTTTTTGTACACTGTCCGAAAAAGTTTTGTCTGACCAAAAAGTAAATATGCCTATGATGCTCCCCTAATCATAAGCTTTCTTTTGATATAACATATGTGTAGGTACGCTCTATAACTTTTGAGTGATGCCCAGACATACACACAGACAGACAGACAGACAGACAGATAGATAGATAGATAGATAGATAGATAGATAGATATATAGATAGATAGATAGATAGATTAAGGGCAAGAGGATAACCAGGGAAAGAGTAGGGCCCATTAGGGAACAAAGTGGCAATCTTTGTGTAGAGCCGGAAGATGTAGGTGAGGTTTTAAATGAATATTTTGCATCTGTGTTCACTATGGAGAAGGACGATGCAGGCATAGAAATCAGGCAGGGAGATTGTGATATACTTGAACAAATTAGTATTGAGAGGGAGGAGGTACAAGCGGTTTTAACGGCCTTAAAAGTAGATAAATCCCCAGGCCCAAATGAGATATATCCCAGGCTGCTGTGTGAGGCAAGGGAGGAGATTGCAGGGGCTCTGACACAAAATTTCAGAAACTTTCTGGCCACAGGGGAGGTACCAGAGGACTTGAGGACAGCTAACGTAGTACCATTATTCAAGAAGGGTAGTAGGGATAAACCAGGGAATTACAGGCCAGTGAGCCTAACATCAGTGGTAGGGAAATTATTGGAAAAAATTCTGAGGGACAGAATTAGTCTCCACTTAATCAAGGATAGTCAGCATGGCTTTGTCAGAGGGAGGTCATGTCTAACCAATTTGATTGAATTTTTCAAGGGTGTAACTAGATTTGTAGATGAGGGTAGTGTAGTTGATGTAGTCTACATGGAATTCAGTAAGGCTTTTGACAAAGTCCCGCATGGGAGACTGGTCAATAAGATAAGAGCCCATGGGATCAAGGGCAATTTGGCACATTGGAACCAAAATTGACTTAGTGGCAGGAGGCAGAGGGTGATGGTCGAAGGTTGTTTTTATGACTGGAAGCCTGTGTCCAATGGTGTACCGCAGCGATCGGCTGTAAAAATAGCTGACGTGTCCCTATGTGGAGTAAGCATTCCATTGTACTTGTACTTGTACTGGTTACATATGGCAAATAAAATTGAATTGAATTGAATTGAATTGGGTTCTTTGCTGTTTGTAGTGTAAATTAATTATTTAGATATGAATGTAGGAGGTATGATCGGAAAGCTCGCAGATGACAAGAAAATTGGTGGAGGAGGAAATAGGGAGGAGGGAAGCCTCAGGCTACAGGACGATATAGATAGGTTGGTTAGATGGGCAGAACAGTGGCAAATGGAATTTAACCCTGAAAAGTGTGAGGTGATGCATTTTGGGAGGACTAACAAGGCAAGGGAATACACAATTAATGGTAGGACCTTAGGAAGGACAGAGGATCAGAGGGACCTTGGTGTGCATGTACATAGATCCCTGAAGGCAGCAGGACAGGTAGATAAGGTGGTTAAAAAGACATATGGGATACTTGCCTTCATTAGCCGAGGCATAGAATATAAGAGCAGGGAGGTTATGATGGAGCTGTACAAAACGTTAGTTAGGCCACAGCTGGAAAATTGTGTGCAGTTCTGGTCGCCACACTGTAGGAAGGATGTAATTGTATTAGAGAGGGTGCAGAGGTGATTCACCAGGATGTTACCTGGGCTGGAGCACTTCAGCTATGAAGAGAGACTGGACAGGCTGGGGTTGTTTTCCTTAGAGCAGTGAGGGGGGACCTGATTGAAGTGTACAAAATCATGAAGGGCATGGATAGGGTAGATAGAAAGGAACTTTTCCCCTTATTAGAGGGGTCAATAACCAGGGGGCATAGTTTCAAGGTAAGGGGCAGGAGGTTTAGAGGGGATTTGACGCAAAACTTTTTCACCCAGTTGGAATCTGGAACTCACTGCCTGAAAGGGTGGTAGAGGCAGGAACCCTCACAACATTCAAGAAGCATTTAGATGAGCAGCTGACACGCCATAGCATACAAGGCTACGGACCAAGTGCTGGAAAATGGGAATAGAATAGACGGGGCTTGATGGCCGGCATGGACACAATGGGCCGAAGGGCCTCTTTCTGTGCTGTATATCTCTATGACTCTATGAACAGTTGAAGGCACAGCCACCAATCTATGCCGTCTATGTCTGCATTTTTGGTGTCAGTGATGCAGAGGGACTTGGTGAAATGAATCCATTTGTGCAGAGGAAGTAGTCCCAGCTCTCGGTCACTGATACACGTCTGTATTTATCACCATTACTCCCTGTGACCTTGCCCACTGCCCAGTCTGAGTGTGTCTCGTTCCCCCTCTTCCATTCTTTAAGCATCAACGCTTGATGCCCTGAACTTAACAGCAATTGCTTATGACTGGGTGGCTTTGCTGGGGTTTCAGAGGGCATTAAGAGGCAACCATATACAGTAGTGTGGGACTGGAGTCACATGTAGGCCAGACCACTTAGAGCTGGCAGGCTTCCTTCCCTTCAAGGAAATTGGCGAACTAGTTGGGTTGTTGTTATGATCTGGAAGCTTTCATAGTCACAGATTACCAGATTTATTGAAGTAAATCTCATAACTTGTGATTTAAACTCACATTCGTGGCTTATTGGGTTAGTACCATAAAAACTAGGCTTCTGTACCCTACTTAATAGTCCAGCTGGATGCCAGTCCTGAGCAGTGGCCATGTCTAACAGAATTAATAATGAAAGAAAATATTTAATCATATTTGTTTTTCAATCTATGTTGTTGTGAATTTTAAAATCAATTTGGGGTGTCAGCCATGGCTTAGTGCCAGCACACTTGCCTCAGTGTCAGATGGTCATGGGTTCATAGTTCCACTCCAGATACTTGAACACATCATCCAGGCTGACACTCCAGTGCAGTGCTGAGGGAGTGCTGCACTGTCGCATGTGCCGTCTTTAAGATGAGACGTTAAACCGAGGGCCTGTCTGCCCTCTCAGGTGGACGTAAAAGATCCCATGGCACTATTTTGAGTTCTACCCGATGTCCTGGCAAACATTTATCTCTCAACCAACATCACTGACGACAGATTATCCGGTCATTATCTCACTGCATTTTGTGGGATCTTGCTGTGTGCAATTTAACTGCTGTGTTTGCCTACATCACTTCATTGGCTGCGAAGGGATTGGGGAAGTTCCAAGGACATGGACATAAGTTCTTTCCTGTAAACAAGCATGAGGTCAATAATATTCAGTTTAAAAAGAACTGCTTTTTCTGATTACTTGTATGATCTTCTGAACTCTTGCGAATCAGCTTTATGCAGAATCCAGCATCTGCCAAAGGCTTGAACTGCAACACTTACCCTGGTCCATCAGCTCCACGCATTTCGGTTTCACACTGAAATCACAGACACAAAACTTGAACCATGCTTTTCTTTAGCTGACCTTGTTGAACCAGCTGCCTTTAATATTCAGTCTTTTTATGCTCTATCTGGTTAAATGCTATCTTTAATGCCTCAACATCTCTGCAACCCGATGGAAGCGCAAACCATTTTTGAAGCAATACAACAGTCAGCAAATATTATTCCAATTTTCAAGAAAATTGAAATTGGATTTTGACAGCCACTGTTGTATTGATGCACTTGCGATTGCAACAGGTCAGTGCAAACTCTTGACAAATTCATGCTCCTATCTTCAAAATAATGTTTCAATGTAATCATAAAGTTTGTGCATCCCCCGTTCACTCTTAGGCCTGGAGCTTTCCGCTAGTTTTGCGCTGGTTCTGTCAGCGCAATTCGCCATGAAATCGGCCCAAACCGGATCGCGGAATTTTAACCGCCTGCTACGTTGAGTGTAAATCGAGTTTCCGCGACCCCGAATGCTGGTTTAAAAAAAAAAACCATCGCGCTGGAAGCCGGGCCCCCGCCCACAAATCGGGCCACCCTCCCAGATCAAAGTAATCGCCACGGCGAGTTTCCGTCCGTTTGAGGAGACTTTTCAGATTTCGCTCATTTCCTCGGGCGCAAAGGCACGTTTGAAAAAATTTTAAATATTTAATTTACTAATAAACTGACACCAATGAAACTGGTACAGTAAATGGTTCTGTATATTTTTCTTTAAAAGACATTTTCAATGATTTAGTATCGGGTTATTCACAGGAGGAGGACTGGACACTCTTATTAAAAAAGCTTATTTTTGGTGATAAACCCATTTTCAGCTATATTAATAAAACATAAGAACATAAGAAATAGGAGCAGGAGTAGGCCATTCGGCCCTACGAGCCTGCTCCGCCATCCAATGGGATCATGGCTGATCTTCTGCCTCAACTCCATTCACCGGCCTTATCGCCATATCCCTTGATGCCCTTACTAGTCAGAAATCTATCGATCTCTGTCTTGAATATACCCAATGACTGAGCCTCCACAGCTCTCTGGGGTAGAGAACTCCAAAGATTCACCACCCTCTGTATGAAGAAATTCCATCTCATCTCAGTCCTGAATGGCCTACCCTTTATCCTGAGGCTGTGGCCCCTGGTTCTAGACTCCCCAGCCAAAGGAAACATTCTCCCAGCATCCACCCTATCAAGCCCTGTAATAATTTTGTATGCACCAGGTTACCACTCCGAAATACATCAATGGATATTTTTTAATGTAAGGGGAAAAATAGAAACAATTACATTCTATTATGTTGCCCGATTGCGCTGGTTCCTGGGAGATGGAACGTTTGCGATTATGCAAATGAGTTTGAGTGGAAACTTGAACCAAATCTTCGGAAAACCAGCCCAATTTCAAGCACAATTTGCGCCCAGATTGCCGATTGCGCCCCCAAGCGGAAACGCCACCCTTTAATACTTATTTCTACCACCGTGTAAATCCTTTGAACCACAGCCCTAATGTTTCCAGCTTTTGCCTGGTTTGGAGCTGGCTGCCAGCTTTCTTTTTCCACCTGAACTGAGATCGATTGATTGGATTAAAACTCCTCATTGCACCTGTGAAAATCAGTTGGCTACACCCTGTCGATCACAGTTGGCCCTAATCCCTTTTGGAAAGTACAGTCTGTGTTTCTCAAACCATGCTTTCTGGCATTGGTGCTGCTGTGACCAAATGGCTTTTTTTTCGATTCATTTAGTTTGTCAAAAATTCATTCTCAGGGTGAGGGCATCGCTGGCAAGGTCGGCATACATTGCCGATCCCTAGCTGCCCCTGAGAAGGTGTTGGTGGTGAGCCTCCATCTTGAATCATTGGTGATGGTTTGCTGCAACGTGCTAGGCCACAGGTGTGACTGCATCGTTTTAGCCCCATGTACTAATATTACAGGAAACTTTGTGCTATCCGGCACCCATGGGACCGAGCTGCTGCCGTTGCCTCAAAGCTTCCGGATAGACCAGCGTCAATGTTATCAGATTGGAGCTTTTCATCTCCGTATCTGACAACAAAGACTGTTGCTTAGCAACAGCTTGTCAACACTCGGCCCGTGGCTTGGAAGCGTCTCTGAAGCTGTTGCTAAGATACAGAGACACCTTCCAGAGCCTGCCGTATCTGACCACAAACACTGTTGCTCAGCAACAGCTTGTAAACACTCGGCTCGTGGCTTGGAAGCGTCTCTGAAGCTGTTGCTAAGCTACAAAGACGCTTTCCAGAGCCTGCCTGTGAAAAGAATGCTAGGAGAAGAAAAAAAACCGAACCAAAATGGCTGCTGATTTCTGCCGTTAGATCGAAGCTGCCGGGCATTCAACCTTCGGATAGCACAAAGTTTCCTGTAGTAGAAAACACCTTACACAAAATACAGGTAAACATACTTCACATGTAGATTTACTGAACAAACAAGGTTAAAGTACACATGCATACATGGTGCGAATATGAGGACTGAGATCACATACTCAATGATGGTGTCTGTCACTCATTTTTTATTTACTGGTCAAAAATGCACATGGTCACATCTGGATTCCCAATGTGCCACATGTGGCTAGTGGCTAATGCATTGGACAATACTGAGTCTTCAGATGTTGAGCTTCTGTTGAAACATATAAGATTCTGAGGGGGGTTAGACAGGGTAGATGCAGGGAGGATGTTTCCCCTCGTGGAAGAATCTAGAACTAGGGGGCGCAGTTCCAGGATAAGAGGTCGCCTATTTTAAACAGAGCTGAGGAGGAATTTCTTCTCTCAGAGGGTCGTGAATCTTTGGAATTCTCTACCCCAGAGAGCTGTGGAGGCGGAGTCATTGAATATATTCAAGGCAGAGATAGACATATATCTGAGCTACAGGGGAGTCAAGGGTTATGGGGAGCGGCGGGAAAGTGGCGTTGAGGCCAAGATCAGATCAGCCATGATCTTATTGAATGGCGGAGCAGGCTCGAGGGGCCGAATGGCCGACTCCTGCTCCTATTTCTTATAATCTTATTTTCTTATGTTCTCATTTGTTATGTGAAGAATCTTTTATACGCATAAACTTCTTGGTGTCACTCTCTTGGATTCTGCATAATATTCTTCGCCGTGTTGTAGTGCAGCGCCTGTCCTAATGATGGAAACAACTCTTTCCTTCCACTATTCTAACTCTCCTGCTACAAACCCATGCTCTAACTCACGCAGGAGTGTTAGCAGTTAAGCTCCATGACAGTAGAATTGATTGTTAATGATGTTATAGTACAAAAGCTTAGCAGACTCGTACTAGATTCCTCACTCCACTATTTTAGAAAGGAAAGAGTGTGCAGGAATAGCCATATTCAGAAAAATTCTATGAAAGAAAAAGCCTTCTTAAAACATGACATACTGGGTCTGGAAGCCTTAAAAATCAAAAGCTGTGAACAGCATACAGGAAATTGAGATAAGATAAGTTGTTGACACTGAGGCAATCGCCCTCTTGAAGTAGAAGGTTGGAGATTCCTAAAAGTCTGAAGCCTTGGAAAGAACACAATGGCCTACCCCAGTTAAGTGTTATAAACCAACACTTCAGAAAGAAACACAAAACATTAAAGAAACATGTGCCTTTGTAAAAATGACAACAAATGAAACAAGGAGACATGAGTCTGTGGTACAACCAGCTGAGGTGATTAGGAATTGCATAGATCATCCTAAGTGAGTTGTTCTAAATGCAAAAGGTACAAATAGAAGTCCTTCGTAAGAATAACATCAAATAGATACAGCCATCACATTGTTTTTATGATAAGTTTCAAACACCTAAAGGTAGAGACACAAGTCTGCTTGCTACAAGCTGATCTGATTGTAAGAATAGAAGTCAACAGAAAAATGACTAGAGAAAATTAGCTTACATCTGCAGAAAACTTCAAAGGATATACCACTGAGAAAGAGTATAAAAATTGGACTTTCAAATGGGAAGGTAGATTTGCTGGAAGGGGCAAAGCGATTCTAAGGCTTCAGAGGCAAGCTCTGCAAGTCTTCAACCCTTTGTATCTTGGGGATCAAGGTATTGTAAGGTATTTGATTTTGGTGGATATCCTGGAATAAGACTCAGAAATGTAAAAATGTACCGAAGTTGAGATTTGAGAATAAGGATTTCTGATAATAGAATTGTAAGTTTTCTGTATTTGGAACTGTTAATGTTGCGATTGAATCACCAGCTGTAATTACATGTCGGTTCTTTAATAAATCTATAATTTTTAGAATTGTCTCTGTTACGTCCGTGAATAATTGAGACACGGACAGCAGGAGTGAACAAAGTAAGTCTTTACTGATGGAAGTCAATAGTGAAACTAAAAACACAGAGGCTCAATAGCACCTTTTATACAGGGGTGGTCACTGCCGGTACTGCAGTCTGAGACCAGTTATTCTCTTAAAGGTACATACACAACAATTCCTCCCCTTTTAGATAAACAGTACATAACATTCATTTAACAACTAAATGATAACTAGTTACAATCACAATTACTGTTGCTAGATACATTGGTTAAGTTTAAGCAATTATAAGTTCAGTCTTTGAGGAGGCTTCCTGATTCTGTCTGGATAACGCCTCTTTGGGGTATCAGGTTCTTCTGGCAATGTTGAGTCGGGATCAATGTCGTTGTGTGGCTCATCTGCTTCCAATATTACCGTTTCTGCGGTAGCTGCAATTGGAATGTCGATTTCATTACCAGGTGTATCAGATCGTGGTGTGGAGTTGACATTTTCCCGTGACTCTAGAATCTGGTCAGCATGGCATCTTACAATGCTCTCCCCAACGTCCACGGTATACATGAGAGGTCCTTGTCGTGTACAAATCATTCCTGGCTGCCATTTCTCAGTGCGGTAGTCCCGGGCCAAAACTGGTTGACCTATCTTAAAACTCCTGGTCGGCCTTTCATTCATATTCTGAAACTGCCTGTTCTCCACATCTCTTCGGACGTTTGGCTTAACCAAATCCAAGCGGCATCGTAGTCTTCGATTGAAGAACATCATGGCTGGAGTTTGGTTGGTAGCCGCATGTGTCGCATTCCGGTAGGCAAACAAGAAGTTGTCCACCTTGTGTTGTAGGGGTATATCTTCATTACACATTGCCTTGATAGCCTTCTTGAATGTTTGGACAAACCTCTCGGCCAATCCATTAGTGGCTGGATGATATGGGGCAGATGTGTAATGCTTAACACCATTGTTCTTTAAGAACCTCCGGAACTCTTCAGACACAAACTGCGGTCCATTGTCAGAGCAAATCTGTACAGGTAGCCCATTCCTGGCGAATATGGTTCGTAAAACTGTGATAGTTTTTTCCGTGGTGGTTGAGGACATTTTTATTACCTCTGGCCACTTTGAATGTGCACCACCGCAATTAAAAACATCGAGTCCATGAAGGGACCAGCAAAATCAATGTGCACCCTTTGCCATGGAGATGTGGGCCACTCCCATGGATGCAGAGGAGCTTGTGGTGGGGCGTTTTGGACCTTCTGGCATCCTGCACAGCTCTTGGTCATCTCTTCGATTTCTCTATCGATTCCCAGCCACCACACAAACGCTCTGGCTAAGCTCTTCATTTTTATCCCACCCAGATGACCCTCATGAAGCTCATTGAGCACTCTATCCGTCAACTTAGGTGGAATTACTACTCTGGATCCACACATCAAGGTTCCTCTGCACACTGACAGCTGTTCTCTTCTTGGCGAGAATGCTGGCAGCAGTGGTTCGCCATGTGCTGGCCATCCCTTCACCGTTAAATCATAGACCCGTGATAGTGTCGGGTCATTCCGTGTTTCCTTTTCTATGTTTGCATTCGTCACAGGGAGACATTCGACTATGGTCGAGTGGAATAACTCCATTGGATCCACTGCAAGGTCTTCTTCTTCCACCGTCGGCAACGGGAGACGTGACAATCCATCAGCATTTCCATGCTGTTTAGTTCCTTTGTACTCGATGTCATATTGGTGTGCCTCTAGGAAAAGGGACCATCTCTGCAGCCGTTGTGCTGTCATTTTCGGTACGCCCTTCTGAGGGTTGAAAATGGAGACAAGAGGTTGATGATCGGTTAGTAGAGTAAATTTTTGACCGTGCAGATAGTGATTGAACTTCTTCACCCCCCACACTAGGCTGAGGGCCTCTCTGTCAATCTGGGCATAGTTACGCTTGGCAGAAGTTAACGAGCGTGACGCAAAAGCTACCGGCCTCTCTAAACCATCAAGCAATTTATGTGACAGTACCGCCCCAATGCCGTAGGGAGATGCACCACACGCCAGTCTGATCGGCAGTGCTGGGTTGTAGTGAGCCAATATTTCCCTTGAAGTGATTAAGTCCTTACTCTTCTGAAAAGCACGCTTACAATCATCGCTCCATTTCCATGCTACCCCCGTTCGTAGCAGGGCGTTCAGTGGGTGCAGAATTGTCGACAAATTCGGCAAAAACTTATGATAGTAATTCACCAATCCGAGGAATGACCTCAGTTGCAACACATTTTCAGGCGCTGGGGCCTTAACAACCGCTTCAATTTTGTCAGGGGACTTATGTAACCCCTCTTCATCAATCACGTGGCCACAATACGATATCTGTTTCTTAAAAGATTCGCACTTGGGGCGGTTGGCTCGCAGCCCATGTTCCCGTAGTCTAGTGAGCACCTGTTCTAGGTTGTTAAGGTGTTCACTGTCATCTTCACCTGTTACAAGGATGTCGTCCAAGTAACACTGAGTCCCCGGAATCCCTTGCAGGACTTGTTCCATCGCACTTTGCCATATCGCCGGAGCCGATGCTACTCCGAATACCAATCGATGATACTGCTAAAGACCTTTGTGAGTGTTTATCGTGAGATACTTCCTAGAGGACTCTTCAACCTCCATCTGCAAATATGCTTGTGCTAGGTCAATTTTTGTAAAACGCTTCCCTCCAGACAGTGAGGCGAAGATGTCTTCTATCCTTGGAAGAGGATATTGTACTGTGTGAAGGACTGGGTTCACCGTCACCTTGAAATCCCCACAGATGCGAATCTTCCTTGGCTCCCCGGACTTATTGCTTAATGTTTTCTTCATGACAGGAACGATGGGTGTCGCCCACTCGCTCCAGTCGACCTTAGACAACACGCCCGCCTTCTCCAGATTCTCCAGCTCTGCCTCGACGGCTGGGCGAATTGCATATGGTACCGGTCTTGCTTTGAAAAACTTGGGAACTGCATTCTCTTCTAGTTTTATCGAGGCGGTTACGCCTTCAAGCATGCCCAGTTCTTGTTGAAATACCTCTTTGGCGTTAGCTAAGATTGTTGGCAATCGTCCAGGAGTGACGTCTTCATCTTTTTTACCGTCCACCGTCATTGCATGAACGGAGTGCCAATCTAAGTTTATCTTCCTGATCCATTCCCGTCCCAATAACGGTGGTCCACCATTTGGCAGTATGTAGAGATACTATTTCCGTATTTTCTTGCCGTTGTATTCGACAGGCACCCTTATTTTTCCTCTGGGGTATACTTTTTGCCCCGTATACATCGTCAAAATGATGGATGTCTCTCTCAAGGGTATGTGTGAAAATAGCCACTCGTAGTCTCGTCGATTCATGATGGTTAGCGCTGATCCTGTATCCATTTCCATTTTAACTTGGGACCCTGCTATCGTGAGGGTGACCCAAATGGTTCGGTGATCCTCTTTTGTGATTACATTGTGAAGTTTGAGACAGCTTAGTCTCCTGTTCCCGGATTCACTATCGCTCATCTGGTCTTCGGAACTACTGTCCGTCATCTTTTGTACTTTCTTGTACGGTTCCTTAGTAGCCTTTTTGTTGTCGCTGGTCTTCTTCCCAGACCTGCAAACTCGTGCAATGTGTCCCATCTTCCCGCATTGCCTGCATATTTTGTCTTTGGAGCAGCAGTCCTTCTGGTCATGGTTAGTTCTGCCGCAGCGATAACATTTTGCAAATCCCCGTGTCATTTCGTGGGTGCCGTATTCCTGTGGTTTTTGTTGAATTTCTGCAGCTCCCCTGGCTGCTGCTTCATACGATACTGCCACGCTGAAAGCCTTATCTAGCGTCAGCTCTTTCTCTGAGAGTAACTTCTTCTGGGTTCCTTCACTCAGGAGTCCACAGACAAATTTGTCCCGTAGGGTATCTGCCAGTCCTGCTCTGAACTGGCAGTGCTTTGATAGCTTGCGTAGTTCCGTAAGATACTCAGCATTGCTCTCATCTTTGCGCTGAGTTCTCCTGTGGAATTTAAATCTTTCTGCTACCAACAGCAGTGCAGGGTTTAAGTGTTCCTGTAGGACAGCAACAATTTCGTTAAAACTCTTCGCCTTTGGTTTGGCTGGAGTAATCAGGTCCCACAATAGGCCGTACGTTCTAGCGCCCATTAAGTTTAGCAATATCGATGCCTTTTTCCCCTCCGCTATTTCATTTGCCTCGAAATATACCTCGACTCTTTCCAAATACGTGGACCAGTCCTCTATTGTATTATCAAAAGCAGTGATACAGCCAGTCTTCGGCATCTTGCAAATCTAAAATGGCGCCTCCCGCGCTTTGCCTTCTTCCCCGATTTACCAAAATGGCGCCTCCCGCGCTTTGCCTTCTTCCCCGCTGTTGTTAGCGTTGCTTTCCACGGTTTCTTGCGCGTTTAATATTGATTTTGTTTTCTTTTATTATTTTCCCGTCATGGAGCGGACCCTCTGGGACACTTCCCTCCCTCTTCTTAGGTCCGAACGCTGCCTGGCTCCGAAGCACCGGCCGCGCCCTGTGTGCGCCACCCTCTCTCTCTCTCTTTGCTTCCCGACTCGCTGCCCGGCCCCGTTGAAAAGCCACCCGATTGAGCTTCAGCCCGCCGCAGCCCAGGAAGGATCAGTGCACTACCTGCCACCAGCCCGATTAGCTGGGAAACCACAGACCGGGGAACCAAGCCTGGCTCTGGACAGTCTCTCCTGCAAGTTTCCAATCCGACGATTTGGAGGGTGGTTGCCCACGGTCAACGCCCGTTTCTCGAGTTTCTTTGGATTTTTTTTATTTTTTCTTTCTTCTGGCTTCGACCTTCAATAACGTCGTCTGAGGTGCTGCCAAGTTGCAGGTAAGTTCGTTTCTTACTCGTCGCCAGTGTTACGTCCGTGAATAATTGAGACACGGACAGCAGGAGTGAACAAAGTAAGTCTTTACTGGTGGAAGTCAATAGTGAAACTAAAAACACAGAGGCTCAATAGTGCCTTTTATACAGGGGTGGTCACTGCTGGTACTGCAGTCTGAGACCAGTTATTCTCTTAAAGGTACATACACAACAGTCTCACATAGTACTCCTGCATCAAACTCGCAAACTCAATCTCTGTACACTCTTTGGTGAGGAGTTGCAGAATTCTGGAGGAGTTTTACGGACCCTCATAACATCCGGAAGGTTACAGCCTAGTTAAACTTATTAAAAGTGCTATCTGGAGGATGGTAACATCTTCAGGCTGTTCCTTTCCTTTAGGGAGATAGTCTGGACCTTTAGACCCAATTAAGCGTCTTTAGGATTCAGCCACCTCTAACTTTAGCTGAAGGTAAACGTCTGGGGAATACGCCTGATATGGGATAGCCCGAAAGGGGCTAGGACTAGTAACAATCCTTTCAAGAAAGACTTGTATTTCTATAATAAAAACAGAAAATGCTGGAAATACTCAACAGGTCAGGGAGTATCTGTGGAGAGAGAAACAGAGTTAACGTTTCAGGTCGATGACCCTTCATTAGAACTGGAAAAAGTTGGAGATGGAACAGGTTTTTAAGCAGGTGTTGGGGCAGGGAAAGGGGGGAGGGGAGGAAAGAACAAAAGGGAAGGTCTGTGATAGGGTGGAAGGCAGGAGAGATTAAATTACAAAAGGGATGATGGTGCAAGGCAAAAGGAGATGGTAATGGGAACAAAAGATGAGTCTAGAGGAGGTGTAACTGGCAATGGCAGAATGATTGACAGCTGCCATGTGAGAGAAAGAAAATAACATTTAAAAAAATGATAGGGGCAGAGGTTATAGTCTGGAAATTATTGAACTCGATGTTGAGTCCAGAAGGCTGTAAAGTGCCCAATCAAAAGATGAGGTGCTGTTCCGCGAGCTTACATTGAGCTTCATTGGAACAGAGTGAGAGGCCGAGGATGGAGAGATCAGAGTGGGAGTGGAGCGGAGAAGTGCCAGGCGACCGGAAGCTCGGGGTCGCGCTTACGGGCTGAACGGAGGTGTTCCACAAACCTCATGACCTTAGGACGTCGCAGAGCGCTTTGCAGCCAATGAAGTACATTTTGAATTGTAGTCACTGTTGTAATGTGGGAAACGCGGCAGCCAATTTGCACACAGCAAGCTCCCACAAACAACGATGTGATAATGACCGGATAATCTGTTTCAGTGATGTTGGTTGAGGAATAAAGATTGGCCGGTAGAGAGCCCCCCTGCTCACCTTCGAAATATGCCATTTTCATCCACCTGAGAGGGCAGATGGGGCCTTGGTTTTAACGTCTCATCCGAAAGATGGCACCTCCGACAGTGCAGCACTCCCTCAGCACTGCACTGGGAGTGTCAGCCTGGATTTTCGCAGAGGACTTGACCTGCTCAAGTAAACAGGTTAGCATCTCAGTTAAAACAGCGGAGAACGGAATTTGGTGCCATTGCGTTAAGTTTTCAGTAATACCCTTATATTATCAGGCCAGTAATTACAGCTGCTGATATTTAGAAAATGCACTTTTAATACTGGCAAATGACATCCCACTCGTTTAGCAATGTTGCTAATCTGTTTCAAATAGTGGATATTACACCTGTGTTAAAATGGTGGACAGACGAATGCCATACAAATGGTGCAGCCAGAAGGTTGTGGGTTCCAGCCCCACTCCACAGACTTGAGCACATAATCTAGGCTGACACTCCCAGTGCAGTACTGAGGGAGTGCTGCACTGTCGTATGGTGCCCTCTTTTGGATGAGACATTAAACCGAGGCCCCGTCTGCTCTCTCAGGTGGACGTAAAAGATCCCACAGCACTATTTGGAAGACGAGCAGGGGAGTTATCCCTGGTGTCCTGTACAATATTTATCCCTCAACCAACATCACTAAAAAAAAAACAGACTATCTGGTTATTATCACATTGCTGTTTGCGGGAGCTTGCTGTGTGCAAATTGGCTGCCGTGTTTCCTACATTACAACAGTGACTACACTTCAAAAAAAGTACTCAATTGGCTGTAAAGCGCTTTGGGATGCCCGGTGGTCGTGAACGGCGTTATAGAAATACACGTCTTTCTTTCTTATACTAAGGGCTGGATTTTGTCAATGGAGGCGACTTGGAGGCGGGACTGCTGCTTGTCGAGTCAATGCCCCGCCTCCATCCTCACCTGATCATTTAGAGGGATTTTCCCCTGATTGACCTTGTTAAGCCTGCCCTGCGGGCTCAGCAAGCCAATTAGGGAAGAAGTCACTGACAGATCACGTCAACGTCAGACGTGCTATCTGTCAAGGCTTCTTGAAAGAAGAAATGACAGCGTTTGACAGCTCTGTGAAGCAGTCAAACACTGACATTCTCTTGAGTTTGATTCGTTTTGTGGTGAGGACTGAAAAAAACATTGTAAAAAAGTAAATTTCAGATGTCTGATGGATCGGAGGGTCCATCAGCCATTACTTGAAATTGACAAGGTGGATGTCCGCTCCCCCGATCCAGCACGGTTAAAGGCTACAGAAGCAAAACAAGGTAAGTGAACACTTTTTTAAACTTATCACTCACCTTGCATACTTACCACTCCACACTTGCACCCATCACTCACCTCTACACCTTACTTCCAGGTGCCTCCGACCAGCGCAGACCTCCTCCACATCTCCTCCACCCCGGCGGGGTTCTCTGAGGTGGGGAAGCCTTCACCTGTGAAGGTAAAATGGCACTAATCACTTTTTCTTCCTGTTAACTACCAGTTAACAGGCAGTTAAAATGATTAAAAGCCTCTCCCGCCTCCAGGAGACGGGACCCAAAGCTGCACATCTTCCCGCCTCCTGGCAAAAGGGCACGGAGGCGGGATGGGGAGCGGGTTTGCCACCCGCCCCCAATTTCTCCGATTTTACATGCTGCCCCACCTCCATGCCCGCCTCCCCGGGGCTTGGAAAATCCAGCCCTATGTGTCTGCGAATATTTCTAGCAGTAGCTTTCAGGCTACAGTGATGATGTACGAAAGCCAGTCCATTTGCTTTACATCGGCATCGGTCATCTGACTAAATGCTGATATATTTATTGATGCTGTAAGTAATGCACAATGCTGTACAAGGTGGCTGTGTATATCATTCTGCTCAGCGTTCCTTGTTATGGAACGTTTGCATTTGTCACATCACATGGAGTAGCTGTAGATTGAAGGTTCAAATAGGAAAGTACCAGCGAAGCCACTTGAAATTTGCTTTCACTGAATTATTTTTGTCTGAACAAATATTGTAAGTTTTACTCCAAGGACTGAGTTGCAAGGCATTGAGGGTCCAGTAGCATAGTGGTTATGTTACTGGACTAGTAATCCAGAGGTGTGGAGATATGTAATTCAAATCTTCTGCCTTGGCAGCTGGGGAATTTAAATTCATTTAATTAATTGAATCTGGAATAAAAATCTACTATCTACCATGTAGCTACCAGATTGTTGTTTTTAAAAAAAACATTTGGTTCACCAATGTCCTTGAGGAAAGGAAATCTGCTTGTCCTCACCCGGTCTGGCCTATATGTGACCCCAGACCCATAGCAATGTGGTTGACTCTTAACTGCCCTCTGATAATGGCCTAGCAAGACATTCAGTTGTACCAAACTGCTACGACAAAGTCACCATGGGAGTACCTTCACCACGCGGACTGCAGCGGTTCAAGAAGTCGGCTCACCACCCGCTTCTCACGGGCAGTTAGGGATGGGCAATAAATGCTGGTCTTGCCAGCGATGCCCACATTCCGTGAATGAATAATAAAAAAAAAGTAGAATTCACTGAGGCATCTCACATGGAATCAAAATTCCACAGTGATTTATATAAATCCTCTGCTTTTTTAGTGCATAATCCTTTTCTGGGTCAACACGATCATTTGCTTCATTTAAGTGGGATTCATCTGTCGTACATGCTTTAAGTTTAGCAGCTGTAATGAGGAAACACTGTCATTATTAAAAATGACTTCTCGTGATAAGCTCCCACGATACATTCTCAAGGCCTCGTGTGATTTGGTGCTTGTGTTTTGAAAGTGATGAGTTAGTCTCAACTAATGTCTTGTGCCTCCAAAAGCAAGCTGAATTTGAGGAGCATCAAATCTCTATATTAGTTTGATAAATTGTGCATCCATTTATATTTTTATGTATCATTGCCTATAAGAGAATTTACATTCTTAACAGATGGTATACTTGTACGATAGTTATAGTGTTTTGTGAGTCGCCCAAGTCCTTAAGGCATCTGGCGAAAGCTTCAAAGCATCACCACTGGAATCCACATATGTTTCACATATACACTGATGATAACTTGCTGTACCCTCTCCACCACCTCTCTCAACCCCTCCAGATTGCTTGTTCGACATCCAGTCCTGGATGGGCCACAATTTCCCTTCAGCTAAATGTCGGGAAGACTAAATCCATTGCCTTTGTCCCCCACCACAAAGTCCACACCCTTGCCTCCCATTCCAACCCCCCTCCCAAGCCGCTGTCTCAGGTTGAATAAGATTGTTCGCAACCTCGGCATCCTATTTGACCACAAGGAGAGCTTCTGACCTCATACCTTCTCCATCACAAAGACCACCATCTTCCACCCCTGAAACTTTGCTGGTATCCGCCCCTGACTCGGTTCACCTTCTGCTGAAACGCTCATCGCTGCCTTTGTCAACACCATACTCAACTATTCCAATGTTCTTCTGGCCGGCCTTCCATCCTCCACCCTCCATAGGCTTCGGCTCACCCATAACATGTATTATATTTCGTACAACTCCTGTCCAATCATCAGCCATGTGCTTGCTGATCTACATTGGCTCTCAGTCCCCCATCCCTTCCAATTTAAAATTCTCATTGTTATGGCCCTTTATGCCCTCACCCCTCCCTACCTCTGTAAACTTTTGCAGTGCTACAACCCTTTGAGAACTCCGCATTCCTCCAACTCTGGCCTCTGTGTATCCCCACTCCCTTCGCCCCACCATTGGTGGCCGTGCCTTCAGGCATCTAGCTTCACTGCTCTGGAATTCCCTCGCTAAACTTCTCTGCCCTCCACCTCCCTCTCCTCCTTTATGACCCATCACTTTGACCAAGCTTTTAGTCACCTCTCCTAATATCTTCTTCTTTGGCTCGGCATTGATTATTGTCTGACTCCGCTTCTGCGAAGCACCTTGGGGCATTTTTCAAAGTTAAAGGTGCTATGTATATATAATATATGCAGATTTTTGTTGTTGGTGAATGGGCAGAGCTGGGAGACTGGTCATAGAACCAAAAATGGGGAATGTGGCACATTCTGGTGGTAAGGTGGAAAATAACCAAAAAAATGAGAAAGTCTTGATTCATCTCTTGATAGAATTGTTAACTATTCTATTTTACCTCAAAAGTAACCAGCCAGCAGTGGTGGATTTAGATATTTCTGAAAAGGAAAGTGAACAAAGAGTGGAAATAATAGAGCTCCTTATCACCTCTCCCACATGAAATACGTTGAGGTGTGGAGACTATTGTTCTATGGGCAAACCCAGCAGCTATTTTGCACACAGCAGAATCCAGAAAAAGAAAAACTTGCATTTATATGGCGCCTTCCATGACCACCAGACACCCCAAAGTGCTTCACAGACAATGAAGTACTTTTGATACCTGGGATGGCAGGAATGACGTATGAGGAGAGATTGGGTCGATTGGGCTTATACTCGCTGGAGTTTAGAAGAATAAGAGGGGATCTCATTGAAACTTATAAAATTCTAACAGGACTAGACAGACTAGAAGCAGGAAGGATGTTCCCGATGATGGGAGAGTCCAGAACCAGGGGTCACAGTCTAAGGATAAGGGGTAAGCCATTTAGGACAGAGATGAGGAGGAATTTCTTCACCCAGAGAGTGGTGAACCTGTGGAATTCTCTACCACAAAAGGCAATTGAGGCCAATTCATTAAATATATTCAAGAAGGAGTTAGATATATTTCTTAAGGCTAAAGGGATCAATGGATATGGGGAGAAGACAGGGACAGGGTACTGGGTTTGGATGATCAGCCATGATCTCATTGAATGGCGGAGCAGGCTTGAGGGGCTGAATGGCCTACTCCTGCTCCTATCTTCTATGTTTCTGTGTTTGACAGCTTCACAGAGCTGTCAAAGGATGACAGATTTTTGACAGATGAAACGTCATATGCTGACGTTCTCTGTCACCGGCTTTCACTTAATTGGCCTGCTAAGCCCGCTGGGTAGGCTTAACAAGGTCAATCAAGGGAAAATAGCGTGGGTTGGCCAGAATTTGATGGAGGTGGGACTGAAACCTGGCAAGTGGGAGTCCCGCCTCCAATAGCTGCCCATTGGCAAAATCCAGCCCCTTTTTTTCAAATCCTTCCATGGCATCACCCCATCCTATTTCTATAACCTCCTACAACCCTCCGAGATCTCTGTGCTCCTCCAATTCTGGCCTCTTGTGCATCCCTGATTTCCATCGCTGCACCATTGGCGGCCGTGCCTTCAGCTGCCTGGGCCCTCAGCTCTGGAATTCCCTCCCGAAACCTCTCTGCACCGCAACCTCTTTCCCTTCCTTTAAGACACTGCTTAAAAACTGCCTCTTGTCATCTGTCCTAATATTCCCCTATATGGCTCGGTTTCAAGGTTTGTCTGATAACCGCTCCTGTGAAGCCCCTTGGGACGTTTTACTGCGTAAAGCCGCTATATAAATGCAAGTTGTTGTTGTTTTTGATGTGTTTCAAAGAGACTGGCGACATGCCCCCAAGAAAATATTTATATGAAGGCCTCAGTCAGAACCAGATATAATATATATCTACAGCTGGCCATGTAACTAACTCTGTGACCTTCCTTTAGCCTCATATTGTAAAAATGTTACTTTAAATCTAGTTTTAACATTTTCCTACAAAAGCTGTTGCAGTGATTTAATTATTGCAGCTTCCACCAGTCGCATCTCAGGGTGGAAATGTGGAATTCAGTTGTGTTTTCTTTTCGGGTTCTTGACCTGGCGTTCACGCAGAGGCAGATGGGCTTGCTAATAGCAGGGGTGACAAAATCCTGCTGCTTCTGGAAGGTAGACTGTTAAAGTTAACAGAGGCAGGCGAACAAAGCAGTGCACTTGGAGCCTTCTTCCAAATCATATTTTTGCATATGGAATACTGCGTACAGTTTTGGTTTCCATATTTAAGAAAAGATACACTTGCTCTCGAGGCAGTTCAGAGAAGGTTCACTCGGTTGATTCCGGAGATGAGGGGGTTGACTTATGAGGAAAGGTTGAGTAGGTTGGGCCTCTACTCATTGGAGTTCAGAAGAATGAGAGGCGATCTTATCGAAACATATAAGATTGTGTGGGGGCTTGATCGGGTGGATGCGGGGAGGATGTTTCCGCTGATGGGTAAGACTAGAACTAGGGGGCATAATCTTAGAATAAGGGGTTGCCCTTTCAAAACTGAGATGAGGAGAAACTTCTTCACTCAGAGGGTAGTAAATCTATGGAATTTGCTACCTCAGAGAGCTGTGGAAGCTGCGACATTAAATAAATTTAAAACGGAGATAGACAGTTTCCTAGCTGATAAGGGAATTAGGGGTTACGGGGAGTGGGCAGGGAAGTGGACGTGAGTCTAGGTTCAGATCAGCCATGATCCTATTGAATGGCGGAGCAGGCCCGAGGGGCCGTATAGCCTACTCCTGCTCCTACTTCTTATGTTCTTATGTTCTTATATCATCGTTGATAGTAGAGGTAGGAGCCGGAATATCAATTCATTTTAAGGAGATGCAGTTTGCCTTAACAGCAAATAAGATACAGCAAGCCTCGAACTGCACCTCACCTTTCCAGGCTCAACGTTGAGTTCAACAACTTCAAGCCATAATCACCATGTCAGCCGTGGTTCAGTGGGTCGCACTCGTGAGGTGGGAGGGGCTCGGAGTGAGCAGGTGCTGCTGGGTGCTTGATTGCTGCAGGGAGTTGGAATGAGTTTGTAAAAAGTTGTTGGTGTTTTTTTTTTCAGGTTTTAGGGCCCTTTTTGGTCCTTAAACAGCAGCCAGGTGGCTGCTGAGGGGCCCGGAGCCCCTCAGAGGACAACATTTCCAGGATGAATTTAATCAGGGGAGAAAATGTTGGGGGGAAGGGAGAAAAAAAGGCCCAAAGATTTGGGCCGGGACCCCAGGAGGTTTGGAAAAGAAAACACAGTGGGAGTTCAGTGTGAGCATAAGGTGATATGAGCTTGGGATATTATCCAGGCAGTACATGAGGACTGCGGCGAGGGAAGTTGTTTTGCCTGCCGACCAAAAGCGAATGTAAGGCTTGAAGTGATGGTCAGTGGCCGAGAGGAGGTGGAAAGTCTTTGACTGAGTTTGAAGTTTGTGGATAAGTTCCTGGAGGTATCTCTGCTACATTCTGAAGAGGTGGTGGTCTCATTCTTAAACCTGCCAGAAAGTTGGAGTCGTGAGACATTAAAATTTGCTCGGCAATAAAGAGGAGATACTATCCAGGAAGATGGGTAGCAGATGGAGCCCGTTATATAAAGGTGTGTTTCCCAGAGGGTGTGAAGTCATTGCTGTATAGCATGAAATTCGAGACAATGGAAGGAGTGCAGTACTTCCGGGTACTGCATGATAACCAAGTGAAGGTTTGTTATTATTGTCTTGGACACGACCATCTTGTAAGAAGCTGCCTGGACTTGTACTGTTATAACTGCGGCGAGTCTGGACACATCTCTCGGTGCTGCAAGGCGGAGAGCTGTGGGGTGTGTCACAAAGGCCCCACCCGCTGTGAGGGTGAGGCAGAAGGAAGCCCCTTGAGTGACAAGGAGATGGGAGAAGGAGCAGGAGGTGTGAGTGGAGTGGCTGGAGGAGCGGAGCAGGAGAAAAGAGTGCAGGAAGAGGCAGAAAATTGCAGAGCAGAGAACAGGATGGAGATGGTGGAAAACACACCAAGTACAGTGGAAAAGGACAAAGACAGCAGCGGACAGCACAGGTTGAGGGCAGAGTCGAGCTATCATGCGGCTCGGCTCTCCCTAGAGAATCTGGTGTCCGCAGGGGCAGAGGGGACTGGAGCAGGGTGCGGGGTAAGTGTAAGTACTCCAAAGAAAGATGGGGATTCGGACATCTCAGGGAGCAGGAGGGGGCAAGTAAATGAGAGGGTGAAAGAGGCAGGAGTCTCAAAGGAGCAGCAGGATGGGAGCGGGGAGACAAAGATGCCAGAAGGAATCAAGATAGGTGCAGAAGCGCCATTGTCCCAGAGAGAGAAGAAACTAGGAGCAAGGGTCATCGGTGGAGAGGAGGCCGAAGGGAGTGGCACTGTTGGAGAAACCGCAATAGCAGGAAGAAACTGCAGCAGTTGTTTCAGTGTTTTAAAGGCACTGACTTGCTGTGTCTGCAAGAAACCTTTTGAGATCAGGGTATCCTAGAAAGAGTTCGGAAGGTTTGGGAGAGGTGTTTGCAAATTGTGCAAACAATAATTGTAGAGGGGTGGCTGTTTTGGTGAGTCCGTCCTTAAAAGAGAACTTTACCTTGGTGGACAAGGACACTGAGGGGAAATTTTTACGGCTAAAGGTAAAAATGGAGCAATTTAATTGTGATCCCTTTAATATCTATGCACCGAATGACCATTGTAAGCATTGCCAGTTTTTTCGGGGGTTATTCACTGAAGTGGCAGAGGTGGAAAATCCTTGTATAGTGGGGGATGTTAATGTATTTTTATCTCGGATGGACATTTCAGCCCAGATGACCTTTAAGGATGATAACTCCAGAGGGATGATTGTAAAAATGATGGCAAATTTAATTTTGAGAGACTTATGGAGGGACCAGAGCAGCTTGGGTGGGTGATGTTTTAAACCAGAGTCGAATAGATTTTGTGTTAATGCGGGATTGGAAGAGATAAATGCGCAAATCTCCAAAAGAAATAAAATGCGTCCCGCTTGTCCAAGCTTTCTGTTGGAGAAAGGGGAGGAGTGGGTCCAATTTGACAAATGTAATACTCGAGAATTCTATGAGGGTATTTAGAGAATGGAGATTCAAGACACCTGCTGGTCAGGAGTTTTGGCAGAGTATATACCCACCGCTGGACTTCAACAGGATTTGGAAGGGAGTGTGGGCGAATTTTAAATGTTCAGAGTGGATTGAACTGGATTTCAAATTGGCTCATAACCGAATTTTTACCATGACGGTCTTGTGTAAGATTGGGCGAGTGGAGGTGGCAACTTGTCCAGTGAGTGGGACACGGGATGAGACTCTGTCCCATTTACTGGTGTTATGTCCGCAGTTAAAGGATTTTAAGTACTATGTTCGACAGGTGTGTGAAGTTTTTTTGCTGGGTGGGAACCAAAGAACGAGAATGGGAATCCCGTGGGACCCAATTTTGAGATGGGGATTGCAGGAGAGTCTGGCCGAGTCTAGCAGGGCGGCAATTAATTTAATGTTCAGTTTGGCTAGATTCGTGATTGTGCAAAGAATGAATGCTCTATTTTTTAAGGGGAAGAGAATAAATCTAAAAGGGTATTTTAAATATAAGCTATAAGATCATTATAAGGCTCTGTGGATGTTTTATTCAGAATGGAATTTAAAGTTAGTATTTTATGATCAATTTTTAAAGTACAATCAATTAATATATGTTATGGGAGACAAATTAAACTTCAGGTTTTGATGTTAATATGTGATGGAG
The DNA here is from genome assembly GCF_052327205.1 of Somniosus microcephalus. Taxonomy (NCBI): domain Eukaryota; kingdom Metazoa; phylum Chordata; class Chondrichthyes; order Squaliformes; family Somniosidae; genus Somniosus; species Somniosus microcephalus. The sequence continues at coordinate 448,643,472 of NC_140987.1, read as the reverse complement.
GAATGGCTGTGCAGAGCGGCGGAATGGATTTGTATGATACAATGAAATGATCACAATGTTGTAAATGTTTTTAATGTTCAATAAATAATATATATTAAAAAAATGTTGGTAGCATTCTTGTGACTGAGTCAGGGTTTGGTCTTCTCCAGCCGGTCTGCCCCTCGGTTCAAGTCTCGCTCATAATCTAGGCTGACACTCCAGTGGGATCTCATTGAAACTTATAAAATTCTAACAGGACTAGACAAACTAGATGCAGGAAGGATGTTCCCGATGGCGGGGGAGTCCAGAACCAGGGGTCACTGACCAAGAGGAGGTGGAAAGTCTTTTACCATTTTTAATTTAAAATGTCCACGCAGGGTCCCGTTTATTAATAACAGCCTTCGGGGAAATGCAGAAATTTTGCGAATCTTACAGGATCAAGGGATATGAGGAGAAGGCAGGGACAGGGTACTGAGTTTGGATGATCAGCCATGATCTCATTGAATGGTGGAGCAGGCTCGAGGGGCCGAATGGCCTACTCCTGCTCCTATCTTTTATGTTTCTATGTTTCTATGCAGTGCTGAGAGAGTGCTGCACTATTGGAGGTGCTCTCTTTTGGATGAAATGTTAAGCCAAGGCCCTGTCTGCCCTCTTAGGTAGATCTAAAAGATCCTATGGTGCTATTTCGAAGAAGAGCAGGGGAGTTATCTCCGGTGTGCTGGCCAATATTTATCCCTCAATCAACATCACAGAAGAAGATTATGTGGTCATTATCATATTGCTGTTTGTGGGAGCTTGCTGTACGCAGATTGGCTGCTGCGTTTTCTATATTACAACAGTGAATACACTTCAAAAAGTACTTCATTGACTGTAGAGCGTTTTGGGAGGTTGTGAAAGGTGCTACATAAATACAAGTCTTTCTTATTTTTACTGCTCCCATTTTCCCGGACAGCAGGTGCAGTAATGGTTCTGTGGTAACCATTTATGTAGTGTATGTGCCTTTAAGTCAGAACTACTTTTGCAGCTCCTGTATACTGTAGTACCGGCAGTGACCACACATGTATATAAGCTTTGCGAATGCCTCTGTACCCCCAGTTTTGAGACTACCCTCCTCCAGTAAAGACCTGTTTATTGTTAATGTACAGCATCCGTGTGATTATTTAATAACAGCATATCCACTGAACCATGGATCCAACAGTGGCGACGAGTGTCGATTCGAATCTACCTGCAACATAAAAAAAAAATAGTCGAGGCCAGGAACATGGGCGTCGACCATGAGCAACCGCCCAGCAGTCAGGCAGAGATTGAACTTTGCAGGGGAGGCTGTGGAGAGCCGGGCTTGGTTCCCCAGCCACGACGAGCAGCAAGAGACCGACGACAGGTCCAGCGCAGACACTTCCCGAGCAGCAGCGGCTGGAGCTGACCGACGGTGGAGAGAAAGCCGAGCAGCGTCGACGGGGTAAGAAAGAGGGTGAAGAGCGCAGGGCGCAGCCAGGGGTTGAACACCGAGCGGCGTCGAGAAAAAGAAAACAAACCGGAGAGAGAGAGGGTAGAGAAACAGTCGGGTTCTAGACTGAGCGGCATCGAAAAATATAAAGAGAAGAACGCGCAGAGCACAGCCAGGGCTCACGGGCTGAACAGGGTCTGCGGGGCGAAGAAAGGGGAGCGCGGGAGACGCCATTGAGCCGCGGAGAAGAAGAAAGAGCGCGGGAGACGCCATTATTAGAAGCCGCAGCGGAGAAGAAGGGCGAGCGCGGGAAGGAAGGAAAGCGCGGGAGATGCCATTTTGTGCCAGCGGAGAAGAAGGGGAAGCATGGGAGGCGCCATTTTTGACAGTTAACTCACACCCAAGGATGCCGAAGAGTGGCAGTATCTCTACGTTTGACAATGAAGTCGAAGATTGGGCGACATATGTGGAACATATTGAGGTGTACTGCAGGGCGAATGAAGTGCCAGATGCTAATAAAGCACTGGTTCTGTTAAATTCCATGGGTGCAAAAACTTATGGGTTACTGCGAAATCTAATAACCCCAGAGAAGCCGGTAAACAAGAATTTTGAAAGCATAGTAGAAATCCTACAGGACCACTTAAACCCCACACCGCTGCTGATAGCAGAACGATTTAAGTTTCATAAAAGGAACCAACACAAAGACGAAAGCAATGCTGAGTACCTAACGGAACTGCGCAAGCTATCGAAATACTGCCAGTTTGGAGCGGGAATAGCAGATACGTTAAGGGACAAGTTTGTGTGTGGGCTACAAAGTGAAGGAACCCAGAAACGGCTTCTATCAGAAAAGGACCTTACGCTGGACAAAGCTTTCAGTATGGCAGTATCACACGAAGCAGCCGCAAGGGGAGCTGCAGAGATACAACGGAGACCGCAAGAATATGGCACCAATGAAATGTCCTATGGAACAGGGAAGTGCTATCGCTGCGGCAGAACAACACATGACCAGAAAGATTGTTGGTTCAAGGACCAAGTGTGCAGACAGTGTGGGAAAGCAGGACACATAGCAAGAGTCTGCAGGTCTGGGAAGAAAACCAACAGTAAGAAATCTCCACAGGAGAAGTACAAAAAGGTATACCAGGTGATGGACAGTGGTTCAGATGAACAGAAAAGTGACACAGACTCCGGAATCAAGGAGCTGGGTTGTCTGAAACTACATAAGGTAACAGAAATGGTGGATCACCAGACTATCTGGGTTACACTCAAGATAGACGGAGTCCAAGTGAAAATGGAATTGGACACAGGGTCAGCGCTAACAGTCATAAATCAAAGAGACTGCAAGCGGCTATTTTCACACATACCCTTGAAAGCTACAGAGATTGTATTGAAGACGTACACGGGGCAAAAAATCTACCCCAAAGGAAAAATAAGATGAAAGTGACATATAAAGGCCAGGAAATACCTAAAATGGATATATATGTATTGCCAGATGGAGGACCACCACTGCTAGGACGTGAATGGATCCGGAAGATACAATTAGATTGGCATTCCATACAGGCACTGAAGGTTGAGGCCAAAAAGGATGACAACGTCACACCTGGGCGACTGTCAAAAATGCTAACTGACGCAAAAGAAGTGTTCCAGGGGGGACTAGGAACACTAAAAGGAATAACAGCAACGATTAAAATAGAGGAAAATGCAAGCCCAAAGTTTCTGAAGGCCAGACCAGTGCCTTATGCGACCAGACCAGCTGTTGAAGCAGAGTTGGAAGGGTTGGAACGTTCAGGAGTACTGTCCAAAGTGGACTGGAGCGAGTGGGTTACACCCATCGTTCCTGTAATGAAGAGGTCATTGAGTAATACGCCAGGGGAACCAAAGAAGTTCCGCATCTGTGGGGATTTTAAGGTGACAGTGAACCCAGTCCTTCACACGGTACAATATCCGCTTCCACGAATTGAGGATATTTTCGCCTCGCTATCTGGAGGTAAATGCTTCACCAAAATTGATCTAGCCCAGGCGTACTTCCATATGGAGGAAGAAGAAGCTTCGAAACAATACCTTACGATCAACACTCATAAAGGTCTCTATCAATACAACAGGCTTGTGTTTGGAGTAGCCTCGGCTCTGGCTATCTGGCAAAGGGCGATGGATCAGGTCCTGCAAGGGATTCCAGGGACCCAGTGTTATTTGGACGACATCTTGGTCACGGGCGAAAATGACGGTGATCACCTCGCCAACTTGGAGAAGGTGCTCACCAGATTAAAGGAGTATGGGCTACGAGCTAATCGACACAAGTGCGAGTTTTTCCAGAAACAGATCTCGTATTGTAGCCACGTCATCGATGAAGAGGGGTTACATAAGTCCCCTGACAAGATTGAGGCAGTACTCAAGGCTCCAGCACCGGAAAATGTGTCACAACTGAGGTCGTTCCTCGGGCTGGTAAACTCCTACCACAAGTTCTTACCAAATTTGTCTACGGTATTACACCCGCTGAACACCCTAGTGCAAACAGGGGTACCATGGAAGTGGGATGACGAACGTAGACGAGCTTTCCAGAAGTGTAAAGAATTGATCACATCAAAAGAGGTGTTGGCCCATTTCAACCCAGCACTACCAATTCGTTTGGCATGTGATGCATCACCCTATGGTATTAGAGCGGTGCTGTCGCATAAATTCCCTGACGGGTTGGAGAGGCCAGTAGCCTTTGCGTCTCGGTCACTAACCTCAGCCGAGCACAACTACGCCCAGATTGACAGGGAGGCCCTCAGCCCAGTATGGGGAGTAAAAAAATTCAACCACTATCTGCATGGGCAGAAGTTCACCTTGCTGACTGACCACCAACCACTTGTCTCCATCTTTAATCCTAAGAAGGGCGTGCCAGTAATGACTGCACAGCGGTTACAAAGATGGTCCCTGTTTCTAGGGGCGAATCAATATGAAATAGAATATAAAGGCACGAAACAGCATGGGAACGCTGATGGGCTATCGCGCCTGCCACTGCCTACTGTGGAGGAAGCACCAGCAGTGGACCCTATCGAGATATTTTATTCGTCAATAATTGAACGATTGCCAGTAACGAACGCGGATATAGAGAAGGAGACCCGCAATGATCCGACGCTGTCTCGGGTATATGAATTGAATGTGAGGGGATGGCCAACTCATGGCGACTCACTGTTGCCAGCATTCTCATCCAGAAGAGAACGGCTGTCAGTATGCCAGGGGACAGAGATGTGTGGATCCAGAGTGGTGATTCCACCCAAGTTAAGGGAGAGAGGGCTAAATGAGCTACATGAAGGTCATCTGGGGGGAATGGAAATGAAAAGCCTTGCTAGGGCTTATGTGTGGTGGCCGGGAATCGATCAACAAATCGAAGACCTAACTAAGAGCTGCTTAGGATGCCAGAAGGTCCAAAATGCACCACCACATGCCCCTCTACACCCATGGGAGTGGCCCTCCTCTCCATGGCAACAGGTGCATATTGATTTTGCTGGTCCATTCATGGACTCAATGTTCTTAATAGCAGTGGATGCTCATTCAAAGTGGCCTGAGTTGATAAAAATGTCTTCAACCACTACAGAGAAAACGATTGCTGTCCTACAGACCATATTTGCCAGAAATGGTTTGCCAGAGCAGATTTGCTCTGATAATTGACCACAGTTTGTGTCCGACGAGTTCCAAAAATTTATGAGAAGGAATGGGGTAAGGCATCACACATCCGCCCCGTATCATCCAGCCACAAATGGATTGGCTGAGTGGTTCGTACAAACCTTTAAGAAGGCGATAAAGGCCATGTGTGACGAGGAAATTCCACTACAGCATAAGATGGACAATTTCTTATTAGCCTACCGAAACGTGACACATGCAGTTACCAACCAGACCCCGGCCATGATGTTCTTTAACCGAAGGTTGAGATCTCGTCTGGACATGCTCAGACCAAATGTGCGAAGAAATGTTGAGGACAAACAATTCCAGCACATCAATGAGAAGCCGACAAGGAGCTTCAATGTAGGGCAACCGGTCTTGGCCCGTGACTATCGAACAGAGAAATGGCAACCCGGAACGATATGTACAAGGCAGGGGCCATTAATGTACACAGTGGATGTCGGGGAGAGCATTGTGAGACGCCACGTCGATCAGATCTTAGCGTCACAGGAACGCGTCAACCCCATGTCTCGAGTACCTGGGGATGAACCCGACATACCGGTAGCATCTACCTCAGACCCAGTAGCAGTGGAACCCGATGAACTACCCGATGAAAAGGGGTCAGAATCGCCTCTGCACCAAGAACAAGAACCTCCGGAAAGGCACTATCCCGAAAGGGTCAGGAAGCCGCCCCAAAGACTGAATCTATAAATGGACTTTTGTTGTTTCATGTACATGTTGAAATGTTAATTGTTATTTGAATATTAGGGGTACTACTAATCTAAAAGGGGAGGAATTGTAGTGTATGTGCCTTTAAGTCAGAACTACTTTTGCAGCTCCTGTATACTGTAGTACCGGCAGTGACCACACCTGTATATAAGCTTTGCGCATGCCTCTGTACCCCCAGTCTTGAGACTACCCTCCTCCAGTAAAGACCTGTTTATTGTTAATGTACAGCATCTGTGTGATTATTTAATAACAGCATATCCACTGAACCACGGATCCAACAGTTTACACCTCCTCTCGACCCATCTTTTGTTTCTTTACTTGTCCCATTATCACCTCATTTTGTCTAGCACCGTCATCCATTTTGTCATTTAATCACTCCTGCCCTCCACCCTATGACAGACCTTCTGCTTTGTTCTTTGTTTCCCTTCTGCCCCCACAACCCACCCCCTACCTCCACACACCCCCTTCCCTGCTTCTAAACTGTTAAATCTCGAACTTCTTCCAATTCTGACGAAAGGCTCATCGACCTGAAACAGTTTTCTGTTTCTATCTCCACAGACGCTGCCTGACCTGCTGAGTATTTCCGGCATTTTCTGTTTTGTAAATGTGAATGAGGTATATATTGAATCTTCATTAAAAAGTCAAGAATCCCCCCCCCCCCAAATCATCCATTGGTTACATGAATATGGTAAATGCATAAGGCACAAACCTTTGCTGGCTTTGTGCCATTCAGCCCTTGAGTCTGTTCCTCCATTCAGTTGGATCGTGGCTGAACTGAACCTCAACTCTATTTACATGCCTTTGCTTCACACCCCTAACAAATATCTCCCGATCTCCAAAATATTAGAGTCATAGAAATTTATGGCACAGGAGGAGGCCATTCGGCCCATCGTGTGTGCACCGGTCGAAAAAGAGCTATCCAGCCAAATCCCACTTTCCAGCTCTTGGTCCATAGCCCTGTAGGTTACGGCACTTCAAGTGCATATCCAGGTACTTTTTAAATGTGATGAGGGTTTCTGCCTCTACCACCCTTTCAGGCAGTGAGTTCCAGACTCCCACCACCCTCTGGGTGAAAAAAAATCTCCTTAAATCCCCTGTAATCCTTCTACCAATTACTTTAAATCTGTGCCCCCTGGTTATTGACTTAATATATGTAGAAGATGAACGATAGGCAAGATCCTAACAATGCAATACACTGTTTGCAGACTATGATGTATTTAGGACACCAATGCAATTTTGGGCTCCCATTGGGGGAGCACACATTGTGCCCAGTGTGGCTGAACATAGAGCATTCTTACCTATGGCAAAGGACCTGACCTGTTGAAAGCATGCGTACTAAATATTTTAGGTAAGATAAATTCAGTCTTGACTATTTTTGAAGGTCGAATACCAACCCAAACTAGGCTAAGTAAAAAAAGTCATTGGTGTTGGCTCTAACAGCAGTATGAAATACTCCAGTCATATAGAATCATGGAATGATACAGCACAGAAGGAGGCCATTCAGCCCATCGTGCCTGTGTGGGCTCTTTGGTAGAGCTATTCAATAAATCCCACTCCCCTGCTCTTTCCCCGTAGCCCTGTAAATTTTTCCCTTCAAGTATTTATCCAATTCCCTTTTGAATTTTACTATTGAATCTGCTTCCACCGCCCTTTCAGGCAGCGCATTCCAGGCCACAACAACTCGCTGCGTAAAAAATAAACGTTTCCTCTTCTCCGCTCTGGTTCTTTTGCCAATCCCCTTAAACCTGTGCCCTCTGGTTGCCGACCCTCCTGCCACTGGAAACAGGTTCTCATTATTTACTCTAACAAAACCTTTTGATGTTCTATATTGTCATCTTCCTCTTGTGAGGAAACCAATATCAATCTAGATTATATTATTTCAATTAGTGGATGCACATAAAGGATCCTGTGTTGTGTAAATGCTCCCAATCAATGTTAATCAACAAGGAAATTCAGGCTGATGTCAATGGTTGTCCAACCAAGCAAATATATTTCCAGGCTAATAGTGGATTTACAGTAGAAAGCATTTTTAGTTCTAAGGATTAAACTCAGTTCACATGTAATTACCAGCAAGCAGCAGTGGGAGCTAATTCAACTGTGCTCGAAATTCCTGGCCAACTTTGGAATTGCCCTACAGATTTCCTTTGAACCCTTTAAGGTGCAACAAAATCCCTCAGCACTCGTCAGCTGTGTCCGATACGGTCATCCCAAAAATCCTGGACTTTATATTGCTGCAAAATAAAATATCCTGCGGGATATTTGGATAAGTATTACCTAAGCTGTGCCTTGGGTGGAGATGAGTTGATTTTCTGTGGTTGAAGGACAGTGACTGTCATCTCGCAACCTTAAATTAAACCCACTGCTTCCAGGAAGGCAAATGTGAAACTGCGACAATCAGCAAAGCGCACTGTTCTAATGCTTCAGTTATAAATCGAGTATTACTCACTGCTGGACTCATCCATTCAATAACCAGATGATGCTTTGTGCTATTTATACAAAGGTTATATTGCATCTGTCTTATTAATGTGCCTTTCCTAAAGTCATTTATGCCGCACTTAATCAGTAACACAGCATCAGGGTTCATTATCAAAGTGGCGCCTGGTCGCAAATGGCATCAAGGTTTGAAGTTCGATCTTAACGTTGTTATGGGCTGGGAATTTCCTCGGAATGGCTCCCGCTCCGCCGACGTAACTTTGCCGTAAGTGCGGCGGAAGCTGTTTTTCAGGAGGCCGAAGCTGGGGACCCAGGTAATTGGTGAGGGGGATTTGTGGACGTGATCATGGGAGCCTGCAATCCGGCTACTCCTGGCCCACAAGGAAACCTAAAATTAAATTTTAATTACTTAAGTGCTGTTACATTCTGTACATAACTTTTTATGTGGCTGGTGTCCGTTATATCAACGTTCTAACATTGAAGTAAAGAAAGTATTATACTAACATTAATAGAACTACTTTCAGGATGTCCCAAAGCGCTTCACAGCCAATGGAGGACTTTTTCGAGTGTAGTCACTTTTGTAATGTAGGAAACGTGGCAGCCAATTTGCGCACAGCAAGCTCCCACAAACAGCAATGTGATAATGACCAGATAATCTGTGATAAATATTGGCCAGGACACCAGAAAGAACTTCCCCGCTCTTCTTAGCATTGGATCTTTTACATCCACCTGAGACAACAGACAGGGCCTCAGTTTAGCATCTCATCCGAAAGTTGGCACCTCCGACAGTGCAGCGCTCCCTCAGTACCACACTGGAGTGTCAGCTGAGGATTTTTTGTGCTCAAGCCTCATGGAGTGGGACTTGAACCCACAACCTCCTGACTCAGAGGCGAGGAGGTGCTACCCACTGAGCCAGGGCTGAGACTTTGGACTCGGTTCGACATTGTGTTTTTAGCAGTATCTCTTCTGCTGCGATTTGTGCTTTAAGTTAAATAAATAAAAAGCATAAAAAACAGTCAACAGGTTGGTGCTTAAGGAAAATGACGAGGAGAACTTCGCTCACAGTTTGTAATGGTAAATCAGCTGAAATCAACCTCACTGGGGTGGGTCTTGACTTTGTGTTGATGATCGAGAGTCAGAGCAGCAATGTTCCTGCTAAGGTGCGCGGCCGCGCAGTAATCTGAAAGGCCCCGCGCCGTCGCTCACCGGCTTTTATATTGTGACTACCGCGCACGCACAGAAATTTAAAGGGACCGCGCATTAAAAGAAACAGGCCGCGCAGAACAAAACGCAGCTTAGCAGGAACATTGGTCAGCGACCCGCTTTACGTCCCTCACCATTGAAGTCAACAGATGCAAAAATCATGAGAGATGTAAAACCGGCTGTCCACTCGCTATCACCCATGTTACCCTATCACACAGAGTCAAAATCAGCCCCAGAGTTGTAGCTGGCACACCATTATCATTTGACAGCTTGCCTGTCAGTCGCATATCTGCAGTGGAAAGGCTCTCCGCATTTGCCTTTAGATCCAAACATTTGTTTTTCTTACAGCTGGAAAGCCGCTTTCTTATCCAACTATAATAGGCAGATGGATTTACATTAGTAAGCTGCGGATGGTGTCATGTTCCATTCGAATACTGTGTATTTCCTACGTTACATTAATAGAAATAGTGGAGACAAACCGATTGCGATGTGCAGTGCGAGTAGCATCTTTCTTCCTTGGAAAAGCAGCTCTCCCCTACTTCAGTGACAATCTCAAGTAAGATAACTGTGGCTGCACCACTAATTCAGCTAAAAGTCTAGTTTAATGTGCTGTGTAATTTCTTTTTTAATTACGCATACAGTATTTTCCTTCACGGTGGAGAGCAGGATTTCAAATTAATGGAAGCAGCTGAGAGAGAACCTTAATTGGTCTCTGTAGCTGGACGTGCAAGTTACTTTTTTTTTTACATCTCCAAAGACAGGTCAGGTGGGCAAAAGGTGACGAGCAGAACGTTTTCTACTTCGGCTAAGTCTTCTCCAATAATTTCCTCTGTTTTCTTGTTGACTCTTTACGTAAACTTGAGGTCATCCAAAACTCGGCTGCCAGTGTCCTAACTCGCCCCAAGTCCCGTTCGCCCATCACCCCTGTGCTCGTTGACCTACATTGGCTTCCGGTTAAGCAGCGCCTCGATTTCAAAATTCTCATCCTTGTTTTCAAATCCCTCCAGTTCACCACCACCTTCTCAAGGGCAATTAGGGATGGGTAATAAATGCTAGTCCTTGCCAGCAATGCCCACATCCCATGAATGAATATAAAAAAAACCATTTACATCCCTGTTCCTATCTTCTGGTCAGAAATGATCCCATCATTCTAGCTCTGCTTTAGTGGACAGCTGATATCATGGCCCCCAACTCTTATCTTGGCTGGAGAAACAGTCTGTACTTCTCAGGAATGCGCAAGACTATGTTATCAAAGCACTAGATGTTTTACGACCATCAAGTCCCACAAGCGAGAGCAGTTTCCCATATTGGGTATGTGGGTCTCCTAGCAACCAACTTTCTTATCTAGGTAAGGGTCACCTCTTGATCTGGGAGTTACTTCAGCATCCTCTGTCTCTCAGCTTCTTTGGTCGCAAGTGCCAGGAATAAGATTCAATGCGCACACCCGCTTTCTCCACATTCGTCCTCTGGCTAAAATGTTAATGCAGAATGTGTTTTTATGACACTGAAGTTAACTTCCAGTGGATCAAACAAATGCTCCTCAACAGGAACCATCGGGCCTCCTGCAGTGCAGCACTCACTCAAAGCTGCACTGGAATATCAGCCTAGATTTTGTGCTCACGTCTTTGGAGTTGGGTATCAAAAGGAAGAAAGAACTTTCATTTATATAGGACTTTTCCCAATCTCAGGATGTCCCAAAACACTTCACAGCCAATTAAATACTTTTGACGTGTAGTCACTGTTGTAATGTAGGGAACAGGAGGGCGGGTATCAACCTTTGGTCGCCTGAGGAAGAGAATGTTTGAAGACCAGGACCTCAAACCCGGCACTAAGCTCATGGTCTACAGAGCAGCAGTGATACCCACCCTGCTGAATGCCTCAGACACATGGACCATGTACAGCAGGCACTTCAAAGCACTGGAGAGGTACCACCAACGCTGCCTCCACAAGATCCTGCAAATCCATTGGCAGGATTGGTGCAGCAACGTCAGTGTTCTCGCTCAGGCCAATATCCCCAGCATCTAAGCTTTGACCACGCTCGATCAGCTCCAATGGACGGGCCACATCGTCCGCATGCCCGATACGAGACTCCCAAAACAAACGATCTACTCGGAGCTCCGGCACAGCAAGAGAGCCCCAGGTGGGCAGACGCAATGCTTCAAGGACACCCTCAAAACCTCCTTGAAAAAGTGCAACATCCTGACCGACACCTGGGAATCCCTGACCCAAGACCGCCCCTTCAACCACCGTCTACCCCACCTGTAACAAAGACCGTGGGCTGGATTTTCATTGGGTCGTGGAATCGGGATTGGAGGCGTGTGGGGGTTTAAAATCCCCAAATCGGGGGTCCCGACCCCATCCCGCCCACAACCCGCCTCCATGCCAGTTTCAAAGGAGGCAGGTACCCGACCCGCACTGGGACCCGCCTCCCTGAGGTGGGAAGGGGATTACTGCCAATTAACTGCCTGTTAACAAGTAGTTAACAGGCAGTTTTTAGCCTAATCCCTATTTTCATTGTTGAAATGTGGGATTCCCGACGGCTCCAAACCACGCCAAGTTAGCAAGGCGGGCCGTCGGAATGAAGGGCTTGGAGGGGTCGAGATGTCCAGTGTTCAGGTGCATGAGTGCAGAGGTAAGTGTGTTTGGTCTGTGTAAAGTGTTTAAAGAAGTTCTACTAACCTTTACTTACCTTTACAGCCTTCCTTCCTTCAGGTCTCGGGAGTCCCTCATCTCACCGGCACAGAAAGCAGAATGGCCGCCAGCTGTCAATATCTGCAGCCTCTGCTTTCTGTTCCGGGGAGATCTCCAGATCATCCTGAGAGGAAGGAATTAACCTGGAGTACAGATTGTCAGTGTTTGACAGCTTCAAACAGCTGTGAAACGCTGATATTTCATCTGTCAAAAGGTCTTGACAGATGAAATTCCAATCTGTGACGTCACCTGTTGCCGGGTGGCCCTTAATTGGCCTGCTGAGCCCGCTGGGCAGGCTTAACAAGATCAATCAAGTCTAAATCGCGTGGGTTTGCTAGAACTCGATGGAGGCGGGACTACAACCCCAAAAGTTGTAGTCCCGCCTCCAACCAGCCTCCTCAATGAAAATCCGGCCCTGTAGGTCCTGCATTGGACTCAACAGTCACCAGAGAACTCAGTTTTAGTATGGAAGCAAGTCATCCTCAGTCCCGAGGGACTGCCTAAGAAGAAGAAGTACAAAACACGGCAACGAATCTGCGCACGGCAAGGTCCCACAGACAGCAATACTTTAATGATGTTAGCAGAGGGATAAATATTAGCCAGGATACCAGGGAGAATTCTCCTGCTATTCTTTGAAATAGTGCCAAGGCAGATGGGGTCCTCGGTTTAATGTGTCATCTGAAAGACGGCACCTCTGACAGTGCAGCACTCCTTCAGCACTGGAGTGTCAGCCTAGATTTTGTGCTCACGTCTTTGGAGTTGGGTATCAAAAGAAAGAAAGAACTTTAATTTATATAGGACCTGTCACAATCTCAGGACGTCCCAAAACACTTCACAGCCAATTAAATACTTCTGAAGTGCAGTCACTGTTGTAATGTAGGAAACACGGCAACTAATCTGCGCACACCAAGGTCCCACAAACAGCAATGCGATAATGAACAGATCATATGGGCCCAGAAATTCGGGTCGGGGGCTTCCCACGGGTGCAAGCCCCCGATCTGCACTTACCTTGCGTGCCGGCAGTTGAGTTGTAGGGCCCCATGGAATTCCGATCCGGGGCCTGGTCCAGCTGCCGGCGCGCAGTGCTTGCATATCCCAGGGGTGCAGTTAGTTCGATGCATCCCCTGGGATCACGTGGGCCATGGGGAGTCAATCGGAGCAGGGAATGCTCCATTCATAAGTCTGACAGGAAGTGCTGTCAAGACTTATAAATACTACGGCCCCAAAATAGCATTAAACCTTCAAATACATTTTTTTTAATCACATTTTTTAAATAAACTATAAATTACATGAAATAACTATTTTAAACAATAATTTAAATTTTTGAAAAAAATAATTTTATATTCTAACAGGGCTAAAAATAAACTTACCTTGCTTTAAAGTATTTAAAAATAATAAACCTGTGGAAAAAATGTTTTAATTTTAATTAATTCACCACTTACCTTGTAAAAAGCAAGCCTTACGCCTGCTTTTTAAATGTGTAAATTCTGCAGACTTACCCTCCCGGGAAAACCTGTAAAAAAAAAACGAAGTTTGATGCGCACTCGCAGCCTTCGCTGTGCACGCGTTCGACCTCTGAACCTCTTCGTTCAGAGGAACGGAAGTGCCGGTTTCCTGCGCACGCGCAGTGCATGCAGGAAACCGGCACGTCCATCGGGCCCACGGGTGAGTACACAGCGCGTATGCTTTAATGATGATAGCCAAGGGACAAATATTGGCCAGGACACTGGGGAGAATTCTCCTGCTATTCGTTGAAGTAGTGCCATGGAACCTTCCGCTTCCACCTGAGAAGGCAGATGGGGGCATTGGTTTAATGTGTCATCTGAAAGACGGCACTTCTGACAGAGCAGCACTCCTTCAGTACTGCACTGGAGTGTCAGCCTAGATTTTGTGCTTGAGTCTCTGGAGCGGGACTTGACGCTACAGGCGAGAGTGCTCCGCACTGAGCCACGGCTAACACTTTGCAGTTTTCCAGTGGCCAATAAAAACTGAAAAAGATGTCCTTTGTAAAAATAGATGAGAAACAGATCGACCCAAATCCACAAAGGAGATGCTTACTCTACATATTAATGCTATCACTGTCCAGTAACAAATGAAAAGAAAGACTTGCATTTTTATAGGAATGGGATCAGAGTTCCCAAATGTTTGTCTAAACTGCGGGTACCTGTAGCTGCAGTTCTGATTCTTCAGCCAAACCTGTTTACATCGCTTGGCTCCTGTCTGCCTGGATCTTTAACTTCCCAGTTTAGCAGGCATCTCAGTGCAAGTGCAGAACTGTTACAGAATCATACCGCACAGAAGGAGGCCATTCGGCCCATCGTGTCTGTGCCGGCTCTTTGAAAGAGCTATCCGATTAGTCCCGCTCCTCCCTGCTCTTTCTCCATTGCCCTGCATTTTTTTACCTTTTTAAGTATAGATCCAATTCCCTTTTGAAAGTTGCTGTTGGCAGTGGAAACAGTTTCTCCTTATTTGTCCCCCAAAAGATACAAATTTAAAATATTTTGAGATTGGGAAGGGGAGAACCCCATGCTCTTTAAATGTTCAATTTAAGGGCAGATAGATTGACAAAATGCCCACAGGTTTGTTTTCATTAGAGCAAAGGAGGTTGAGAGGTGATTTGATCGAGGTGTACAAGATTATGACGGGTTTGGATAGGCTAGACAGGGAAAGGCTGTTCCCACTTGTTGATGGTACAAGGACTAGGGGACACAGATTTAAGGTTTTGGGCAAGAGATACAGGGGGTTGTGAGGAAAAACCTGTTTACGCAGCGAGTGGTGAGGAGCTGGAACTCGCTGCCGACGGAAGTGGTGGAAGCGGAGACACTCGATGTTTTCAAGGGGAGACTGGATAGGCATTTGAGGGAAATAAACTTGCAGGGCTACGGGGATAGTGCGGGGGAATGGGACTGACTGGATTGCTCTACCAAGAGCTGGCACGGACTCGATGGGCCGAATGGCCTCCATTTGTGCCGTTATGTCTCTATGAGCTGGATTTTGTCAGTGTGGGCGGGCTGGAGCGTGTCAGTGTGGGCGGGCTGGGGCGTGTCAGCTGGAAATCGTGTCAGGACCCCGACTCCTAAGTGAAGTGTTGAAAAAGTGGGATTTTCCCCTAATTGAGTAATTGATTTCCTGCGTGTGGGAACCCCTGGCCCAATGAGTCTTTTCAGACAGAAAGTCGCCTCTGATGACATCATCAATGCTGCTGGATTTAAGACCTGCAAGCAGCCTTGCTTCTTCTGGAGACTGCAAACACTTTGCAAATTGTATGAAGGAGTTGACTTCCTGACAATGTTCATGATCAAGCAAAAGTGTGCTCCTCGATTTGATCAGCCCTCCCTCCAAGCTCTGGTGCACGGAGCCAGATGTAATAAGGAGGTGCTGTTCCCTACCTCAGGGAGAAAAAACCCATCCCAGCAGACAAAAGCTGTGTGGCTGCAAGTAGCCGAGGAGGTGAACTCCATATCGATGAGCTGCAGAACTTGGCTGCAGTGCAGGAAGAGGTTTCATGACCTTCTCCGCACAGGAAAAGTGAGTATGACTTTCCCATCACCCTCAATCTGATCCCCATCGCCTCTCCTCACCAGTACTCTGCTTTGCCAACCGCTTCCTCCACATCCCAATTGACCCTTACTTCCCTGTACCCTTACCCATTCCCTCTCTCTCTATGGTCACATTCACTTAACTATTCAAACATGCAGCCCTCACACTCCCTATCACTGTGGTGGAATGACAACAACAACTTACAACACACAAGGAGGGTCCTTTGTCTCCTTCTAAGCATCTATACTATGGATTCTCTACACTCACTCCTTCATTCTCACTCAAACTCCACTTGTGTCCCTCATTGCAGGAAGACAGAGACCACAATAAGAGGGAAAGAGCCATGACAGGGGAACGGCCGTCCTCAGTAGCCCAGCTCACCCTCTGGGAGGAGGCAGTCCCGGAAATCACTGGGATCGAGGACGATACCCACATGGGGGACGGGCAGATGGGTGCATCACAGCAAGCTGGTGACAGAATAGTTTGGCATCTCTCTTATTGACATTGCATGAGTCACTGATAATAAATCTGATGCTCTAACAGATTGACTTATGATCATCTGCACTATTCAGTGTTCATGTAAACTTGACCTCACATCTCTAACACTTTCCTTTACTCCCTCACAGGACCATCAAAAGCCCCTATCTCCACTGTCCAGGAGGAAGAGCCTGAGCTTCTAGACTCCTCAGAGGAAGCTGCAACCTCTGAGGGTGCAGCGTCTGTGAAGGAGTAACCATATTCAGAAAAATACACCATCCTATGAAAGAAAAAGCCTTATTAAAACATGACTTACTGGGTTTAGAAGTCTAAAAGCCTCAACGATGGAAAAGCTGTAAACAGCATATAAGCTTTTGAGATAAGATAAGTTGTTCAAATCAAATCAAATCAAAATCAAATCAACTTTTATTGTCATTGTTAGTGCACAAGTGCAGTACAATGAAATGTAGGCTTGCGGCTCCCGAGAGTGTACATTTAGATTAAGACATTTAAACATTCAACATACATTTGGCTTGTAATACATTAACATAAACATAACCATAATAAAGTGCATTGGCAGATGTGCAGGCTTTAGAGTTTATTTGTGGAGTTCAGTAGGATGACAGCCCTGGGAAAGAAGCTGCTCCTAAATCTGGTCGTACGGGTGCGAATGCATCTGTAGCATCTCCCAGATGGCAGGAGGGTGAACAGACTGTGGCTGGGGTGGGTAGGGTCTTTGATGATGGACCGTGACCTCCGTAAACAGCGTTTCTGGTATATGTGCTCTATGGTCGGTAGCCGGGTGCCGGTAATGCGTTGGGCAGTTTTGACTACCCGCTGCAGGGCTTTCCGGTCATAGTAGCTACAGCTGCCATACCATACTCTGATACAGTTCGTCAGGATGCTCTCTATTGTGCAGCGGTAAAAGTTAGAAAGGATTAGGGGTGACAGGTTACATCCCTTCAGCCTCCTTAGGAAATATAGGCACTGCTGGGCCTTCTTCACCAGAGAGGAGGTATTGAGGGACCAGGAGAGGTCTTCCGTGATGTGGACTCTGAGGAACTTAAAGCTGTCCAACCTTTCCACCACAGCCCCATTGATGTGGATGGGGGTGTGACGTCCGCCTTTAGACTTCCTGAAGTCCACAATGATTTCTTTGGTTTTCTTGATGTTAAGGGCCAGGTTGTTATCGGCGCACCACTTCACGAGATGCTGGACCTCCTCCCTGTAGGCTGACTCATCGTTGTAGGTGATCTGGCCTACTACCGTGGTATCATCCGCAAACTTGATGATGGTGTTGGAACCATGAACAGCCACACAGTCGTGGGTGAAGAGGGAGTAGAGGAGGGGCCTCAGCACACATCCTTGTGGGGCCCCCATGTTCAGGGTCAGGGGGCCCCACAAACACTTAAACAATAGCCCTATTGAAGTGGAGGGTTAGAGCTTCCAGAAAGTCTGAGCTTTGGAGAGAAAACAATGGAATGGCCAGTTAAAAGTGTCATAACCCAATACTTTGGGAAAGAGACACATAAAATTAAAGAAACATGTGCCTTTGTAAAAATAACATCAAATGAAACACAGGAGGCACCAGCCATTACATTGTTTTTGTGTTAAACTTGGAACACCTAGGTGACACAAAGTCTGTGGTACAACCAGCTGAGGTAAATAAGAATTGCATAGATCACCCTAGTTGAGGTGTTTTTAATTTACACGTTGTAAAAAGAATTGCACAGAAGTACTTTGTAAGAATGGCATCAAATTGAACCACTGCTGTCATATTGTTTTTATGATAAGTTTTGAACACCTAAAGGAGAGACACGAGACTGAATGCTGCAAGCTGAACTGACTGTAAGAATAGCAGGGGTCAACAGAAAAATGACTAGAGATAATTAGCTTACATCAGCAGAAAACTTCAAAGGATATACCACTGAAAAAAGAGTATAAATATAGAACTTTCAAATAGGAAGGCAGAATTTGCTGGAAGGGGCAAAGCAATTCTCAGCTTCAGAGGCTCTGTAAGCCTACAACTCTTTGAGTCTCGGGTAATCAAAAGTATTTGATTTTGGTGGATATCCTGGAATAAGACTAAGCAAGAAATGTGAAAATGTAACGAAGTTAAGATTTGAGAATAAGGATCTCTGAGAATAAGAATTGTAAGTTATTTGTTTTTGGAACTGTTAAAGTTGTGATTGAATCACCAGCTGTAATCACATGTTGGTTCTTTAATAAATCTAAAATATTTTTAGAATTGTCTCACATAGTACTTCTGTATCAAACTCGTGAACTCAATCTCTGTACACTCTTTGGTGAGGAGTTGCAGAATTCTGGGGGAGTTTTCCAGACCCCCATAATATCTGGAAGGTTACAGTTTAGTTAAGCTTCTTAAAAGTGCTATCTGGAGGACGGTAACATCTTCAGGTCGTTCCTTTCCTTTAGGGAGAGATAGTCAGGACATTTAGACCCAATTAAGCATCTTTTAGGATTCGACTATCTCTAACTTTAGTTGAAGGTGAACATCTGGGGAATACACCTGATCTAGGGTGGCCCAAAATAGGTTAGGACTAGTAATTATCCCTTCACATCAACAGAATTCAGCGCACCCAGCACCAGCGCAGACACTCACACCTCGGTGGGATATTTGGGACATAGAGTTGAGTTGTCACCTGGTGTATCACAGCTCACAAGTGTGCATTAGCAGATGGTGGAGATAGGGATAGCAGTGGAGATTCCTCGTCGGATGGTGCAGGACTCTCCCAGCTCAGCTCAGCTGCATGTCGACCCTGTGCCTCTGGGTCCATCCAGAAGGAGAGCTGTGCTGGAACTCCAGGAACAGGTGCAGGAGTCTCTGGCAGGTTTTGTATCCAGGGTCGCTGCAAGTGTGGAGCGAATGGAGGACTCCATCGTGAACATGAGCAGAGCCTTTGTGGAGGCATTGGCGCAATAACGCATCACCGCGGAAAGGATGGCAACCTCCATGGATAGGATGGCTAAGTCCATGGTAAGGCTGGCTACTGTAGAGGAGAGGATGTCTACAGTAGAGGAGAGGATGACTACGGCCATGGAGGAGCTTAGTCGCCAGGGTATGGAAAACATGGTAATTGTTCAGAATAGAATGACATCTCTTGAGGAGCGATGGTCAGCTATTGAGCATACAAACCAGACCATCATGGAAGTCCTCTGCAGTAGGACTTCCAGTGCAGAAATGGGTCATCATGGCCTCCCTGAAGTGCAGCAAGGTGCTGTCAAGCCACTTGCTATCTGAAGTGGGGCTGACCCATGAAAGGGATGTTGGTGGCAGAGAAGAAGGAAGTGGGGGCTCCTCGTCAAGCGCTCACATGACCATGCCACTGCAGAGACCTCGGTCAGAGCCCCACCAGAGTCCTTTGTTGGTCCCTTAGAGGATGAGACCAGGAAATTAATGGTGGGAAATATGGAGATGGCAAAAACACTGAATGTGTATTTTGTATCAGTCTTTACAGTAAGAATATCCCAACACTGGACAAACAGGGGGCTATAGGGGGGGAGGAGCTAAACATGATCAAAATCACTAAGGAAGTGGTACTTGGTAAAATAATGGGACTCAAGGCGGAAAAATCACCTGGACCTGATGGCTTATATCCTAGGGTCTTGAGGGAAGCAGCAGTAGGGATTGTGGATGCATTGGTAATAATTTTCCAAAACTCCCTGGACTCAGCAAAGGTCCCGGCAGACTGGAAAACTGCTAATGTAACACCCTTATTTAAAAGGGCAGTAGACAGAAGGCTGGAAACTGTAGACCGGTTAGCCTAACATCTGTGGTAGGTAAAATGTTGGAGTCCATTATTAAGGAGACAGTAACAGGACATTTGGATAATCATAATTTTATAGGACAAAGTCAGCATGGTTTTATGAAGGGGAAGTCATGTTTGACAAATTTGCTGGAGTTCTTTGAGGAAGTAACATATAGGGTGGATAAAGGGGAACCAATGGACGTAGTGTATTTAGACTTCCAAAAGGCATTTGACAAGGTGCCACACAAAAGATTATTGCTTAAGATAAAAAATCACAGGATTGGGGGTAATATTCTGGCATGGATAGAGGATTGGCTATCTAACAGAAGGCAGAGAGTTGGGATAAATGGTTCATTTTCAGACTGGCAAACAGTAACTAGTGGAGTTCTGCAGGGGTCAGTGCAGGGTCCCCAACTCTTTACAATCTATATTAACGATTTGGAGGAGGGGACCGAGTGTAACATATCAAAGTTTGCAGATGATACTAAGATGGGAGGGAAAGTAGTGAGTGAGGAGGAGATAAAAAACCTGCAAGGGGACATAGACAGGCTAAGTAAATGGGCAGAGATTTGGCAGATGGAATACAATACTGGAAAGTGTGAGGTTATGCACTTTGGCAGCAAAAATCGTAGAGCAAGTTATTATCTTAATGGCAAGAAACTGGAAAGTACTGAAGTACAAAGGGACCTGGGGGTCCTGGTGCACGAAACTCAAAAGGTTAGTATGCAGGTGCAGCAAGTGATTAAGAAGGCCAATGGAATGTTGGCTTTCATTGCTAGGGGGATAGAATATAAAAATAGGGAGGTATTGCTTCAGTTGTACAAGGTATTGGTAAGACCGCACCTGGAATACTGCGTACAGTTTTGGTGTCCATACTTAAGAAAAGACATACTTGCTCTCGAGTCAGTACAAAGAAGGTTCACTCGGTTAATCCCGGGGATGAGGGGATGGACATATGAGGAGAGGTTGAGTAGATTGGGACTCTACTCATTGGAGTTCAGAAGAATGAGAGGCGATCTTATTGAAACATATAAGATTGTGAAGGGGTTGGATCGGGTGGATGCGGGGAGGATGTTCCCGATGATGGGTGAAACTAGAACTAGGGGGCATAGTCTTAGAATAAGGGGCTGCTCTTTCAAAACTGAGATGAGGAGGAACTACTTCACTCAGAGGGTGGTAGGTCCATGGAATATGCTGCCCCAAAAAGCTGTCGAAGCTACATCATTACATAAATTTAAAACAGAAATAGACAGTTTCCTAGAAGTAAAGGGAATTAAGGGTTACGGGGAGCGGGCAGGAATTTGGACATGAGTCTAGGTTCGGATCGGTCATGGCCCTGTGGGTAGCGGAGCGGGCCCAGGGGCTGTGTAGCCTGATCCTGCTCCTATTTCATGTGTCTAATTCTGTTAGATTCAGGAGATATTTCTGTGATAGTAGATTGGCGGTTAGGATCAGATCAGCCATGATCTTATTGAATGGCGGAGCAGGCTCGAGGGGCCGATTGGCCGACTCCTGCTCATATTTCTTATGTTCTTATGTTCACCCAATTGAGATGGGCGTCTCAGCCCCTGCACAGCCACAGGAGCAGTAGACTGTTGCCGAGCCCGCATAGGTTAGCCACCCCAGAGGATGGCCGCCAAAGGCATCAAGACAGGAGCAGCAAGAAAGCGAGCAAGGGGCCTCCACATCTGCTTAAGCCATAGGGGAAGCACCGCGTAGGAGTACGCGTAAGAGGAAGATAAAGCGCAAGTAGTCACAAGGGTATTCACTTGGGTGCTGTGATGTTTTGTATTTAGACCAGCCATCATTGTCATTGTATTATAAACAGGTTTGATGGCAAACTGTTGAAGTTGTGGCCTGTGTCATTTCACAAATGGGACTTTCACATTGAGGGCTTAGGGCGCCTTGCAATTGCCAGTATGGTGGTCAGAGTGATAGGAATCCGTAGGTCCTTGTCTATTGTGGATGCTCTGGTAAGAAGGTGCGAGACAAAAGTGTTTGATTGTGCAGGCTAAGCAAATCGAGCCAACATGAGTGCGTCCCTTGCATCCCGGGCAGCAATGTTGTCGTGTGCTGGCGCCTTCTGGTCTGTGCAGCGTCAGGTGGGTGACTAGCAGCTTGGCGCTCCTGTTGTTGCTGCTGCTGTTGGTGCTGCTGTTGCTCATGGTTCTGCTGCTGCCGCGGCTGGTCTTTGTCTGAATCTGATGTCCAGGAGGAAAGGAATTAAATGGTCGCCATGCTTCTGGTATATGCCTCAGTTGAGGAAGCGCTCAGTCAAGGTGGGGAGATGGGTATCCCAGGAGTTCACACTGGAGATGGGTGTCAGGCTCCAAACTTCCACAACAATGAGTAGGCCTGCTAAAAGTTCCCCCAGGCCTGAGACAACAAAGTTCTGCCACCTGCAAATGATCATCGGTTAAAAACTCCTTTTTAATGGTGGAGCTGCAGCTGTTAGTAAGCAATCCACTTGTGAGGCCGCCAGGATTAGAGGAGGTGTGTAGGATGGGAGAAATGTCTAAAAATCGGAATGGCCTCCCAAAATGGGATAATAGAGGCACTTTAGAGGTTGTTACGGGCCTTAAGGGCCTATCCCGCCTCTTGGGAAAATTGCTTGGAGGCGGGCTGGAGGCGGGATTGAGCCCGCCTGCCATTTTTTGCGATTTTACCACCTCACCCACCTACAAACCCGCCTCCTCGTGCTTGGCAAAATCGAGCCCTATGATTCTAGGTTGCAACAGACCCCAGTGTACCTTTGTAAACTATGTTTTGCACCATGGCACACTACAACAACAACAGCAATTTATATTGCGTCTTTAGCATAGTAAAACTTCCCAAGTCGCTTCACAGGAGCGTTATCAAATAAAGTTTGACACCAAGCCACATAAGGAAATATTAGGACAGATGGAGGTAGGTTTTAAGGAGCATCTTCTGGAAGGAAAGAGAGGTATAGAGGCGAAAAGGTTTAGGGAGGGAATTCCAGAGCGCAGGGCCTAGATGGCTGAAGACACGGCCACCAAAGGTGAAGCAAAGAAAATCAGGGATGCTCAAGAGGCCAGAATTGGATCTGCACTCGGCATTATAACAAACTGACATGGTGCGAGACTTATATTCCCTCCAGGTCGGGATTTAATTACAGAATTACATTACAGAGTTAATGCAAGATTGAAATTGCTTCACACTCATGCTAAACTTGCAGTGTAAATGCACCGAGCAACAGCTAAGAGCTCCTTGAGTGCAACGAGTTACTTTACGGTGCCTGGTGTTATAGAGACGAATGCAGTTCTCTTGCATGGAGTGCCTTTATACTCACCGAGCATGTGTGCTTTTAGTTTGTTTTATTAGGCCACTTTAGAGAACAATTGGGAGTCAGCACCCGACGGTCCGGCACCTTCAGTGGTCCAGCACGAGGAAGGTCCTGCTGTCACATTCCCTCCCTGGGATGGGTCCGGCTCAGGTGCCGGGACCGCCGCCGGGTCAGGATCAGTGCCTGGACCGCGCAGCATCACCGACGGCTCGGCGGAGCGATGGAGCCCGAGCCCGAGCCGCCCGTGGGTGGCGGGGTCGGCGGCAGCACAGGGAGGGCAGCAGCAGGAAGAGGAGGAGCAGGTGGTGGTGGTGTTTGTGGTGACACCTTCAGTGGTTCGGAATTTTCAATGTTCCGGCACCGGCCTGGTCCCGAGGGTGCCGGATTACCGGGGTCCAACCTGGCATTAGGAAGTCTACAGGTGGACCTTGTAAATGAGGATCCATGAAAAATGAAAAGGTTGAAGCACTTAAACACCAAACAAACAAGTCAACGGTTCTGTGAATATAATGCAAATACCTAACCAGAATGTAAATGAGATCGTATAGCCTGGGCATTGGGCGTGCAGTACACTAGGAGCTGAAGCCAAGAATCAGCAGCAATGCTGCACACCCCAGTTCTTCCGACTGTAGATCTTTTCCCCCAGCTGGTATTGCCATCTGGAACTGTGTCCTTTATACTCAGGAGATCAAACACACTCGATGAACCCGGGTTTCTGTACCATAGAATAACGTTGGTTTTATAACCACAATTTCAGCTCCAATGCCACATCTACATGGGCACTAACCCAAAGTGTGGTACAAAATGGGCTCAATGGCATATCATAGGAACTTAGGAACAGGAGGGGGCCATTCAGCCCCTCGAGCCTGCTCCACCATTCAATGAGATCATGGCTGATCTGTGATCTAACTCCATAGTTAGCCTTTGGCCCATGTCCCTTAATACCTTTGGTTAACAAAAAGCTATCAATCTCTGATTTAAAATTAACAATTGATCTAGCATCAATTATTGCTTGCGGAAGAGAGTTCCAAACTTCTACCACCCTTTGTGTGTAGAAGTGTTTCCTAATTTCACTCCTGAAAGGTCTGGCTCTAATTTTTAGACTCTGCCCCCTAGTCCTCGACTCCCCAACCAGCGGAAATAGTTTCCCTCTATCTACCCTATCTGTTCCCCTTAATATCTTGAAAACTTCGATCAGATCACCCCTTAACCTTCTAAATCCCAGGGAGTGCAACCCTAATTTGTGTAATCTCTCCTCGTAACTTAACCCTTGAAGTCCGGGTATCATTCTGGTAAACCTACGCTGCACTCCCTCCAAGGCCAATATATCCTTCTGCAGGTGTGGTGCCCAGAACTGCTCACAGTGCTCCAGGTGTGGTCTAACCAGGGCTTTGTACAGCTGCAGCATAACTTCTACCCCCTTGTATTTTAGTCCTGTAGATATAAAGGCCAGCATCCCATAAGCCTTTTTGATGATTTTCTGTACCTGTTCATGACATTTTAATGATCTATGTAGTTGGACCCCCAACTCTCTTTGGACCACCACTGTTTTTAGCCTTTCACCATTTAGAAAGCATCCTGTTCTATCCTTTTTAGGTCCAAAGTGGATGACCTCACATTTGCCTAATTTGAAATCCATTTGCTACAGTTTTGCCCATTCACTTAATCTATCAGTCCTGAAATGGGCGATAGTGAGACAGTGAAGAGACATTGGCCTAGAAATTGAGTGGGGTTAGCGCCCATTTTGAGGCGCTAGAGGGCCTAGCGCCGCAAGTACAGCCGATTGAGAAATTCACTTGGGCGCTGCCATCGGCATTAGCCGGTTGCGCTGCGCCGGCACCGATGACATCATTGGTGTGCGCAGCGTCCCGGTTGCCGTGGCAACGCGCCCGAACGCCGAAATTGAGTTGCGGCCGCCTCGCCCGTGGCAGCCGCAACCAACGATTTTTCAAAAGTTCGCTACGGGTCTTAGCGCCGGCGCATTAAGGTCGCGCGGCGGCCGGCCGCTTTCCCGGCGGCCGCCTGCCCGCACCTCCCTCCCCAGACTCCTCCAACACCCCCCCGCGGCACAGATGCGTGTGGGCCGCGAGCCCGGCACTTCTCCGAGGTGCCGGGCTCATTTTTCTCCACAGATCAACGGCCAGCGGTCGGGTGCAGGCAGCTCCTCCTTAACGGAAGGAGGAGGCCTGCACTTCCCCAGCCTGCCGCACCGCATCGGGTGCCGCAGCGGTGGATTAGCGCCGCAATGCGGCAGTCAGCGCCCATTGCGAGGCGCTGACGCCCTCCAGTAGCGCCGGCAGCCGTCTGGGCGCGGCGCTACTGAATTTTTGGCGCGCGCAGGGGGACTTAGCGCCGGCGCTAAATTTCCGGCGCTAAAGCCCTGGCGCGGCGCCAACTCAATTTCTAGGCCATTGGCTGTAAAGCGCTTTGGGACGTACTGAGGCCGTGAAGGGCGCTGTAGAAATGCAGTTCCTTTCCTTCCTTCTCTTTCTTTTTTCTGGCCAAGTTGGCAATGCACAACAGCTGTAAGAAAACAAACAAAGAAAAAACCCACAACTAGCATGAAGCTGGCTGAAAAAAGAAAATGCGTTAAAAGTAAAAACAGACTCTGACAAGCTGCTGTCCACTTCGATGTTTGAATCGAATGAATTATTCTCTCAGCTCTTCCCAACCATTACAGATCTCACCAGCAGTCAGAGGCCAGTGAACAGCACCTGGTGCATGCGTTGACTATGCATCCCTCAATATCATAGTGAATGTGGACAAGAGGTGTATGCTCAGCACTCCAATTCTATTGCTGTTGAAAATTGAATTCCGGACTGTAGGTTTGCTTGGTGCAGTTTCAGAAGTTATGAGTTTGTTGCTGGTGCCCCAGTACAATCGCCTTCCCTACAACCACGGGGGTTAACATAGAAACATAGAAGATAGGAGCAGAAGTAGGCCATTCGGCCCCTCAAGCCTGTTCTGCCATTTAATGAGATCATGGCTGATCATCCAAATTCAGTACCCTGTCCCTGCTTTCTCCCCATAGCCCTTGATCCCTTTAGCCTTAAGAAATATATCTAACTCCTTCTTGAATATATTGAATGAATTGGCCTCAACTGTCTTCTGTGGCAGAGAATTCCACAGGTTCACCACTCTCTGGGTGAGGAAATTCCTCCTCATCTCAGTCCTAAATGGCCTACCCCTTATCCTTAGACTGTGAACCCTGGTTCTGGACTCCCCTGCCATCAGGAACATCCTTCCTGCATCTAGTCTGTCTAGTCCTGTTAGAATTTTATAAGTTTCGATGAGATCCCCTCTCATTCTTCTAAACTCTAGTGAATATAAGCCTAATCGACCCAATCTCTCCTCATACGTCATTCCTGCCATCCCAGGTATCAGTCTGGTGAATCTTCGCTGCACTCCCTCCATGGCAAGAACATCCTTCCTCAGATAAGGTCATAGAGTCATAGAGTCATAGAGTAATACAGCACGGATAGAGGCCCTTCGGCCCATCGTGTCCGCGCCGGCCATCAAGCCCTGTCTAATCTAATCCCATATTCCAGCATTTGGCCCGTAGCCTTGTATGCTATGGCATTTCAAGTGCACATCCAAATGCTTCTTAAATGTTGTGAGGGTTTCTGCCTCCACAACCCTTTCAGGCAGTGAGTTCCAGACTCCAACCACCCTCTGGGTGAAAAAGTTCTTTCTCAAATCCCCTCTAAACCTCCCGCCCTTTACCTTGAATCTATGCCCCCTAGTTATCGACCCCTCTACTAAGGGAAAAAGCTCCTCAGCATCCATCCTATCTATGCCCCTCATAATTTTGTACACCTCAATCATGTCCCCCCTCAGCCTCCTCAGCTCCAAGGAAAACAAACCCAACCTGCCCAGTCTCTCTTCATAGCTGAAGCGCTCCAGCCCTGGTAACATCCTGGTGAACCTCCTCTGCACCCTCTCTAACGCGATCACATCCTTCCTGTAGTGTGGCGACCAGAACTGCACACAATATTCCAGCTGTGGCCTAACCAGTGTTTTATACAGCTCCATCATAACCTCCTTGCTCTTATATTCAATGCCTCGGCTAATGAAGGCAAGTATCCCATATGCCTTTTTTACCACCTTATCCACCTGTTCCGCCGCCTTCAGGGATCTGTGTACTTGCACACCCAGATCCCTCTGACCCTCCGTCTTGCCTAGGGTCTTTCCATTCATTGTGTATTCCTTTGCCTTGTTAGTCCCCCCAAAGTGCATCACCTCGCACTTTTCCGGGTTAAATTCCATTTGCCACTGTTCCGCCCATCTGACCAACCCATCTATATCGTCCTGCAGACTGAGGCTACCCTCCTCGCTATTTACCACCCTACCAATTTTTGTATCATCCGCGAACTTACTGATCATACCCTTTACATTCATATCCAAGTCATTAATGTAGACCACAAACAGCAAGGGACCCAGCACCGATCCCTGTGGTACCCCACTGGCCACAGGCTTCCAGTCACAAAAACAACCTTCGACCATCACCCTCTGCCTTCTGCCACTAAGCCAGTTTTGTATCCAATGTGCCAAGGCACCCTGGATTCCATGGGCTCTTACCTTCTTGACCAGTCTCCTGTGCGGGACTTTATCGAAGGCCTTACTGAAATCCATGTATACCACATCCACTGCGTTACCCTCATCCACACACCTAGTCACCCCCTCAAAAAATTCAATCAAATTAGTCAGACATGATCTTCCCTTGACAAAGCCATGTTGACTATCCCTGATTAATCCTTGCCTCTCCAAGTGGAGACACATTTTGTCCCTCAGGATTTTTTCCAATAATTTTCCTACCACTGATGTTAGGCTCACTGGTCTGTAGTTCCCCGGTTTTTCCCTACTACCCTTCTTGAATAATGGTACTACATTAGCGGTTCTCCAGTCCTCTGGCACATCCCCTGTGGCCAGAGAGGTCCTGAATATATGTGTTAGAGCCCCCGCAATCTCCTCCTTTGCCTCACACAGCAGCCTGGGATACATTTCATCCGGGCCTGGGGATTTATCCATTTTTAGGCCAGCTAAAACCGCCAATACCTCCCCCCGCTCGATGTTAATATGTTCGAGCATATCACAGTCCCCCCGCCCTATTTCTATGTCTACATCGTCCTTCTCCATAGTGAAAACAGACGCAAAAAATTCATTCAGAACCCCTCCTACATCTTCCGGCTCCACACACAGATTGCCACTTTTGTCCCTAATGGGCCCTATTTTTTCCCTAGTTATCCTCTTACCCTTAATATACTTATAAAACATCTTCGGATTTTCCTTTATTTTGCTTGCCAGTGTTATTTCATGGCCCCTCCTTGATCTCCTAATTTCTTTTTTAAGTATCCCCCTGCACTTTTTGTACTCCTCTAGGGCTTCCTCCGTCTTTAGCCTTTTGTATCTACCAAAAGCCCTCCTTTTTTTCCTAATCCATTCCCGTATATCCCCTGACATCCAAGGTTCCCTGTGGTTTTTGGAACCACCCTTGACCTTTACGGGAACATGTTGCCATTGTATGTTCTCAATCTCCCTTCTGAAAGCCTCCCATTGCTCCGAAGGTGACCAAAACTACATACAATACTCAAGGTGTGGTCTCACCAAGGCCCTGTACAACTGCAGCAAGACATCCTTGCTCCTGTACTCGAAACCTCTTGCTATGAAGGCCAACATACCATTTTCTTTCTTAACCACCTGCTGCACCTGCATGCTTACCTTCAGCGACTGGTGCACAAGGACACCCAGGTTTCATTGCACTTCCCCTTTTCCCAATCTATTGCCATTCAGATAATAACCTGCCTTCCTGTTTTTGCCACCAATGTGGATAACCTCACATTTATCCACATTATACTGCATCTGCCATGCATGTGCCCAAGCGCCCAACCTGTCCAAATCATACTGGAGTTTCTCGGCATCCTCCTCACAGCACACACGCCCACCCAGCTTTGTGTCATCTGCAAACTTGGAGATATTACATCTAGTTCCCTCATCTAGATCATTTATATTCATGGGGTTAACTTCATGACTCGCCTATCTTGCTAGTAGATATCCCTGTTCTTAAACTGCATGGGACGCACGGAGCCTCAAGCAAAGACCCTCAAAAATAATGCCTGGATCATGCCTGTCAGAGGTGGGGTGGGGGGGGGGTGTTCAGTGGTAGGGCATTTCATTTGCACTGTGTTGGCAGGTACCTGCACCACCACAGGTGCATCTCCGGTGCCTGCCTGTCCTACGGCCATCATTGGCAGGAGGTGTTCTCAGGTGTCCCCTCTCTGAAGACCCCCTACAGTCCACCCCTCGGTCCTCAGTGTAAGGGCAATGGCCCAGATTTTTTTTTTTAATTTTCCATCTTCAGTGGGGGGTGGGGAGGGGGGGAGGGCCCACAGGTCATGTCTTTAGTCTGGAATTCTCCCATTCCACCACACTGTAGCCCTTTTCTGGCCCTCTTAGAGGCTGTAATGCCTCATCTCACTCGGCATACTGGCCTCCGCAGTATTTCGCTGGGCCCCCCATAGGTCGGGGAAGCAGGAACTCTAAGCTTAGGGAGCCTCTGTCCCCCAGAGTCATCCCAACAACATGGCAGGCCTTAGAAAGGACAGAAGGTTCTGCTCTTTTACAGTCTCCTGGGAATTCCCAGCATTTCCTGGTTCAGACTTTTTTCAAAGCCGTTCTATCAGAGTCCCGCTGGAGTTGTGGTGGGAGTCCAGTGGAATGGCGGGGATTTTGGCCCCCCGTTCTTTATCTTTTACAACCTTTACCTGAAAGCTCAGGTAAATCCATCAGAAGACCCTTCAGGAGTAGCCATCACCAATCTCAAACTAGCTGCTCGCCCATCCCTGCTCCACGGCCTCTCCAGACCCAGCTCATTCATGAGACTCACCTCCTGCTCCCTTAGATACATAGATACATAGAAGATAGGAGCAGGAGTAGGCCATTCGGCCCCTCGAGCCTGCTCCGCCATTCAATGAGATCATGGCTGATCCTTGCCTCAGTTCCCATTAATCTGCTGAACATCCAACTTCCCTTGTACGATAGCAAAATACTGCAGATGCTGGAAATCCGAAATAACAACAGAAAATGCCGGAAAAACTCAGCAGGCCAGGCAACATCCGTGGAGAGAAATTAGAGTTGACGTTTCGGGTCGAAACCCTTTTTCAAAACTGGAAAGGAAATGAAATAGATCGAAGGCAGGGCTGCGATAGAACAAAAGAAGTAAAAGAGACATTAAGAGGTATTCAAAACCAGACGAGATGCTAATAGGACAGTGGAGACAAAAGACGGCTCAGATTAGGTGTGAAGTGTACTGGCAGGATGAGAGACAGTTGCCGTGTGGGAGAGAGAAAAAAAAGGAAGCGGGGGGAGGGAAAACACAAAACAAAGGGGTGGAAAAAAAATATATAAGTAAAAATGTAATGGGGGCCGAGGTTATGATCTGAAACTTCCCTTACTGGCTCCCATGGTAGTAGATATTGTAGATGGTTCCTGCTGCTGTGTCAGCCAGTGGCTCAGTGGGTAGCACCCTTG
The DNA here is from genome assembly GCF_052327205.1 of Somniosus microcephalus. Classification (NCBI taxonomy): domain Eukaryota; kingdom Metazoa; phylum Chordata; class Chondrichthyes; order Squaliformes; family Somniosidae; genus Somniosus; species Somniosus microcephalus. The sequence continues at coordinate 448,612,730 of NC_140987.1, read as the reverse complement.
CCTCTGAGTCAGAAGGCTGTGAGTTCATAGTCCCACTCCAGAGACTTGAGTACAAATATCTATGCTGACACTCCAGTGCAGTACTGAGGGAGTGCTGCACTGCCGGTGGTGCCGTCTTTCAGATGTGACGTTAAACCGAGACCCTGTCTGCCTTCTCAGGCGTAAAAGATCCTGCGGCACTATTTCGAAGAAGAGCAGGGGAGTTCTCCCCGGTGTCCTGGCCAATATTTATCCCTCAATCAACAGACCAGATGATCTGCTCATTATCTCATTGCTGTTTGTGGGAGCTTGCTGTGCGCAGATTGGCTGCCGCGTTTCCTACATTACAACAGTGACTACACTTCAAAAAGTACATAATTGGCTGTAAAGTGCTTTGGGACGTCCGGTGGTTGTGAAAGGTGCTATAGAAATGCAAGTCATTCTGCTCAGACCTTCGCTTTGCCTGGTCTTAAACTGTGTAGGATTACTGGGCCACAGTGTATGAAACAAAAGCAGATGTGCTCAAGTTCGCTCACGTGGATGTCCAGAATTCCACTCACCAATGTCCAATATCCATAGGCACTTATGCCGGCACATTTTAATTCACGAAAAGCAGGGCATTGAACCAAAAATTGGTGTCTCTGATCTTGGCAATTTGTCCGTTATTTTTGTGGTAGAGCGCTCCTGAGTACTGGAATCAGAGCTTGAAAGGATGATTCCAGCCTTGCAGGATGTAAGATAAGCAGCAGAACTAATCTTACTTTCCTTGGACAAAATTAGATTAAACGATGGCATGGTCCAGGTCTCAGGTCTTTAAATTGCAGAGAAGAATGGATAATATAGTCGTAAGTAAGTTACTTAACTAGGGCTGCAGCTCCACAACCAGAAGCACAAGATTAATTGGCCTCAAAGACGATCGATTTAGAAGATCTAATTCTTCTTCACAGATTAGACTACCATTTAGACACAAATAATGGTTAACTGCTTGAAAAAAAGAACTTAAAAGTATTTGTTTAATATAAAGATTGAAAGTTACAATGGTAACAATAGGCAGAGATGAATGGATACTAGATAGAACAAAGCATCTGTGGAACCCAACTGGCCATGCAAATGTTTTTATTAGATAAGTACGTTAATGTTTCACTATTTGGCCTTGGGGGTTTCAGGGAGAAACATCACACAGCAATATCTTCTTCAAAGTTCTACCCAGGATTAATTACTCTCCTCAGCCAATGGAATGTGGCTGGAGAGTGCTAGTTAGAGAAACTCATACACAATTCTGTTGAAAGATTAAGCACAAAGCGCCTAATAGCAGAGGTAAACCATGCCAAAAAACCCTCCTATTTAGGAGTCATGCTCGATTGCACCCGGTCATATAGACAACATCTCCAGAACCTTGGGAAGAAACTAAAGAGTAGGGTCAACTTGATCCAGAAACTCGCCAGATCCACATGGGGAGCAGTCGCTCAAACTCTCCGTACGGCAGCACTCGCCCTGGTGTACTCTACAGTGGGGTACTGCTCTCCCGCATGGCTGTCGAGTCCGCATGTCGAATCTGTTGCTATCCAGCTGAACTCTACTATGAGAATTATCACCGGGACACTTTTATCGACACCAACACCTTGGCTGCCCGGGCTTGCAAATATCGCACCGCCACAACTACCCCGCGAATATGCAGTCTCCAGAGAATACAACCGTTACACTAGCCAAGACATGCCGATCCAGGCCGACTTGAACAACCTACCACCAACCCGTCTCAAGTCTAGAAGGCATTTTCGGACCGTCGCCGAAGCCCTTCAGCGATCTCCCCTCAGCCTTGATGACCGATGGCGAAATGCTTGGAAGAACTGCGACCTACGGAATGGATTCCTTATAGAGGACCCCACAGTACAACCTGAAGGATCAAACCTTCCTCACAAACAGTGGACAACCATCAACCGCCTCAGAACCGGTCATGGTAGATGCTGCCACCTTCTCCATCGATGGAAGATTAAAGCATCCCCATCATGTGACTGTGGAGCTCCTAATCAGACACTGGAGCACATCATTGAACACTACCCTCAGAGAAAATTCACAGGTAGCCTACAAGATATCCAAAATAACAACAGAAAATGCTGGAAAAACTCAGCAGGTCAGGCAACATCCGTGGAGAGAAATTTGAGTTGACGTTCGGGTCGAACCCTTCTTCAAAACTGGAAAGAAAAAAAGATAGATCGGAGGCAGGGCTGCGATCGGACAAAAGAATAAAAGAAACAAAAGAAGTAAAAGAGACAATAAAAGGTATTAGAAGCTAGACGAGATGGTAATAGGCTGAGATTAGATGTAAAGTGTACTGGCAGGGCAAGAGATAGCTGCCAGGTGTGAGAGAGAAACAAAAGGAAAGGGCGGGGGGGGGGAAAGGGGTGGAAAAATTACAAGAAAAAATCAAATAGGGGCCGAGGTTATGATCTGAAATTGTTGCACTCGATATTGAGTCCGGAAGGCTGCAGAGTGCCTAATCGGAAGATGAGGTGCTGTTTCTCGAGTTTTCAACTCAAATTTCTCTCCACGGATGTTGCCTGACGTGCTGAATTTTTCCAGCATTTTCTGTTGTTATTTTGGATTTCCAACATCCGCAGTATTTTGCTATCCTACAAGATATCCACGCTGTTACACCGGAGGCTTTGGTCTGGATATCTGACTTAGATATTGACATTTGATTTGCTTTGCTACATAAGAACATAAGAACATAAGAAATAGGAGCAGGAGTAGGCCAATCGGCCCCTTGAGCCTGCTCTGCCATTCAATAAGATTATGGCTGATCTGATCCTAACCGTCAATCTACTATCACAGAAATATCTCCTGAATCTAACAGAATTAGACACATGAAATAGGAGCAGGATCAGGCTACACGGCCCCTGGGCCCACTCCGCTACCCACAGGGCCATAACCGATCCGAACCTAGACTCATGTCCAAATTCCTGCCCGCTCCCCGTAACCCTTAATTCCTTTTACTTCTAGGAAACTGTCTATTTCTGTTTTAAATTTATGTAATGATGTAGCTTCTACAGCTTTTTGGGGCAGCATATTCCATGGACCTACCACCCTCTGAGTGAAGTAGTTCCTCCTCATCTCAGTTTTGAAAGAGCAGCCCCTTATTCTAAGACTATGCCCCCAAGTTCTAGTTTCACCCATCATCGGGAACATCCTCCCCGCATCCACCCGATCCAACCCCTTCACAATCTTATATGTTTCAATAAGATCGCCTCTCATTCTTCTGAACTCCAATGAGTAGAGTCCCAATCTACTCAACCTCTCCTCATATGCCCATCCCCTCATCCCTGGGATTAACCGAGTGAACCTTCTTTGTACTGACTCGAGAGCAAGTATGTCTTTTCTTAAGTATGGACACCAAAACTGTATGCAGTATTCCAGGTGCGGTCTCACTAATACCTTGTACAACTGAAGCTATTTTTATATTCTATCCCCCTAGCAATGAAAGCCAACATTCCATTGGCCTTCTTAATTACTTGCTGCACCTGCATACTGACCTTTTGAGTTTCGTGCACCAGGACCCCCAGATCCCTTTGTACTTCAGTACTTTCCAGTTTCTTGCCATTAAGATAATAACTTGCTCTACGATTTTTCCTGCCAAAGTGCATAACCATACGAAAGAAGAAGAAGCATTGTCTTAGCTCGTATTTTCTGGTGCTCGGTACTCCTTGTGTGCATGTATGTGTCCGTGTGCATGTGTGCGTGTATGTGTGCATGTGTGTGTGCGTGTGTGAGTTATGTGTGTGTACACGTGTATGCATGTGTGTATGTGTGCTTGTGTGTGTGCGTGTGTGAGTTATGTGTGTGTACACGTGTATGCGCACGTGTATGCGTATATGTGTATGCATGTGTGTGTGTGTGCGTGTGTATGCGTGCGTGTATGCGTGTGTGTGTGTGTACACGTGTATGCGCACGTGTATGCCTATGTGTGTGTGCGTGTGTATGCGTGCGTGTATACATGTGTGTGTGTGCAGATGTGTGCCTGTGTGTGACTGTAAGGGAGGAAAAGATCGAGTGCAGATGGGCAAGATAAATGGGAAGGCTGTGATGTCTGTGTCAGGGAGAGAGAGAGAGCAACAGAGAGAGATTCAAAGGTAGATGCATGCTGGACCAGTTAGGGTCCACCAATTACATTTCAATTTAGACCTTTATTTGGTTGAAAGGAAAGTTTCTTCTTAAAATTGGAATCAAATGTAACAGCAGCAGCCTCAGGAAATCCAGCGTGTGCCAGGCGAAACCAATAACAACCATGTCACCCAAAGACCTCTGTGTTTATTCAGAGTGCTTGAGCTGTTTATTGCTTTGAACACTTTGGGACTCCAAAGTTTCTGGTTTAATTAGATATCACAAATTGGAAAAAGTTTGCCCATAGGAAAAAATATATATTTTATCTTGAAATTCCTGCAGGTTCAGCTGAAGCTTTATTGAGTGCGGCGAGCATTACTGTGAATTCAAAAATTGTTAAGGGTCACAGTGAAGCCCCAAAAGGCATCATTCCAACAGCAAGAATATTGTTTGATCAGCACATTTAATTCTCCATTACCACAACACCCCTCAAGTAGAAAGAAAACACAATAATCAAGCTGTTGATTTGTTGTTGTTCGTTGAATCAGAGAATCGTACAGCACAGGAGGAGGCCGTTCAGCCCATCGTGCCTGTGCTGGCTCTTTGAAAGAGCTATTCAATTCATCTCACTGCCCCCCGCTCTTTCCCCATGGCCCTGCAAATGTTTCCTTTTCAAGTATTTATCCAGTTCCCTTTTGAAAGTTACTGTTGAATCTGCTTCCACCGCCCTTTCAGGCAGCGCATTCCAGATCACAACTCGCTGCGTAAAAAAATTCTGCTCATCTCCCCCCTCTGGTTCTTTTCAAAATAATCTTAAATCTGTGTCCCCTGGTTACTGACCTTCCTGTCACTGGAAACAGTTTCTCCTTATTTACTCCAACAAAAACTTTCAAAAGTTTGAACACCGATATCGAATCTACCCTTAACTTTCTCTGCTCTAAGGAGAACAATCCCGTCTTCTCCAGTCTCTCCACAGAAGAAACAGGACTCGTGGGGCGCTATGGCCTGCTCCTGCTCCTATTTCTTATAGCTGAAGTCCCTCATCCATGGAACCATTCTAGTAAACCTCCTCTGCACCCTCTCCAGGCCTTGACATCCTTCCTAAAGTGCGGTGCCCAGAATGGGGCACAATAATCTAGCTGAGGCCTAACCAGTGATTTATACAGGTTTAGCACAATTTCCCTGCTTTTGTACTCTTTGGGCTGGATTTTGTCATTGGGGGCAGGCTGAGGGCATGTCAGGTGGTCGGCGTGTCAGGACCCCGCCTCTGATGTGAGGCGGGACAAAAGTGCGATTTTGCCCTAATTGGGCGCTGGATTTCCAGCGTGTGGGAACCCCTGGCCCAATGAGTCTTTTGATACTGAAACTCGCCTCCGATGACATCATCTATGCAGCTGGATTTACGGCCTGCAAGCAGCCTTGGTTCTTTTTTAGCCTTACAACTTTATCAACATACTTCTGAGGGATTCCTATTGCTACTATGTCCAGCTCTAGACCAAAGTGTGCACCCTGATTAGATGAGGCTCTGGTGGAGGGAGCAAGAGTAAATAAGGAGGTGCACTTTCCTTCCTCAGGGAGGAAAAAGCCTCCACAACAGACCAAAGCTGTGTGGCTACAAGTGGCACAGGAGGTGAATGCGATATCAATGTGCAGCAGAACCTGGCTGCAGTGCAGAAAGAGGTTTCATGACCTTCTCCTCACAGGAAAAGTGAGTATTCCATTCCCATGACCCTCAATCTGATCCCCATTGCCTCTCATCACCAGCACTCTGCTTTGTCAACCTCTTCCTCCACATTCCACTTCACTCCCTGTACCCTTACCCATTCCCTCACTCTGTATGCTCACATTCACTTAACTATTCAACTATGCTGTCCTCACACTCCCTATCACTGTTATGCTATGACAGCAACTTACAACACACAGAGAGGGCCCTTGGTCTTGGCACCTCACTCCATCCTTGTGTCCTTCTAAGCATCTATGCTATGGATTCTCTACACTCACTCCTTCATTCTCACTCAAACTCCACTTGTGTCCCTCATTGCAGGAAAAGAGAGATGACAATAAGAGGGAGTGGGCGAGGACAGGAGGCGGGCCACCCTCAATAATCCAGCTCACCACTGCAGAGGAGGCAGCCCTGGAGATCGTGGGAGTGGAGGAGGATGCACAAGTGGGGGACGGACAGAGTAAGCTGGTGACAGAATAGTTTTTCATCTCGCTCATTAACATTGTATGAGTGATTGATATTGATTCTGATGCTCTAACAGATTAACTTATGATCATCTGCACACTTCAATGTGCATGCAACGTTTATCTCACATGTCTAACTCTTTCCTTTACTCCCCCACAGGACCATCGAGAGCCCCCGTCCCCACTGTCCAGGAGGAAAAGCCTGAGCCTCCAGACTCCTCAGAGGGAGTTGCAACCTCTGAGGGTGTAGGGTCAGCAGAATTCAGTGCACCAAGCCCCAGTGCAGACACTCACACCTTGGTGGGACCTCCTGGACATAGCGTAGAGTTGTCACCTGGTGTATCACAGCTCACAAGTGAACATCAGCAGATGGTGGAGACAGGGACAGCAGTGGAGAGTCCTCGACAGAGGGTGCAGGACTCTCCGAGCTCGGCTCTGCTGCATGTCGACCCTTTGCCTCCGGGTCCATCCAGAAGGAGAGCGGTGCTGGAACTCCAGGAACAGGTGCAGGAGTCTCTGGCAGGTTTTGTCTCCAGGGTCGCTGCGAGTGTGGAGCGAATGGAGGAGTCCATTGCAAACATGAGCAGAGCCTTTGTGGAGGCGTTGGTGCATGAACGCATCACCACGGAAAGGATGGCAACCTCCGTGGAAAGGATGGCTACCTCCATGGAAAGGGTGGCTATGGTAGAGGAGAGGATGGCTACGGCCATGGAGGAGCTTATTTGCCAGAGTTTTGAAAACATGGTCATTGTTCAGAATAGACTGACATCTCTTGAGGAGCGATGGTCAGCTATTGAGCAGAGAAACCAGACCTTCATGGACGTCCTCTGGAGTAGGACTTCCAGTGCAGAAACGGGTCCTCATGGCCCCCCTGAAGTGCAGCAAGGTGCTGTCAAGCCACTTGCTAGCTCTGAAGTGGGGCTGACCCATGAGAGGGATGTTGGTGGCAGAGAACAAGGAAGTGGGGGCTCCTCTCCAAGTGCTCACACGACCATGCCACTGCAGAGCCCTCGGTCAGAGTCCCACCAGGGTCCTCACCCAACTGAGATCAGCATCTCAGCCCCTGCACAGCCAGAGGAGCAGCAGACTGTTTCCGAGCCCGCACAGGCTCGCAACCCCAGAGGACACCTGCCAAAGGTGTCGAGGCAGGAGCAACAAGAAAGTGAGCAAGGGGCCTCCACATCTGCTGAAGCCACAGGGGAAGCACCAGGTAGGAGCACGCGTAAGAGGAAGATAAATCACAAGTAGTCATAAGGGTAGTCACTTGGGTGTTCTGTTGTGTTTATTTTTGAGATGCCATCCGTGAATTGTTGTGATAAAAAAAATTGATGGCAAACTGTTGAAGTTGTGGCCTGTGTCATTTCGCAAATGGGACTTCCACATTGAGGGCTTAGGGTGACTTGCAATTGTCAGTATGGTGGTAATAGTGAAAGGAATCCGCAGGTACTTGTCCATTGTCGATGCTCTGGTAAGAAGGTGCGAGGCAAAAGTGTTTGAGTGGGCAGGCTAAGCAAATCTGGCCAAGATGAGTGCGTCCCTTGCATCCCGGGCAGCAATGTGCTCGTGTGCTGCTGCTGTTGATTGATGCACCTCCGCAAGCTGTTCATTGTCGCTTTTCTCCTACTTCTCCTCCTCCTCCTCCTACTCCTCCTCCTCATCTGAGGAAGCTATGCGATGAGCCACATTTGCCTCAGGCAGCTGCAAGCCACGATGCTGTGCCATGTTGTGAAGTGCACAGCAGACCACGATGATTCTGGAGATCCTGGCTGCTGAGTACTGCAGGGCTCCAGCTGATCTATCAAGGCATCTCAATCGCATATTCAGCAAGCCGATTATGGATCTGGTGGAAATGTGGCTGGAGTTGTAGCTCTCCTCAGCTTCGTTGGATGGTCTCAATGGCGTGATTAGCCACGTCCTCAGGGGATAGCCCTTGTCTCCAAGTAGCCATCAGCAAAGTTGGTCTGGCGGACTGAAGAGCGGAGGCACACTAGACTGGTGCAGGATGAAGGAGTCATGGCAACTGCCAGGGTACTTGGCGCACACATGCAAAATTTGCTTCTTGTGGTCACACACCAGCTGCACATTGAGGGAGTGGAAGCCCTTGTGGTTGACAAAAATACCTGGATTGCGATGGGGTGCCTTAAGGGCCACATGTGTGCAGTCAACTATGCCCTGCACCCTTGGAAAGCCTGTCAGATTAGCAAATCCAATTGCACGCATGGTTATACTTGCTTGATCCTTGGAGAAGTTGATGTAATTGTGCGCGATGGCAAAGAGGGCATTGGTTACCTGCCTGATGCTAGTTTGTGCGGCCACCTGGGAGATGCTGCTAATGTCTGCTGTTGATCCCTGGAATGAGCCTGAAGCAAAAAAGTTGAGTGCGGTGGTCACTTTGACGGCCACAGGTAAGGGGTGTCCACCCATTCCTCTAGGCTCCAGGTCTTGCTGCAGCATTGCGCAGATGTCACCCACTACCTCTCGCAAAAGTCTGAGCCTCCGTTGGCACTGCTGCTCAGTCATGTTGAGGTAGCTCATCCTCTGTCAGAAAATCTGTTTTGGGTTTATCTCCTGCGGCGACGTGCTTCCATGCGCTGTTGCCTTCTGGCCTGTGCAGCTTCAGGTGGGTGAGCAGCAGGTTGGCGCTTCTGTTGTTGCTCCTGCTGTTGGTGCTGCTGTTGTTCAGCGTTCTGCTGCTGCTGCGGCTGGTCTTCGTCCGAATCTGATGTCCAGGAGGAAAGGAAATAAATGGTTCCCATGCTTCTGCTATATACCTCAGTTGAGGAAGCGCTCATTCAAGGTGGGGAGAGGGGTTTCCCAGGAGGTCAAACTTGAGGTGGGTGGCAGGCTCCAAACTTCCATAACAATGAGTAGGCTTGCTAAAAGTTCCCCCAGACCTGAGACAACAAAGTTCTGCCACCTGCAAATGACGATTGCTGAAAACTCCTTTTTAATGGTGGAGCTGCAGCTGTTAGTAAGCAATCCACTTGTGAGGCCACCAGGATTACCTGGCGTGTTCCAGAGGAGACGTGCAGCACGGGGGAAAAGTGTTAAATTCAGAAAGGCCTCTCAAAATGGGATTATAGAGGCAATTAACTGGTTGTTAAGGACCTTAAGGGCCTAGAGGCGGGATGGAAACGGGGTCTGAAACCCCGATTTTGGGAAAATTGCTCAGAGGTGGGCTGGAGGCGGGATCGGAGCCGCCCGCCATTTTTTGCGATTTTAACACCTCACACGCCTCCAAACCCGCCTCCTTGGGTCTGGCAAAATCCAGCCCTTTGCCTCTATTTACAAACCAAGGACCCCATATGTTTTTTTTACATCCTTATCAACCTGTCCTGCCACCTTCAAAGATTTGTGTAAATACACCCCCAGGTATCTGTTCCTGCGCCCCTTTTAAAATTGTATCTGTTGGTTTATATTGCCTCTTCTCAATCTTCCTTCCAAAATGTACCACTTCACACTTCTTCATTGAAGTTTACAGATTAATATTTAATATTTATAGCATTATTTACAGCACAACTGTGTTCATTATATTTTATTGTTGGGATGTGGGGGTCACTGTCAAGGCCGGCATTTAGTGCCCACCCCTAGTTGACCTTGAGAAGGTGGTGGTGGGCCGCCTTCTTCTCTGAACCGCTGCAGTCCGTGTGGTGAAGGTGCTCCCACAGTGCTGTTAGGTAAGGATTTCCAGGATTTTGACCCAGCGACGATGAAGGAACAGCTCGATTCTATAATTATTTTAAATCTGAGAACGTAGCACAAACTCTGGTAACATGGCATCTCTACATACCGCATTGCTTATGGAGTGAAGCCATGCTAGATTGAGGTTCATTAACATACAGAGTCAAAAGTGGCAGTAACTAGCACAGGCAGTTGATTTTTCACAACACAATGGGCACTCTTGAACTCAATATCCAACAGTGCACATGATAAAGACTGAGGCACTTTAGTGCAGTTCCCACGCTAACCCTCAATAGCTACGTATACAGACCGCACAAAAACAACCCCTTAATGCCATTCTGTAGCCTGTGACCTGCTCTTCTCAGACGTAAATAAATTGATGGAGTGAGGAACCGTTCTAAACTCTGGAGTGCTCCTATCTAATGTTTTTTTTTTCTTGACATGTCCCATAGTGAAGGAATCCTCTTTAACCTGCTCTGAATTATTTCGCAGTCCATTCCGGTCTTTTTTTGAGAATTAAATGTTGCGGCTTTAAGTGCGCATGGCTGTGGTTCTCCGGGGACTGGCTCTTCCTCTCCACTTTCGCTGGTCCAACGTCAACATTGAAGAAAAGGAGCTTGTGTTTCTAGTACACCTTGAATGCCTTTCACCAAATGTCATCCCCTTTTGTTCATAACCTGTTCAGGGGTCATTTTAACCTAAGTCGGCGGGTGGGAATCTGAGGGGAACGGATCAGGCGCCGGTTCTGCGCCCCGCCCGACTTTTATTTGACTTCGGGTGGCTGATCCGATCCTATCAGTTTCCCACCCAACGGTTCGGTTAAAGGCACCCTGTTGTGTCGTACTGAAGTCGCCCATGGTGGGTGTCAGATACCCTTGGGAGCCATTAGCTAAATGGCCATTCTATGTGTGAGAGGAGACACTGGCGCCATTGATATCCACGGGGAATCACCACAACTTTCGGGGGAAGACCCGCGGACACCCAAGAGAAATGGCACCGTTTACCCGCCTGTCTCTCCAGAGTGTCTGCGGTTCCGCTGTAGATATCGCTCCTTGGCCCCACTCCTATTTCTCATCTACATGCTGCCCCCCAGTGACATTTTCCATGTATATTGGGCTTATACACACTGGAGTTTAGAAGAATGAGAGGGCATCTCATTGAAACCTATAAAATTCTAACAGGACTAGACAGACTAGATGCTGGAAGGATGTTCCCGATGGTCGGGGAGTCCAGAACCAGGGGTCACAGTCTAAGGATAAGGGGTAAGCCATTTAGGATTGAGATGAGGAGGAATTTCTTCACCCAGAGAGTGATGAACCTGTGGAATTCTCTACCACAGAAGGCAGTTGAGGCCAATAATTAAATATATTCAAGAAGGAGTTAAATATATTTCTTAAGGCTAAAGGGATCAAGGGATATGGGGAGAAAGCAGGGACAGGGTACTGAATTTGGATGATCAGCCATGATCTCATTAAATGGCGGAGCAGACTCGAGGGGCCAAATGGCCTACTCCTGCTCCTATCTTCTATGTTTCTATGTTTCTATATGACGCCAGGAGGTTCCACATGTACGCTGACGACACCCAGCACTACCTCACCACCATGTTTCTCGACCCCTCCACTGGTTTAATGTGAGTGTCAGCCATGGCCCAGTGGGTAGCTTTCTTGCCTCTGAGTCAGAAGGTTGTGGGTTTAAGACCCACTCCAGAGACTTGGGCACAAAAACCTAGGCTAACTCTCGGAGTTGCCATCTTTCGGATGAGTCATTAAACCGAGGCCCCATCTGCTCCCTCAGGTGGACATAAAAGATCCAATGGCACTATTTCAAAGAAGACCATGGGCGTTATCCCCGGTGTCCTGGGCCAATATTTATCCCTCAATCAATATCACCAGAAACAGATTATCCATCCATTATCGCATTGCTGTTTGTGGGAGCTTGCTGTGTGTAAATTGGCTGCCGCGTTTCCCACATTACAACAGTGACTACACTCCAAAAAGTACTTCATTGGCTGTAAAGCACTTTGAGGTGTCCTGAGGTTGTGAAAGGCGCTATATAAATGCAAGTCTTTCTTTTTTTCTTTATTTGGGGCCGGGTTTGGGGGTGAAGGGGTGGGCTGCATTCCTGCTCCTCCCGGCTCCACCATAAGTTAGGTAAAAAAAACTTGAAGCCTACCTTTTGGCTGGCAGCCTCCAGCGGTCCTATTAAGGGCCATTTGTTTGGCTGCGATGCGCCCGAATAAAACTAACCACAGCGGGCAGGGTGCTTGCCAAGTACACAAAAGGGCCTGAAGCTGACATTGCCCCCGTCCCCTGATTTACATATGCCATGGGACTAAAGCCAGTCTCAGGCGCGCGCCCTGGACGCCTACTGAGCAGGCCGAAAAAATATGGCAGATGGCGCACTTCCAACGAGGAATGAGCGCACGCTCAACACCTGCCATATTGGACCCAAAAGTTCTCATTTTACGCCTGTACAAATGGCGCAGTGAGGTCAAACGTCCAGGCCTCGGCCTTCATATATTCTGATTCCACACAACATAATTTCATGGTCCTAGTTTTCATCGCTTCACACTCTCCAGCTCTCATTTGGATTATTCCAGTGTGATTTTAGTCTGAGAAAACAAATAAGGCTAGTCATGGAAGCAAGAGGAAACTGATGACTGCAGTTTTGAGGCAAGATATGATACAATTTTCAATGGGTGCAGGAACAGAGAGACCTGAGGCTGTATGTACACAAATCTTTGAAGTTGAGAAGGCTGTTAAAGAAGTTTTATAAACAGAGGCAGAGTGCAAAAGCAAGGAAGTTATGCTAAACCTTTCTAAATCACTGGTTTGGCCCCAGCTGGAGTATTGTGTCCAATTGTGGGCACCGCACTTTAGGAAAGATGCCAATGTCTTGGATAGGGTGCAGAGGAGATTTATTAGAATGATACCAAGGATGCAAGATTTGAGTTACGTGGAGAGACTAGAGAAGCTGGGATTGTTCGTCTTACAGCAGAGCTGGTTAAGGGGAAATTTAATCGAGGCATTCAAAATCATGAATTGTTAAGCCATGCCTCGATTTATAATTCTCATCCTTGTTTTCAAATCCCTCCATGGCCTCGCCCCCTCCCTATCTCTCTAATCTCTTCCAGCCCCAGAAACCATTTACCCACTTTCGATCCATATCCCTCGGCACCCTTACCTCGATCCTAGTCTTCAAAATTTCAATTGATCCCCAGCATTCTCAGCAATTTGGGGGAGAAAATTCCACGACCTCTACCAACTAGAAGGACAAGGGCAGCAGGCACATGGGAATATCATCATCACCTACAAACTCCCCTTCTAGTCACACACACCATTTTGATTTGGCAGTATATCGCCGTTCCTTCATCGTCGCTGGGTCAATATCCTGGAACCCCCTCCCTAACAGCACTGTGGGAGCACCTTCACCACACGGACTGCAGCGGTTCAAAGAAGAAGGCTCACCACCACCTTCTCCAGGGCAACTAGGGATCGGCAATAATGGCCTTTCTACCGACACCCACACCTCAAGAATGACTAAATTCCACTCAAAGAAAAACTTGCATTTCTTCAGCGCCTTTTATGACCTCACGACATCCCAAAGCGCTTGACAGCCAATGACGTACTTTTTGGAGTGTAGTCACTGTTGTAATGTCGGAAATACAGCAGCCAATTTGCGCAGAGCAAGCTCCCACAAAGAGCAATGTGATAATGAGCAGATAATCTGTTTGTTTTGGTGGTGTTGGTTGAGGGATAAACATTGGCCCAGGAAGGAAGTTATGATGCACACAGCTCCTTCCCTGCTGTGTTAGTTTAAACATCACATTCCCTTCTATCTGACTGGCTGATTTAACACAAATTCTGGCTGCTTTTTGAACATTAAAACAAAAATTGGGTTCCGAATCTTTTTAAAAATAATTTATTTGTTTATTTTCCAGAGTCAAATGGAAGGTCGGAACTTCAAGTCAGCAAGTAATAAGATCTTGCGGCTTCTGAATGAAAATAGCAGCATTATCCGTTATTCCTGTGAATAACATGAAAGGGCATTCCCCTGTAGGTGAGCTTGTCGCTGATGCAGCGCGGCTTACCTTCAGAATCTGAAGTCTCTGCGTTTTCCCGGCAACGTCAAAAGGTGGTGGTGACTGATTATTGATGCAGCTGAGGCTTAAAGCTGTCATTGAACACTACAATGTCCCACCCTCGTGATTCACCTCGCCAATAGGAATGTAAACTGTGCGGCAAAAGATGTCACACGTGCTAATGCGTACTCCGCTGAAAATCTGAGCCCTGCCCGATTTTAACTCAGGGAGGCTGGGGAGGGCGGGAAGCGATGGTTGGTGGCCAGAGATGGGGGGATGTGGGAAGGAATGCTCCATCCCAATGGTTCAAAATCCTGGAACTCCCTCCCTAACAGTACTGTGGGAGCACCTTCACCACACGGGACTGCAGCGGTTCAAGACGGCGGCTCACCACCACCTTCTGAAGGGGTAAGTAAGGATGGGCAATAAACGCTGGCCCTGCCAGCGACGCCCACATCCCATGAGCAAACAAAAATTAATACAAGGCTGGAAGAGGTTGCAGAATTAGGATGGGGAAAGGCAATGGAAGGAGTTGAAGATGTGGCGGAGGATTTTAAATTCAATGCATTGGGGGAACAGGGGACCAATGTAAAGCAGTGAGGATGGACAAGTAGGAGTTAGCTTGGGACAGGATACTGGCAACCAAGTTTTGAATAAGTTTGGAGTTTATGTCGGGTGAAAGATGGAAGGTCAGCAAAGAAGACACAGGCAAATCAAATCTAGAGGTGACAAAGGTAAGGATAAGTGTTTCAGTGGCTGTCGGGGTGATGTGGATTAGGGGCAGATGATATTACAGAGGTGGCAGTGTCAACATCAAGCATATCTAGGCCAAGCATAGTGTAGACCAATACAGAAGCAAGCTCTTATAGAATCATAGAATGGTTACAGCACAGAAGGAGGCCATTCGGCCCGTCGAGCCCGTGCCGGCTCTCTGCAAGAGCACTTCAGCTAGTCCCACTCCCCCGCCCTTTCCCCGTAGCCCTGCAAATGTTTTTCCTTCAGGTATTAATCCAATTCCATTTTGAAAGCCATGATTGAATCTGCCTCCACCACCCTTTCAGGCAGTGCATTCCAGATCCTAACCACTTGCTGCGTAAGAACGTTTTCCTCGTGTTGCTTTTGTTCTTCTGCCAATCACCTTAAATCTGTGTCCTTTGGTTCTCGAGCCTTCCGCCAATGGGAACAGTTTCTCCCTATCTACTCTTTCTAGACCCCTCATGATTTTGAACACCTCTATCAACTCTCCTCTCAACCTTCTCTGCTATAAGGAGAACAACCCCAGCTTATCCAGTCTATCCACGAAACTGAAGTTATAATTCTACTCAAACAACATGACTTAACTTGAAATTCAGAAGAGCACCCCTATCCATCAGTAAGTGTCACTGATGTGCCTCAATAATTCCGAGACTCGAAGGTAGCAGAACAAAACAAGGCTTTTATTAACTTAGAACGAAACACGTAAGCGAGAGAGATGTCGTCCTTCTGGAGACTGGGGCTAGACTGAAGCTAGCTTACAAACGGGGCCAGGTATAGGCGGAGCCCTACACACAGCACATTCCAGCACATTCCAGTATACAATACAGCACATTCCAGTACACAATACAATGAGGTCTGGGGGAAGGGAAATGACACTGAAACCGATCTCAGTCACAGGCAGTGATGAATGGAAATATTTCATCACATTCACCCCTTCTATAGATTTATTAGTCTGTTCGGGGGTTTGATAGTCCTCTGCGACCGACGTGGCTGTTGCGGTGCCGCGGGTGTCGGCTGGGTGTCCCCGGTAGCCTCCTGGGTCTCTGCCGGGGGTGCCGCCAGGGTTGTTGAAGGGGCAGTTGGTGGGGGTGCCGTTGGTCGGTGTTCTTCCGGGGGTGATGAAAGAGTAGTGGGTGGGTAAGAGTTGCTGTGATCGTCATTGCCGTTATTGCCGTGGTTGTTGTCGATGCCGGCTGGGGCGACGTCTTTTATGGACACGGTGTCCTCCCTTCCGTCGGTGTGCCGGACATATGCGTATTGGGGGTTGGCGTGGAGTAGGTGTACTGGCTCCACGAGAGGGTCCATCTTGTGGCCCCTCACATGCCTTCGCACGAGTACCAGACCTGGGGTGGAGAGCCATGATGGCATGGATACGCCTGAGGTGGATTTCCGGGGAAAGACAAACATTCGTTCATGAGGCGTGGTATTAGTGGCCGTACACAATAGCGACCGTATCGAATGGAGCACATCCGAGAGGACTTCCTGCCAGCGGGAGATAGGGAGGCCCTTGGTCCTTAGAGCTAGAATGACTGCTTTCCATACTGTCCCGTTCTCTCGCTCCACTTGGCCGTTACCCCGGGGGTTGTAGCTGGTGGTACGGCTCGTGGCGATCCCCCTGGACAGCATGTACTGGCGTAGCTCTTCACTCATGAAGGACGCCCCCCTATCCGTATGGATGTAGCTCGGCATACCGAACAGGCAGAACAGGCTGTTGAGGCATTTAATGACCGTGGCGCTGGTCATGTCTGGGCAGGGGAAGGCGAATGGGAACCGGGAGTATTCGTCCACAATGTTCAGGAAGTAAACATTGCGGTCGACGGACGGGAGGGGGCCCTTGAAATCTAAGCTGAGCCGCTCAAAGGGCCGTGTAGCTTTGATTAAGTGGGCTCTATCTGGGCGGTAGAACCGAGGCTTGCACTCAGCGCAAGTGCGGCAGTTCCTGGTCAGGGACCGAACTTCCTCAATCGAGTAGGGTAAGTTACGGGACTTTATGAAGTGAAACAGCCGCGTGACCCCTGGGTGGCAGAGGTCGTTGTGGAGGGTCTGTAGCCGATCCCCGGTGGCGCTGGCACACATCCCTCGTGAGAGGGCGTCAGGGGATTCGTTAAGGGCCCCTGGCCGGTAAATGATGTCGTACTCGAAGGTGGACAGCTCGATCCACCACCTAAGAATCTTATCATTTTTAATCTTCCCCCTCTGTTTATTATTGAACATAAACGCTACCGACCGCTGGTCGGTAAGTAGGGTGAAGCGTTTGCCAGCTAGGTAGTGGCGCCAGTGGCGCACTGCCTCCACGATGGCTTGGGCCTCCTTTTCCACGGAGGAGTGTCTGATCTCGGGCCCTTGGAGGGTCCTCGAGAAGAAAGCTATGGGCCGCCCCGCCTGGTTGAGGGTGGCCGCCAAGGCGAAGTCAGACGCATCACTTTCCACTTGAAATGGAGTGTTCTCGTCCACTGCCTGTAGCGTGGCCCGCTCAATATCCTGCTTAATGCTTTTGAAGGCGGCGTGGGCCTCAGCAGAGAGCGGGAAAGAGGATGCTTTCAAGAGGGGGCGGGCTTTGTCGGAGTAGTTGGGGACCCATTGGGAATAATAAGAAAATAACCCCAGGCACCTTTTCAGGGCTTTGGGAGTGTTGGGCAGGGGCAGCTCCCGTAGGGGGCGCAATCGGTCGGGGTCTGGTCCGATTTCCCCATTCTCCACCACGCTGCCTAGTATGCAGAGGCGCGTGGTGTTGTAAACGCACTTTTCCTCGTTGTAGGTGAGGTTGAGTTTTTGTGCGGTTTTCAGGAACCTCTCGAGGTTCGAGTCGTGATCCTGCTGGTTGTGACCGCAGATGGTGACGTTGTCGAGGTAGGGGAAGGTTGCCTGCAAGTGGTGGTCATCGACCATGCGGTCCATCTCCCTCTGGAAGACCGAGACCCCATTCGTCACCCCAAAGGGGACTCTGAGGAATTGGTAGAGGCGTCCGTTCGCCTTGAAGGCGGTGTACGGGCGGTCCTCTGGTCTGATAGGGAGCTGGTGGTACGCTGACTTGAGGTCGATGGTGGAGAACACCCGGTATTGGGCGATTTGGTTCACCATTTCTGATATGCGGGGTAGCGGGTAGGCGTCTGGTAGGGTGTACCTGTTGATCGTTTGACTATAGTCGATCACTATCCGTTTCTTCTCGCTACCCCTTACCACTACCACTTGGGCGTGCCACGGGCTGTTGCTGCGTTCAATAATGCGCTCTTTCAGGAGCCTGTCTACCTCGGTCACGATAAACCGCCTGTCCTCCCAGCTGTACCTCCTGCTTTTGGTTGCTATTGGCCGGCAGTTAGGGGTCAGGTTCGCGAATAGCGAAGGCGGCTTTACCTTCAGGGTAGCCAGACCGCACACTGTGAGGCCCTGCTTTTGGTCGCTATTGGCCGGCAGTTAGGGGTAAGGTTCGCGAATAGCGAAGGCGGCTTTACCTTCAGGGTAGCCAGACCGCATACTGTGAGGGGCGGCTGGGACCCACCGTACTTGAGCGTGATGCTTTGGTGGTTGCACTGGAAATCCAGGCCCAAGATCACGCTCGCACATAGGTTCTTCATGATTAATACTTTAAAATTATCATATACAGTTCTGTTAACGCACAATTGTACCGTGCAGTAACACAGAATGGTCGATGTCTGGGTTTTGTCAGCCATAGAGATGGTACCCTGAGTAGGGACCACCTTTAGGGAGAGTTGTTGTGCCAGTTCTGGGTGGATAAAGCTCTCCGTGCTTCCACTGTCAATTAAGCATTTAACCCGGCACCCGTTTACCTCGATGTCCACCATTGATCTGGATAGCGGGTGCGGCCTGGTCTGGTCCACTGTGACCGATGCCACTGTAGGGCCCTGATCGATACAAGATGGCGTCCACGCTGTCTGCTCACAAGATGGCGGACCCCACGAAGTCGGGCAAGATGGCGTCCAAGATGGCCGCTCCCACGGCGCACACGCGGCGGTGGCGGGTTTTCCGGCGGTTGGTTTTCCGGCGGGTTCCCTCTGCACACCTTCCCGAAGTGCCCCTTCTTACCGCACTTAAAGCAGGTGGTGCCTTTCGCTGGGCACAGGTTTCTGGTGTGCTTTGGCTGCCCGCAGAAGTAGCAGTTGGGTCCCTGACGCGTCGCGGCTGTCGTAGGGCTTCTGGGGGGAGAGCGGGGCCCAGCCGGTGTCGGGCTGTCGGGCGGGGAAGATGCCTTCCAAGATGGCGGCGCCCTCGGTGCACACGTGGCGGCGTGGACGGCGCGGGCTGAAGAGTAGGCGTCCGATTTTCTCTGGGCCACATCCAGGGATCGCGCGGTGTCCGCAACCTGTTTCAGGTCCAACCCCGTTTTTTCCAGCAGTCTTTGCCGGATGTAAGTGGAGCTGAGGCCTGTGATGAAGGCATCGCGAACAATCTCGTCAGTGTACACTGCGGCTTTTACATCTCGGCACTTGCAGTCTTTGCCAAGCATTTTCAGGGTGCTTAGGAACTCCTCCACCGATTCCCCAGGTCGCTGTGCGCGGGTGGCGAGCAGGTGCCTAGCATACACCTCATTCGTAGGCTGCTGGTAATGCGCCTTTAAGATGTCGCAGGCGGCCAGGTACGTCTCGGCGTCTTGGATGAGGGGGTAAACCCGGTGGCTTACCCAATTCCGCAGAATTCCGAGTCTCATCCTTGCAGCGTCCGTAGCATCTTTGACGGCTGCGGAATTGTCCAGGAAGAATTCCATACACTCAAACCAGTGTCTGAAGTGTGCTGATGCGTCCGGAGCATGTTGATCCAAAGCCAAACGTTCGGGTTTCAGGAGTTGATCCATAGTGTTGAAAAATAAGTTAATAAAATTGATGTTCCTCAATAATTCCGAGACTCGAAGGTAGCAGAACAAAACAAGGCTTTTATTAACTTAGAACGAAACACGTAAGCGAGAGAGATGTCGTCCTTCTGGAGACTGGGGCTAGACTGAAGCTAGCTTACAAACGGGGCCAGGTATGGGCGGAGCCCTACACACAGCACATTCCAGTATACAATACAGCACATTCCAGTACACAACACAATGAGGTCTGGGGGAAGGGAAATGACACTGAAACCGATCTCAGTCACAGGCAGTGATGAATGGAAATATTTCATCACAGTCACATTCCAGCCAGTTTTATGGTTATCCAAGGAGGCTAATTTCCTCATGCACTGAGAGTAATTAATTAAACGAGTGTTAATTTGTATTTCTTTTAGCACACTATCAGATCTGCACAACTTAGTACACTTCCTGTGAGATTGGATGTGCCACTGAAACATATAACTGAGCAGATATTTAGATTGTACCTGTGACATTGAGCTACTTGTTAGCTGCTAACTAGGCACCGAACAACACTCAAACCTGCAAAAGTCGGCTTATTCTCCAGAGTAGTGAGCATGCCTCGAGTGCCTTGTCCTCTGATTAGTTTAGCTGAAGTGTCAGAAACTCGTTGCTTCCAGAAAGCTCGCGCATTAGATCAACAACCTCAATGGTACCTATGCTGACAACATGTCAAGCCATGGGAATTTGGGACAGTGAGAAATCTTTCAATTGCTCCTTAACAAGCCCTTAACGAGCAAGATCACCATAAATCAAGGGGCAATAGGTGCATGACTTCTATTTACTCCCAGTCAAACTTTTAGCAGGGTGCACATCCATCAAAGCAAATGGACTAAATGATTACATCTCAATACACAATTAGCCTATCCTTCCGGTGGATTTAAAATACCTCACAGCACTATTTGAAGAAGAGCAGGGGAGTGCTCCTCGGTGTCCTGGTCAATACTTATCCCTCAACCAATGTCACTAAAATGTTTCCCACATTACAACAGTGACAACACTTCAAAAGTACTTAATTGGCTGTAAAGCTCTTTGAGAAATCCAGAGGTCATGAAAGGCACTGTATAAATGCAAGTTCTTTCTTTCTTTCTTTCTCTCTTTCTTTCTTTCTCTCTTTCCCAATGCCTGTTTTCTGTTTAAAAACAGTTACAGGACTACACTGCTTTGTAACATGCGAATCCTGACAATTCAAATTTTGTTTGCAACTGAAAACACAATCATTACATGACTGCAATAAGGAAAGAAATGTTTCTCTCAAATGTCTTAAATTGCTTCCCATACATCGAATTATTTTGAAGTGCAATGATCCTTTAATTTTTCTTTTAATCATAGAAACATAGAAACATAGAAGATAGGAGCAGGAATAGGCCATTCAGCCCCTCGAGCCCACTCCGCCATTCAATAAGATCATGGCTGATCATCCAAATTCAGTACCCTGTTCCTGCCTTCTCCCCATATCCCTTGATCCCTTTAGCCTTAAGAAATATATCCAACTCCTTCTTGAATATATTTAATGAATTGGCCTCTACTGCCTTCTTTGGCAGAGAATTCCACAGGTTCACCACTCTCTGGGTGAAGAAATTCCTCCTCATCTCTGTCCTAAATGGCTTACCCCTTATCCTTAGACTGTGACCCCTGGTTCTGGACTCCCCGACCATCGGGAACATCCTTCCAGCATCTAGTCTGTCTAGTCCTGTTAGAAGTTTCGATGAGATCCACTCTCATTCTTCTAAACTCCAGCGAGTACAAGCCCAATCGACCTAATCTCTCCTCATACGTCTGTTAGATCCGTGATTCTGAGAGTATGATGTTTTTCAATAACCACACGGATGCTGTAACTTAACAATCAACAGGTATTTACTGGAGTAGGGTAGTCTCAAGACTGGGGTACAGAGGCATGCTCAAGGCTTATATACAGGTGTGGTCACTGCCGGTACTACAGTATACAGGAGCTGTTAAAGTAGTTCTCTCTTAAAGGTACATACACTACAATTCCTCCACTTTTAGATTAGCAGTAACCATAACATTCAAATAACAATTAACACTTTAACATGTACATTAAACAACAATAGTCCATTTATAGATTCAGTCTTTGGGGCGGCTTCCTGATCCTTTCGGGATAGCGCCTTTCCTGAGGTTCTTGTTCTTGGTGCGGTGGTGATTCTGGCCCAGTTTCGTCGGTTAGTTCATCGGTTTCCACTGCTACTGGTTCTGAGGTAGATGCTACCGATATGTCGGGTTCATCCCCAGGTACTCGAGACATGGGGTTGACTCATTCCTGTGATGCTAATATCTGATCGAAGTGGCGTCTCACAATGTTCTCCCCGACATCCACTGTGTACATTAATGGCCCCTGCCTTGTGCATATCGTTCCGGGTTGCCATTTCTCTGTTTGGTAGTCACGGGCCAAGACTGGTTGTCCTACATTGAAGCTCCTTGTTGGCTTCTCATTGATGTGCTGGAATTGTTTATCCTCAACATTTCTTCGCACATTTGGTCTGAGCAAATCCAGACGAGATCTCAACCTTCGGTTAAAGAACATCATGGCCGGGATCTGGTTGGTGACTGCATGTGTCGCATTTCTGTAGGCTAATAGGAAATTGTCCACCTTATGCTGTAATGGAATGTCATCATTGCACATGGCCTTTATCGCCTTTTTAAAGGTTTGTACGAACCTCTCAGCCAATCCATTTGTGGCTGGATGATACGGGGCGGATGTATAATGCCTGACCCCATTCCTTCTCATAAATTTCTGAAATTCTTCGGACACAAACTGTGGTCCATTATCAGAGCAAATCTGCTCTGGCAAGCCGTTCCTGGCAAATATGGTCCGTAGGACTGCAATCGTTTTCTCTGTAGGGGTTGAGGACATTTTTATCACCTCAGGCCATTTCGAGTGAGCATCCACTGCTATTAAGAACATTGAGTCGATGAATGGACCAGCAATATCAATGTGCACCCATTGCCATGGAGAGGAGGGCCACTCCCATGGGTGTAGAGGGACATGTGGTGGTGCATTTTGGACCTTCTGGCATCCTGAGCAGCTCTTGGTTAGGTCCTCGATTTGTTGATCGATCCCCGGCCACCACACATAAGCCCTAGCAAGGCTTTTCATTTTCACCCCTCCCAGATGACCTTCATGAAGCTCATTTAGCACTCTCTCCCTTAACTTGGGTGGAATCACCACTCGGGATACACACATCACTGTCCCCTGGCATACTGACAGCTGTTCTCTTCTGGATGAGAATGCTAGCAACAGTGAGTCGCCATATGTTGGCCATCCCCTCACCGTCAAAGCACATACCCGAGACAGTGTCGGATCATTGCGGGTCTCCTTCTCTATATCCGCGTTCGTTACTGGCAATCGTTCAATTATTGATGAATAAAATATCTTGATAGGGTCCACTGCTGGTGCTTCCTCCACAGTAGGCAGTGGCAGGCGTGATAGCCCATCAGCGTTTCCATGCTGTTTTGTGCCTTTATATTCAATTTCATATTGATTCGCCCCTAGAAACAGGGACCATCTTTGTAACCATTGTGCAGTCATCACTGGAACGCCCTTCTTAGGATTAAAGATGGAGACAAGTGGTTGGTGGTCAGTCAGCAAGGTGAACTTCTGCCCATGCAGATAGTGGTTGAATTTTTTTACTCCCCATACTAGGCTGAGGGCCTCCCTGTCAATCTGGGCGTAGTTGCACTTGGCTGAGGTTAGTGACCGAGACGCAAAGGCTACTGGCCTCGCCAACCCATCTGGGAATTTGTGCGACAGCACTGCTCCAATACCATAGGGTGATGCATCACATGCCAAACGAATTGGTAGTGCTGTGTTGAAATGGGCCAACACCTCTTTTGATGTGATCAGTTCTTTACACTTCTGGAAAGCTCGCCTACATTCGTCATTCCACTTCCATGGTACCCCTGTTTGCAGTAGGGTGTTCAGTGGGTGTAATACCGTGGACAAATTTGGTAAGAACTTATGGTAGTAGTTTACCAGCCCGAGGAACGACCTCAGTTGTGACACATTTTCCGGTGCTGGAGCCTTGACTACTGCCTCAATCTTTTCAGGGGACTTATGTAACCCCTCTTCATCGATGACATGGCCACAATACGAGATCTGCTTCTGGAAAAACTCGCACTTGTGGCGATTAGCTCGTAGCCCATATTCCTTTAATCTGGTGAGCACCTTCTCCAAGTTGGCGAGGTGATCACTGTCATTTTCGCCCGTGACCAGGATGTCGTCCAAATAACACTGGGTCCCTGGAATCCCTTGCAGGACTTGATCCATTGCCCTTTGCCAAATAGCCGGAGCCGATGCTACCCCGAACACCAGCCGATTGTATTGATAGAGACCTTTATGAGTGTTAATTGTGAGGTATTGTTTCACTGCTTCTTCTGCCTCCATTTGCAAGTACGCCTGGGCTAGATCAATTTTGGTGAAGCGTTTACCTCCAGATAGCGAGGCGAAAATATCCTCAATTCGTGGAAGAGGATATTGTACCGTGTGAAGGACTGGGTTCACTGTCACCTTAAAATCCCCACAGATGCGGAACTTCTTTGGTTCCCCAGGTGTATTACTCAACGACCTCTTCATTACAGGAATGATGGATGTAGCCCACTCGCTCCAGTCTACTTTGGACAGTACTCCTGAACGTTCCAACCCTTCCAGCTCTGCTTCGACGGCTGATCTGATCGCATAAGGCACTGGTCTGGCCTTAAGAAACTTTGGGCTTGCATTTTCCTCTATTTTAATCGTTGCTGTTATGCCTTTTAGTGTTCCGAGTCCCTCCTGGAACACTTCTTGTGCGTCAGTTAGCATTTTTGACAGTCGACCAGGTGTGACGTCATCATCCTTTTTGGCCTCAACCTTCAGTGCCTATATGGAATGCCAATCTAATTGTATCTTCCGGATCCATTCACGTCCTAGCAGTGGTGGTCCTCCATCTGGCAATACATATAAGTCCATTTTAGGTATTTCCTGGCCATTGTATATCACTTTCACCCTTATTTTTCCTTTGGGGTAGACTTTTTGCCCCGTGTACGTCTTCAAGACAATCTCTGTAGCTTTCAAGGGTATATGTGAAAATAGCCGCTTGTAGCCCCTTTGGTTTATGACTGTTAGGGCTGATCCTGTGTCCAATTCCATTTTCACTTGGACTCCATCTATCTTGAGTGTAACCCAGATAGTCTGGTGATCCTCCATTTTGGTTACCTTATGTAGTTTCAGACAACCCAGCTCCTTGCTTCCGGAGTCTGTGTCACTTTTCAGTTCATCTGAACTACTGTCCATCACCTTGTGTACCTTTTTGTACTTCTCCTATGGAGATTTCTTGCTGTTAATTTTCATCCCAGACCTGCAGACTCTTGCTGTGTCCTGCTTTTCCACACTGTCTGCACACTTGGTCCTTGAACCAACAATCCTTCTGGTCGTGTGTTGTTCTGCCGCAGCGATAACACTTCCCTGTTCCATAGGACATTTCATTGGTGCCATATTCTTGTAGTCTCCGTTGTATCTCTGCAGCGCCCCTTGCGGCTGCTTCGTGTGATACTGCCATACTGAAAGCCTTGTCCAGCGTAAGATCCTTTTCTGATAGAAGCCATTGCTGGGTTCCTTCACTTTGAAGCCCACACACAAACTTGTCCCTTAACGTATCTGCTACTCCCACTCCAAACTGGCAGTGTTTCGATAGCTTGCGCAGTTCCGTTAAGTACTCAGCGTTGCTTTCTTCTTTGTGTTGGTTCCTTTTATGGAACTTAAATCGTTCTGCTATCAGCAGCGGTGTGGGGTTTAAGTGGTCCTGTAGGATTTCTACTATGCTTTCGAAATTCTTATTCACAGGCTTCTCTAGGGTAATTAGGTTTCGCAGTAACCCATAAGTTTTTGCACCCATGGAATTTAACAAAAACAGTGCTTTCCTAGCATCTGGCACTTCATTCGTCCTGCAGTACACCTCAATACGTTCCACATATGTCGCCCAATCTTCGACTTCATTGTCGAACGTAGAGATACTGCCACTCTTCGGAATCCCTGGGTGTGATTTAACTGTCAAAAATGGCACCTCCCGCGCTTTCCCTTCTTCTCCGCTGGCAAACAATGGCGTCTCCCGCACTTTCCTTTCTTCCCGTGCTCTCCCTTCTTCTCCGCTGCGGCTTCTAAAAATGGCATCTCCCGCGCTCTTCCTTCTTCTCCGCGGCTCAATGGCGTCTCCCGCGCTCTCCCTTCTTCTCCGCATGGACACTGTTCAGCCCTTGAGCCCTGGCTGCGCTCTGCGTGTTTTTTATTTCTGTGCGCCTTTCCCGTTTCCGCCGCTCGGTCCTGAACCCGGCTGCTGCTTTACCCTCTCTCTCTCTGTTTTGTTTTTCCTCGACGCCGCTCGGTTTTCAACCCCCGGCTGCGCCCTTTGCGCTTCACCCTCTATCTTACACCATCGACGCTGCTCGGCTTTTTCTCTGCCGTCGGTCGGCTCCAGCCGCCGCTGTCCGGGAAGGGTCTGCGCTGTACCTGGTACCTGTCGTCAGTCTGTTGCTGATCGTCGTGGCTGGGGAACCAAGCCCGGCTCTCCACAGCCTCCCCTGTGATGTTCACTCTCTGCCGGACGACTGGGCGGTTGCTCGTGGTCGACGCCCGTGTTTCTGGCCTCGACTTTCTTCCACCGCCCTCCCGGAGCGAATCCTCGAAGGGAAATGCAGAGTTGCAGGTAGATTCGAATCGACACTCGTCGCCACTGCTAGATCCGTGATTCTGAGAGTATGATGTTTTTCAATAACCACACGGATGCTGTAACTTAACAATCAACAGTTATTTACTGGAGTAGGGTAGTCTCAAGACTGGGGGTACAGAGGTATGCTCAAGGCTTATATACAGGTGTGGTCACTGCCGGTACTACAGTATACAGGAGCTGTAAAAGTAGTTCTCTCTTAAAGGTACATACACTACAACGTCATTCCTGCCATCCCAGGTATCAGCCTGGTGAATCTTCGCTGCACTCCTTCCATGGCAAGAACATACTTCCTCAGATAAGGCGACCAAAACTGCACGCAATACTCAAGATGTGGTCTCACCAAGGCCCTGTACAACTGCAGCAAGACATCCTTGTTCCTGTACTCAAACCCTCTCGCTCCGAAGGCCAACATACCATTTGCCTTCTTAACCGCCTGCTGCACCTGCATGCTTACTTTCAGCGACTGGTGCACAAGGACGCCCAGGTCTCGTTGCACTTCCCCTTCTCCCAATCTATTGCCATTCAGATAATAATCTGCCTTCCTGTTTTTGACACCAAAGTGGATAACCTCGCATTTATCCACGTTATATTTCATCTGCCATGCTTCTGCCCAATCACCCAACCTGTCCAAATCATACTGGAGTTTCTTGGCATCCTCCTCACAGCACACACGCCCACCCAGCTTTGTGACGTCTGCAAACTTGGAGATATTACATCTAGTTCCCTCGTCCAGATCATTGATATATATTGTGAATAGCTGGGGTCCAAGGACTGATCCCTGCGGTACCCCACTAGTCACTGCCTGCCACTCGGAAAAAGAGCCGTTTATTCCAACTCTTTGCTTTCTGTCTGCCAACCAGTTCTCTATCCAAGTCAATACCTTGCCCCCAATCCCATGTGCCTTAATTTTACACGCTAATCTCTTATGCGGGACCTTATCGAAAGCCTTTTGAAAATCCAAATACACCACATCCACTGGTTCTCCCTTACCTATTTTGCCAGTTACATCCTCAAAAAATTCCAGTAGATTAGTCAAGCATGATTTACCTTTTGTAAATCCATGTTGACTTTGTCCGATCCAGTCACTATTTTCCAAGTGCTCTGCTATTACATCCTTTATAATGGACTCTAGCATTTTCCCCACTACCGATGTCAGGCTTACCGGTCTGTAATTCCCCATTTTCTCTCTACCACACTTTTCGAACAGTGGGGTAACATTAGCTACCCGCCAATACATGGGTACTGTTCCAGAGTCTATCGAATTTTGGAAGATGACCAGCAATGCATCTACTATTTCTAGGGCCACTTCCTTAAGCACCCTAGGATGTAGATTATAAGGCCCTGGGCATTTATCTTCCCTCAATCCCATCAATTTCCCTTACACCATTTCCCTACAAATACTGATTTCTATCATAATTGCAAAATACTGCGAATGCTGGAAATCTGAAATAACAACAGAAAATGCTGGAAATACTCAGCAGGCCAGGCAGCATCAAGGAGAGAGAAACAGAGTTAATGTTTCAGGTCTGGGACCCTTCATCAGAATTGGAAAAACTGGAGATGTAACAGATATTAAGCAGGTGCAGAGACAGGGGGGGTGGTTTAGGAGGGGAGGAAGAAATAGAAAGAACACCCTGTACTTTTGTAAGAGGCAGGAAAGATAAAATGTTGCAAATGGGAATGGCAAAAATCATACTGCATGAAAAATGGGGGCAGGGATAATTATCTGAAATTGTTGAACTCAATGTTGAGTCCGGCAGGCTGTAAAGTGCCCAATCGAAAGATGAGGTGCTGTTCCTCGAGCTTACGTTGAGCTTCATTGGAACAATGCAATAGCCCGAGGACAGAGAGATCAGAGTGGGAGTGAAGCGGTGAATTAAAGTGACAGGCGACCGGAAGCTCAGGGTCACCCTTACGGACTGAATGGAGGTGTTCCGCAAAGCGGTCGCCCAATCTGCGTTTGGTCTCCCCAATGTAGAGGAGACCGCATCGTGAGCAGCGAATACAGTATATTAAATTGCAAGAAGTGCAAGTAAATCGCTGTTTCACCTGGAAGGAGTGTTTGGGGCCCTGGACAGTGGGAAGGGAGGAGGTAAAAGGGCAGGTGTTGCATCTCCTGCGCTTGCACGGGAAGGTGCCAGGTGAAGGAGCAGGGCTGTTGGGGGTGATTGAGGAGTGGACCAGGGTGTCGCGGAGGGAGCGGTCCCTTCGGAATGCTGAAAGGGGAGGTGAGGGGAAGATGTGTTTGGTGGTGGGATCACGTTGGAGGTGGCTGTTGTGTATGTACCTTTAAGAGAATAACTGGTATCAGACTGCAGTACCGGCAGTGACCACCCCTGTATAAAAGGTGCTAGAGAGCCTCTGTTGGTTCGGTTCGTTTATGCCTTTCACCAGTAAACATCTCTTTGTTTCTCTCCTGCTAGTCCGTGTCTCAATCATTCACGGACTTAACACTGGCGACGAGTTAGAAACGAACTTACCTGCAACTCAGCAGCAGCTCCGACGACGTGTTGAAGGTCGGAGCCAGAAGAAAGAAAAAAAAAAATAGGCCATTGAAACTCGAGAAACGGGCGCAGACCGTCAATCATCAATTTCAAAACTTGCAGGAGAGACTGTCCAGAGTCAGGCTGGGTTGCTCGGTCCGTGGTTTCCCAGCTAATCGAGCTGGTGGCAGGTAGTGCTCTGATCCTTCCTGGGCTGCGGCGGGCTGAAGCTCGATCGGGTGGCATTTAAACGGGGCCGGGCAGCGAGTCGGGAAGCAAGGAGAGAGAGAGAGAGGGTGGAGCATACAGGGCGCGGCCGGTGTTTCGAAGCTGGGCAGCGTTCGGACCTCAGAAGAGGGAGGGAAGTGTTCCAGAGGGTCCGCTCCACGACAGGAAGATAATAAAAGAAAACGAATTAATATTTAACGCGCAGGAAACCGTGGAAAGCAGCGCTAACAACAGCGGGGAAGAAGGAAAAGCGCGGGAGGCGCCATTTTGTTAAATCGGAGAAGAAGGCAAAGCGCGGGAGGTGCCATTTTAGATTTGCAAGATGCCGAAGACTGGCTGTATCACTGCTTTTGATAATGCATTAGAGGACTGGACCACGTATGTGGAAAGAGTCGAGGTATATTTCGAGGCAACTGAAATAGCGGAGGGAAAAAAGGCATCAATATTGCTAAACGTAATGGGCGCTAGAACGTACGGCCTATTGCGGGATCTGATTACTCCAGCCAAACCGAAGGCGAAGAGTTTTAACGAAATTGTTGCTGTTCTACAGGAGCACTTAAACCCTGCACCGCTGTTGATAGCGGGGATCGGGCGGGATATGTGTCGGTGCAGGCTCGATGGGCCGAAATGGCCTCTATCTGCACTGTGGGGTTTCTGTGATTCTGTGAAAGATTTAAATTCCACAGGAGAACTCAGCACAAAGATGAGAGCAATGCTGAGTATCTTACAGAGCTACGCAAGCTATCAAAGCACTGCCAGTTCGGAGCAGGACTGGCAGATACCCTACGGGACAAATTTGTCTGTGGACTCCTGAGTGAAGGAACACAGAAGAAGTTACTCGCAGAAAAAGAGCTGACGCTAGATAAGGCTTTCAGCGTGGCAGTATTGTATGAAGCAGCAGCCAGGGGAGCTGCAGAAATTCAACAAAAACCACAGGAATACGGCACCCACGAAATGACACGGGGATTTGCAAAGTGTTATCGCTGCGGCAGAACTAACCATGACCAGAAGGACTGCTGGTCCAAAGACAAAATATGCAGACGATGCAGGAAGATTGGACACATTGCACGAGTTTGTAGGTCTGGGAAGAAGACCAGCGACAACAAAAAGGCTACTAAGGAACCGTACAAGAAAGTACAAAAGATGACGGACAGTAGTTCCGAAGACCAGATGAGCGATAGTGAATCCGAGAACAGGAGATTAAGCTGTCTCAAACTTCACAATATAATCGCAAAAGAGGATCACTGAACCATTTGGGTCACCCTCACGATAGCAGGGTCCCAAGTTAAAATGGAATTGGATACAGGATCAGCGCTAACCGTCATGAATCGACGAGACTATGAGCGGCTATTTTCACACATACCCTTGAGAGAGACATCCATCGTCTTGACGACATATACGGGGCAAAAAGTATACCCCAGAGGAAAAATAAGGGTGCCTGTCGAATACAATGGCAAGAAAATACGGAAATTGTATCTCTGCCAAATGGTGGACCACCGTTATTGGGACGGGAATGGATCAGGAAGATAAACTTAGATTGGCATTCCATTCATGCAATGACGGTGGACGGTAAAAAAGATGAAGACGTCACCCCTGGACGATTGTCAACAATCTTAGCTAACGCCAAAGAGGTATTTCAACAAGAACTGGGCACGCTTAAAGGCATAACCGCCTCGTTAAAAATAGAAGAGAATGCAGTTCCCAAGTTTTTCAAAGCGAGACCGGTACCATATGCAATTCGTCCAGCCGTCGAGGCAGAGATGGAGAATCTGGAGAAGGCGGGCGTGTTGTCTAAGGTCGACTGGAGTGAGTGGGCGACACCCATCGTTCCTGTCATGAAGAAAACGTTAAGCAATAAGTCAGGAGAGCCAAGGAAGATTCGCATCAGTGGGGATTTCAAGGTGACGGTGAACCCTGTCCTTCACACAGTACAATATCCTCTTCCAAGGATAGAAGACATCTTCGCCTCACTGTCTGGAGGGAAGCGTTTTACAAAAATTGACCTAGCACAAGCATATTTGCAGATGGAGGTTGAAGAGTCCTCTAGAAAGTATCTGATGCACTATCAATTGCTACAAAAGACTGGAGATTGAGAAAGTAATAAACAGGCTTTTATTACCAAAGAACAGAGCATGCCTCTTGTGGTTGCCTGGTATCCAAAAGGGCCGGAGGCTTCTGAGCAGCGACCTTTATACCCAGCCATGAGGGTGGAGCCAGGGGCGGAGTCAGCTGAGGCATGCACAGACAAGTACAACAATATGCAAGAGTGAACAACAGTACTAACAGTGAACAACAATACTAACAACAGTGGTTTACCAC
The DNA here is from genome assembly GCF_052327205.1 of Somniosus microcephalus. NCBI lineage: Eukaryota > Metazoa > Chordata > Chondrichthyes > Squaliformes > Somniosidae > Somniosus > Somniosus microcephalus. The sequence continues at coordinate 448,581,353 of NC_140987.1, read as the reverse complement.
ATTCACCCCTTGTTTAGAATTGAGTCCGGCGGGGTGAAGTGCACTAAAAATTCGTGTACTGAAGTCTATCAGGAGGCCTTGTAAGCCGTCCTGAGCGTCGCAGCAGCGGCGGTGATGGTGCAGCATCCAACGGTGAACCCGGTGTCTCGTTCAGAGGAGGTGTAGCAGGTGGCGGACCCTGGGGCTGCTGCATGCCGTCTACAGGGGTCAGAGCATGGGTAATGGGAGGTAGCGATGGTGGTCTCTCAGAGGCACCCGAAGGTGCGAGGTCTCGTGCGGGGACTGTGTCCTGGGGGTAGGCAGGAGTAGCGGTGGGTGGCGAAGAGGGTGTTTCAGGAGCACCTGCAGGTGCGAGGTCTCGAATGGAGACTGTGTCCTCCCGCCCGTCCGGGTACACCACGTAAGCATACTGCGGGTTGGCGTGGAGGAGGCTCACCCTCTCGACCAGGGGGTCCGCCTTATGGGTCCTCACGTGCTTCCGCAGTAGGACGGGACCTGGAGAAGTCAGCCATGTTGGTAGCGAAATCCCCGACGTGGACTTCCTGGGGAAGGAGAACATTCTCTCGTGAGGAGTGGCATTGGTGGGTGTACAGAGCAGCGACCGAATGGAATGGAGCGCCGCAGGGAGGACCTCCTGCCAGCGGGAGGTCGGAAGGCCCTTAGATTTTAAGTTTAAAAGGACTGCCTTCCAGACTGTCGCATTCTCCCTTTCCACCTGGCCGTTACCCCGGGGGTTGTAGCTGGTGGTCCTGCTTGTAGCAATGCCTCTCGCGAGCAGGTACTGCCGAAGTTCGTCGCTCATAAAAGATGAGCCCCTGTCGCTATGGATATAGCTAGGGAAACCGAACAAGGCGAAGAGGTCATTCAGACATTTAATGACCGTGGTACTGGTCATGTCCGAGCAAGGGATGGCAAACGGGAAACGGGAGTACTCATCAATTATATTGAGGAAGTACACATTGCGGTCAGAGGAGGGGAGGGGCCCTTTAAAATCGATGCTCAGCCGCTCGAAGGGGCGCGTGGCTTTGATCAGGCTCGCTCTGTCTGGCCTATAAAAATGCGGCTTGCACTCGGCACAGATCTGGCAGTTCCTGGTCATGGTCCTGACCTCCTCGATGGAGTAGGGCAGGTTACGGGATTTGATAAAATGGAAGAACCTGGTGACCCCCGGGTGGCAGAGGTCATTGTGGAGGGTCTGTAGCCTATCAACCTGCGCGTTGGCGCACGTACCACGTGATAGGGCATCTGGGGGCTCATTGAGTTTCCCGGGCCGGTACAAGATATCGTAATTGTAGGTGGAGAGTTCGATTCTCCACCTTAAGATCTTGTCATTCTTGATTTTGCCCCGCTGCTTATTATGAAACATAAAAGCCACTGAACGCTGGTCAGTGAGCAGGGTAAATCGTTTTCCGGCCAGGTAATGCCGCCAATGTCGCACGGCTTCCACAATGGCCTGGGCCTCCTTTTCGACAGAGGAGTGTCGAATCTCGGGGCCCTGGAGGGTCCTTGAGAAAAAGGCCACGGGTCTCCCCGCCTGGTTAAGGGTTGCAGCTAGGGCAAAGTCAGATGCGTCGCTCTCCACTTGAAAAGGAAGGGACTCATCCACAGCGTGCATTGTGGCCTTCGCAATGTCTCCTTTTATGAGAGTGAAGGCTGCACAGGCCTCTGCTGTCAGGGGGAAGGAGGCGGACTTGATGAGGGGTCGGGCTTTATCCGCATAGTTGGGCACCCACTGAGCATAGTAAGAGAAAAACCCCAGGCATCTCTTCAGTGCTTTCTGGCAGTGGGGGAGGGGGAGCTCCATAAGGGGGCGCATTCTATCGGGGTCTGGGCCGATGACTCCGTTCTCCACTACGCAGCCAAGAATAGCAAGGCGCGTAGTACGAAACATACATTTGTCTTTGTTGTATGTGAGATTCAGCCGCTGGGCCGTCCGGAGGAATTTCTCTAGATTAACGTCGTGGTCCTGCTGGTCGTGGCCGCAGATGGTGACGTTGTCTAGATATGGGAAAGTGGCCTGGAGCGCGTTCTGGTCAACCATCCGGTCCATCTCCCGTTGGAAGACAGAAACTCCGTTGGTGACGCCGAAGGGAACTCTGAGAAAGTGATAGAGCCGACCGTCAGCTTCAAAAGCTGTGTACTGGCGGTCCTCAGCCCTGATGGGGAGCTGGTGGTATGCCGACTTCAGATCAATCGTCGAGAACACCCGGTATTGTGCTATCTGATTGACCATGTCAGATATGCGGGGGAGTGGGTATGCATCTAGTTGGGTGTAGCGATTGATCGTCTGGCTGTAGTCAATAACTAGGCGCTGTTTTTCGCCAGTCTTCACTACCACCACTTGTGCTCGCCATGGGCTGGTGCTACTTTCAATAATCCCTTCCTTCAGGAGTCTCGCTACCTCGGATTTAATGAAGCTCCTATCCCCAACACTGTAACGCCTGCTTTTGGTAGCGATGGGCTTACAGTCGCGGGTGAGGTTAGCGAACAAGGAGGGGGGGGGAACTTTAAGGGTGGAGAGGCTGCAAATGGTGCACGGCGGGCGATTTAAAAGCTGCTGGCTGCAGACTGTGAGTGGGGGGAGGGGTCCGTCATACGCTAATGTGACACTCTTAAGGTGGCACTGAAAATCCAACCCCAGTAGAACGGCAGCGCAGAGATGGGGCAGGACCAGAAGTTTAAAATTTTTGTATTCTGTGCCCCTTACTGAAAGGGTCACTACACAGTAGCCACCGACGTCCGCTGACTGGGCTTTGGAAGCCAAAGAGATCCGATGGCGCGTCGGCAGGACCGGGAGAGAGTAACTGCGCACCGTGTCGGGGTGGATAAAGCTCTCCGTGCTCCCGCTGTCAAAAAGGCAGGTAGTGGCGCGGCCGTTTACCGTAATATCCATCATGGACCTGGACAGTTGATGAGGGAGAGATTGGTCCAGCGTCACGGAGGCCAGCGTATGGTCGAGCGAGTCGATGTGGTCGTCAGATGAGGCGGTGGTTGAGTCCGGGTCCCCCGTGGTTGAAGTCGGAGGCGTCCAAGATGGCGGACAAAATGGCGGCGCCCACGGTCCCGATCCCCACGCGGCTGGGGGAGCCCAAGATGGCGGACAAGATGGCTGCGCCCACGGTTCGCACGCAGCGCTGCTGGCGTTAGCGGTCTTCCCTTTGCAGGCGCTAACGTAGTGACCTTTCTTCCCGCAGCCGGAGCAGGTAGCATTCTTCGCGGGGCAGCGTGCTCTAGGGTGTTTAGCTTGGCCACAAAAATAGCATTTTTGTGCCTTGGACATCGCTGCAGCAGTCGGAGGTGGCGGTCCCATGGCCCAAGATTGCGGCGTCCACGGCGCGGGGCGATGAGTGGAGAAAGCGTCCATATTTCTGTGGGCCGCGTCGAGCGAGAGCGCGAGGGACACTGCCTTTGTCAGGTCTATTTCACCCTTCTCCAGCAGCCTCTGCCGGGAGTAGTCGGACCTTAGACCCGCAACGAAAGCGTCTCGTATCAGTCCCTCCGCATGTGCCGCGGCCGATACTTCCTTGCAGTCGCAGCCGCGTCCGAGTACCCGCAGTGCCCGTAGGAAGGCTTCCACCGATTCCCCGGGCTGCTGTCTGCGAGATCTTAAAAGGTGCCTGGCATAGACCGTGTTAACCGGGCGTGCATACTGCCCTTTCAGTAGGTCGATAGCCGCCGCGTAGGTCGTCGCATCTTGGATTAAAGTATAGACTTGGTGGCTCACCTTCGAGGCCAGGATTTTCAGTTTATTTTCATCAAGAGTCACGGTCGAGGCTTCCAGATACGCCTCAAAGCAACGCAGCCATTGTGCGAATTTAGTCGACGAACCTGCTTCTTGGGGGTCTAAGTCCAGGCATGTTGGTCTGAGGGCTCGCAGCAGCGCCTGCTGCTCAGCGTTTTGCGCCATCGGTTGATCAGCATCCGCAGCCAACATTTAACTTTGGTAATAAAATTGATGCACTATCAATTGCTACAAAAGACTGGAGATTGAGAAAGTAATAAACAGGCTTTTATTACCAAAGAACAGAGCATGCCTCTTGTGGTTGCCTGGTATCCAAAAGGGCCGGAGGCTTCTGAGCAGCGACCTTTATACCCAGCCATGAGGGTGGAGCCAGGGGCGGAGTCAGCTGAGGCATGCACAGACAAGTACAACAATATGCAAGAGTGAACAACAGTACTAACAGTGAACAACAATACTAACAACAGTGGTTTACCACAGTATCTCACGATAAACACACTCACAAAGGTCTTTACCAGTATCATCGATTGGTATTCGGAATAGCATCGGCTCCAGCGATATGGCAAAGAGCGATGGAACAAGTCCTGCAAGGGATTCCGGGGACTCAGTGTTACTTGGACGACATCCTTGTAACAGGTGAAGATGACAGTGAACACCTTAACAACCTAGAACAGGTGCTCACTAGACTACGGGAACATGGGCTGCGAGCCAACCGCCCCAAGTGCGAATTTTTTAAGAAACAGATATCGTATTGTGGCCACGTGATTGATGAAGAGGGGTTACATAAGTCCCCTGACAAAATTGAAGCGGTTGTTAAGGCCCCAGCACCTGAAAATGTGTTGCAACTGAGGTCATTCCTCAGGTTGATGAATTACTATCATAAGTTTTTGCCAAATTTGTCGACAATTCTGCATCCACTGAACGCCCTGCTACGAACAGGGGTAGCATGGAAATGGAGCGATGATTGTAAACGTGCTTTTCGGAAGAGTAAGGACTTAATCACTTCGAAGGAAGTATTGGCTCACTACAACCCAGCACTGCCAATCAGGCTGGCGTGTGATGCGTCTCCCTACGGCATTGGGGCGGTACTGTCACATAAATTCCTTGATGGTTTGGAGAGGCCGATAGCTTTTGCGTCACGCTCGTTAACTTCTGCCGAGCGTAACTACGCCCAGATTGACAGAGAGGCCCTCAGCCTAGTGTGGGGGGTGAAGAAGTTCAATCACTATCTGCACGGTCAAAAATTTACTCTACTAACCGATCATCAACCTCTTGTCTCCATTTTCAACCCTCAGAAGGGCGTACCGATAATGACAGCACAACGGCTGCAGAGATGGTCCCTTTTCCTAGGGGCACACCAATATGACATCGAGTACAAAGGAACTAAACAGCATGGAAATGCTGATGGATTGTCACGTCTACCGTTGCCGACGGTGGAAGAAGAAGACCTTGCAGTGGATCCAATGGAGTTATTCCACTCGACCATAGTCGAATGTCTCCCTGTGACGAATGCAAACATAGAAAAGGAAACACGGAATGACCCGACACTATCACAGGTCTATGATTTAACGGTGAAGGGATGGCCAGCACATGGTGAACCACTGCTGCCAGCTTTCTCGCCGAGAAGAGAACAGCTGTCAGTGTGCAGAGAAACCTTGATGTGTGGATCCAGAGTAGTAATTCCACCTAAGTTGACGGATAGAGTGCTCAATGAGCTTCATGAGGGTCATCTGGGTGGGGTAAAAATGAAGAGCTTAGCCAGAGCTTTTGTGTGGTGGCCGGGAATCGATAGAGAAATCGAAGAGATGACCAAGAGCTGTGCAGGATGCCAGAAGGTCCAAAATGCCCCATCACAAGCTCCTCTGCATCCATGGGAGTGGCCCTCATCTCCATGGCAAAGGGTGCACATTGATTTTGCTGGTCCCTTCATGGACTCGATGTTTTTAATCGCGGTGGATGCACATTCAAAGTGGCCAGAGGTAATAAAAATGTCCTCAACCACCACGGAAAAAACTATCGCAGTTTTACGAACCATATTCGCCAGGAATGGGCTGCCTGAACAGATTTGCTCTGACAATGGACCACAGTTTGTGGCTGAAGAGTTCCGGAGGTTCTTAAAGAACAATGGTGTTAAGCATTACACATCCGCCCCATATCATCCAGCCACTAATGGATTGGCCGAGAGGTTTGTCCAAACATTCAAGAAGGCTATCAAGGCAATGTGTAATGAAGATATACCCCTACAACACAAGGTGGACAACTTCTTGTTTGCCTACCAGAATGCGACACATGCGGTTACCAACCAAACTCCAGCCATGATGTTCTTCAATCGAAGACTACGATGCCGCTTGGATTTGGTTAAGCCAAAAGTCCGAAGAGATGTGGAGAACAGGCAGTTTCAGAATATGAATGAAAGGCCGACCAGGAGTTTTAAGATAGGTCAACCAGTTTTGACCCGGGACTACCGCACTGAGAAATGGCAGCCAGGAACGATTTGTACACAACAAGGACCTCTCATGTATACCGTGGACGTTGGGGAGAGCATTGTAAGACGCCATGCTGACCAGATTCTAGAGTCACTGGAAAACGTCAACTCCACACCACGATCTGATACACCTGGTAATGAAGTCGACGTTCCAATTGCAGCTACCGCAGAACCGGTAATATTGGAAGCAGATGAAACAAACAACGACATTGATTCCGACTCAACATTGCCAGAAGAACCTGATACTCCAAAGAGGCGTTATCCAGACAGAATCAGGAAGCCTCCTCAAAGACTGAACTTATAATTGCTTAAACTTAACCAATGTATCTAGCAACAGTAATTGTGATTGTAATTCGTTATCATTAGTTGTTAAATGAATGTTATGTACTGTTTATCTAAAAGGGGAGGAATTGTTGTGTATGTACCTTTAAGAGAATAACTGGTCTCAGACTGCAGTACCGGCAGTGACCACCCCTGTATAAAGGCGCTAGAGAGCCTCTGTTGGTTAGATTCGTTTATGCCTTTCACCAGTAAACATCTCTTTGTTTCTCTCCTGCTAGTCCGTGTCTCAATCATTCACGGACTTAACAGTGGCGGAAATGGCGGAGGATGATCCGTTGAATGTGGAGGCTGGTGGGGTGAAAGGTGAGGACAAGGGGAACCCTATCGTGGTTCTGGGAGGGAGGGGCAGGGGTGAGAGCAGAAGTGCGCGAAATAGAACGGACACGGTCAAGGGCCGTGTCAACGACGGTAGAGGGGAATCCTCAGTTGAGGAAAAAGGAAGACATGTCAGAAGCACTAGTATGGAAGGTGGCATCGTCAGAACAGACGCGGCGGAGACGGAGAAACTGGGAGAAAGGAATAGAGTCCTTACAGGAAGCGGGGTGGGAGGAAGTGTAGTCCAGGTAGCTGTGGGAGTCGGTGGGCTTGTAGTGGATGTTTGTTGAAAGCCGATCGCCAGAAATGGAGACGGAGAAGTCAAGGAAGGGAAGGGAAGAGTCGGAGATGGACCATGTGAAGGTGAGGGCTGGGTGGAAATTGGAAGTAAAGTGAATGAACTTATCCAGTTCAGGACGAGAGCAGGAAACGGCACCAATACAGTCATCGATGTACCGGAAAAAGAGGTGAGGGAGGGGACCTGAGTAGGACTGGAACAAAGAATGTTCCACATGTCCCATGAACAGGCAGGCATAGCTAGGGCCCATCTGGGTTCCCATAGCAACACCTTTAGTTTGGAGGAAGTGAGTGGAGTCAAAGAAGAAGTTGTTCAATGTGAGAACAAGTTCAGCCAGGCGGAGGAGGGTGGTGGAGGATGGGGACTGGTTGGGCCTCTGTTCAAGGAAGAAACAGAGCGCCCGAAGGCCGTCCTGGTGGGGGATAGAGGTGTAGAGGGATTGGACATCCATGGTGAAAAGGAGATGGTTGGGGCCAGGAAACTGGAAACTGTTAAAGTGACGGAGGGCGTCGGAAGAGTCGCGAATGTAGGTGGGAAGAGACTGGACAAGGGGAGAAAAAATAGAGTCGAGATAGGAAGAGATAAGTTCCGTGGGGCAAGAACAGGCTGAAACGATGGGTCTACCAGGGCAGTCCTGTTTGTGGATCTTGGGAAGGAGGTAGAAGCGGGCTGTGCGGGGTTGGGGGACTATGAGATTGGCGGCCATGGAGGGAAGATCTCCAGAGGAGATGAGGTCAGTGACACACTTGGAAACAATGGCTTGATGTTTGCTAGTGGGGTCATGGTCCAGGCGGAGGTAGGAGGAGGTGTTGGAGAGTTGGCGTTCAGCTTCCGCACGGTACAGGTCGGTTCGCCAAACAACAACAGCACCACCCTTATCAGCAGGTTTAATGATAATGTTCGGGTTGGATCGGAGAGAATGGAGTGCTGCAAGTTCAGAGGGTGTTAGGTTGGAGTGAGTGAGGGGAGCAGAGAAATGGAGACGGCCGATGTCACGTCGGCAGTTAGCAATGAAAAGATCTAGAGAGGGTAGAAGGCCAGAGGGAGGGATCCAAGTAGAACGAGAATTTAGAAAGTGGGAGAAAGGGTCAGCCGTGCGGGGGGAAGACTCCTGGCCAGAGAAGTGGGCACGGAGATGAAGGCGGCGGAAAAAGAGCTCAGCATCGTGCCGAGCTCGAAATTCATTCAGATGGGGGCGTAAGGGGATAAAGCTCAGACCTTTGCTGAGGACTGATCATTCGGGGTCAGACAGGGGAAGGTCAGAGGGGATAGTGAAAACACGGCAGGGGGTGAGATTGGAAGAAGGGATCGGATCGGGGGAAAGTAACGGGGAAGAAGGTTCTGTAGGGGCGTTGGTGTCCACGAGTTGACGAAGCTTGCGATCCTTGACATCAGAAAGGAAGAAAAAAAGTTTTTTGTTGAAGCGTCGGATGAGTCGAAGGATGAAATGGAACTGTGGACCCGGACAGCATTGAAATAGAGTGCGTCGGTGCTGCTGAAGAGAGAGGTCGAGGTTGGTCATGTGGCGGCGCATGGCGTTGAGCGTGGATCTCAAGATGCGGCGAGAGCAGTAGTTCGAAGCACAATGAATATCGAGAAGATATTTATAATCCTGGGTGGATCCGAAACACGAAGGGTGGAAGTTTAGTTGGAATCCACGTGGAATAACTCTGAACCGGAGACAGTTACTGAGGAAAGAGATGTGGCTGTGAAACCGAGTCTTGGCAGATACCTGGTCAAAAACGAGAAGGGAAACTGAAAGCAATGAAGATGAACAAGGTTGAATAGATAAACGGAACTCCCGTCGGAGAGAAGAGCAGAACTTCTTCAAGGTAGGCATTCCTAGAAGAGAGGTGGCAGTGAACCAAACACTAATATAATTGCAAAATACTGCAAATGCCTATCTCTGCACCTGCTTAATATCTGTTACATCTCCAGCTTTTTCCAGTTCTGATGAAGGGTCCCAGACCTGAAACGTTAACCCTGTTTCTCTCTCCACGGATGCTGCCTGGCCTGCTGAGTATTTCCAGCATTTTCTGTTGTTATTTCTGATTTCTATCAGTTCCTCCCTTTCATTAGACCCTGTGTTCCCCGACATCTTTGGGAGGTTATTTGTGTCCTCCTTTGTGAAGACAGAACCAAAGTATGTATTTAATTGGTCTGCGATTTCTTTGTTCCCCATTATAAATTCCCCTGATTCTGACTGCAAGGGACCTACGTTTGACTTCAACAAACTTTTTCTCTTCACATATCTATAAAAGCTTTTACAGTCAGTTTTTATGTTCCCTGCAAGCTTACTCTCATACTCTATTGTCCCCCTCTTAATTAATCCCTTTGTCCTCCTTTGTTGGATCCTAAACTGCTCCCAATCCTCAGGTTTACTGCTTTTTCTGGCCAATTTATATGTCCTCTCCTTGGATCTTATGCTATCACTAATTTCCCTTGTTAGCCATGGTTGAGTCACCTTTTTTGTTTTATTTTTATGCCAAACAGGGATGAACAAATTCTGTAGTTCATCCATGCGATCTTTGAATGTTTGCCATTGCCCATCCACCGTCAACCCTTTGAGTGACATTCCCCAATCAATCCTACCCAACTCGCACCTCATACCATCGTAGTCTCCTTTATTTAAATTCAGGACCCTAGTCTCTGACTCAGCTATTTCACTCTCTATCTTAATGAAGAATTCTACCATATTATGATCGCTCCAACCCAAGGGGCCTCACATAACAAGATTGCTAATTAATCCTTTATCATTACATAAGACCCAGTCTAAGATGGCCTGATCTCTAGTTGGTTCCTCGACATATTGGTCCAGGAAACTATCCCTTATACACTCCAGGAATTCCTCCTCCACAGTATTGTTACTAATTTGGTTAGCCCAATCTATATGTAGATTAAAGTCACCCATGATAATTGCACGCTTCTCTAATTTCCCGTTTAATGCCATCCCCGACCTCTGCATTACTGTTTGGAGGTTTATACACCACTCCCACTAACATTTTCTGACCCTTGGTATTTCTCAGTTCTACTCATACAGATTCCACATCATCAGAGCTAATATCTTTCCTTTCAATTGTGTTAATCCCCTCTTTAACCAGCAATGCTACCCACCTCCTTTTCCTTTTTGCCTATCGTTCCTGAATATTGAATACCCCTGGATGTTGATTTCCCAGCCTTGGCACCCTGGAGCCATGTTTCTGTAATCCCAATCATATCATATTCGTTTACCTCTATTTGCGCAGCTAATTCATCCACCTTATTACGAATGCTCCTCGCATTAAGACACAAAGCCTTCAGGCTTGTTTTTTTAACGCTCTTAGACCTTTTAGAATTATTATTTACTGTGGCCATGTTTGATTTAAACCCAAGGCCTAGAAATTTGATGGGCTGCGCCACCAGTTAGCGCCTAAAGAGGGCACTCAGTGGCTTTAGCGCCACTGGCCACGCCTCCCGCGATATTTAGCTGGGGCGCTAATGGTGGCATTAGCCTGTTGCGCTGCGCCGCCACCGATGATGTCATCGGTGTGCGCAGCACCCCACTACTGCCCCGATCGCGATATTTGGTAGCGCCTGCCTCTGTAGCGCTGTTTGCAAATCGCGCCCGGTTCATGGGGCCTACCTGTGGCGGGAGTGGTGCAAATTAAGGTGGAGGTGCTGGGCGGCCGTTTTTTTCGGCGGCTGCCTGCCAGCACCTCCGTCCCCGGCCTCCTGATCTCCCCCCGCGGCAGTGCCGGCTGATTTCCGAGAGCCCGGCACTTCTCCTCGGTGCTGGGCTCTTTTGCCGGCACTCACGATCTCTGATCACGCTGGTGCAGGCCCCTCCCCCTTAAGAATGGGAGGGGCCTGCAGTACCGCAGCGCACCGTGCCGCAGCACGTTGCTCTGCGATATTCAGTTTCAGCGCCCTAAGAGGGACGCGGAGCGCCTCGAGCAGCGCCCTGTGTCCCTCTTGGGGCGCACAAGCTGAATTTCCGGCGGTCGCAACTGCTCCGATCGCAGCGGTAATTCCGGCACCCAGGTGAGCTGGGCACCCCATTTGCGGCTCCACCGAATTTCTCCCCCCTTGATTTCTCTGCCTGTCACATTTTTTTTTCTCCTTCCTGTCTTTTGCTTTTATCCTTGTTTCCCTTTCCTCTGTTTCCCCGCTCAGGTTCCCAACCCCTGCCATTTTAGTTTAAACCCTCCCCCAGAGTATTAGCAAACACTCCCCCTAAGACATCGGTTCTGACCCTGCCCAGGTGCAAACCGTCCGTTTTGTACTGGTCCCACCTCCCCCAGAATAATAATAATAATAATAATAATAATTCAACTTTATTGTCATTGCACAAGTACATGAACAATGAAATGTGATCTTGCAAGCTCCCATGACTGGGAGAAGCAAAGCCGCTGCGTCGGTGCGCGCCGCCATTCCATTTCCACCATTCCTCCTGTCCGACAATCTTCAGCCCAACGCCCGGGCCTGCTCACCAGCCGCTCCTCCTTCCGTGACCTTCTCACCAACCGCCCCTCCTCGGGGCTCCTTCCGTGACCTTCTGCACCTGGTCTTCCCTGATGGTCACTGTAAAGTCTGTGGGTTGTCTAGCGAAGTAATACACAGACTACAAGGGTAACTTAAACAGGACTTTACTATTCGAAGGTCAGGGCGAATCTGCCCAATAAATTCTGCCACAGCACTTATATACCGGTGTGGTCACCGTCGGTATTACAGTATACAGCAGCCAGGATAAAGTAGTGCCACACCTAAAATAGTTCTCTTAAAGGTGGACGGTTACATACAATAGTTCTCTTAAAGGTAGAACAGTTACATACACTACAATCCTCCCTTTTTAGCTTACAACATACTTATTCCCCATTAAACATAACCTCCTAACATATATCCAACTTTATGTTAAAACAGTTCACAGATGTAATCTCTGCGGAAACAGTTCACAGATTCAGTCTCTGCGGGAAACAGTTCATAGATTTAGTCTCTGCGGGAAACAGTTCACAGATTCAATCTCGGTGGATATGCCTTCCGTGCTTCTTGACTCGGTCCTGACAATGCCTCAGTGGTGCAGCAGTTCCCCGTGGTGTAGTCGGTTCACGTTGCTGGAGTGACTCATCCAATAGTCCTTCACTGGACTTAACAGCTTGAACTTCCGTCCTTCTGAACCAGTATTGTTGGCTTGTAAAACTTGAGTACCTTGGGAAGTTTTCTACTTCCAAACTGATTTGGCTCCGTTCGCAGGGACCCCGTGCGTGATCTAATAGTGATGATGATGGTCCAGATGATCATCATCTTCTGCTTCGTCTTTTCCTTTTCTGTGGTTCAGATGGTTATCATCTTCTGCTTCGTCTTTTCCTTTTCTGCTTCTTGGAGACTCTCGGGGCTCCATTGTCAGCTGCCAGCTGCCTGCACAGTTCCTCCCGTAGTAGCGCCACCATCTCCCGATGTTCCTTAGACATTTTGTGATTCATCAAGGTTTCTGCACTTTGGGAGTTTTCATCACAAGCTGGGCAGAACAGGTCCTCGTAATATTCGGTGTCGCTCAACAGGTCATGGTAATATTCGGTGTCGTCCTGAGCTAAGCCAGCGGGAGGGTCTTCTATTTCCTCCTTGCCCAGCTGAACGTTAGCCGACTTTTGTTCTAAATCCCGACATCTGTCCTGAAGAGACTTCATCATGCGTTCAGCTTCATCCCGCTTTTTCTGGGCTTCCTGCAAGTCTTTTACTAATGACCTCATTTGTGATTTCAATACTTCAACTTCATTCGGAGATTGATTGATCGGACCATTCAATCCCTCTACTGAAGTAGCTGTTTCAGCATTCTGTTGTTCTGCATTGACGTGAGGCAGCGTACTTTCGGCATCCAAGAGCAGCTCTGCTGCAGTCTTCTCAGTCTGTGTTGCCACCTCAGCTATTTCAATAACCTTTGAGAGTTCCGAACCCCTTTTCTTTGAAGATTGAGGCTCGTGTTCAAGTTTTTCCCATTTCAGGGTCTTGTCCCTCAGCATATGAAGAAGTTGGCTGACTGTTAACTCTTCTGCCATCATCCATTTCCCATTAGCTGCAGGGCTGTTTATAAACTTGCCCTGGGGCTCCTTTGCTGTTTCTACTTTGCCATCATCCGCAGAATCCACCATTCCAATTTCCACAAATGAATCGTCCGGTGATGCTGCACCCAACTTCAGTAGGAGCTCGGAAGTCATGTCGACCAAATCAGCCTTTTCTGCCTGCAACCTGCTAACAAGCGCCTTCAGTTGCTGCACATCTTGTTCCACCAGATTAGAGCACGCACCTTCAGAAACCGAATCAGCTTTGATTCGTTTGGCCTCCTCTCGCAGACGGTTTGTGTGCTCCTGCTCCCTTTTCTCCCTCAGCTGCTTCTGTTGTCTTTCCAGATTCTCCCATTCGGTGTCATAGAACTTTTTCATTGCTTTCATCTCTTGTTCGAGACGGCAACTCAATTGCTCTAATTGCTGTCATAATTTGAAATAAGTTTGAGTTCGAGCTCGGTGTTCCTCAGTAATGTATATGTCTGTCAACTGAACAGACTCAGAATTCTCTGTCAAGCTATGTTGTTGTTGTTCAGTGGAGTTCTGTTCTGAAACTTTGTTCTCCTCTGGAGCATAAGCCTTTATGCACGCCTTCGTTTTTCCAACCTTAGTCAGCAAGTCCATTTTAGCCTTGTCTTTCATACTTGGGCTGGACTTATCGTCATCCGTTTCAGAGTCTGAGCTGATTGTCCGCACCGAGTCCTCACTCGTTATTGCTTTTAGGTAGTGCCATTCCATGTCTATTTTCTTGATCCACTCCCGTCCTAGAAGTGATGGTCCTCCCTCAGGTAGTACATATAAGTCCATTCCTGGGTGTTCTTTGCCCCTGTCTCTCACCTTGACTCTTATCTTTCCCATGGGGTATACTTTATGCCCCATGTATGTCTGCAATACGAACTTGGTATCTCTCAAGGGTATATGTGAGAATAGCCGGTTGTAATCCCTTCGATTTATGACTGATAGGGCTGATCCAGTGTCCAACTCCATTTTTACTTGGACTCTGGCTATTTTTAGCATGACCCAGATAGTTTGTAGGTCAGCTTCCTTACTCACATTGTGAATTCTCAGGCTACCCAGTTCCTGGCCGTTTGGGTCTGAATCCGAATTCGGTTCATCTGAACTCTTCTCAGCCACCTTGTGTACTTTGTTGTACTTTTCCTGTGATGGTTTTCTTTGGTTGTTGGTCTTCTTCCCTGACCGGCATACTTTAGCTATGTGACCCAGTTTGCCACATTTTCTACATTCCTGGTTTTTAAACCAGCACTGGTTCTGATCGTGTGTTGTCTTCCCACAACGATAACATTTCGTTGTACCCAAAGTAATTTGATCCACACTGAGTACCACTGCCTTTAGCTGCATTTCCGCAGTTCCTTTTGCTGCGGCTTCGTGTGATGCTGCAATAAGAACAGCCCTCTCAAGTGTAAGGTCGTTCTCTTCGAGCAGTCGCTTTTGCGTTCCTTCCTTCGACAACCCGCACACGAACTTGTCTCGCAATGCCTCTGTCAGATTTCCTCCAAACTGGCAGTATTTCGCTAATCTACGCAGTTCGACCAAGTATTCCGCGTTGCTTTCCTCTTTCCATTGCGTTCTCGCATAAAATTTGAATCGTTCCGCCAACATCAGCGGTGTGGGGTTCAAGTGATCCTTCAGAACAGCAACAATATTATCGAAAGTCTGATCCGCCGGTTTAGCTGGTGATAGAAGATGCTTCAATAACCCGTATGTCTTCGCGCCCATCGAGTTTTGCAAGGTTATAGCTTTATCATCATCTTCTATTTTATTGGCCTCACAATATATCTCGATATGTTCTACGTACGTGGCCCAATCTTCCACCTCGGCATCGAAGTTGTTGATGTTACCATGCTTAGGCATCTTCACTATCTCCCACTATCTTTCTGCGAAACAACAGGATTTCTCTTTAACTTTTTAACTTTTTCTTTTTTTTTCTCCAAAAATGGCGGTTTCCCGCGCTTGTCTTCTTCCCCGCCTACTGGCAAAATGGCGGTTTCCCGCGCTTGTCTTCTTCCCCCCTACTGGCAAAATGGCGGTTTCCCACTCCTGACTTCTTCCTCTGGTGGGAGGGGTAAGCTTTGCCCTCGGGCGACGACCGCTGGTTTACGGGGTTTGTAGCCTATGCGCCGGCTTCAGTTTATTCTGAAGCGCGCGCTAGAAAAGCCGATCGCGTTCCTTGTTCCCCCCCCCCTTCTTCTTTTCGGCAGGGGCAACCGGCGCTGGGGACAACCAGTTGGCGTCGGACAGATCCAGCTCCTGGTCCTTCACGGCAGCTGCTGCAAGCCGTTGGCCGGAACCTCGCTCGGTCTCTCTCTCGGGCTCCGTCTCTCCCGCTCGCGTGGCTCTCGCTCGCTCTCTCTCGGGCTCTGTCTCTCCCGCTCGCTCAGCTCTCGCTCGCTCTCTCTCGGGCTCTGTCTCTCCCGCTCGCGCGGCTCTCCCTCAGCGGCTTTAAACGCCTCTCCCAGACCTCCCGCAGTCCGGTCCTTTCCTCCCCGGATGCGGCTGATTCTTTGCGGGTTATTTAGTTATTTATTTATTTATTGCCTCCGCGCCTTATGATCCCGGTCGCAGCGCCTCGCGGCCTCGGTAGGTGCCCGGCCTTTTTCCCTCCAATCGCGCCTCCCAGCCCTCTTGCAGTCCGGTGCTTTCCTCCCCGGCTGCGGCTGAGTTCTCCGTGGCTTATTTATGTTTATATCTTCCCGCGCCTTACGATCCCGGTCGCAGCGCCTCGTGGTCGCGGTATTTGTCCGGCCTTTTTCGCCATCGCGGTCTAGTCGTCTCACGACGCTCCCCAGCCCGCTTGTACCGCGGCTTCTGCTCCACGCTGCCCCAGTCTCAGCGCCTCTGGGCCCGACTTCTGTCCAGCTCCTTTCCCCCTCGACCGTGGTCGAGTGCACCGCCCTTATCCTCCGTTTATTTGTTTCTATTTTCCCTTTACTCACAGTCACCGTGGCCGACTTGCTTCTCGTGTTGATCGGCTCACTCACCACCGTGGCAGAAGGGACAATCCGTGCCTGTTGCTGATGGAAGACTTCGTGTTTGAAATCTTCCTCCTTTCTTGGTCTGCAGACTCGAGTTTTCTCTCAGCAAAACGATGAGGGCGGGTGCCTCTTCTCGACGCTCGTTTACTTCTTCAGAAGTATTGTTGCCGCAGGGTAAGATCGAACTCGTCGCCACTGTAAAGTCTGTGGGTTGTCTAGCGAAGTAATACACAGACTACAAGAGTAACTTAAACAGGACTTTACTATTCGAAGGTCAGGGCGAATCTGCCCAATAAATTCTGCCACAGCACTTATATACCGGTGTGGTCACCGTCGGTATTACAGTATACAGCAGCCAGGATAAAGTAGTGCCACACCTAAAATAGTTCTCTTAAAGGTGGACGGTTACATACAATAGTTCTCTTAAAGGTAGAACAGTTACATACACTACAGTCACCCCTCCAGGTATTAACCAGGCCTGGCCCTGCTTAGCTTCCAAGCCTTGCCAGTGACCCTGTCCCTAATCCCAGGAGCAGGGCCGGTTCCCATGTCCCAGGAATTTGAATCCCTCCCCCTTGCACCATTGCTCTAGCCTCATATTCATCTGAAGTATCCTTCTATTTCTACTCTGACTTGCACGTTGCATTTGTAGCAATCCTGAGATTACTACCTTTGAGGTCCTATTTTTTAATTTACCTCCTAACTCCCTATATTCAGCTTTTAGGACCTCATCCCGGTTTTTACCTATATCGTTGGTACCTATATGTACCACGACAACTGGCTGTTCACCCTCCCCTTCCAAAATGTTCTGCAGCCGCTCTGAGACATCCTTGACCCTTGCACCAGGGAGGCAACACACCATCCTGGAGTCTCGTTTGCGGCTGCAGAAATGCCTATCTATTCCCCTTAAAATAGAATCCCCTATTACTATAGCTCTCCCCCTCTTTTTACTCCCGTCCTGTGTAGCAGAGCCGCCCCTGGTGCCAGGAAGTTGGCTGCTGCTGCCTTCCCCTGGTAAGCCATCCCCCCCATCAGTATCCAAAGTGGTATATCTGTTTGAGAGGGGGATGGCCACAGTGGATCCCTGCACTACCTGCCTGCGCATACTACTCTGCCTGTTGGTCACCCTTTCCCTTTCTGCCTGTGCCACATTTATCTGCGGTGTGACCAACTGATTAAACGTGCTATTCACGATGTCCTCAGCATCGCAAATGGTCCAGTATGTATCCAATCGCTGCTCCAGCGCTGCAATGCGGTCTGCCAGTAGCTGCAGCTGGACACACTTTCTGCACACATGGTTGTCAGGGACAGAGGAGGTGTCCCTGAGCTCCCACATAGTGCAGGAGGAGCATACCACAGCACCGGGCTGTCCTGCCATGACTTACCCTTTAATTAATTGAAATTAAATTAAACAAATCAATCCCACCAATTACACTACAGATAAATGATATATTTAAGGGCCCTGGTTTACCAACAGTCCCCGCTACACCCCAGAGATCCTAGAAACTATAAACCACAGAGTTAAAGTTTAAAAAGAGAGAAATACTCACCAACCAATCACTTACCTGCTTTCTGGTGACGTCACACTTCGATTACTTTTTACTTCTCTCCCTCTATGAGATTGGATGTTAGTATGCTCTGAGTCCTACCTGGTCTCTGGGGCCTTTTATAGCCTCGCCGCTCGTGTTTCCCGCCGCCGCCGCTGCCGCTGCCACTCATATCAGTGATATGAAGGTCCAAACATTCATCAGAACATAAGAAATAGGAGCAGGAGTAGGCCATACGACCCCTCGAGCCTGCTCCGCCATTCAATAAGATCATGGCTGATCATCGACCTCAACTCCACTTTCCCACCCGATCTCCACATCCCTTGATTCCCCTAGAGTCCAAAAATCTATCGATCTCAGCTTTGAATATACTCAAAGACTCAGCATCCACAGCACTCTGCGGCAGAGAATTCCAAACATTCATAACCCTCTGAGTGAAGAAATTCTTCTTCATCCCAGTCTTAAATGACCGGCCCCTTATCCTGAGACTATGCCCCCTAGTTCTAGACACTCCAGCCAGGGGAAACAACCTCACAGCATCTACCCTGTCAATCACCTTCAGAATCTTGTATGTTTCAATGAGATCACCTCTCATTTTTCTAAACTCCAGAGAGTATAGTCCCATTCTACACAATCTCTCATCATAGGACAGCCCTCTCATCCCAGGAATAAATCTCGTGAACATTTGTTGCACTGCCTCCAAGGCAAGTATATCTTTCCTTAGATAAGGAAACCAAAACTGTGCACAGTACTCCAGGTGTGGTCTCACCAAGGCCCTGTACAATTGGAGCAAGATGTCCTTACACATATACTCAACCCCCTTGCAATAAAGACCATTTGCCTTCCTTATTGCTTGCTGTACCTGCATGCTAGCTTTCTGTGTTCCTTGCACGAGGACACCCAAATCTCTCTGAACACCAACATTTGAAAGTTTCTCACCATTTAAAAAATATTCTGTTTTTCTATTCTTCCTACCAAAGTGAATAACCTCACATTTCCCTACATTATACTCCATCTGCCACCTTACTGCCCACTCACTCAGTCTATCTATATCCCTTTGCAGACTCTTTGGGCTGGATTTTGATACTGGAGGCGAGTAGGACGCGACACTCCCACTTTCGGGGTTGTAGTCCCGCCTCCATCGAGTTGTGGCCAATCCACGCAATTTTGACTTGATTGACCTTGTTGAGCCCGCCCAGCGGGCTCAGCAGGCCAATTAAGGGCCACCCGGCAACAGGTGACGTCACAGACTGACATTTCATCTGTCAAGAGCTTTTGACAGATGAAATATCAGAGTTTCACAGCTGTTTGAAGCTGTCAAACACTGACAATCTGTACACTAAGTTAATTCCTTCCTCTCAGGCTGATTTAGAGATCTCTCCAGAACAGAAAGCTGAATGTTGCAGATTTTGGCAGCTCGCGGCCATTCTGCTTTCTGTGACGGTGAGATGAGGGACTCCTGAGACCTGAAGGAAGGAAGCCTGCATTAGTAAGTAAAGGTAAGTAAAACTTATTTAAACACTTTACACACACCAAACACACTTACCTCTGCACTCATGCACCCATCACTCACCTGAACACCGGACATCTCGAACCCTCCAAGCCCTTCAGCCCGACGGTCCACCTCACTAACTTGGCGTGGTTTGGAGCCGTCGGGAAGCCCACACTTCAGGGATAAAAATAGGGATTAGGCTAAAAACTGCCTGTTAACTAGCTGTTAACAGGCAGTTAATTGGCACAAATCCCCTTCCCGCCTCAGCAAGCGGCTCCCAGCACAGGTCGGGTATCCGCCTCCTGGGAAATGGGCATGGAGGCAGGTTGGGGGCGGGATGGGTTCGTGCCCCCCCGATTTCACGATTTTAACACCTCACACGCCTCCATTCCCGCCTCCACGGCCCTGGGAAATTCTAGCCCTTTGCGATCTCCTCACAGCTTACTGTCCCGTCCCACCTAGCTTTGTATCATGAGCAAATTTGGATACATTTCACTCGGTCCCTTCATCTAGGTCGTTAATATAGATTGTAAATAGCTGAGGCCACAACACTGATCCTTGCGGCACCCCACTAGTTACAGCCTGCCAACCTGACAAAGATTTGTTCATTCCTACTCTCTGTTTTCTGTCTGTTAACCAATTCTCTATCCATGCTGCTATATTACCCCCAACCCAATAACCCAACTGTTGATAATGGAGTCTTTGGTGAAAATAATCTATCAACACGTCAGATAAAGTTGATTTAATGTGGCTCGGCAAATCCCGGCAACGTCCATTGTCCAGACAGCTGAAGGCATGGCCGCCAATGGTGGGGTGAAGGGAATGGGCGATGCGCTAGAGGCCCTTGTTGGAGCAGCCCAGAAATCGCGGAGGGCTGTAGGGCTGGAGGAGGTTACAGAGATGGGAAGGGGGGGGGGGCGAGGCCATGGAGGGATTTGAACATGAGGATGAGAATTACTTGTTGTATATTAAAAAGTAACATTTTCTGTCATGACAGCACAATTTTCCTTTGGGTAGCTGACACTGCCTTTCAGAAATTAGGGCGGGGTCCCCAAAAATGTGTCAAATTTTGCTGGGGATCCCTGTGAATGTATCAGCCTTTGTAGGGGAGGTGAGGGGGAGGGGGAGGGGGAGGGGCATCCAGGGAGCACGTTTGCTGGAGATCTTTGGGGGCGGGTCAGTCATTATTTCCATGGGATCACCAGGAATGTATTGAAATGGGCTGCATACAATGACACCACTAATCCCGGTCAGAACGGAGATGATTGGGTAATTCCCCCGTCAATCACTCCTGGAGACCCCACTGCTGTAAGTGACTGGGATTGACTTCATGCACAGAATTTGTATTAATGTAACTCTCCTCCACTCACTCGTTGCTGGAGAAGTAACCCTGCTGTACTCAGGAGACTCTGC